>NW_026775572.1:12760000-13960000 GCF_030987335.1 Cornus florida | reverse complement strand
AATGCTAACAATTAACAAATGATACTAGTTCACTGTATACGATGTTCACCCAATTAATATCCCCTTTTCCAGCTAACGGCTCACATTAGCATGCGACATTGACATCCTCACAATCATCTAAACAAACCCACATCATACATACACACATATGACATAGTCTAACACATAACATCATCAACATGACAATATAACAATAAGAAATAAAAAAATAAAAATAAAAAAGTGAAAATTTTACAAAAAAGAATTGAGCTTGATCTGAGATCATTGAACCATCTTTCGACACGTGTCACTTACACACTTCATCTTCTTTCTTCAATTTCTCACCATTTTTTCTTGAATCAAATTCTGTCTTTTTTGAATGAATCGTACCTGAAAGTTTGTGGAAGAGTCAAATTATCAGAGCCCACGAGCCGTCTGATCTCTGATCTGACCTTGCAGAACACGTGTCTCAAGCTGCCCTTGTCATGGAAGCCCAGAGCGGCTCTTTCTTCCTCGTTCATTTCCAGATCTCTGGCGAACGTGGGCTTTCTGGATAGGATCCAGGCCCAGCCCCAATCCCACCATTTTCGGATCGAACTGCCGGCGTATTCGCCCATGGAGGAGACAGATTTGGAGCGGCGAAAGGCCCATGAGGCGGCGGGGGAGGCGGAGATGGGCTGGATCTTGAGAGAGAGGGAGGAGAGTCGCCGGCGGATCAGGCCCTGGTCTTGAGAGTCCGGTTGTGAGACTGGAAGTGCTGTTTGTTTGAATATGGAACTTTTCATGGTGTCGTGTGAAGAGCGAAGAAAGAGAGAGAATGAATGAAGAAATGTCAGGGACTTAAGAGGTGTTGTTTGCGTTAAAAGGTAGGAGGAGAGAGAGACTTGAGGAGAGACTAGAGAGAGAGAGAGTTGTCGAGGTTTGATATCTACGCAGTGTCCACAGCTATATTACAGGCTGTTTTATTCGCCTTTTAGAGAATAAGAAGGTGGTGGGTCCAATATATACAAGAAGTGGTCACCAATTAATAAATTGCAAAATTATTATTTTTTTCACCGATTATTTTCTTGTTACATTCTTTGTTATTTGATGTGCTGTGGGTCTTGCTTTTCAATTTCTGAAAAATTTGAGTTAAAAGATTGATCGGCCATGTAATAGTTTAAATCATTAATTTAACAATTTAAATTGATAATATAATAACTATTTAATAAATATATTAATAATATAATGTATAATATTATTAAAGATTAAGTGTAAAAAAACTCCCGTTATATAAAAATATACAAAAAAATAATATTCTTATTAGAAAAAAAAGATGTATATAACCCCTGTATTATCTATTTTTTTAGTAAATTATATCTTATTGAATAAATATGTTAAAATATAGTTGTTGGTGATGTCAATTTTTTTTTTTAAAAATCCAAAAAGTACCTCTTTTGTTTTGTAATAAAAATGCTCCTACCAATTTTTGTATATATTTGAACAGTCAATGAATTTGTTTGCACGTGCTCAAAGACCTATCCAAAAAAATCTCTCTCTAATATATGTTTTCTCTTTCTAAAATATTTCTATGTTGCCGTTTAGCAACCGGTTACCAAGAAGACGTCCTTTTTTTTTTTTTTTTTTTTTTTTTTTTTTTTATATATATACATATAGAAATATAATTTTTCTTGCAAATATTCTTTTCTAATTATATAAATTCTTTATATTTTCCTTCCATTCATAAAACTCTCCTTTTATAAGAATATATAATATATATCTTTCTAAAATTTCTCTGCAAGTCGTTGATAGTATCTCTCTAAAACAGCTCAAAAAAAATCAACAATCCAATTCAAATCTCTTTAAAACTATTAAAAGAAAAATTAAATTAAGAACCAGTTACAAATTTTTGGTATATATAGATAGAAATCATAAAAAAGTGATATATGGATAATAGAGAGACAATTAGATAAAAAATTACTTCTTGTATTCAAAGGAGGCCACATAAAAAGCAATATTACGAAGTTTGGATCAATTCTATGAGTATTTTTATTTGTGTGTACTTATTTATAAATAGTTGGATTTATATTTGTGTGGACTTATTTATAAATAGTTGGATTTATTTATGGGTATGGAATAGCATGGAATAAAAGATAAGGTTGATTGTGTATGAATAAAGTGTACATATACATGAAAGATGGATTGAGATTGAAGAGAGAGACCGTGTGTATATATATTTATATAGAAGAGAGAGACCGTGCGCGCGTGTGTATATAGATATAGTATTGTTAAGTTTCGCAGGTAGAGAAGGAAAATTATATATGAATTTAAGGTTAATTTTGACATTTTGTTTTTTATTTTATTATTATGATTAATTTTGGTTATTGATAAAGTAATTTTATTTAGTAATTTTAATGCCAAAATTATGATTTATCCTTATTTGCACAAATTGATAAAAGTAAGAATTTTTTTTGAACAATAGAGGATAATTGTACATTTTGTATATTATGAATATGAAAAATGATTCTTACACCAAATAATTTTTTTGAACAATAGAGAATAATTGCACAATTTGTATATTATGAATGTAAAAAATGATTATTACATAGAATAATTGTAGTGAATTGATAAACCTGTTTTTTTTAATTGGTCAATTATATAACAAATAAGAAAATAAAATTTTTCATTTAATTATATTTGATATAAATAACAAATTAAAAATTATTCGATTAGATCATTCATTACATTTATTCTGTCTATGAATATTGATTCGAATTCTTTACACGGTTCACAAACCTCTCATGTTTTTTTTAAAATAATGTGAAAAATTTGTGAGTCATCAGATGTAGGAAAACACACACATGTTCCACCCACATAACCATTACCTTTCCTTGAAGCATGGAAACCTCTTCATTCACATGGCGAGGCAGGAAGTCATAAATCATCCCTTTTTCCGCCAAAAGACGTGGATGAGAATCAAGCCATTGATGCAATGCCTTTAGAGGGTGGGAACCACATTTTATATACTCCGAATACACATATATACCACATTTTATCATTTTTCTATGTATAATTGTTGTGTGTGTGTGTATATATATATATATAGCTGTCGCTTGTAATGTCCGGGTCTACCTTCGTTTCCCGCTGTTTGCCGACAATGTAATCGAAGTACAACCCAAGTAATTTAATTAGAGGCTTAATTAGGTGTGACTATGGGTGTTAAAAAAATTTGATAAACTGAAAAATTAGACCAACCGAATCAAACTGAACTAGGCAGTTTTACCTAGTCGTATAGCTATTTGTTCCGGTCCTAGATTCAAAATTATGAAACCGTAAATTTTCGATTCGGTCCTGGTTTGGGGTCCTGTTGGACTGCCCTGACCCGGACCGAATAGTTATGTAACTTATATTATATATAGAAATATATATTTTTAACTTCATAGTGAATAGTAAACTAAGTCTATATATTTTTATTAATGACAAGAAATAATTATGATAGCTGGGGACTTCAAACATTAGCTATTCTGTACTTGATCTCTCTTGTTTTTTGAAATTTTGTCATAAATAGTAAACATGGAATGTTGTATTTTTTTCCTTGTGGTCATTTGGTCACTGTCTGTTTGTTTCTTCCACAGGTGCCTAATATTATTGATAATGTATATGTGATTGTCATTTGGTCAGTGTTGGTTCCCTGATGTATTATATATAGGAAAAAATAAAAGATTTTGTTTTTAAAAATAAAATAAAACAGACAAACCGAACCGAACCGAACCACGTCGGTTTTTCACGGTTTGGTTTGGTTTGGTTCCATAGACATTATGGTTCGGTCTGGTTTCAAAAATAATGGAACCGTTATAAATGGTTTGGTCCCAAAAAACTTCCAATCCGATCAAAAACGAACCGTGTACACCTCTATGTGTGATAAAGGGGGTTCTAATCTTACAATTTCTAAAAAAATTCATAGATGGCAAAAAAATAAAAATTAATAGATTTTAATAATCAAGATCTTGTGATTTAAGTGATATTTTTGCTACCTTTTAAATAAATGGTGAATGTTCAAGTATTCAAAGTAACAAAATGATTATGTATAAAATTCTTGCTAATAATAACAATAATAAATTATAATATAGAATATAATTCAAAGTTGAATAAGTACATATGTGTGTGAATTTCTTCTCAATAATAAAAAATAATAATAAATTTTAATATAGAATAAAATTCAAGGCTGAATAATGTATAATACTTAGAGCCAAAAATAAAATTGCTCACCTTCTTGGGAGCTGGTGTCAAAAGAATATTCCATTCTTTATCGAATTTGTAAAAGAGAGTGTGACGCCATGGGATGGGAGCAAAAACGGTTCTAATTAACATTTGCTTTTAGAATGCCCAATCCATTTAAGTTTGGATGTTGCCGTTACATTATATTATGTATTATATTTTAGGATTAGGGTTAATCGTTTTCACTTACTTTTATTATTTCATACAATATTACTTTATATAGTATATAAATGACTTGCTCTCCTGACCTCTCCTATTTTATTTATAAATATGTTCGTCTTTGTTCTTTTATTGCTGTATAGTGTGAAGTAGTGCTGGGAATGCCTTTAACATGTACATGGAATCTGCTCCTGTACAATACTGATATTTGGAAAACAGAGATCCTTGTTGAGATATTGAGATGAAATTAATTTTATTCAACGTCTGTCTCTATATGTATGTGTTTGTGCATTTTTTAATCCAATTATGTGTTGGAAAATACTGGGACCTGAGTTTATCCTTATCATAAAGTAGTATTACATGATTTATTATTATTATTATTTTTCTTTTTCTTTCCAACTCTCACCATTTAAGGTCAGGTGACACTTTTTCTTGGCATGCAGAATGTGGGATAAATGATTCGTTGCTCTGAGACAGCACTTGCAAATCTCAAAGATGCTGTCCTTGTTTAATTTAAAGGCAAGTGTAGGTTATGGATAGCTGACTATAGAGCAAAAAATTCAATTTCAATTAGAGAATTGTTACCAAAATAAAGCCGCAACAGCAGCGATAGAGTTCATTTTTATTTAAATTAATTAAAATCTAAAAAATTCAATTTCAGTTGGAGAATTGTTACCTCACAACGGCACCTTCATTGTAAAAGGTTTAAAATGTAAGAGAGGTTAAGGAAATCTTTTGATGTGATTTAATTTAGTGAGAACGTGAATGTAAGAGAGGTTAAGGAAGTCTTTTATCTAAGTAACAGTCAGAACATGGAAAATAAGAAACTATAAAAATATTTAAACATTACCATCCTTAAACTTTGTCTCCAAATTACACACTACATCCAACTAAAAAGAACTACCAATCAACACGGTAGTTGCTGCTGCCGCCACAGTTTGGTTTAGGAGAAGACGTCCGTCCCTCCTCATTGGAAGTAAAAGAAGTTGACACCCTAGGAAAAGACATTGCCGCCACATCTGTAACAAGTGGGCTCTGGTGTATTTTCTTGTTCAAATATAAACGCATGCCTTTTTTTTATAATGATTATGATGAAATAGGTGTAATGCTGGACTCTAATACCCATTCATTTCTTCTGTACATGAGCCGCAGGAACATGTACATACGGAATACGAGAATTTCCACCTTGTTGAAGATCTAGTGGTGCTACCCGAAGACTTAAATGAATAGCCATCGCTGTTAAGAACAACCGAGATCCAATGAGAATTTGCGTGTAGCTTCGGGTCTTTGACATCAAAAAAGAAGGTTGTAATAACGAAACGGACATGTGAGAATTTGGTCCTAGCTAGTGGAACAAGAAAGACATGGATCTATATTCAATACGCAATCAAAGGATTACATCTCCAACATTCCATTTCCTTCAAAGCAAAGTTCATTGTCAATCATACATACGGTGAATTGGTACCTATGATCGGATATCATACATACGGTGAATTGGTACCTATGATCGGATAGATCATAACCGGTGACTTCCATTCCATGGTGACCGAGTTGATTTTTTTCTTCTTCCTTAGTAAATATCCTGGAAATGATATTAAACTGGTGCTTATTAAAGTGGAGAGTTTCTCCTCTCTCTTGAGTACCCAAAAGTTGATCAATGCGGAGGAGGTCTCTTGGGAGATGAATGCCTCTTGGGAGATGAATGCCTGCCATAGTTTATTTTGAAGGGGTGAGAAGATATATGTGGTAGTTATATATAGGACTCATTCACATAATTCTGGGTTTATCTCACACTTCTGTTTTTTTGGAATGCAACACATGACTAAAGGTACATGGACTATTAAGTTTTTTTTGGACTAAAGAAGGTAATGGAATTATAAGTTTGCTCCTAAAAATTCGAGAATAATGTCGTTTAGAAATTGGTAGTTATATACAAGTGAAAATTGGTGTTTAGATATTGTCTCATAAAATAGGATTAAATTAATAAATCAGCTGTCAAACAAATAAGAAAGATGTCTGTGGTTAATAATATATTCAACTGTACTAGATGTGAATTTGGATAATATTTGAAAGGAATACGGTAGAAAAATGTGACTTTGAACAATAATTGAAAGGAATAATTTGTCAAGAAAAAGAAATTTTTTATTAAGTAGTACTAAACTCTGCATGTCTTTTGTGTGTGTTGGGAAGTACACTATTATAATACTTGATGATACACATTAAATATATATGAAGTCTTGTTCTTTAATGATATATATATATATATATATATATACCATTTGGTAACTTACAGTTTTGGCGTCTCTGTCCAACAAGAAGTTAGATTGGTTCCTTCGTTTCTTTCTATTTTCATAACCAATAATTTTGGCATGTTTGTCCAACAAGTGTGTTACTGATTCCTTTCTATCCTATAAGTAAATTGTAGAAGTTATGTTAAGAATACTGCATATAAACATAAAATGCAAATATAAATAAAATGCAAAAATAAAATAAAATAGTAATAATAATAATAATAAAAGACGACTTAACCCAGTGTTTTAATAAACTCTTATATACTCTTGTATATAATACATATCACATCCATACAATATACAACCTCTCTATCTCTCTTTCTTCTCTAACAATTGAGTCCCCTAACACTGTTACTTTCCGAGTTTTATCATTATTCACATTCTTCTTGTTCCTAACAATTAAATTAGTGAAAAACATTAGACATTCCATCTTTTGAAGTTGACACTTTTAATGTTTATTTAACGTAGAGTAATATTATGCATCCGTGGCGCGCAACAAGTATTTTATGTAAATTTAATCATTTGATGACCAATCATTCAATATTACATTCTTTAATATTGACAGTGAATTTTCATAAGCTGGCATAAAAAAAGGGGATATTCTCTTGAAATTAATGCCGAGTTACATATATCTGCAACGATACAGATATAGAGAGTAATATGTTCCTTTTATGCAATGGAGGGCTGAGTTTGAAGAGAGGATTTTGTGACTTATTTATGTTGGAACCAATTGAGAAGAAGAAACAAATCTTTGATTTAGGGGAGGGTTATGAAACAGATGAGATAGTCTCTTGTTCCTATTATCATTATTATTAGTAGTTAGATTAACACTTTAACTAGGTATTTATTATAATGCCAATTTGAATCATCTAGAAAAATAAGATGGCCAATGTTGGTTCATCAAAAGCTTATGAAAATGATGGATTAACAGGGGAGTAATTGAAACTTGTAGATCAAAGGTTGTTGACAATATTATTATTATTATTATTTTGCATGAATGAATTTTCAAATTTAGACTTTATTTTGAATAAAAGAAGTTTAGTTATTAATAGTGAGTTAGGGATTGAATTAGTTAATTACCGAATTCAATTTACGTTTGAGGGGTACGTGGTGATTTTATCACATAATGTAATAATGACATTATACAGTGATCCACCATTACACTCTCGTAAATTGAATTATTAGGTTCTTAAATAATTATTCTTAGGTTGTGTTTGGTTGTATGGCATTAGAGTTTTGGAATTGAAATTGGTGAAATTTGAAAAAATTTTGATTCAATTTTCTTAATTATATTTCTAAAATTTCATAAATTCTAGTTCTAAACTATAATTCAATATAACTGAATATACCCTTAGTTATTTTAAATAAAGATAAATTGGATTTCTTAGGAAAATATAGTACATTATTTTTGAAACATGACAAATATTAGAACAGCTAAGATGAATATTTTATATATATATATATATATATATATATATATATATTATCACAATAGTAAAAGGGAGGCTATATTTACACTCTACTTTTGTACGTTTGCATTCTAATCTTAATGAAATACACCTCTACCCCTAATTTTAAATTTTAATAATTATTTTTTAAAAATACCACAATTACCCATTTTAGTTGTGGTAATATATTTTTGTCTTTCTCTTTTTCGATTATCGTTTTTGGTATCTTATGTGTTTTTTGTTAACCCATTTTTTTTCCTCTTACTTCCTATATCTTTAAACTCTTTTTTTATTTTGTATTAATTTTCTCTCTCTCTCATTAGAGTTTGATATTTGATCTTTGTAAATAACAATGAAAGATTTCACAAATGAAGAAATAACATAATTGAACGAAGTAATTGATCTTGCATAAAAAATATTAAATAACTATTAAAACTTCATGAACCATTAAATTTCTTTGAGATGAAAATGGTAATTTGTTTCGTTTAATTTTATTTTCTTGTGTTATGCTCTGTGACTAGGTTTAGATTTTTTTTCCTAATGTGATTTTTAAGAATTAATTTAGATGGTAATGGGAATGGTAATCTTTAATGGAAGAGGTCAGGTATTGCAATGGTGTAGAACTGAGAATGGAAGGTCTTTCATACATGCAATTGGTGTAGAACTGAGAATCATTTATGGCTTTAGGTCCTGATTTTCAGGAATGAGCTAAGTTACTCTGTTTGGTGACTTTGATCTGAAAACCTTCCTTTATTTGCGGTTGAGATGTGATCCTAAAATCAGTGTTTTAATCTCACTACATCAAAGCACAACATACTACGTCACGAGATACAACACTCATGCAACACATTTGCATTGTATTGCAATGCTACAACATCATACTCCTTGTTGTGTTTATAATATGAAGTAGTGCGTTGATGATGTAAATGCGTGTAACACAGATACAAAGAGGATTCAAGAAATGTCTTAGTTGACGGTAATTGGACTATAACATTAAGGGTCATGATACAAAGTCCAACAATTGGACAATTTCGACTGTTTTTATGTGCACTGATGTGATCATAATGTCAGTTCTTACCCATATAAAATAGTCTGATTATTAGACTACACATCATTTTCCTAACATCAACACGCCTTCTACCATTGCCTGGTCCACGTTCTATTCCTGTAATGTTTAATATCGGAGCAGCATCCGTCAGTAGCAATACAATTATCCCCAAAAGTTGAAAAACAGTTTCAATTTTAAGTATGAATTTATTAATTAGATACGATATAAAAAGTATATAATGGAAGAAAATTAGTTAGAAAGACAATACTATGAAGTACCAGTTGCTATATAATATGCAAGATGTCAATTCCATCAATATTGGGGCTTGTTCCCGGGGCACTTAATGTAGAGGTTGAAGATGATTGCCCCATAACAATGGAGATATGGTTCTAATTATTCTCGTTAAACAGTCTTCCAAAATCCATTTCAAATTTATTTTGTGAGATATGGTATAAACTGTCAAGGAATAAATTGAGTTTTAATCATAAATCTAATTCAAATAGAGTTCATTTACTAGGTTAGCATGATTTTGAAACTAAATCATGAATCTATTTAAGTAACATATTCAATTATAGAAGTAACATTTTAATTTTTAGCACAATCATTCACAGTAAATCAATTTAAACAATTTAATAATTTATAGATATCAATATTAAATTTAAAATATTCTACAATAATTTTCAACTATAAATCACCTCAATATTTTACAACATGAACCAAAAAATATTGTGTCCCCTACTTACCAAAAAATAAAAATAAAAGAATATATACCTCCACATATTTAGCTCAACAATTCACAAATAAAAATAAATTCACATTATCTTTCATTGGATCACCTATATGTGAATAATTATTTCTTTAATTATATATTATTAGATATAAAGTAAAAAGAATTAAAAATACTTATCAAAAAATAAAAAGAATTAAAAATATTGTATTTATTAATAATGAGTATGTACAAAATATATATACATATTCTTAATTAAGAAAAAACCACTCATTATTAGCTTTAAAAAGCGGATAATCCTATATTAACAGTATTAGTTTTAAAAAAGAAGCGATAACCCTTTTCAGCTTAAAACGAACGCAGTTTAATCCTATATTTAAAGTACCTGAGTCGATTAAGCTATAGACAGTGAGAGAATGGAAGCCCAAAGGTGCGATGCCTAGGTATGCAAGGAGAGGGATTCACAAGCCCTCTCTTCCTCAATGGCGATCGCGGCCTCACCCTACTGGTTCTCTCTCCACTCTTCTACCGGCGCATCTTGCTATTATCTCTTCTCCGAACGCCTGTCGTTCCTAAATCCATAGAACGAATCGCAAAGGTAAACCCTAATGACCACTTGTGTGCCGTTTATGTGTTTTATAGCCATTCACTACCAACCCTAACCCTCCTAATCACAACTACAAACGCCACCCTTCAACCCTAACTTTAAACGCCCACCACAGCCACTGGAAATTGGTCGTTAATGTTAGTGTTCCCCTTCTTTTCTCTCCCTATATAGACGCATACACCACACAAATCTGAATAGGAAGATTTTTCTGCTGATTTTTTGAATTTATCTAATACTTTTTTAGAATTTTTAGTGGCCATTTATCATGCTTGTATAGTAAGTTTTTTTCAAACATGTATTTATGTATGTATGTGAATGCATGTACATTTATAAGTCTAATACTTCTGGGTAAATTTTCCATTTTAGGTTGGTGAGATTTTAATCAGATTTGAGAAAAAGGATTTCTCATTGAAATGTATGATTAATTTTTGATTGTTTATATTTTTTACTATTTATTTCCAATGATTGATTTTGAAAATTTTTAAATTTCATGGATTCATTTTTTCTTATTGCTTATTGTTGGAACAGTAGAGGGGTACATTCAATCCTTGTTTGTTTATTAGTTCTCAGTTTTTCTCTTCAGTGCGGAGTTGAGCAATTTGGTAGCTTGCAAGGCCATCACCTTGAGATCACGGGTTCAAATCCTGTCTCCGCTACATTTTCATTTTATTCTCGGTTTTTTATTTATTTATGGTGATTGTAAGAATTTCATGCAACAATGTTGATTCTTAATTTTTTTGATGAACATTGGTTAGCTTGAGGACATTAATACTGTTTGGTTTAAAGTATAATTATTGCTACATCATTTGACCACTCTATCTGGAGGAGGTGTTGGCAGTTTTCTAAGTTTTGTTTGCTGTTTTGATAGCTGGACTCCTGCGTGGAGAAGGTATTGGGATTGTAGGTTTTGTTGTTTGCAATTTTTATGACTGGTGGAAAATATGTACATAATCTCCATTAGCCAGACTGCTAATTTGGTTGGCTTCTAAAAAAATTGGATATTTCATTCTCTGCAGTTATATTTTGCAAAGTGTTGAATGGTCCTTGATAGGTCCTTATGCAGTCTTGTTTCTTTTAGTTTTCCCCAGCTGTTGCTATTCAATGATCTTAACATATTTAATAGTTTGAAAGGAACAGTGGGGTCATTTATTTATTTTTATTTTTTTATACATATTCATCTCACGCGGACTGTGTACTTCCTAGATTTACTTTCTTGTTTTTTTGTTGGACAGTGTAACGTTCTTTGAATGCGTTGTAGTGCTCTTCTTGCTCTTGTTATATTATATAAATGTGAATAAAAAAATAAAAAATATATATATATATACACACACACAATTGATGTTCTATTTAGAAAGCCCTCCTCTTACACATCATTGATGATTTTAGACTATCCTAGAAGAGTGGCTGAAAAAATCATTCTGAATCTTATCTCTTTCCATGTCTAGTTTCCTTGTAGGAGAGACATTGGAGATAGTTTTGGTGGTTTAACGAATTACAAAGTCTGAATGCTTTAGAGTGCCTGCTGTCCAGCTGGATGTGAACCATGAATGCTTTCTTTTTCATTCTTCTCTTTTGATTTCTTGGTTGTAAATAAGCTCTTGACTATAGTTTATAACATTAATACGGTACAAAATTAATGAATTTTCTGCTTTGTAGAGTTCCATATGAAGGCTTCGTTGTGATAGAACTCATGAATGGTTGTGCTTTGAAAGGTTTCTTGCAAAGACTATGCTATGCTCTATTATTTCTTTCTTTCCTTTTTTTCTTCTTTGTCAATTCTCCACTTACAGTGCCATTTCATGAGGTAATTCTGTGTATTTTGGGCTTGATGCATTATCTTTACACTAGCATTTCCAAAGAAGAGGGTTGTAGTAGGTGTAGTAGCTTGACAACCCGCGTTTATCTTCTCTATGACAAACAGTTTTCTCTTCTAACATACTCATGAAATATAAAGGAACATGTTTTTGCATGTTGGAGAGTTGTTGGTGAGGCGAAGAATAATGATTTATTTTCTTGGGAGGTTGAAATCTTGTAAGAAGCTTCTTATCATTTTTTTGTTACTTTTTTTCTTTTTGGAGTTGCTGCCAGATTGCTTCCGTTGTTTGCTTGCATCTAGTTATTTGATTATGTTTTTTCCCCCTCTTTTCCTTTGTGGCATTACTGTGTACTTCAACTTTTGAGGTTGTTTGCAGTTTATTACAGGTTTACATATAGACGCATAAGTAAAGCTCCTGCATGGATGGTTTGTGAACAGTTAGGCAAAACATTTTGAAATTAATTCTGCATGGTTTATCATAGAGAATAGATTTGATACTTCTCTGTATTCCCCCCACCCTAGACACAATGAAGAAACTTTGAATTAGACTGGGGATAGTTATATGGGGCCACTTTCTATTCAATCATCCTAACTCCTAGTATGGGTTGGTATTTTAGTATTGTTGATTGAATTCCATAATTTTAATGTTATACCCAGGCAAAGAATACTTAGCAACATTTGGAATGCAGAATGAGGATCGACAGTCTTTTGTCATCTTTTCTTTCTTTACTTTCACACCCCCTTCTGTGTTTTTTTTTTTTTGGGGATCTATCATCCCTATATTTGTCATTAGCTGTTCTCTTTCTCTGATAGGTCACCCTGGCATATCAGCTGTCAGCTTTGGTAAATTTCGATGTTTGGTATATCAACTCTCCATTTTTGTAAGGTAGGAGGAAGGAAAAATACTAATTAAGAGCTTTTGATTCATGAGTTTTTGCAAAATCCAACCCCCAGTTGATCCAGTGTTGGGTATTATATATATATTTTTCTATTGTATATGGAATTTCGGTATTATAATGTCTGTTAACATTTTTTCTTTCTTCATTTTTTTCAAATTTTGATGGGGATATCATGATTTATATGTTTTAACAAATTACGAAGGCTGAACTTTTTGGAGTGCTTGTTGTTGAGCCGCCAGGCGTGAACCATCAAATATTTATACATGATATATTATATATTTGTATTTTTGCAAGAATGTGGCAATTTACAGAAATCTTTTGTTACCTCATTTGACGTCATCATGTATTTAATGCTGTAGTCATTGACATATTAATGTTGCAGAGTTCTGAAGAGGCATCATCATTGCACTTGGGATTATGAAAAGCTTGTAAGAACTCTGGTGTCCTTTTTTATCCTTGGTGGAGCTGCTTAGCCTTCTGGTGTTTGCTTGCAGCAGTTGTGTGCTAGCTGTTTGTTGAGTTGTTGACACAACCTACTGCATTAACTTCTATTTTTCAATTGAAAACTTCTGCATAGTTGGTAAGAAAGCATTTCCTGTTTGGTCTGAGCTGGACTTTTGGATGATCGACTTCCGTTTCATGTTGTATCATTTATGAAATTAGGCCATTTCAGCAGCTGAGTTGTTTTGTGTGAGTGTGCATATATATATTTGTCCTTTTGTTCTTGATAGAATTTAGGCAATTTACATGCATCTTGGTTGACTAGTTGTTGCCATTTGCCTAATTTATTTATGCAGCAATCATTTATATATACATGTTGAAGTTTTGGTGTTTAATTGCTTGTGGTTTCATTTCCAGGATTTCAGTGGTTGCTTAGTTTTTTATGGGATCTGAAGAGTCACTATACCTGCACTTGGAAATATTAAGGCTTGTCAGTCATATTGTCCATTTTGTGGGTGGTGGAGCTTCTGCTCGCTCTTTGCTTCCTGGTGTTTGCTGGCAGCAGTTCTCTGTTTGCTGGTAATGCTTTCCTTTTCTGGAGCATGCTCCCTAGTCCGTACTTTTTGGGTGATGTGTATTCTACAGTTTCTACTTTCAGACTGTAAACAGTTGCCAACTAATTTTACCCAACTGCTTGTACAGTTAGCAACAAAACAGAACTAGTTCATTGAATATTTCTTTGTGTACTAACTTTTTTATTGCATTTTTTCTTTTCTGCTCTTCATTCTAGATGCAATGGAGCAGACTATCGCTAAAATAAGTGGGACTTAAAATACCTCAAGTTTTGCTGTTGCCATGTGTCATTTACATACATACACATACACATACATATATATATACAGTAGATCTCCTTTTGTCATATTTGTGCGTGTCTTTATAATGATTGTCTTATTATATTTGGTGCTGGAGGCATCATCTTTTTGGTGCATGCGTATTGATATTCTATTTTAAGATGATCCTTCGTCATTGTTGGGGTGGGGCCCTGGGGCTGGTCTTACAATTTTGTATTTTGATCACGGAATAACCATGGAATACAAAAAGCACCATCTTCTTGGGTAATCGTCTGCATCTTGTCTAAGTTTCTTAATTGGTTCTTTTGCTAAAAGTGGTTTTGAGTTCTTCCTTTTCAACCTTGGCGATTTGAACTGAACGTTTAATTAACTTACCCTGTTTTTGATGTAGCATTGTTTATGCACAACATGTTCTTTGGGCCATTATGGGTGACCTTCACAGTTAGTATTGAGGTGAAAATATAACGCTGAACAAAATTTCTAGAACCCTCGATGCAACTTAGATGAAGTGTGATACTTGTCTCTTTTAGTACTGAGTCACGGTGAGCACCTGTAAGTTTATCCTTGCTTATGATTGGGGCTTGTTTTGCTTCTTATTCTTTGCTGTTTGTAATATGACTAGGAGTGGATATAAGAAAGAAATTTATAGAGTTCGTGCTGGCCATATCTGTGTGTTCTTTGTGCAGTTAATAACTTAATAATGATACTACTGTATTTGTCTGTGAAGATTGTAGACTTTCACCAATTCAAGAGGAAAAATAAAAAAAAAAAAACACTTTCCTGCTCTTCTCTTTCCTCTTTTCTTTTCAGTCTTCACTTGTTCTCTTCCTTAACGTAACTCTGCCTGTGTAGTGCTTAGTGTCATATCTTTATATATTCGGTTCCTTCCAAGTAGAATGTTATTCCAGGTACAGTTGCTTGATGACAAGCGTAGAACTTGTCTATATGATTTTTCACAATTTTCTTTCCTGACATGCTCGTGCAATAGCTGGGAACATGTCTGTGCGTGTTGGGGTGTTGGTGGTGACGTGAAGAGGCAGTGTTGTTTACTTGGAGGATATAATATTGTGAGAAGCTTCTGATCCCTTTTTTTTTGTTTCTTTTTTCTTCGTGAAGTTGCTGCCATTCTCGTTTGACCTTTCTTTTTTTTCCCCCCTTTTTCTATCCATTTCTATTTTTTCCATTGTTTAGTTGCACCAGGTCTCTCCTTTTTGGAGTTTGCTGTCTGCATTTACTTTTAAGATTGGCTGCAGTCTATTTCATGCCGATGGGATGGGCAGAGCTTATGCTCCTGCACAAATGGTCTATATGAACAATAATGAATTGTTTCTATTATTTTAGTCTTTTGGTTTTTTGATCTCTCATCCCTGTATTTGTCTCTAGCTCTTCTCCTTCTCTCTTAGGGCACCTGGCATAACAGCTGTCAGCATTGGTCAATATCGATGTTTGGCATATCAACGTTCCATTTTTGCAAGGTACAAGGATAAGAAAAATGCCGATTTAAGTGTTTTTGAATCATAAGCTTTTGCAAGATAGGAGGATAAGATAAATACCTACTACGAGTTTTTGATTCATGAGTCTTTATCGTAATAGATACTTGTAACTCACTAGAGGCCCGGGAAACAAAAGGAAGACTCGTACGAATGTGATATCCTGCAACAAAAAGAAGTAATATGATTGAATAGATGTGTACGAACCACCTTGGAGACAGTTTCGGATTAACAGATGGAGCAGGGGATTTCTTCCGCCCCCAATTGATCCAGCGTTGGGTATTCTGTTTCTTTTCTATTGTCTATGAAATTTCGGTGTTCTGATGTCTGTTAAACATTTTTTTTTTGGTAGGGATATCATGATTTCTATGTTTTAACAAATTACAAAGGCTGAACTCTCTGGAGTGCCTGTTGTCGAGCCGGGCATGAACCATCATATATTTATATACTCCCTCCGCTCCAGATTAATTGTCCATCTGTATTAGAAGTTTTTAAGGGGACATGCAATTAATTCATTTTACCCTTTTAAATTTACCAATTTCTGCTTTTAAGTTTAAATATGTATAATAACAAGTTGGAAGATTATCAAAAACTTGGAGGGTAATGATGGAAATATAACATATTAGTAGTAAATGGACTACTGATATGTGACAGGGAGTATGATATATTATGTATTCGCCCATTTGCAAGAATGTGGCAATTTACAGAAATCTTTTGTTGCCTCAGTTGACTTCATTCTGTATTTAATGCTGTAGTCATTGACATACTAATGTTGTAGAGTTCTGAAGGGGCGTCATCATTGCACTTGGGATTATGTAAAGCTTGTGAGAACTCTGCTGTCGTTTTTAATCGTTGGTGGAGCTGCTTAGCCTTCTGGTGTTTGCTTGCAGCAGATGTGTGCTAGCTGTTTGTCAGTTGTTGACCCAACTATGCAGATACTGCAGTAGGTAAGAAGCATTTCCTGTTTGGTCTGATATGATCGACTTCCATTTCATGTTGTATCATTTATGAAATTAGGCCATTTCAGCTGTTGAGTTGTTTTGTGTGTGTATGCATATATATTGTCATTTTGTTCGTGATAGAATTTGGGCAATTTACATGCATCTCGGTTGACTAGTTGTTGCCATTTGCCTAATGTATTTATTCAGCAATCATTTTCGTATACATGTTGAAGAGTTGGCTCATGGTTTCATTTCCAGGATTTCAGTGGAAGCTTTGTTTTTTATGGGATCTGAAGAGGCACTATACCTGCACTTATTTGGATGTTAGAGTTCAGATATGAACATATGGAGCAGGGGATTTCTTCTTCCCCCCAATTGATCCGGCATTGGGTATTGTATTTCTTTTCTATTGTATATGTAATTTTGGTGTTCTGATGTCTGTAAACGTTTTTTTTTTTGGTAGGGATATCATGATTTCTATGTCGTAACAAATTACAAAGGCTGAACTCCTTGGGGTGCCTGTTGTCAAGCCAGGTTTTAACCATCATATATATATGTACTCCCTCCGTCCCATATTATTAGTCCATCTTTGGTATTAGAAGTTTTTAAGGGGGGCATGCAATTAATGCATTTTCCCCTTTTAAAATTACCAACTTCTCCTTTTAATTTTAAATATGAATAATAACAAGTTGGAAGATTATTGAAAACTTGGAGGGTAAAGATGGAAATATAGCATTTAATTTACTTTGACTTTTCAAATGGGACAACCAATTTGAGACATCCCAAAAAGGGAAAATGGACTACTAATATGGGACAAGGGGAGTATGATATTTTATGTATTTGTCCCTTTTCAAGAATGTGACAATTTACAGAAATATTTTGTTGCCTCAGTTGACGTCATTATGTTCTTAATGCTGTAGTCATTGACATATTATTGTTGTAGAGTTCTGAAGAGGCATCATCATTGCACTTGGGATTATGAAAGCTTGTGAGAACTCTGCTGTCCTTTTTTATCCTTGGTGGAGCTGCTTAGCCTTCTGGTGTTTGCTTGCAGCAGTTGTGTGTTAGCTGTTTGTTGAGTTGTTGACTCAACCTACTGCAGTAATTCTATTTTTCAACTGCAAACTTCTGCATTGTTGGTAAGAAAGCATTTCCTATTTGGTCTGAGCTGGACTCTTGGATGATCGACTTCCATATTGTGTTGTATCATTTATGAAATTGCGCCATTTCAGCTTCTGAGTTGTTCTGTGTGCAGATACATACATACATACATACACATATATATATATATATATATATATTTGTCTTTTTGTTCTTGATATAATTTGGGCAATTTACATGCATCTTGGTTGACTAGTTGTTGCCATTTTCCTAACGTATTTATGCAACAATCATTTACGTATACGTGTTGAAGAGTTGGTGTTTAATTACTTGTGGTTTCATTTCCTGGATTTCACATTGGTTGCTTGGTTTTTTATGGGATTTGAAGAGGAACCATACCTGCACTTGTCACTATATTGTCCATTTTGTGGGTGGTGGAGAAACTTCTGCTTTCTCTTTGCTTCCTGGTGTTTGCTGGCAGCAGTTATCTATTTGCTGTTAATGTTTTTCTTTTCTGGAGCATGCTCTCTACTTTTTTGGTAGTATGCATTCGGCAGTTTCTACTTTCAGACTGTAAGCAGTTACAAACTAATTTTGCCCAACTACTTGTACATAGTTAGCAACAAAACAGAAATAGTTCATTGATTATTTTGAGTCCAAAATCTTAAATTCAAGTCCCTTTTTTGGTTTTTCTCCGTTCAATCACTTCATCAGTTTTGGATTTTAGTTTGAGGTTCTTTTGGCACAACTAATTTTATGAACCCTTTCCTTTTTACTTGTAGTTGTTCGGATGTGATAGGAACCCTTTAGTCAAGTTTCATTTTCTTTGTTAAAACAGGAGCTTTCATCTATAATTTTATTTGTGCATTTTGAAATTTAGCTGTGTGTCAATGGATTGTATATCTTGTATTCAGAACTATTTGAATTGCAAGGTTGATTACTTTGATTGGATATAGCTTGCCCTCGTGTTTCAATTAATAAATGTAACTTCAAAGACAAAGATGGCTTGCAATTCGGGAAAATGTATATATCTTTCGTGGGAGAGCTCTTTGAGGTGGCACCTTCTTCTTAAAGCTCAACCTTTATATTTTATTTATAAAAAATTCTCCTTGATATAGGTCAATTGTCCCATTTGCATTGACCTTTTTTTTTTTTGGTGAGTTCACAATCTATACTTATTGTCTGGTCAAAGAGAGCTGGAAAATACGAGTTTAGTGTTACAACTGCAAATTTCTTGGTGAGAAATAGTATTCTGTGATTGAGATAAAATGAAAGGCGAGAGGTAATCTATAAGAGTAGTGATATGACAGTCTCAAAATTTTTAAATCTACAATAATCATTCATGTTTCAATACTAAGTTTGTTACAGAATCGATCTTAATTGAATTTTATATTGACCTTCAGTTTCCTCCTTTTGCATTTAGGTGGAGACTTTGAAATGTGTGTGCTCTCTCTTGCAACCTTGGGAAGAATTTGGAGAAATGAAGGTGTTACAGATGATAACAGGTTTCTTATATCAATTTTTTATTTGTCCATTTGTGCTCTTCTCCATTGAGTTCGCAGGATACAGTGAAATAAGATGCTTTGACTAAAAAATTTGATCTAACATTTAGGATGACATGGTTTTATATATTTGCAAACCTATGATGGACTAATTAGATTGTGGTCTAAATTTTAGACAATTATATGCTGGAACAAAGTTTCACCATCGAGTATATTGTCTGCTTCTTTGTCATGCAGGTTTCAAGGGACATCACATCACACGGTTAACACTGCATTTCACATTTATGCAAACACAAAACAATTTAGGCTTAAAATCCTATTGGTTAGAATACATCATGGAAAAAATTCTATCATCCTGTGATTCCAACAATAGTATACTAAAACTTTTTTTCTTCCCTGCCTTGCGCTCCATATTCTTTATGAACTTGGAAATAAGCTAAGAAGCACGGACACGGATACGGGACACGGATACGACACGACACGGACACGGCGACACGGCAAATCCAAAAAAATTAGGACACGGACACGGCGAATAGTATATATATATATATATATATATATATATATCAGCATTAATAATTTTAAAAAAAAACACTGATATGTTTAGGTTGGAATATATATATATATATATCACTGATATGTTAGTATATATATATATCAGCATCTTTAGGGTAGTACAAAACAAAAAATAGAACATATCAGCATTAAAAAATTTAAAAAAAAAAAAAAAAAAATTAACATATCAGCATTAAAAATTAAAAAAAAAAAAAAAAATTCCAGAAAAGTGTGTCCGAGCCGTGTCTGAGCCGTGTCCGAGCTGTTTGAGCCGTGTCCGAGCCGTGTCCGAAAATTAAAAAAAATAAAAAAATTCCAGACACGTTTTTTGGCATGTCCGACACGTGTCAGGGCGTGTCCGACGCTTGTCCGTGTCCGACACGTGTCGGACACGGATTCTTCGCCCATTTTGGAGTGTCCGTGCTTCCTAGGAAATAAGCCATCAAATGAATGGTGTTACTGTTTTGAGTTGCATTATCACTGTTCTAGGAGTTCAGAATAGTGGGATTGTTCTTTTGTTGTTCCATCCTTGTATATCTGAATTACATTGCAATTTTAAACTCTGATCCAGGTTCACTATTTTATTAATTGTGGAACTGTTCATAAATTTAGATCTTTTTTTTTTTTTTTTTTTTTCCTCTCATGTGTAACTATTATGTAGGTTGAGTACAATGTTTACTCATTCCTGCTGCTTTTTACCTCGTAAAAAACTTGGTTAAATTTGGGCTCTTCTTTGCTTTTTTCTTTTTTCAGGAATTAATTACTTTGCCCCTCTTGTATTCTGAAACATGACTTTATGTGGAAGTATTACATCTTTGCATATGTGGATGCTCCTGGGTACCAGATACTGAAGAACCTGACTTTATGGGGAAGTATTACATCTTTGCATATGTGTTTTATACTGAATTATCCTTAAGAAGAAGTCCTTCCACCATTTACGTTAGATATATATATTTTTTATGCTTATGAAAAAATATGTTTGATATGTTCCTGAGACAGTTCCTCTATGCATTGTTTGTTTATGAGGAAAAGTTAAGAACCTTTCAACAAATGACTTCTTGTAGCAAAGGAATGTGATATTACATGGCTGTCCCATTTGTTCTCCTTCCGTACAAATAGAAACAATTTTTTTTTTTTTTTTGGATAAGTATAGTTTTGTTGTTCTTTCCATCAATGTTTGACATTTATAATTGCATCTGTGGATCTTGATCATAATCCATGAATAAACCACGTAGTAGCTGTGTTATTTTCATGCTATTTTTCCAAATGGATGGTGAAGTCAACTACTATATAATCTGGAAGAGCAATTATTCAAAATTTTACACATGTAGCATGAAGTAACTCCTAACCGAGCAGGATGTAGCAAGATTTTAGATGTTTGCTCTGATTATAATTTTATTTTTTTCAGGTTAAGTGAGATTCAGTGGGCTGCTTTCGTTCTATTGTGTACAGGGTGCACCACAGCACAACCTAATTGTTCATAAGAGTGATAGTCAACAACTTCTATCGCATTCTTGTGCAAGCTTCATTTGTTAATCTAAGCTGCATTGCTTTCACAATAACTTGGAAATTTGAACTATTCATCAATTTTTCTAGTCATGATACTCTGTATAAGAAGAGAGGAACATTGTCCCTCACTTTCCGACTTTGATTGTTTTCTTTCATTTAGAATTTTATATATATATATATATATATATATATATATATACATATTTAAGTACATATAAATATTACAGAATGACATTGGTTGTTCAATTCTGATCATGTTCTTCAAACTTCTTTTCAAGGTTGGGTGATGGCCATTGTGAGCTTTACTTATTTTGAGGCTTGATCTGTTAAGTTGAACTGAGAATTGATCTTATAAGATACTGCTTCTTACTGTAATAATCAGTAATTCCTTTGCAGGTCATGGCAATTCGGAGTGGCTTTCCCGGAGTGTACATACAGGTAAATTCTTAAGCATGTATTCTGCTCTAACAACTTAAAGTATCAATTGCTTACATGAGTTCTACATCACGTATTATATACATTGTTAGGCCCATTCTCTTACAGCTTAAGCTTCTGGAGCAATTGGTGATCTAACATGGTATCAGAGCCTTGATTCTGGGATGTTTTGAGTTCCAAGTCTCCATCTCTGCAATTGTTCTCGGTTTGGTGCAAAGTTTGCACTTGTTATGATATTAGATTTGGTTTGTTTGCCTCATCACGTGCAAGATGGGTTGGTCGAGCTTGATATACATTGTTGGGTTCATTCTCTAACAGCTTAACCTTCTAGAACAATCGGTGATCTAACAATCAGGATTTGGTTTATTTTAGTCATACATAATTCTGTTAGAACTCCCCATAGACGATTTTGGTTGACGCAATATAGACAGTAGACAATCTCAACCGAGTTGTCTAGATATTTAGTTCTGTTTACAAGTTTGTTAATGCATTCTGCAGGCTATAATTAAAAAGCATCCTTCAAGGAACATAAATGTGCAAAACTTCTAGTTGGATTTTTTTGGAATAGCCTTTCAATGCAATTGCAATAGTAATTCACGATTTTAATGATGTTATGAATAAGTAATTTGAAATTATTCTTTGCTTCTAATTTTCTCATGTTTGTCTATGGTGAAATTTGATTTACAGATGATTGAACTTGTCTTCAACATTCATAAAAAATGGATGATGTTAAAAGTTGACCGTAGTTGCATTTGCATCATATGATTCAATATGGGTGATGATTGGATATTGATGGAAATGTACGTATTTTATCTATGTCTGGCTACATATTTTTTCTATGTGGAAGGCGCTCCTCTGAAATCAATTAAATTAGCTCCCCACTGCTTTGTATATATATATATATATATATATATATATATATATTTTGTAGTTTCCCAGCTTTTAACTTTTAGAGATGATAAGAAGAGAAACTGATTTGTCAATTCCTATTACAAAAACAGGATAAGAGTTTTAAATTTTTTTCCTTTGTTTGCAGATTCAATATGTTTATTGAAATGGAAAGCTTTATCTGTCATTGGCTTTTTATCTTAAAAAATCTTGCTCTCCTCTAGAGTTGTTTGGATGATTTCATCATCCTGTATCTTTTACTTGCTGTCTTTTCTTTTACAGGGGCCAAGGATCCTCATTAAGTACAGTCCAAATGACTCTAAACCATGTGCTTAGGTAATTTATTTATCTTGAATTTATATAGTTCAGCAGCTTATTTGCTTGCAACTTCCTCATTTCCTGTTTTGCAAGATATTTCACTTATAACAATGTGAAATCTTGTAGAGTTATGTTGGTTTGTTTGATCGTGCTTCAAACTGTGTCATCCTAGCCATACTTCTTTCAAAAGGTGTACAAAGTATCTGAAGTGTTTCACGACATGTTTGTCAGTTGCATCATGTGCAAGGTATCATTGTCCTTGATGATGTTCAACAAACTTTTTTCACGGCTGTGTCAACAAACTTTTTTCACCATTGATGTATGATGTTCTAGTTAATCTCAAGTAATAATTTCACTTCTAAATTATTATCATTTTTTAGTTTGCGGTAATAGATGAGAGTCAAATTGGTTGCCATGTAGATTAATGGTTTTACATCTTCAAGGAAGGTTAGTGTCGGAGTCGATTGGAATGTGACTAAAGTGAATAACCTTTTCCCCCCAAACACGTCCGAATTAGTTTGTATTACAAAGCAATGCCTTTTAATAAATTGGTAGGTATATGATGAATCAAGTGTTATAAATATATATATATATATATCGATGTTTTCCTTCACATATCAATGGTAAATCTAGCAATGTAACTTTTTATTTGCTCATAGATGTTACATTGCTAGATTTACCATCGATATGTGAGGGAAAACATCTAAATCATGCTTGGGCATATTTCAGCAACAAATTTTTTTCTACTGAATCAAAAAGAAGAGCCAAGATGTTTTGGCAGGGATGTATATACAATTTATTACTTCATCTTATGTCATCAAATGATATCTTGATATCAAATGTGGACATTGTTTTATTAATTAATCAAAGGAGGAACCCGAGGAGATTTAAAAATAAAAAAAAATGAAAGTATTTTATAATAAATGGTATTATTTTATGTAGACCACACTATCTGCAAGATTTTTTATTTTGAAAACTAGCTACTTTTTCTCAACATTTTTGTACAAACAAAAATAGAAATAAATAAATAAATAAGAAAATCAGTGACAAGGACATTGGCATTGCTATGCTATCTGGTACTGTTCAATGCAGCAAAAAATTGAAAATCATAAAGTTGGTGTTGTTTCTTAGAGATGGTGTTCAATCTGTGTCAGCATTGATGCGCTAATATAGCATAAATTGTTACATTGGGATTCTTCATGCTTCAAGGATGCTTATGCAATATAGAAAATGAAAAGGAAAAAGAAGAAAGGATAAACTAACAAAGCAAAAGTCCCATTGGGCACTCATTACACACTTCATAAAAGGTATTAAAATTCTTATTCAGCTGGGCAACAATTTGCAGGTGCATTCTACTTCTGAGGCAATGTTGCTGACTGCAGTCGTTTCTGTGTTCCGATTTGGGTTTCATCTCTCGCTTGCTTTCTTCTTTGACTCCATGTAAGTACCTTCAGATTTATTTTCAGGTCCTCTTTTTTTGCTGTTCAATAGAATTTGGGCAAATCAGGCCTTCCTGCCTGTTTGAATAGCATTGCAATTTTGCAGTCGTGGACTGTGTAGGGTAATATCTAACAGTGCTCGAATTACAAGTTAGATGTTTGTGATGAAATTTATACATCAGTTTGCCCACAATTCTGCCCATGAATCGTGTTTGACATGCCTTTTTCATTGTGTAAAGGCATCCAGAAAAATGGTTATTTCCAATTAAGGTCATTACTCAATACTGAAAAGAGTTGGCATAGGTATGTTTACATTTACTTCTTTCACTGATTTGGTTTTTGCATGTGTACAACACTGTCTCTGTCTCAATATTTTTACACTCAGTTGGAAAGTTGCAAGGATAGTGATGACATTTCCATTCATTAGTTAGTTTCTTTAACTTTTTTCTATAGTATATCTGCCACAAATGGGTTATCTTTTTCTAGTGAGCAAAAGTTCAATATGATTAACATGTAAATTAATTGATATGATTGGTCTTTATTCATAAAACCTTGTTCAGTTGATTTACTAGATTTGAGATTTCTGATCTCATTTTGCTGGTTTAACTGATTGAACTGTGGATGTTCCTTTCATAAAAAGCATCCCCTTCGCTGCATCAAAAATTAAAGTTTGTCTTCCAGCCTCTCCGGAAATTATCCAATCGTTCACTAACATTTCGTTTTAGGTGGATCCTACTTTCTTGTCATTGGTGTGTTGTGCTTTAGAATTATTAATGATATACGATGATTTCCCCGGAATTCTTCTTACTGACTGGAAATTGCTAGCTGAACTCGGAATGATATATGATGATTTCCTCGGAATTCTTCTTATCTTCAATGCAGTATTCAAATAGAGCACTAAATCATAAGATGAAGAATAATCCATCAGTGGCCCCCAATTAGGTCTCCTCATAATATTTGCAATGTCGGGTGAGATACTCAGAGGTCTTAAAAGCATGTGGTAGATGCCCATAATGCTTAAAAGTCTGCTTGCTTGAAGGTTTATGGTAGGAAACTTCTCATGAACTGACAAATTAAAAAAACAAAAAATCATGTGGGAGTTCCCTTAACTAAATATATGGGCATCTACTCTGGTCTTGTCATTTCAGTTCTTCATGCTTTAAGGGTGCTTATGCAGTACAGGAAATTAAACAGAAAAAGTCCCATTGTGCACTCATTACACATTTTTTTTTTTCTGGCTGTACAATGATTTGCTGGTGTATTCAACTTTTGTGGCAATGCTGCTTACCGCTGTAGTTTCTGTGCTCCTATTTGGGCTTCATCTCTCGCTTGCTTTCTTCCTTGACTCCACGTAAGTACCTCCGGATTTATGTTCAGGTCCTCTTTTTAGCTATTCAATAGATTTTGGGCAAATCAGGCCTTCCTGCCTGTTTGAATAGCATTGCAATTTGCAGTGGTGTACTGAGTAGGCTAATATCTAACAGCGCTAGAATTAAAAATTAGATATTTATGAATACAATTATACACCAGTTTGCCCTTAAATCTGGCAACGAATCATGTTTGACACACCTTTTTCATTGTGGACAAGTGTGTCATGGTGCGAAAGCCATCCAAGCATGGTAGCAAAGGCATCCAGAAAAATGGTTATTACAGTTGGTCCAAAAATAAATGCATCCATTTAGGCATGGCAATTTTCAATGTCATTTCGGATGTGATTTCTACTTCTTTCATTGATTTGGTTTTTTCGATTTGCATGTTTACAGCATTGTCTCTGTCTCAATATATTTACACTCTATTGGAAAGCTGCAAAGATAGTGATGACATTTCCCTTTTTAGACTATCGAAGCATCTGTGTAAATGCAATATAGGCTAATATTCTGTAATTTTTTTTGTTTTTGTTTTGTTTTGTTTCTTCAGTTGATTATTTTGAAATTATTAATTCACTAGTTTCTGTAACTTTTCTCTGCTGTAGATCAGCCACAAATGGGTTATCTTTTTCTAGTGCGCAAAAGTTCAATATGATTAAACATGTTACATTAATTGATATGATTGGTCTTTACATATAAAACCTTGTTCAGTTGATTTACTAGATCTAAGCTTTCTGGTCTCATTTTGCTGATTTGACTACCTTAACTCTGTGGATGGTTTTCTCTCGTAAAAGCATCCCCTTCGCTGCATCAAGAATTAAAATTTGTCTTCAAGCCTTTCTGGAAATTATCCAGTCGTTTCACAACATTTCATTTGAGGTGGATCCTACTTTCTTGGCATTTTTGTTCTGTGCTTCAGAATTCTTAATGATATATGATGACTTCCTCGGAATTATTCTTACTGACTACAGATTGCTAGCTGAAATTTCGTAATTCTGGGTGATTCAGCTTCAGAATTCTTAATGATATATGTATGAATTTCCTCGGAACTATGCTTACCGACTAGAAATTGCTAGCTGAATCCGCCGGGAGTTTCGGGTTTAATTCTCGCAATTCTGGGCGATTCAAAATGAATTTGTTTCAGTAATATAGTTGGCCAGCTTCAATGTCTGATGAGATGCTCAAAAGTCTTATTTTTATCACTCACATGGTATATAGAATGCTCAAATGTCTGATTGCTAGAAGGTCCGTGCTAGGAAATTTCTCATGAACTGCCAAATCAAAAAAAATAAAAAATCATGTGGGAGTTCACTCAACAATATATGCCAGAATAATTTTATGGTTATCTATCTAATCAGGTCATCTGGCCTCTTTTTTTCATTCTAGCCTTCGAATTCTTTAGAATGTATGCCATTTATGCCCTGTTAAGGCCGTGTGTCCGATTCATATGATTTCATTCTTAACCTTGAAGTTTTTAATGAAGACTTGAACTCTCGACCTTCTACTTTCAAGAGCGAGGAAGAACCAGTAGACTACATCCTGGATGGTTTCTTAACCTTGAAGATGACCATATACGAAATGAGAAAGGAAATAGTAATAACATTTGTTCCAATGAATGGTAGTGTTATTGGTGCACCAAACATTTTAGGAGAGACAGTCAAATCTGGTGACCTCATGCTGATTAGGCTGCATTTTGATCAGTAATGCATTTTACAGATTTTTCTCTCTCATCTAATACTTTTACCAAACACCTAGGTTAATTCCTCTCCAATAAACAAATGAGCATGCTTGGAGCAAAAGCCTGTTTAAAACAACCCTTGAAGACTCAGTATGCTAGAAACCACTTTACTTGAAAGCAACCTATGAAACCAAAACTATATATAAACTTCCTCATCCCTTCTTCGTATCCACCCATCTTCTTCTCTTCTTACCTTTGTCACAACCAAATTCCACAGCAGAAATATGGCGGTCTCCACTTTTTCCAAGATTTCCATTCTTACCTTCTCTCTGTCTCTCTTCATTTGCTCTGCTCTGGCTCATGATTTTTCAATTGTGGGTTATTCTCCGGACGACTTGACTTCGAGAGATGGACTCCAATATCTCTTTGAGTCATGGATATCAAAGCATGGTAAAATCTATGAGAGCATTGAAGAGAAGCTTCATAGGTTTGAGATCTTTGTAGATAACTTGAAGCATATTGATGAGAGGAATAAAAATGTCAGTAGCTACTGGCTTGGGTTGAATGAGTTTGCAGACTTGAGCCATGAAGAGTTCAAAAGCATGTATTTAGGATTAAAACCTGTGTTTCCAAGGGAAGAGTCTTCTGGGAGGTTTAGTTACAGAGATGCGCCGTTGCCCAAGTCCGTGGATTGGAGAAAGAAAGGAGCTGTTACAAACGTCAAGAACCAAGGTTCATGTGGTAAGCACTACTCTCTCTCTCTCTCTCTCTCTCTCACACACACACACACACACACAATTTGCATCTTCTTGGGTGATGATACACTAAAATGATGTGATGGTATGGACGAATGCAGGCAGTTGTTGGGCATTTTCAACAGTGGCGGCTGTTGAAGGCATAAACCAGATTGTCACCGGAAATCTAACTTCCTTGTCCGAGCAACAGCTGATTGATTGTGACACAGCTTTCAACAGTGGTTGCAATGGAGGTTTAATGGATTATGCATTTGCCTTCATAGTCTCTAATGGTGGACTCCATAAGGAGGATGACTACCCATATATCATGGAAGAAGGCACTTGCGAGGAACAAAAGGTATACCACATCTTCATGCGTAAAATATTTGTATTTGGCAGTACCATACAAAGATCAAAAAGAATTTCAAGTCCTAGCCAGAATATAACAGAACAAGTTTTAAAGCCCAAATTATGAAAATTAAGTTTTTTTTTTTATTTGTTTGCTGCCTATAGGAAGATGTGGAGATGGTGACCATTAGTGGTTACGAAGACGTGCCACGGAATGACGAAAAGAGTCTCCTGAAGGCTCTAGCACACCAGCCTATCAGTGTCGCCATCGAAGCTTCTGGAAGAGACTTCCAATTTTACAGTGGGGTAAGTTGTTTTCCGAACAGCGAGTTGTTTTTCATTTCAAGCCCGTGACTTTCAGGTTGTATTGCAGACTTGCAGTATGCATCCATATATATGGAGGACTGTACATATAACAACACTGTTGTGGTTTTACAGGGAGTATTTAACGGGCATTGTGGAACAGAATTGGATCATGGAGTTACAGCCGTTGGATATGGATCATCAAAGGACGTGGATTACATCATTGTGAAGAACTCCTGGGGTCCGAGATGGGGAGAAAAAGGATACATAAGGATGAAGAGAAACACAGGAAAACCTCAGGGAATATGTGGTATCAACAAAATGGCTTCTTATCCTACCAAAAAGAACTGATTTATGGATCTCCGTTTCTCTATCAGATGTCATGCTTCATTCTTTTAGTTGTGTCAAGCATACTGGTGTAACATTATCCTCAATTAATAAGGGTACAAGAATAATCAACAAATCTTGTAGTAGCTTTTTCATTTTGTAATGTTGACAACTACTGCATTTATTCGCACACAGAGACAACGCATGTATCGAGAGACAATGGAATTAAATAAAACATAACAAAAACTGAAATTATGCATTCGAATTTGCTTGCAACAGCCCAAAGTCAAACTCAAGCTCGACCTTCCACTGCTAGACAAATCTGTCTAGACTAAGACTCGATTGGTTGATCTTCAATCCTATAACTGGGAGACATTGTGACTCCTCTCTTTCCAACACAATGGAAGCACACTAGGTTTCTCGCATGCAGATCAATGAAATTATTACGCAAAGAAGAGTATAAGAATCCATAGAGTTGCATTCCATTCAATCAAGGACCCTTCAGTTTTTGCTATGATATTGCAATGAAAAGAATAATAGCTAATACTAATTTTTTCCATCGAACAATGCTCGTCCTTCTGTGTGAAATTGGATTGCAAGCATGGGCATCATCAGTTCATATTTTAAGGCATTGTACGCCTTTATGTACATAACCAATGCACTTAATGTGAATGAAGATTTAATCAGAAAGTAGCCACCGCATGGTTCAGAAGGACCAGTATTCAAAACCATGTTCACTTTGCTAAATCCATATCAATAGAACCTCATTTCTTTGCCTTTGCAAACCTGAGGCATCGGTACTTTTCGCCACTTACAGTGATTTCAAGCGCTCCATCTTGGTTATCTTGATTGGATGCAGTTCCCATTAACACACTTTTTTCTTTCTCAAGATTCTCTCTTTCCATCTTCAGCCTTGCTTCTTGCCGGGCAATCTCTGCCTGAAAGATGGGTGCAAGGGAATAAAATTGTAAATAATAAATATAGATCACACTTTACCTCCAGCAAGGCAGGAACAAAATAAAATTCAGTTAACAGATGGAAAATTTTGGTAAGCTACAACATTAAATTGCACAGGAAGCTGTTCATTGGTATCCATGTTAGCCACATCCAAGCTTAAAGATACAATTGTACAGCCAAACCCCAGTTGAGTCGGTCCATCCCCAGCGCAAAACCATTGCATTCTCTATGGGCAGGAATATGCAACTCAGGTATGAAAACTCAAACACACACTCCCTTAAATCTGTTTGAATATAATATTTTTTTTACGACATGGAACTTCCAACTTCATTTCAAGTTTTTTGGGATCATCTCAAGTTTCCCCAATTTAGCACACATTCTATTTAATGCTCACAGAGTTTCAGAATGCGCTCATAAGAAAGCACTAAATTCCCTACAAGCTTCTTTCTCAGAGAATGTGCAAGAATATGAGGAGGAAGAGATGGGCCTCGAACAAAGCTTTATGATTACTTAATGCTTTAAAAAGGGAGGAGGGGGAAAGCAGCAGAGAGGAAGAAGGCACTTTCTAAGGCCTCGTAATTGTGGATCTCAAGATCCAGAAGGAAGGCCACACCTGCCATGATTGATACTGTGGCCACCAGTAACTTTATGTTGGGGATCAAATCAACAAGATTGCACTTGAAGTTATAGAGACCAAGGCTACATAGAAGTGTTGAGCTTGAAAGTTCAACCAATAATGGAATAACGAAGTCCGTACCTGTTAAAGTAAGAATTCGGCAAGGACATGCCAACTTCATTGTCGTTCCCATGGATTATTTCCAAGTAATTTTAAAGATGTTGTTCTTACGGGAGACTGAAGGCCATCCCAGTGCCTTTTGCTCTCTCTCTGTATATTCAATTGGTGAAAACCCATGCATTATCCTATCCTACTTCATAGAGGATAGAAATTTCTTGCAACTAAATGAATTGTGAGAGTCAGGCCTTATTAGGTCATTAAGAGCACCTTTAGGGAGCCCCATCGCTATTGCAAAAGAAGCAAGATGAATGATGAAGACTGTATGAAGATTACAGCTTTCCCAATAAGGTAATGCAGCAGAGCAAGTACCCCATTCAGCTCACAGTGGGCCTTTCTGAATAACGAAGTCATACCAAATACATACAAAACTTAAAGTCGGGCCTGTATCTAATCCTCATAGCATAGGGTATGAAACAAATACAACGTGCAGCTAGCTATGGGTCCAAGTTTCTCGCCCAGGAACCTTTTGCACTCTAATGAACCGAGTCTTCCACAACTACCCATATAAGTTTCATGATAGTATACCTCAATGATGTGGTGGTGCATAGCTCAAGTCCAGAATAGACCCTTAAGCACTTGAAACTTGTATTCCAGAAGCTAAGAGAAAATCATCATTTTGTGAAGGAACAAAAATGCTCTTCACAAGACCACATTATATTCCTGAGACATACTGTTAAGTCGGGACATGAACGGTGGGTACGAATTCGTGCACCAAATGTGGGCCATTTAGACATGGAACACTCCCAACAATGCCATTGTGGGTGCTCAAGCCAGTATGAAGCTTTCCCGTGCGACTCTTACGAGTTTCTAATTTGAATATACAGGGAAGGTCAACAAAAGCAAGTTTGAGTCCCCTGCTTCGAGTTTTTTTTAAGCATATTTTAGCTCTCATACAATTTTAGTCTGGTACCCTAGTTAGATTGCCTTATTTGATAAAAGTGATATTTGTCCTTCATTTGTTCTTACTTAGCAAGGTATTAAAGTTCTTGCTCGGTTATCATCCAACGCAATCACAGGCAGTCCAACATTTGTCCTTATTATGCAACAGGAGCAAAAACCAAATCAATGATTTGTGGTGAATAATCATATTTTCTAAAATTAAGAGTATGAAATAACACAAACTATTTGCTACTGTGGTAGGAATAGGACGCTCTCACTTCCACCAATGAAATGAATATTCATAAGAAATAACAACACCATCAAGCAAGTCAAATCAAAACCCTAACATCGACAGAGACGATGGAACTCTAACTCAAGTCTATGCTAATGATCGAGAATACGAACAAGTACAATTGATTTCTGATAATTACAGTAGATTAAAACATTGAATGAAAGAATCGTTGAAAGAAAAAAAAAACTACCTCGCGACGAGAGAGGTCGGCTTTCCAGGCGGCTTCACGCTCGGCGACTTCGCGTTCGCGCTCCTCGATGTAACTCTGCATCTCTCTCTCCTTCATCATCCTGTCCTGTATGTCGGCGTCGAGCGCTTCCTTCAACTCCTGCACGAACTTCTCCACCACTGCCTTTATTCTCAGCTGAGACATCACTCTCTCTCTCCACCACCACTGCGCAAAACCTAGAGTTCTATCTTCAGTACAAAACAATGTCAATAAAGGGTTTCAGATTTAGTAGAATTATATCTGAAAGACTCCATTTTTGATCGGAGAGGTGACGATGGCTCTCTCTCAACTCGTTCGGTCCCAGTATAGTTCGTATGCACGGAAGGAATTCGAACACAGGGGAAAGAGAAGTCCTTTCCTTTCTTGTCACGCGAAAGAAGAAGAATCCGTGAAGTAAGGGAAACCAAACTAGGCCTTTTATTATTCGATAATTAAATATTGACACGTAATTAGTACTACTGTGTGATATTTTGGCATAGTGCACATGTGAAGTTTATTAATTTATTAACAATATTTGAAATTTTTTTGGAGAGAAAATTTTCATGTCAAAATTAGCCGTTGACCAAGCAGAATTTAAAGTATCAATTAGAGATGCTCCGGCTTTCAAATTAAGTTTCGCTTTGTCCTCAATCCTCTGAATTTTAGTTTTCCCGTTCCTTTAATTGAGAATAACAAGGTTACGAATCCAGCTAGCTGAATGTAGTAATTTTTTTTTTTTTTTTTCCCGCTTAATGTGTTGAAACATGTATTATTGGTGTTGGATTATGGCAAATAGACATTTCAAATAAATGCAATTTTATTTATACACAAGATATAATTAGTTAGTGACATGTATTACCATTTTATTGAAGCTCATTTTCTTCTTGTGATTTAGTTAGAATTAATTTTAGCAGCGTATGATTGATTTTTGCTTCTTAATATCTTTGTCTAGCACAAATGTATTCATTTAAATGTGTTTGACAAAACAATTTGAATATTACTGAAAACAGTAAACACAATTTCAAATTTACTAAAATTTTAAGTGATATAAACCAACATTGAAAAATCAAAAAAATTATAAAAAAATATTTGTTTTTCAATTATCACTTCCAAACTTGGGTACTTAAAATTCAAAAAATTAATTTTTTTAGTACTTAATTTTCAATTTTATCAAACATCACTTGAGTATTATTTTTCTTCTGCCAAAAATTTAATACTGGGTTAAATGAAAAATGTTAATAAGAAAAAGACATGAGATGTAATAGTGAAATTAAACAATTTTTATCCTTTCTTTTTTCTAAGTATTTAACGAAACAATTGAATACAATTATAAAAAGAATAATGATACGGCAATTGAATTTAATCACCGAATAACACCCGAAATTGTCACATCACTCACTCATTCATTAAATGGAAAATTCTACCATTTTAAAAAGATTACTTTATCCTCAAAAAATCATCCAAACCCTTCCACATTTTCTCTCTCTCAAATAATCATCCAAACCCTTCCTTATTTTTCTCTCAAAATTCCTCCATCTCTGTCACACTGTCCTACCCGCCTCTCCACCTCCACCGTCACCATCTCTGTGTTGCCCTCACCCCTCCACTGTCACAATCCTTTAACTTCACATCTCTCCCTAAAAGTCTTTCAAATTTGTTCATTCTCAATCACCCATCAAACTTTTCAAATTATCTATTAATTTCTATTGTTTTCTTCATTCAAAGAAGACCCAAATCAACAGTACACCATGACATAGATGAGTAGAGCCATTTTCCTTCACAAAGCCCTAATGAAGTTAGAGATTAGGGCATATATGTGAGAGATGCGAAATTGAAGAGAGAGAGAGAGAGAGTCAGAATCGGAGAGAGAAGAGAGAAGAAAAATTATGATTTATTTGCTGGTTTGATGGGGTCACCATTAATTTTTCTAGTGAATTCTTAAATTGAATGTTGGATGATGATAAAGTCTTCCTTGTTCATCGCTTGACCCAATCGGATTAACTAAAGATTGTAGATCATGGAAGGGAATTGCATCCTTATTGATGAGATAATGGGATTGTGGTTGATATATATATATATATATATATATATATATAGAGAGAGAGAGAGAGAGAGAGAGAGAGAGAGAGAGAGAGAGTCATTTTGAACACAAAAATACTGGATGATTATTTTGAGAGAGAAAACGTGGAAGGTTTGGATGATATTTTGAGGGTAAAGTAGTCTTTTTAAAATAGTAGAATTTTTCATTTAATGAATGAGTGAGTGATGTGGCAATTTTGAGTCTTAATCGGTAATTAAATTTGGTTGTCGTATCATTACTCTTATAAAAATGATTGAGTTCAAACTCTCAACCTTCTCTTTTTTATTTTTCTCTTTTTTTACCATTTAGAATATGGAGGGTGTTCAAGAACAAAGTGTGTTTACCACAAAACAAAACAAAACAAAACAAAACAAAAAACCTTCTCAAAATTAATTGCACATTCTCATTCATTCCCTAGTCCCTTTCCTTCCTTAATTCATTTTACAGTTCAAATCATTTTAGAACCAAACAAAATAATACTCGTAGTATTTCTTAACCTTATTTTCTCTTGTATTTTTACTTTCTTTTTCTTCCCTCTTTTCCCATTGGTCTGGTGAGCCATGAATGCCATTTCAAGGTTGAAGCGCACACCCCCACCATTCGCTGGACCTCTACTCCTTCCTCCTCTGCTACCTTTTCGTCCACACTCGTCCACGCCCGCCTGCTCCAGCATCGTCACAGATTCATCTTCTCTGGTTGATGAATTCACCAAGTACTGTTATCAAAGAGATCTCCCAAGAGCCATGCAAGCCATGGATTCCATGCAAAAACACAAAATATGGGCCGATTCTATCACCTATTCCGAGCTCATCAAGTGCTGCTTGGCTCGAAGAGCGATTTCACAAGGCAGACTCGTCCACAAGCACGTATTCTCTAATGGGTACGAGCCCAAGACGTTTCTGATTAACATTTTTCTGAACATGTATGTTAAATTCAATCTATTGGATGAAGCGCAAGCACTGTTCGATCAAATGCCTGAGAGAAATGTTGTGTCGTGGACGACAATGATAGCGGCTTATTCTAATGCTAAGCTCAATGATAAGGCCTTGGAGTTCTTGATTTTAATGCTTAGAGATGGAGTAAGTCCTAACATGTTCACTTATTCTTCGGTTTTGAGAGCCTGTGATGGGCTGCCCAACCTTAGACAGCTTCATTGTAGCATATTTAAGATTGGGTTAGATTCTGATGTCTTTGTTCGGAGTGCTTTAATTGATATTTACTCAAAGTGGGATGAATTGCAAGAAGCTCTGCGAGTTTTCAATGAGATGGTGACTGCAGACTTGGTTGTTTGGAATTCCATCATTGGTGGGTTTGCTCAGAACAGTGACGGTCATGGAGCTTTAAATCTTTTTAAGAGCATGAAGAGGGCTGGTTTTTGGGCCAATCAGGCAACGCTTACCAGTGTTTTGAGAGCTTGTACTGGTTTAGCACTGTTGGAATTGGGGAAACAAGTTCACGTTCATGTACTAAAGTTCAACCAAGATTTAATCCTTAATAATGCACTTCTTAATATGTACTGCAAGTGTGGCAGTTTGGAAGATTCGAACTCTACTTTTGCTCGGATGGTGGAGAAGGACGTGATCTCTTGGAGCACCATGATAATAGGTTTGGCCCAAAATGGTTTCAGTCTTGAAGCACTGAAATTGTTCGACTCAATGAAACTCTCAGGTATAAAACCAAATAATATCACTATTCTTGGTGTTATGTTTGCCTGTAGCCATGCAGGGCTTGTAGAAGATGGACAGTACTACTTCCAATCAATGAAGAAGCATTTCGGGATTGACCCAGAAAGAGAACACTACGGCTGCATGGTGGATCTCCTTGGAAGGGCCGGGAAGCTTGATGAAGCAATTAAGCTAATTCATGAAATGGAATGTGAACCAGATGTGGTTACCTGGAGAACTTTGCTTGGCGCGTGTAAGGTTCATCGTAACACCGATATCGCTATATATGCTGCCCAAAAAATTCTAAACTTGGAACCCCAAGATACAGGAACCTACATACTTTTATCCAATATTTATGCAAATTCTCAAAGATGGGAAGAAGTTGCAGAAGTGAGGAGGACCATGAGGGATAGAGGAGTCAGGAAGGAACCAGGATGTAGTTGGATTGAAGTAAATAAACAGATTCATGCTTTCATACTGGGAGACACGTCACACCCACAAATTGGTGAGATCGGCAGGGAGCTGAGCCAGTTGATTTGGAGATTAAAGGAAGTGGGTTATGTTCCAGACACAAATTTCGTCTTGCAAGATCTTGAAGGGGAACAGAAGGAAGACTCCCTCCAATACCACAGTGAGAAACTGGCAATTGTGTTTGGCATGATGAGCTTGCCAAGGGAGAAGACTATTAGGATCAGGAAGAACATCAGGATCTGCGGAGACTGTCATGTTTTTGCAAAACTCTTGGCAAAGATGGAGAGTAGGAACATTGTTATCAGGGATCCAATCCGGTATCATCATTTCCATCATGGAGTTTGCTCCTGTGGCGACTATTGGTAGCAGAATACGATTATAGCTATCCTTTGCTGTGCAGAGGTGAAGGCAGGTGAAGAGGAAAAAATTAGATGGAATCATGATTATAGTAGTGATGAGTGTATGCTCAGGGTTCGTTAATGGTGCAATTGAAGGAGTTGTTCTGTGTATTGGCTGGTGGTGGTGAACATGCACAAAACTGTGGCAATGGCTGTGTTTAATTGTGGGATGCAGTGATAGACGGTGGATGGGGTTGTGTTGATGGGTTTCATGGTTTGAGTGGAAGTGCAGCTCGAATTCGGGTGAGGAAAAGAGAAAGGAAAGAAGAGAAGATTCGTTGGTATTAGAATGGTGAGAAGAGGTGGTGGTGTCATATAATGGCAAGAAGGTTTACTTTCCTCCATTTAACCTCTATTTTTTGGTGACACCTCCCCACCATCCACTTCTTTAGAAATTTTGTGGTCATGGAGCTGTGACAATTTCTCTTTCTTTTGGGGTACAATTTGGAGGCAATACTAATAAGTGTGTTTGAGATGGAGAAAGGAGTAAAGATTTGAAAAGAGAATGTGAGGATCCTCCAATTTGGAATCAGTGGCATGGTGGTGACTGGTAATAGCAGCGTCCTGGTTTATAGTGGAGAGAAAGTGAGGAGAAATGGGACTCAGAAGGCTTTTTCCAACCTGGTAGAGGCCTGAGACAGGGCTGCCCATTATCTCCACTTTTATTTACTTTACTAACTGAATATTTCTCTTCTTTAGTTGAAGCTGAAGTTAATGCAGGTTATCTTAAGCCTATTGCAGCTAATGCAAAGATAAAGTCCAATCTATGCCATCTCTTTTATGTTGATGACTTGCTTGTGGTCACCAAGGCTGACCTGAGTTCCGTTTTGGCCATTACAAAGATTCTTGCTGAGTTTACTGATTTATCTTGGTTGCATCCCAATGAGAAAGTCCACTGTCTATTTCTCAAAAGCTGTTCGAAGGAGGCAATGTATTCTTAGAGTTTTACAATTCAAGGAAGGCACTTTTCCTTTCAAATATTTGGGTGTCCCTTTGAATTATAATGCTCATCTCTTTCAACTATCTTCGATCTTTGGGATAAGGTAAAAGTAAACTAACTACTTGGTCAAATCTTAGCCTTTCTTTGGCTAGCAGGACTGAATTAGTTAGCTCTGTTATCTACCCCCTAATCTTGTATCGGTGTTCTGCTGCAAAGCTTCCTGTCAACGTTTCCCATATTATTCAAAGGAAAATTAATAATTTCATCGGGGGTGGTTCTGATTCTTTTTCTAAGATGCATTTTCTGAAGCGGGGTCTTATTGCTAGGCCTAAACCTGAAGGTGGGTTTGGTCTTAGACGTGTGGAAGATATTCAAACTACTGTTTTCTGTGGGTTGGCCTGGGATAAAACTTGCGGGTCAGATTGTTTCGTGATAACTATGCTAGGGGTGTTTCATATTGGAATGCAGTTCAATTTTCCAGTGCTTCTCCCATGTGCATGCTTTCTGTTAAGAATGTTATGCAACAAGCTGTTACTTTCCATATTGCAGATAGACATAAATTTAGCTTATATAAGGACCCTTGGTGTGGTGGTGAGACTTTGGTTCAGCTGTTTGGCCACAGGCTATTCAGAAGTTTACCTTTTCGTAGGGATTCGTCTCTTTCTGCTATCATACAGAATAACAGTTGGTGTTTTGATTTGTTTGATACCCCTGATTTGCAGATGGTTAGCACTATTCCAGTTCACTCTAATACAGATATATTGTTATGGAGGATGGTAATTTCAGTTTTAAAAGAGCTTGGGAGGGTTGTAGGTCCCATGATGTTTCTGTGGTGTGGAGGAAACTGTGTTGGAATAGAGCTAGACCGGGAACAAATTTTACCACTTGTATTGTTCTGCATGACAAGCATCCACTGTTTTCAAAATGAGGATACCAGGCATCATCTATTTTTTGAATGCAATTTTGCCAGAAGCGTCTGGGATTGGCTTAATAATTCTTTTGATTGGCATATGGATTGTCAAACCTTTGATGGCTTTCTTTTGTGGGCTATACACAAGGTTGCTTCTTCTAGTCGATTTTCTATGATCGTCTCTACTACTGTATGGTCTGTTTGGCAGGAAAGAAATTTGAGGATGTTTCAAGCTACTACAAGAACTTCAGTGGAGGTTGCTAGAGCTACTGTTTTTGAGCTCATGGATGTGTCTGCTCTGTCCTTGAATGATGTTTGTCATTGGCACTAGGATTCTGTCTTTCTTGTCTTCTGGTTGCTTCCATGTGTATTGGTAGTGGTAGTTTTCACTTTTTTGTGTGTATTGGACAGGGAGGGAATGCCCTCTCTTTATCCATTGTACTGATTTGATTATTTTTCAATGGAATTTACCCCGCTGGTAGTAAATAAAAGTTATTTTTAATTATTATTATTTTTTTCCAGATGAACAGAGTTACTTTTTCAAACTGGCAAATGGTCTCTTTTATTCTTTATTCTATATATATTTTCTAATAAATTGCAAATTTACCTTTAAATTTGTAACTACTGTCCTCACACTTTGAACCACAATCTCTCCTCTTGATAGGCATAATTATGTGCAGATTCCTTTACTAATGAATGAGATATGTATAGGAGCAATATTAGCCATTTACCTTTTCTAATAATTAATTGCAAAACAGGAATTAAGCCTCTTTTTTTTTTTAAAAAAAAAAAATGAAAATGAAAATGAAATAAGTTTGACATAGGTGGCTTGGATCCCTGTACATGTTCACTGAAAAAATAAACGGTGGATCCCTGTGAGGCTGTGTCTGTCTAGACTCTACGGTCTCTACCGTACAAAAGAATGAAAACCGGACAATGAATTCTTGTCAATGTTCAGTTTCAGCTCGTTCACAAGACCATCGCATTCCTCTCTCTCTACAATTTTCACTCGTCTGCATTTTATGATTCTTTAAGACCATACATATACATATACATGTATATATATGTATAGCTTCGAAAAAAGATGTCAGTTTCGCAAACCCTAGGCGGCACGTCCCGCTGTGGCCGGTTGTTGGGGCCATCGCTCGACAAGATCGTCAAGAACGTCACCTGGAGAAAGCACTCACACCTCGTCGCCGCCTGCAAAACCGCGCTCGACAAGCTCGAAACGTTCTCCGACTCCTCCGATCCAACCTCGTCTTCTCCTCTGTACGGTCTATCTTCCTCCGACGCCGATTTCGTCCTCCAACCCTTAATTCTCGCCCTCGATTCCGGCGCTCCCACGGTCATCGAGATCGCTCTTGATTGCGCCTTCAGATTATTCTCACATGGTCTGATCCGCTGTGAAATCGATCGTCCCATTGGAAAGGACCGCCCTCCCTCTGTATTCCGCCTCGTCGACAACATCTGTAAGTGCAGTGGTCTCGGGGAAGAGGCGATCGAGCTTGGCGTGCTCAGGGTCTTGCTTTCCACCGTGAGATCTCCGTTTATGTTGATTAGGGGTGAACTCTTGGTTCACATTGTTAGGACCTGTTACAATTTGTATCTTGGTGGGTCGAATGGGACGAACCAGATCTGCGCAAAGTCGGTTCTCGCGCAGATGATGATTATTGTTTTCAAGAGGGTTGAGGAGGACTCAATGCTGGTTAATTTTAAGACGGTTTCGGTTGCAGAATTGTTAGAGTTCACTGATAGGAACTTGAATGAAGGGAGTTCAATACAATTGGTTCAGAACTTCATTAATGAGGTTGTGGAAGTAAATGAAGGGGTTTCAGATTTAAAACCGTCGCAAGAATTACAAAATGGGAATCTTTCAGAGGTGAAGTCAGAAGGGAAAGGTGTATTGAGTGATGGTGAATCAAATGATGGGGCTGATTCGAGTGGGGGCAGTAAGATTAGGGAGGATGGATTTATGCTTTTCAAATATTTGTGTAAATTATCAATGAAGTTCTCTTCACAGGGGCATTCCGATGATGATATTCTTCTCAGGGGGAAGATATTGTCTCTGGAGCTGCTTAAGGTAATCATGGACAATGCGGGTACAATTTGGTGTATAAATGAGAGGCAAGTGTTCAAAAACTCATTAAGGGTTTAGCCTCATGTTTGAATTTGTTATTTGAGTTTGATTTTAGATGTTATTGTGACTATTTTCCTTTTCGTTATTTTATTTTGCAAATGGTTTTGCTTGATACCTGTCAGTGTTGGTCAGTCACTAATTATGTAATTTTGTACTATGATAATCAAATCATTACAAGTAGAGAAAAGATGCTGAGAACAGACCAAAGAACAAAAAATTGAGTGATCATTCAATAAATGGTATAAATGTTTTTGGAGAATAAAGATGCTGAATCAGGGTTCAGTGTGTAACTGTCCTACAGGAGTATGTGTTGATCATATGGATGATTGGGTGCAGTTCTCTTCTTTCTATACCTTGTTACATGCCAATGAACCTAAATTACGATTTGGTTTTGCTAAACTATCTCTTGGTCAGGAAATTTTATTTATTTTCATTTCTATTCTTATTAAACTATATGATGATTTTCACTAATCCATTATTGGTTTTGCATGATAAAAACATTTTCGAAACCATGCTTGGAAGTTATTATCACTCTACTTTTCTTAAATTGTTGAACTGAAATATAGATTAACTAATAATATACACTATGGATGTTAGGTTTCATGCAGTCAACTTATTGCACAAATTAGTCTTATTGGCGAATAAACAATTTTAAATTTCACCTCTATCACTTTTGGAGTTTCTCAATTTAATTATTTTTGTATCCTTTAAATACTTGTATTGAAAAATAAAAAGGAAAAATCCAAAATTCATATGAGCTGCACACTATTAATTACAAGCAAGAAAATCCAAAATTCTAATGAAAACAGAAAGTTTCCACAATCTCCTCTGAATGTCCATACAAAAAAACTTGACATCTTCCCTTTTATGTCCTTTATCTTCTTGCGAAACCAAAGCTCTTTGAACCTGCCACTTCACAATGATTCTATTAGAATTAATGAAGAACTTGTATCACATCCCCAAGAAGACATGTAGTAACACTTTAATTCCTAATACTAAACTTCTATATAAAAATGAGTATCCCAAAAGACCATCAAAAGAATTAATGGAGAACTTGTCCCACATTCCGAAGAAGGCATGTTCCATCATTTTAGCTCATAATCCTAAACTTCTTTACTAAAATGAGTATCCCAAGTGACAATCACCAGGGAGAGTGGCACAAATCGTCAAGAGTTGATATATGCTACGCTGTCAAACGCCAAGGCAAAAAAAGAAATAATAATAATAATAATAATAGAATAAGATCCCATAGCACCTTGAAATGTAAAAAACAAGTGATCCATTGACTTTGCCACCTTTTTGCACATACCTTGCAATGTGAAGACAATTAATCCACACACCGTGCTGCCTTCCTTGCAGGCTTGCACATAATGTAAACATTTTGGATCTTCTTTCTACGCCTGAACTGATATACCACACAAGCATATCTTTTGCGACCATCTTATGTAAAAAGAACCTACTTTTGTTAGCAGCAAAAAAGTCCAAGGGAAATCGGAAACTTGCCAAACCTTCATCATAGGAAACATGATGTAACTGAGAGTAAACTATTATAACTACCGTCTTAGATGTCAACAGTAGTCAAACACCTCACTTAATTTTTTACCCAATAATTTTTTTGAAATAAAGACAATCCATTCTCCTAAGCTACAAAGTTTAATTGATATTTTTTTATTCAATGATTGTAAAAGGATTCAAATAATACTGACGCGGAAGATCCCCACACTAAAGAACCATTAAAAAATTTATGTTTTAATAATGCCCACAGGTAAACTTAATTCTATGAATAAATATTGCTTACCTTTGATTCACATTCCTCCGAAATTGATGTGTTTGTTGCTTTGCCCTATCCAGCCGTGATTCCCAGTAAGCACCTTCTCCAGTAACAACTCTTCTCAACAGCAAATCAACTTAGATGAATTTCTTTACCTCAGAAGGTACTCTTCCCATACCAAGCTGTTTTGCATATGAATAAAACGTCGACAAGATAAAACTTAAATTATTCCCCAAACTGTGCTAAATGGAGTCTTATGGAAGCTTTTCCAACTTCATGGCTAAGGAAATCAGAATATTAGGTAAAGACAATATATTTTTCCAAATACGAGAGCGTATTGTGGATCAATATCAACTTAACTCCTTCAGAAACATAACATCTTTTCCAATCACACAACACTTCTTACATTTTCACAATTGCACATCTTACACCACTTCTATATTCAAATAATATACATAAAGCAATCCAGATACCAGGAGGAGGAAGTATTCCATCTCTACACCTACAATTAATTAAGAGAGAATCCATTTCGTCCATGTTTTCTTCTGGCACAGTTTCACTCTTAACCATGTTTACCTTTGACCCTAGATCTTAAAAACAAAGAACCCCTTTTAAATAGTAATCCATATTTTACCCAAAAATTATCCTTGTATCCTTTAATAATTTTTTTTATTACAAGTCTTTTGAATCACTTTTTTAATACTTCCATTGCAATAATAAAAGGTAGAGTATATAATGATATTAAAATAGCAAAGCATATAATAGAGAAGCCATTTTTTGGTGCACTAGTAAAATTCTCAGCTATCAAGTGTGAGAACATGGGATTGAATATTAAGAGGAATCACTTTGTGCAGATTGTGCCAAAGGTTTGGTCTGTATCTGCTTCACTCCTCCCAACACTCCCGATCAACGGTGATCACATTGGGTAATGGCCCTTTAAGAGATATAATGTAAGGATCCCCTTGCTTAAGGCTTTTGAAGTCTTGAAAAGACCATGGGGCTTTGATTAACCATAATCGAAAAAAAAGCATTGGAAGCTCGAAAAGTACACACTTTATCCACATATTCTACTTCAAGAAATTCATACTTGTGCAAAAAATAAAATAGGAACTTTAAATTATTATAGTCGTAAATAAGTTTTCTCCACATTTCGTTTATAGCACCATCATTGTAGTTGTCCATGTAAGGTTTGTTTCCAATCATTTATTGCTATAAGTACCGGATCTAAAATTTGAAAAGGCCATAAAAAGTCATTACCTAGTATGGTTCTGGTTTACCGACATTGTTGAGAGGGGCAGACTAGGTACAAACATAACATTTGACATTGGTTTGACAAAGTGGCCTATTTTCATACTCAAACCAACTTTCTCACACTTGACAATCTGAACTTTTTTTCCATTGCACCAAGCAATGGTTAATGCTTCTATGCCTGAAGTAATTTACCATAGCTCTGCAAGAATTGGGATAATGTAGTTGGATTAAATAGTCAGACAGTATAATGGTAAATTTTTCTTTTCAGTAATATCCTTACTTAGTTGACAAAAGTAACTATGGGTAATAGTTAGATAAAAAGAATGTCAGTAACAAGTAATTGGTGATACATAAAAGGCCGGGAGCTCATGTATCTCTCAGATTACCTTAAATTTGATTATGAATTCATGCAATAGAATTAATGTATATAAGATGTGATTCAGCTTCAGGCCAATTTATCATCAATGCTTTATGCCAATTTAAGCAGCAGGTGGCATCCATAAAACACGGAAGGAAGAAAAAGGAAGAATCTTTTTTGGACATCCTTATATTAATTGTCTGGTTTCTGATGTCGGATGTCCCTGGAGTGTTTTAGCTTTTTCCCTTTATTTGTTGAGCAGATGTGTCAAATTTTTTGTATTGCTGTTGTTAAGTAATCAAATTTTGGTTATTTTTTGAATAGTCATACAGTTATCTTGTTAAAATTAAAAAGAATATAATATTTTTTATTTTTTATTTGTACAGGTTTATTAATTCCATCAAGCAGCATCTTTGCTTATCATTGTTAAAGAACAGTGCACTTTCAGTTATGAGTATATTCCAACTTCTTTGTTCAATATTCATAAGCTTATTGTCAAAATTTAGATCAGTGTTGAAATCAGAAATCGGAATTTTCTTTCCGATGCTCATCCTTCGTGTGCTTGAGAATGTGCTTCAGCCAAGTTTCTTACAAAAGATGATTGTCCTCAATTTAGTGGAGAAGATCTCTCAAGATTCACAGATTATCGTTGATATATTTGTCAACTACGACTGCGATGTGGATGCTCCTAACATTTTTGAAAGGTATTGAGAATATTTATCGTATCTCTTCCCTTCCCTTACGTCTTGAATGTGATTTAGGCTTAGGCAACCCTCACAAGCTTGTGGAATATGACATCTTTCCCCTTCCTTCTCTTACATTTCGAATGTGGCATGTTGATATATATACAAGACTATCATGGATTACTGATGGTGAGCCATTGGGATAACTTTTCATTGATCTGATTTGCCCTAATCTCCTGAATTTGATTATTGCTTATACTTGTTAGAGACAGTGACTATGCTTCTGTATGAAATAAAAAGTTTGAACTAATATTAGAGTTTTATCCAATTTGTGTGGTGGTGTATGTAACACAGTTGAGTTCTATATAAGCTGATGATGCCTAGAGCCTAGGGTTCCTATATTCTATGGCTGAACCACAAGGGGTTCTGATGGATTATCAAAATAAAAGGGATATGATTAGGGTTTGAAAACCATTGATTTTGGGCCTTGGGTTCAGATTTTGATAATCAGCCTAAAATGTGCTCCATATTTAGCAAACAAGAAAGATCAAGAGAAAAAAATATTAAAGTACCCTACTCCATGTGGGATTGTTTGTGACCACACTCGAACTTAAAAAGAAGTTTTGCACTCATTCTTTAACCAAGAAAAACCTTTCTTTGAACCCTAATCTTAATTGTAGCGAAGGGCCTTATTTATATTTACTGGAAAACCATCAAGACTCGTAAACCATATAAAATTTGACCCACTTATACTGTAACTAAATATGACTCAAATTGCATGAAAAAATAGAGTTTATAAGCTACTAATGGGCCGGATTCCAACAAGAAGTTGGACTTCAAGAATCTGAAACTCTGACCAAGAGAAGTAACATTGGAATATAGAAAGATTTAAAAATAGAACTTATTAAACTTCTGTATGACTTAAATAATCTTAACTGTAATAAGAAATAATAACACCCATAACCAAACAAACAGCCCTAATATTTAACATACTCGTACACTAAAACTAATGCTGTATCTTGATTGCTTGGGTTTGGCTTTTCTTTCTTTGTTGCTCTTGCATCGGGTTATGTCTCTCTATCCCTATGGAAGGAAGCCATGCCTCATTTGCCTTCTGATAGGATTTGGGGTACAAATGTGATGTATGTGTCTAGAAGGGGCAGTTACCTGTTTGAATTAACTCTTGTCATTTGTTCATATATACAGTGGCTTGACTAAAATGGGATGTCCAGTTATATTAAAATTCGGATATGTTTACACCCAAATCCATTTAAGATAATCTTCATCATTTTTGCAAAAGCTATAATTAATTTGCTTTATTGAAAACTAGGACCAAGATATATCTGTCAAAAAAAAAAAAAAAAAAAAAAAAAACAGAAAACTAGGACCAAAATATACTGAATTTTGTTTAGTAGAAAAGACATATTTGATTCATTTCTTGAAGAAACCCCAAGTGAGGATGCGGAGAATGCTGTAGAATAAGTTCTCTGTTTTGTGACGGTTGATAGTCCTCCATCTACAAATGCTGTAGAAGTCACTTATTTAATTATGCCTCCCCCTCTCTCAAAATGCACATTAGTTTTTTTTTTTTTTTTTTTTTTAATCTTTGTAATTACTATAACATTGTGGCAATGCAGTTTAGCAAGTTGTATTAAAACCCTTTTAATTCCATCAGATATTTGCAGGACTGTCAATGGCCTTCTGAAAACTGCTTTAGGTCCACCTCCTGGGTCCACTACCACTTTGTCTCCAGCCCAGGATATTACATTTCGGCTTGAATCAGTTAAATGCTTGGTTAGAATTGTTAAGTCAATGGGATATTGGATGGACCAACAGCTGAAAATAGGAGATTTTTATCCGCCAAAGAGCTCTGATTACGAAAATTCGATTGAGAATCAGACATTGCTGAATGGAGAAGAAGGAATTGCCCTTGACTATGAGCTGCATCCAGAAGGAAATTCTGAACTCTCAGATGCTGCAACCCTTGAACAATGTCGAGCTTATAAATTGGAGTTGCAGGTTAAGTTACACTTTACTTGAAGAGTGATAATTTTTTTATTTTTTATTTATAAATACTTGGAAGAGTGATAATATGATCATTCCCTTGTCATTTTAGAATGCCTAGTCATTTCTTGTGTACCCATACTGAGCTCACCCATCTGAATATGGTTGCCTTTTGGGTGACATGAGTAGTTACTATGAGTCTCAAATGCCTTATGTGCCATGATATAATTCTCTTTTTTAAGTTTATATCTTGACTTGGGAATAATCTAGTTTAACCTGTACTGGCAATTTTTGGGTTCAATGCAGAAAGGTGTTTCACTGTTCAACAGAAAACCCTCAAAAGGCATTCAATTTTTTATAAGCACGAATAAAATTGATGGATCTCCTGAAGCAGTGGCTTCATTTCTTAAGAACACTGCTGGGCTAAATGAAGCTATGATCGGTGACTATTTGGGTGAAAGGGAGGATTTTTCCTTGAAAGTTATGCATGCTTATGTGGATTCCTTTAACTTTGAAGGAATGGACTTTGGTGCAGCAATTAGATTTTTCCTAAGGGGCTTCAGGTTACCTGGAGAACCACAGAAAATTGATCGCATCATGGAAAAATTTGCCGAGCGCTATTGTAAATGCAACCCAAATTCATTTACTAGTGCAGATACTGCTTATGTTCTTGCTTACTCTGTGATATTGCTCAACACTGATGCCCATAATAGCATGGTAAAAGATAAGGTGAGCCTGCTGAAATTTTCCCCATTTGCCTTCTACCACAGTCATGACAAGTGCAATTCTATTGGCTGTGAAATTTTTTATTGAATATTTAATAAAATTAATTTTTATTTTTTGCTCGTCGAAGTTGGGGAAAAAAAAAAAAAAAAGTTTCTTATGTAAGAATAAGTATATGTTTCAATTCATCTTTTCGTCCTTTCTTTAAATACCTTCTGCACTTGAGCCACGGACAAGTTACCTTTTTCAAAGAATAATTGTTTCAAACAACTTGGGTACTTCAATATTGTTTTGTTCTGTAATACTTATAGATAATTAGAGTGGAGGTCGGAACATGGAAGTATAAGATATTATAAAATATGTAATCAAATATAAGTATATGATGATATATCATAATCATCTTCCCATATTTATTATTCAAAATTACATTGATACTGCAAATTCAGGAAATTTACAATTTGTAGACAATATTGGTAAATGGAGGATTGATTGATTATGTTCTAACTTCCACTCTGCATTGTTCTTGGCTATTAAGATGAGCAAGGCTGATTTCATCCGGAATAATCGAGGGATCAATGATGGAAATGATTTACCTGAAGAGTATTTGGGCGCCCTCTATGATCAAATTGTGAAAAAAGAGATCAAGATGAATGCTGATTCTTCTGCACCACTGAGCAAGCAGGCGAAGAGTCTCAATAAACTATTCGGCTTGGATGGTATACTTAATCTTGTTTGGAAGCAGACAGAAGAAAAACCATTGGGTGCAAATGGGCTTCTTATAAGACACATTCAAGAGCATTTTAAGGCAAAATCAGGAAAATCAGAGTAAGATATAGAACTTGTAAAGATCAATTAGTAGTGTATTCATCTTATTTGTCTGTCAATTGTAAACAAGTTCTACCTGTGACAAGAGGGCTGATGTCATTCTTGCTCTAGCGGGAGGCAGTTTTAGTACACAAAATGGTTCCAGTTGGGAAATCTCAATGGTTTTACTTTATAAATACAGTCATGACTTTTCCTCCTTCATGTGCTACAGATTTTGGTACTGGTGTTGTGTGTTATATAAATGGGTGATAGATAATCCAATCTCAAAGATGCTGGTCACCTTCTCTCTCTTTTTCTTTTGAACCTTTTTTGGGAGAAAAACATAATGGAATTCCAATCCTATGTGGTGTTGCAGGTCTGTTTATTATGCTGTCGCAGATGCAGCTATATTGAGGTTCATGGTGGAGGTCTGTTGGGGCCCAATGCTTGCTGCATTCAGTGTAACTCTGGACCAAAGTGATGACAGGGAAGCCACTTCTCAATGCTTACAGGGATTCCGACATGCTGTGCATGTTACTGCAGTGATGGGTATGCAAACCCAGAGGGATGCCTTTGTTACCACTGTAGCCAAATTTACTTACCTCCATTGTGCTGCAGATATGAAGCAAAAAAATGTTGATGCTGTCAAGGTAATTAGGCTTACAATTCCTTTCCCATTCCAACCATGCATTCCTCATGAAAATGATTATCCATTGCATGAAATCAACATCAAGTGGATATTTCTTTTCCAACTCTGCATGATGTTTCCCGTTCGAGCATTTAGAAATGCTTGCATCAGAAAGTTCACAAATAGTACCCAGGCCCGTGTAGACACCTCAACGAACTCATGTGGAATCTCCTCAGCCCAAGGACAATCTCTGAGTCTCTCAAATACATATTAAGATGTTGACCCCTTTTTCATTTTTTTGCTGATTCCTCTCACTGAAATTTGCTATGTTGCATTAAGTTACTACATCATTTACTACTTGTGGATTTTATTCGATCATCCTACCTCATATCCTTTTGCTATCTATTTTAATTTCTGATTATTAGCCATCTGTTTCTGATCATATATATAAAGTGATTTGGTGGGTGGATTCCCCAGTCGGTTACTTCTCTACTTGTCAGTAAAGAATCTTGCATTGTGGTTCCCTATCCTCAAATGCATGTAACATGTGTATTCTGGAAGCAAGTCCTTATTCATCCTATTGTAACACTCATCCACATGTTTCACTTTAGTGCAGGCAATAATATCAATTGCTATTGAAGATGGAAATCATCTTCAGGATGCTTGGGAGCATATTTTGACTTGTCTCTCTCGATTTGAGCATCTCCAACTGTTGGGAGAAGGTGCACCGTCTGATGCATCGTTTTTCACTATATCTAACATTGAGGCTGAAGAAAAGAAACCGAAGTCCTCTGGTTTTCCATCTTTAAAGAAGAAGGAAACGCTCCAGAATCCAGCTGTGGTGGCTGTTGTCCGAGGAGGTTCGTATGACAGCACCACTGTTGGAGCGAATACCTCTGGACTGGTAACCCCAGAACAGATTAATAACTTCATTTCAAACTTAAATCTGCTCGACCAGATTGGAAATTTCGAGTTAAACCACATCTTTGCTCACAGCCAAATGTTAAATAGTGAGGCGATAGTAGCTTTTGTGAAGGCCCTTTGCAAAGTTTCCATGTCAGAGTTGCAGTCTCCAACAGATCCTCGTGTATTCAGCCTCACAAAAATAGTCGAAGTTGCGTAAGAGTCTATTCTTTATCTGATTGAGTTCTGTCTCAGAATCTCTAATCTCATTAAAATTTTTATTTCTTCATGATAGATCCAAAAAGACATTAATATATTCTGTCCGTGGTTTCTTTGTCTTGCAATAATACTCCCTCTGTCCCAAAATTCTTGGGCCTCTTTGGAACTCCAACTTTTTAAGGGGACAAGCATTTAATGCTGTGTCCCCTTTTAAAATTACAAAAGTACCCATTTAAAAGTAGTGTTTGTTGGGGGTAAGTTTTCAAAAAGTTGAGGATAATTTGGGAAGTAAATTACCTTTTTACATTGAGGGACATCCTAAGATGGAAAGAAGGCCAAGAATTTTGGGACGGAGAGAGTATATATTTTTTAGCTATCGCAAAATAAATGAGTAGGTGGTTCAGTTCCATGATATTTTTAGTTATTATTGATAACTAAATGTACAAATATTTTTCATCTCTTTCTGTATAGGATTATGAAGTTCAATTGATTCTTAAATATTTAAAAATCCCAAATCGCTCCTTCTTCTTTTTACATAACTTTTTTCTTTTTAAAAAATTGATATGAAGATAGATCACTTAGTTGCTAAATTTGAAAAACTCCTGATGAGTTATCTATCTTATTTATTTTTACCAACAATGTCCAGAAAAAAAAAAGATGATGAAATATACAATCACACCATGGTTTCTCTTTTGCAGGCATTACAATATGAACCGCATCAGGTTGGTGTGGTCTCACATATGGAGTGTTCTTTCAGATTTCTTTGTCTCAGTTGGCTCGTCAGAAAATCTCTCTGTTGCAATATTTGTCATGGATTCATTAAGGCAGCTTGCTATGAAATTTTTAGACCGGGAAGAGCTGGCAAATTACAATTTCCAAAATGAATTCTTGAGACCATTTGCAATTGTCATTCAAAAAAGCATCTCTGCAGAAATAAGGGAGTTAATAGTTCGGTGTATTTCACAGATGGTCCTCAGCCGTGTCAACAATGTCAAATCTGGCTGGAAGAGTGTGTTTATGGTATGTAAATGTCTTTTATGTTTTATTTTTGGAATCATGCATGGTTCAAAATTCACTGGAATGGAGCAGAAGGCTGGAAGGTCCATATGCTAACCAGGAGCCTGATTGAAGTGAATATGTATGTAGACAGGAATATTTGGTCATGTTATTGACACTAGGTCCCCCTATGCTTTTTTTATTTTTATTTTTTTATCTTGGCAAGAAACTCACACACCCACATTGACCCCGATGGGGACTTGAACCCTCGACAATCTACTTTGGAAGGTGAGTATCACTAGGCTACAGCCCTTTGCGGTTCCCCCTTTCTTTGGGCTCAGCAAATATACAGCATTTAATTTTTTTATTCTTATTATTTATTTTTTTTTCCTGAATATTTGGGTAATCTAATTCAAGAGAAGATTTCTATTAATTTTAGAGAATATGGACCAAAGAAGTAAAATATTTTAAATTCAATAATTGCTTAAATTTGGCAAGAAGCTGCAACCTGGAGAAATTAGATTTGGGCAAGAGAAAGGCCTCTTGCAAATCTTTGAATTGAAAAACCATGGTATCAGTTTGTCTGAAAATTGGAATGGTTTGGGGAAAGTCTACTGAGGACACAATAAGAAGAGAGTTACTTTCACTATTAAAAGAACTAGTTTGGGGAAAGTTCAGGCAGAGGCTTTGAAAAGTTAAAAGACCTTTACACCATTTTTTATCTATTATTTTTGTTTAGATTTGTAAGAAGGGACATAGCTTGGTGCAATGGTAAAAGCTCAGATTGGTAAGCATGAGGTCGTGACTTTGAGTCCAAGAGAAACCACAAAATAATGGCAAAAGCCACAAAAGTTAAGTCTGTCTTCCGTCTTTTCCTCCCAAAAGCCAGCTTGCGAGCTTACATTGGGTAATGAATGCCCTTCTGTTTCAATTTATAAGCGTAATCTTTTTTTTGATAAAGTAAAATTTTATTAAAGCGCTCAAAAGGGGAGCGAATCCCAAGAGAAAAACAAAAGGCCACAAAGGACCTCTAAGCCTTCAAAGAGGCCAAAAAATCTACAATTTCCTCTATAAAACTATGATCTCTCCCTGAAACCCAACAAAAAAGAGTGGAGAGAATAAAGAATTTGAGAGTAGAAATCGACATCTCCTTCCCCTCAAAATATCTCTTATTCCTCCTGAGCCAAACAGACCACCACATATAAAGAGGCGTAGCCCTCCAAGCATCCTGAATGTAAGCCCCCACAAGGCAACCTCTCCAACCCTCAATCAATCCTTTAACGGATCCAGGCATAACCTAAAGAAACCCAAACAAGCTAAACATCAAATCCCAGCAGTCTCTGGCCATGGTGCAATGGAGGAGAAGGTGATCCACAGTTCCCTCATCCCGAAGGCACATATAGCAACGATTGACCACCACCTGATTCCTCCTCCTCAAGTTATCCTGGGTTAAGATCCTTCCCAGAACAGAGGTCCAAGCAAAGAAGCCCACCTTGAGAGGAGCCTTAGAGCGCCAAACAGCCTTTCAAGGAAAGCGAACTCCAGGATCATCTGTAAGACATCTGAAAAAGCACCTAACCTCGAAACGCCCCTGAGAGTTGGCTGCCTAAGCCCAACTATCTAAATCCCCAACCACAATCCTCTGGCGATAATACAACTACAAAAAGCGAATGGCCTCCTCAATCTCCCAATCCTGAAATAATTGTCTGAATCGAACATCCCAAACCAGTCTTCCGCTATCAAGATGATAACAGTTTACCACCATAGCCTGCCTATCCATAGCAATCCTGAAAAGTTGAGGAAAAGTGAGAGCGAGAGGAGAATCCTCACACCAAACATCCTCCGAAAAACTAATCCTCCTATCATCATTGATTCGAAAACGAACGTGTTTGGCAAAGTCATCCAATTTTTTTCGAATGACCTTCCAAACCCCCCCCCCCCCCCCCCCCCCCCCCCCCCCCCCCAACACCTCCAGAGAACACCACCCTTCTCTAGCCTCTCCAAAACGACTCGCAATGACCCTCCTCCAAAGCCAATGTCTCTCCACACCAAACCTCCATAACCATTTCCCAAGGAGAGCCTTATTGAAAGGCACCAGTCTTCTAAGACCCAAACCTCCATACCGAATCGGCCTACAAACCTAATCCCAACGAACCAGATGAAACTTGAACTCTTCACCTCTTCCCCCCCAAAGAAAATTATGTTGCAATCTCTCAATCCTCTCTGCAACTGAAGAGGGAATCTGGAACAGAGGGATAAAATAAGTGGGAAGGCAAGAAAGGGTGCTCTTCATCAGAGTGACCCGACCTCCCTTGGAGAGATACTGCTTCTTCCAACCTGCCAGCCTCCTCTCAAACCTATCCACCATAGGGTCCCAAACCCCCACACATCTCGAAGGAGCCCCCAGAGGCAGTCCTAAGTAAAAGAACCAGTACGACAACCAAAAATATCAACAAAGGACTCAATCTCAGGGACCTCTCCCACCGGCACCAAAACGCTCTTTCCAACATTCACCTTAAGACCAGAGACAACTTGGAACTAGATCAAAACACACCTCAGATATCTAAGCTGGCCACATTCACGTCACAAAGAACTAAAGTGTCATCGGCAAACATCAAATGGGAAACCTCCAACTGGGGAGCAGCATCCCTGCCCACTTGAAACCCTCTCAAAAACCCCAACTCAACAGCCCTGCTCATCAATTTGCTAAGGGTCTCCATCACAAACAGGAACAAGAAAGGGGAGAGTGCATCCCCCTGTCTCAAGCCCCTTGAGCTTCCATTCACAAGAATTGAAAAACGAGCACTGGAAATACAAAAAAGAATCCATCTCCTCCACCGATTACCAAACCCCATCCTCTCCATCAGGTAAAGAAGGAAGCTCCAACTCATGTGGTCGTACGCCTTCTCTAAGTCAAGCTAACACATAACTCCTAGGACCCCACTACGCAAACGGGAATCCACACACACTAGCAATAAGAACTGAGTCCAAAATCTGACGGCCTCCCACAAAAGCATTCTGAGAGTCAGAAATGATGCCATCCAGGACTTTTCTTAATCTTGAAGCAAGGACTTTGGCAATCAACTTGTAGAAACACCCCACCAAACTAATAGGTCCTCCTCTTCGGAATGAGAACAATGAATGTGGCATTCAAGCTCTTCTCAAAAGAGCCCCGAGTATGGAAAACATGAAAAGTACCCATCACCTCCCCTCTAACCACCTCCCAACGCTCCAGAAGAAATCTCATGGTAAAACCATCTGGCCCTGAGGCTTTATCCCCATTACAGCTCTTCAAAGCAATCAGAACTTCCTCTTCAAAAAAAGGCTCCTCCAGACCCGAGCCCTCCTCACCAAAAATAGAGGCAAACTGAAGTTCCTCAAGCAAAGGTCTCCACCCAACAGACTCATTGAACAACTTCTCATAGAACTCTGAAATGCCTTTGTTGACCTCCTCCTCCTTACAAAAAAGCTCCCCCTCCACCCGAATCCTCCCACTATGGTTGCCCTTTTCATGGGCATTGGCCAATCGATGAAAAAATTTCGTGTTACTGTCCCCCTCCTTAAGCCACAAAGCTCTAGACTTTTGCCTCCATGAGATCTCTTCCATGATCGCAATCTCAGCAAACTCTGCCTTACACTCCACCCTCCTAGCCTTCAAGGGATCCACCAGATCCTCTTGACCCTCCATCTTGTCAATATCAGCAATCTCAGCAAGGACCCGATTTTTCCTCCACACAAGATTCCCGAAGATCTCTTTGTTCCAAATCTTGATACTTTCCTTCAAGAGACGCAATTTTCCTGCAAGTGAATGACTTGGGGTGCCAAACACTCCAAATCCTCCCACCAGAGTCGGACCTTTTCCATAAAAACCCTCAGCCCGAAGCCACATATTTTCAAATCTAAAAGGAGAACGCCTACTTTGCAACCCACCACAATCCACCATCAACGGAACATAATCAGAGATAGGACGAACCAAAGTAACCTGGACAACGTTAGAAAACATCTCCTCCCACTCCCCGGACACAAGAAACCTGTCAAGTCGCGAGAGAGTAGGGGGAGAGCAGCCGCTAGACCAAGTAAAAGGCCCTCCATCCAAAGGCAGATCAATCAACCTAAACTGATCAATGAACTCCGAGAAGGACTCCATATTTGAAGTCCACCTACCTCCCGTTGACCTCTCAAAACGAACACATTAAAATCCCCTCCAACACACCATGGAAACATCCAACGTCTTCAAACCTCCCATAACTCCTCCCAAAGCAAATGACGCACGGTGTCCTCTGTAGGCCCGTAAACACCATCAAAAACCCAAGGAACACCATCCTCCACCAAAGAAAGAACACATGAAACAAAAAAAACTCCCAATATGAGAATCCACCATAGACACCCATCTGTTATCCCACATGATCAGGATGCCACCCGAAGAGCCAACAACATCCAAAGCAATCCATTCCACAAATCTCCCACCCCAAAGACAACGCACAATCCTATCTGACATCGAAGCGAGCTTGGTTTCTTGCAAACACACCACATGACCTCCCCCTTTACGAATAACCAACTTCACCACTTTTCTCCTGACCGAGTCATTGAAACCCCGGACATTCCATGAAAGAATTTGTAGCTTCATAGGGAAACACCTGAATTAGCAAACCCTCCCCTCCTTCCACTATCTCTCTCCCTGGACCCCCATTCCTCCTTTCATAAGTGATAAAATCAGTGAGACTCTGCATCAACATCTCTCCCACTCCGTCCTGCCTTCTTCCCCTACCTCCCACCCTCTCCCTGAGATGAGAATTAAGAACTTCATGGAACAGCCTCATTGCCTCCTCCCCCCTCCCCTCGAAAGACACTCCCAACAAAGAGCCCACCCTTCTCCCTCACCCACTCCTCCTCCAAAACATTCACTCCTTGAGGATCAGAAGGACTTCTCATCCAATCCCCCTCCGGACGAACAACAGCTAAAGGAACAGCCAAGTCCACTGTCTGCCCAAGATTCTCCCACGGAACCAACCCCAAATCCCCATCAAGTGCAGAGCAAGGAGCTCCCTCCCAATCATCAAAAGCAGAAGAGAAAAGGGAACAATCAGTCGTCTGTGTTTAGGTTCCTCCTCACACTGAACTGCATCGCTCGTTGAGCTTTTAATCTTTCATGATATCTTGCTCAAGGATTTTTCCAACATTGTCCAGAAAGTCAGAGATTTTGAATTGCATATAACCATGATATCTCCTTTTAGAAGTTTTTATGCTATGAGTTCCTGAAGTTACACCATCATGGGCTTGTACCTTGCACAACTCTCAGGCTGCTTATAGACCTATGCCTGTCTTCTGCGCATGGAAGCTTGGAAAGTAGCTAAATTGGCTCTTGCAAATATCACACTTCTGTCATAGTTTTCATGTTTATTTTCTCTTCCCAGGTTTCTACAGCTGCAGCAGCTATATCACACTTCTCTCATAGTTTACATGTTTATTTTTTCTTCCCAGGTGTTTACAGCTGCAGCAGCTGACGAAAGGAAGAATATCGTCGTGTTGGCTTTTGAGACCATGGAAAAAATAGTACAAGAATATTTTCATTGCATAACTGAGACAGAAACGGTTGCCATTACTGATTGCATTATATGTCTCCTCGCTTTCACAAGAAACAGTGATGTTAGCCTCAATTCCATTGCTTTTCTACGGTTCTGTGCTGTCAAGCTTGCAGATGGTGGTCTTGTTTGCAATGAGAAAAGGAAGGTTGATGACCCACCCATCCCAGTAGCATATGACGCCGCTTCAGATGGACAAACTTTTGCTGATAAAGATGATTGTGTATCTTTTTGGGTTCCTTTGCTTACAGGTAAACTCACTTTCAACTTAAGATACAAGGCAGGACAATGTACATGTTGAAAAGTTGGATGGCAGACTGTTTGCCTGCACCTGACTAGAAGATTTTTGGTAGTGGATGAAACCAGCCTAATTTTATAATCTATTGATTTTTTAAACAAGTACCTTTTCTTTTTCTATAATCTTTCTGATCTCTGAGACCGCTGCAAAAAAGCCTTAGAATTTAATCAAGCCCCTTGCAAAGATGCTAGTTTTTGTACTTGGAATTCATTGACAGTTACCATTTTGGCACTTGAATTTATAGTGCCTGCTTATTGGTTGGTGGGATTTACTCTGCAGTGTTATGTTTAATGAACTAATAAGTTTAAGCACCTTTATTTCATTCTGAAAATGTTGTTTCAGGGTTGTCAGAATTAACATCAGACCCTAGATCAGCTATTCAAAAGAGTGCTTTGGAAGCTCTCTTCGACATTTTGAAGGATCATGGTCATCTTTTTTCACAAGCATTTTGGATCAGTGTTTTCAGTTCTGTAGTATTCCCCATATTCAATCGTGTGCATGACAAGAAAGAAACACAAATGAACGATGACCCGTCTTCACCAGCTTCTCCTTTACATCCTGGGGGAAGTACATGGGATTCTGAAACTTCTGCAATGGCAACTGAATCTCTAGTAGACCTATTTGTGTGTTTCTTCAATGTGTTGAGGTCTCATCTACCTGGTGTAGTTTCAATACTTGCGGGTTATATAAAAAGTCCTCGTCGAGGTCTTGCAAGCAGTGGGGTAGCTGCATTGATTCGTTTGACAGGCGACTTAGGAGGCAGATTTTCAGAAGATGAATGGGGAATTGTCTTTCTTGGCTTGAAAGAGGCAGCTGCTTCTGTTCTGCCAGGATTTCTAAAGCTTTTGAAATACATGGACAGTGTTGAGGTGCCTGATATTGGTCCTTCCTATAATGAGTTGCAAACAAGTTCTGACCCTGGATTGACCATTAGTGATTCTGAGGATGGCAATCTGCAAACTGCGGCATATGTCATTTCAAGAATGAAGTCTCATATAGCTGTACAGTTGCTCATTATACAGGTTCTTTCTCTCTCTCTTTCTCTCTCTGTCCCCCATTTGTGCTCGCGCACGCATATTTGTGTTTTTGTATTTACATGCATCCAAATATAATTATGCCATGTGTTCTTGAGCACTCTCAGAATAGCAGCGTGTTTGTGTTTAGCTATTTGCGTGCATATTTGTGTTTGTAAATATTTACATGCATCCAAATATAACACCACAATGTATTATTGAACACACTCAGAAAAGCAATAGGGAATGAATTAGGCACATAGATCAAGCAACAGTTGAGTGCAGGGCTTGCTGCCTAGTTTGCCCCTCATAAGGAGATCTCACATTGGGTAGTAGTTTTTTTTTTTTTTTTTTTTTCAAAAAAAAAAAATAGAAAAAAAAAAAGAAGAAGAGTAGTGGTGGTTGGAAGGAACATTAACGTGGTAATTTTTCTCCATTATTATAAGGAAGAAGAATGGTGATCCTGTGGTCATCCCATGCCATATGTTCCTTTATCTCACCCATTTTAATATTCTTTTGCTCTCCTTATATATATCAAATATACTAAAGTACAAAGTTCCATTCATCATTTAACAAATAAAAATACAATAACCTAATAAAAGTGGCATCTTTTTTTTTTTTGGCCAATAAGATTCCTATAATTTTGCCATTGATGCTCAATATGCAATTGTCTCTTGTTTTCATTTTTCTGTCACAGATCATTGCTGATCTGTACAAGGTGCACCAGCAATCCTTGTCAGCAGGCAATGTTGCGATCCTTCTGGAAATATACTCATCTGTTGCATCTCATGCCCACCAACTGAACTCTGAAACGACCCTACAGCAGAAACTACAGCAAGCGTGCACTATTATGGAGATCCCTGAGCCACCCGTGGTTCACTTTGAAAATGAGTCTTACCAAAATTACCTCAACTTCCTGCATGATTTACTACTGAAGAATCCATCTTTGTCCGAGAAGTTGAACATAGAACAGGAACTTGTGTCTGTATGTGAAAAAGTTATGCAGATATACCTAGACTGTGCTGGGTTGCACTCTGCCCGGGAGAAATCAGTTAATCGCTGGGTTCTCCCATTGGGTTCTGCGAAGAAGGAAGAACTGGCGGCCAGGACTTCTTTAGTGGTTCTAGGAGTGAGTATTTTGAGTGGTTTGGAAATCGATTCCTTTAGGAAGTATATTTCTCAATTATTCCCTTTATTTGTAGATCTTGTTCGAAGTGAGCATAGTTCAAGAGAAGTTCAGCGTGCTCTAAGCTACATGTTCGAATCATGTATAGGTTCGATAATAGTTAAAAATCTATAATTTGTAACTTAAGGTGCAGGCATGCAAGTCATCACCAATTTCTGTTTTGATCCTTTTTAGCTGGCTAAGCATTTTTACCATCATTACCATCTATTCCAATTTTGGTTGTATATGAGGGATTGTAACATATTTTACAAATGTACAAGCTGTTGTACTGTTAATATATATTGAAAAAACCATTTTCAATGCCTTGACATGCAACATTTTTGTTTTTCTGTGAATAAGTTGCTATGACTTTCATTGATGTGTGTGTGTGTGTGTGTGTGTGTGTGTGTGTGTGCTTGTGTTTATTTTGAGGTTGGAAAATTGCAGAATTGGTTCCTTGACGAGAGAAGACATTTACCGCTGTTAAAGCTCGTGCCAAACAACACTTAACAAAATAACAAAAATGGGAACTCTACCAAGCCTCTGCCTTGCTGATGATGCATATGTTTATTTTATCATAATTAAATGAGCTATTATATAATTAGGCTGTTGACTGCCGTGTGAACGTTAAACTAAAAATTGACTCTTGGAATGTATTACCATATAGTATGATCCAGTCAACCAATGGAAGGAATCAAACGAATAATTAAATTTTGTTTTTGATGCTTTCTTTGAAATATAAACTCATGTTTATTATCCAATTTGTCACCTTCTGCCTAACATGTCTGTAGCGGCAGCCATATTTTAATTATTATTGAACAAGTCTATAATACTGGGGTCAAAAGAATAATTGATTACGTTTTTTCAAATTGATTCATGCAATGGTTTTGGACTATTCTACGTAGACATATAGATAAAGAAATTAATTTCATTTTATATGATGATTAGCACTAACATTTATGTTTAGTTTCGATGGGCAATGGAAATCTGTGAATAATTGAAGGATGCTATGATGAACAAAGCCCATAACCGTCTTACTGTGTTTGGAATGCTGTGATTTGATGGGATATAGAATTCAAAATAGAATTTCAGTGTTTGGAATCTAAAGAATTCATAATGGAATTGGATTTCATGACATTTGAAATTTCAAATTATAGCTTCTTCAAATCCTATGAAGATGGTGGAATTTGGTGGGATTGGTAAACATATTAGTTGTAGGTTTGTAACTTTACCAAATCATCATTTTTTTAGTTAAACATAGGATTGAAATTCAAATTAATAAGGTTAAAATGGTAAAAAAATAATAATTCCTTTATGTTCAGGTTTCATGTCAATCTGTTTGTTGAGTTATTTTGAAGGACAAAAAGAAAAAGCTTCTTCATATTCCTCTTTCCCATCCACATTTTGGCGGTAAGCCAGGATGGAACAATCACTCTCCTCCTTCCCCTTCTCTCCTCTCCTGTTTTTTTTTTACCATCAAACAATGGAAACTATCTTCACTTTCTTGACTTGGAGTCATCTGCAATACATGTTGTACTGTATTAGACGGATTCCAATACTTACGTATGTGAGCGCTCACGTGTGTAAGTATTGAGATCTGTCCAATACGAGTATTGTATCAAACAATGAAAACTATTTTCACTTTCTCGAGTTGGAATCATCTGCTGTACAACAAGCATGCTGTACTGCATCAGACGGATCCCAATACTTACATGTGTGAACGCTCACACGTGCAAGTATTGAGATATGTCTAATGTAGGTACAACGAGTGTTGTACCATAAAGAATTCTAACTCAATTAATCTTACACCATAGACTTTTAATAAACAATGGAGATATTAAATTTGGTTGTTACAGTAGGTGGTGTTGCCTATAATAGATTTAATGGTTGCATCAAGTAATTTGAGATTTGATTAAATATCTTGTTCAAATTAAGTCCCCATATCATATAAATTTAGCCAAAATTAACCTAATAACTAAGTGTCATGCTTTAAAAAGGCTGAACTCTGGTCAGCATAGATGAGCTAGCTTTAACTTAAAAATTTAGGAACAATAATGGAAACTGAGGTGTATACATATATGAGCACACACACACACCATGTGTGCGTGTGTTTTGTATTTGAGTAATTTGTAAGAAGTCCCAAGTGAAGTAGAAAATAAACAAATCATTGAATACTGCGTCAAGTGTTGGAATAATAAAATTATACTAATCCAGAAATTAATTAAGCATCATTTTTGCATTATTATCTTTAGTTGTTGCAGATACCTTTTAATTGGGGTTGGAGTATTTGCGTCTGCGTGACGCCTGCATGGCGTTATCTTTGGTTGCGGGTCGTGACAATATGCTGTCAAATTCTTACACTAAAACTAATATCTACTACTATTTTCTTCCACTTTGAAATAATTTCTTGGAAATATTGAGCTATTATTATCCACTTCAAATTTATCATGTATTATGTTGTAGTATACAGTTACTATCTAACAGACAAGATGTGTGTGGAATTGGATCGAACCATCTTTTCACATACTATCTCAATACGTGTGTGTGGTATTGCATCAAGCCGGATGCAGGCTGTACAGTAGAATAGTATTCATAGAATTTAGTTGTGTAAGTGTCAAAAAAGTCAATTTTGGTACAATAAATACTCAAATGGCGGTCTTAAATGGGCAATTAAAAGTCCACTTGCAAATTATTTTCCAAACATGAATTATTGGAAGTGAGGCCGACACTCACTCAAAGGTACTATATATATATATATTTTTATGTATATGTATATGTATATGTGTGTGTATATACATGTACCGAAGCATTAAGGAAAGCGCGCACACACACAGTCCTCTGTTGACTGCAAGATGAGAACTCTTCATTAATGGATTACAAACTTACAAGTGGGACGGACTTAGAGGCATGCGCCTAAGTCTTGGTAAAACAAAATGGCGCCAACCACGGGAGACTAAAATGAAGTAGTGATGAAGCTGCATATATATATATATATATATATGTATGTATGAAACTACTCCATATGCTATATATATTCGTTATACATTAATGGCAGTATCTCTTTAAGATTTGGCAGCTGGTGTCTCTCCCTCCCAAAATATATTTTATTTTTGTTGATTAATACACATTTTTTTCATCTTTTTTATGCGAAAATTTATTGACTCTGTCCAATATTAAATAAAAAATAAACATGAGCGCGTTGTTCCACTTTGCAGTGTCAATTATTTAAACTTGGAAACCCAATAAAGATATATATATATATATATATATATATATATATGAAGATTGATCAATTAGAGCAAAGTTATATATATGCATGTTTTGAAAAAAAAAAAAAAAAAAAAAACTCTCTGTAATATTCTATGCCTCTTACAGTAACATTTCCCCTCAATTTCACAGGCTATAAGTTATAACATCAAATAAATGGGCCACATATATATATATATATACACAGCATATACAGCATACCAATAAGTTCATAACCCAGCATACCAATAAGTTCATAACCCTTCTTACCAATGCTTTGATATATATATATATATATATATATGCTGCATTTCTTACATAAGCCTACTTATAGCCTACAAAGATTGGTAGTCTGCATTTATTAGATGATGACCAGTTCGATAGCTGTGTTGATCAAAGTCTCTTTCATAATAGGAACCAATTCCATGCATTATTTGCATGCCTTGACTTACTATAAACTAATGCATAAGATATATATATATGTGTGTGTGTGTGTGTGTGAATGTCATGTATAATTCTAAATTATGGGATTACAAAATTGTGAATAACTACTCTCCTTTGGTTTGATTTGTCAAGAAACGTTAAATAATATGAATGGTTGAGTCAACAGTCATAAAATGAAAGTGATACGAAACTCAAGCCCTGTGATTTTCAGGATATATAAAACAATTCTTTGGATACTTGTACAGTCATTTCCATTTCTTTTTTATTCTTATATATATATATATATATGCTGTTGAGATTTAAAAAAATACATCTTTTGTCATTTATGAAAATAATCATATGATGGGCTTGGTCAATAATTTGGAGCATAGCTAGTAATTTTTTTTAGGACAGTGCTTGAATTGGTCCTATTTCTTATTTTCTAGTAATACATTGTTACAAATTGAAGACTAGGAGTAAGGTTTAAAAATACAAAATTCATGTAACATATCAGGTTGAGTTGTACCACCAATAAATTACAAATAGAACTTTTTTTATCAAATTTTTTTTCTTAGTTGATACTCACACACGCATACCTCCACTGAATCTCGAACTCCTAACCTCTCAATTTTACATCCTCAATTTAATTAATGATGTTATATTAAAAGGTGTTGTGTCCTCAATTTATTTGTACAAAAAAATATATATAATACCCAAATGTTCATGGACTATGATCCTGATTTTATTTCTTAATTACTAAAATGGTTTAAAATCCATTGAATATTCTCTTCAATATATGAAACTCAATTAATTGAAAGCCAACCGTTATCTCACACACACACACACACACACACACACACACACATATATATATATATATATATATTTTCCTTTCTTTCCATTCATTTTAATTTTCAAATATTTAAAGTACAATTTTATTAAATCATAGTTTTGTATTGAGAGAAAAAAAAAAAAAAACAATTTGGATGGCCTATCCCTTATTTTTGTGAACTCTACTTGTAAATATTTTAAGCATTAGTCCATACTATAGTATTTAATATTCATCAAATATATACAAATTTGGTGAGATTTGACTTTAAATGGTCCTTGATATAAACAAAAGTTGGACATCACCTCTTGCTTTATTACCAATTTGTTTGAAAATTTGTTAGGTTCAAAATTTTGATTGGAGGATGCAATTATTTTACAAACCATGAGCATTAAGTAGGAGTGTAGGACTTTGTCACCTCACTCAACTTAGTCACATTAATTTGTGCGTATTTTTTAATTAAATTGAACAAAATTACAAGGACAAAATATCTAAAATTATTAACATGGACAAAAATTAAATAAATAAATAAGTTGATGCCTGGTGTTGATAGGTAGAGAGAAATCTATTCTTAGCTAGAAAACCATGTCCTTTTTAAACAATATCGAGGTGGTGGTATTATAACAAACGTGTTGATAATAAACTACTAAATATTTGACAAAAGTGTTAGATATAATTAAACTATTAAAAATACATGAAAGGAAGAATTTAAAAGGAGAAATTTTGTTTTAAAGTGATCTTAGGACCCGTTTGGATTGACTTTTGATAAGTCCCTTTTGGCTTTTAGAGCCAAAAAGCTAGATTTAGGAGTGCTTGGATCAATTTTGCGGAAGAGCTTTACACACCAGGAAGAGCGTTTAGACGAAGCTGGTCCGTGGGAAGAGATGCGGGAAGCAAATTGGAGATTTAATGAACTTTTCATATTACCAAGCGTCCCCCTCATGTTTCAAAGTAAAAAAATAAAATTCCCTTTTAACATTGACATACATATATATATATACACACACATATATACAATCATAAAAGAGCACTGTTTCAATAAAATTATATATACACTCTTTAGATCACTAGATTAGAAAGACGCACACAGAGTATCCTTCTCCTTCCCCCATCTCTCTCTATTTTCTCTCTTTCTAGAGTGTTAATTATTTGTAATTTTTTTGTAGTTAGCAGAAACTTATGGTTGAATCTATTGTGAACTTTATAAATCTCAATAATCAACATCTATGATGGATTTTTTTTGTTGTCAATTTAACAATAAAATTTGTTCTCTCCGAGACCATTGTTCGTTTCTCATCTGAAAAGATTTTAAAATACTTTGTACTGAGATGAACAAACCCTATTTTTGTATAATTGCCAATCAGTTGTTTTATTTTATTTGGTAAAATTAATCCTTTTGTTGTAATCATTTTGGAGAACGGCAATTGATTATTGTGATTATGTCAATTTATTCCTGAAAGAATGCACATATAAATATATATGTATTAAATCCAGATAATATATATATATATATATGTAAAAATAGTTCTTTCAGCATTTAAAGCTCTTTTATATTATTATTCTATAGATATAAAAGTTAAATGAAAGTGATAGCTTTCATTTCTCTTTTTCTTTCGTGTGAAAACAGAAGTAAAAATTATAGCAAACGAGCCCTTAAAATCACAAAAAGATGGGCAAATTGTCCATTCTAAAATTATAACTTCTTTCACACACACATATATATATATATTCCCTCACATAAAAACAATCCCTTAGCTGAAACCGGTAAAATATTATATTTGTTAAGCTAACGAATTATCGGATTCGAATCACTAAAGAGTTATCAAATTGAATGTTTCAATTCATATCAGATTTAGTTCATATTCAAATCAAATCGGATCGAATTCGAATTCAACTTTAGATTAAAATCATATTCATTAACATGTATAATTATATTGTTAGATAGAGTAGAGAATTGTTAATATATATATATAATGAATATAATAAAAAATAATTAATATAAATATATATATATATATATATATATAATTTTATTCGAATGGATAATTATCGAGAATTACCTACTCCGTATATATATATATATATATATATATATGATGAGGGTAACGAATTGTGGATCGGATCAGATGAACCTTACCTAGCCCGCCCGCCCACCCACCGATTTGATATTAGAGGGGCAAATGATAAAAGGACAAAAAAGGGAACGCCAGTGGCAGTCAAGGTAATGACCATTTCTTCGCACGTATGCAAAACGCGTGTGGTAGAGTGTCCCCAACCCCTATAAAACACGAGTGCCAAATGCTCTTCTATCACCAACCAAACAACTCTAGAACAATTTTCCAACACTCCAAACCCGTTTCTCAACTCGATTCGTCGCCGGGACTGATCCTAACCCCACAACTATTACTATACAATGGATCTCCGACGACGATCGATGAAACCCACTAACCAATTCACTTCACCCACGATTCTCAAACCCAAGTACTCAACCAAAGCCGCCGCCGTCGATCTGGTTGACGCCGTCGATTCGCAGAAATCGTCCGAGGCCCTGTCCCTCCCTCTCTACATCAGCAATGGTGCTTTCTTCACCCTCTTCTTCTCCGTCGTCTACTACCTCCTTACCCGGTGGCGCGAGAAGATCCGCAACTCCACCCCTCTCCATGTTGTGACACTCTCCGAGATGGTCGCCGTCGTGACCCTCTTCGCCTCCTTCGTCTACCTTCTCGGTTTCTTCGGTATCAGCTTCGTCCACACCTTCACAAACCGCTCTTCCCTTGACGACGACGAAGAAGAAGAAGAGGTCGACGAGGTCGTGAGTTGCTGCCCAGTTCCACCCTCGATTGCTTCCCCAAAACCGAAGAAAATCGTCGATGAAACCCCAATTTCTACACCCTCATCAGAGGAAGACGAAGAGATCATCAATTCGGTTGTCTCCGGCAAAACCCCCTCATACGCCCTCGAAACCAAGCTCGGTGATTGCCTCCGAGCGGCTGCGATTAGGCGCGAGGCATTGCAGAGAATGACTGGAAAGTCGCTTTCTGGGCTGCCATTGAATGGGTTCAATTACGATTCGATTTTGGGGCAGTGTTGCGAGATGCCAATTGGGTATGTTCAGATTCCGGTGGGTATTGCCGGTCCTCTGTTGCTCGACGGCAGAGAATTCTCTGTTCCGATGGCGACCACAGAAGGGTGTCTGGTGGCGAGCACCAACAGGGGTTGTAAGGCGATTTACGTCTCCGGTGGAGCGACGAGCGTGTTGTTGAAAGACGGAATGACCAGAGCTCCGGTTGTCAGGTTCGGTACCGCCAAGAGAGCTGCTGAACTGAAATTCTACTTGGAGGACCCACTCAATTTCGAAACTTTCGCCGTTGCTTTCAACAGGTTTGTTTGAATCAATACTTAATACTCTCTATTCTATATTGAATTTTGTCAAGTGTTTGATATATATATATATTTTTCATTCTGAGTTCTGATTTTGATCATTTTTGCAACTTTCTTCCATGGCAGATCGAGCCGATTTGGGAGACTCCAGAGCATCAAATGTGCTATCGCCGGGAAGAATCTTTATATTAGGTTTTGTTGCAGTACTGGTGATGCAATGGGCATGAACATGGTGTCCAAGGGTGTACAAAATGTTTTGGATTTCCTTCAAAGTGACTTCCCTGACATGGATGTTATGGGCATTTCAGGTAACTAACTATTCTCTATTATGAATTGCATCACAATATTTCTATATCAAACTGTGAAATTTATCAATTTGCTATGTTTCAAAATTGTCCAGGAAACTATTGTTCAGATAAAAAGCCTGCTGCAGTGAATTGGATTGAAGGACGTGGCAAGTCGGTTGTTTGTGAGGCTATTATCAAGGAGGAAGTGGTGAAGAAGGTCCTTAAGACCGAAGTTGCTGCGTTGGTGGAGCTTAACATGCTCAAGAACCTTACTGGTTCAGCTATGGCTGGAGCTCTGGGTGGGTTCAATGCCCATGCCAGCAATATTGTGTCTGCAGTCTTCTTGGCCACTGGCCAAGACCCGGCACAGAACATTGAGAGTTCCCACTGTATCACCATGATGGAAGCTGTAAATGGTGGAAAGGACCTTCACGTCTCCGTGACAATGCCTTCTATTGAGGTAATTGATCACACCTTACGTTGTCAATGTTTTCATATCATCGGTCATTGTCTGGTGCAATACTAAAGACTGGGATGTGAATCTGAACTTAGCTAGAATCATTTTATCTTAACCATTTATAGAATAAATATTAGTACTTGGTTTGCAGATTGTTAAAGGGTATTGCAGATAAATTATTAGATTCTCATATTTGGTTGTTTATATCTATGTGCAGGTAGGAACTGTTGGAGGTGGTACCCAACTTGCATCTCAGTCAGCATGTCTGAACCTTCTTGGGGTGAAGGGTGCAAGCAAAGAATTACCAGGATCGAATGCAAGGCAGTTGGCACAAATCGTAGCTGGTTCTGTTCTTGCTGGGGAGCTCTCCCTCATGTCTGCCATCTCGTCGGGACAGCTTGTCAATAGCCACATGAAGTACAATAGATCAAACAAAGATGTTACCAAAGCTTCATCATAAATGAGCAGAAGGGTTACCCACAGTCAAAGGCCCCAAAATGGTGTAAAAATCAAATGTCAACTAGTCATGGAGGGAGAAGATTGTTAAAGTGGGGGAAAATAAACAAATAATCTAACCCAAATATAGCTCAAACAGTTTCTTTATGTATTCTTTTCTTTCTTTTTTCTTTTCTGTAACCAGTGTAAGCAATAGAAATTGTGTATAATGAGGGTGCTGAAGTGCCCAGTGTTGAAGTTTATTCTTACTTTTTTTTTTTTTTTTTTCCTTCTCCTAAAGATTGCATCCACTGCAAGTGTAGTGTTTATCTTGTATCATCTACTTACAATCAATCAAGATTTCTTTCAGTTCTTAAAAAGTTGTGAGTTTTTGCTCCAAAACCCCGTTAAACATTTATGAATGATGGGAGGAAATATAAAGACTTGGTTTTATTAGTGATTTCACGATTGCTTGTAAAAAAAATTATATGACCATGGATTTTGATGGTTTGCATTTTCTGAGATCAGAATCCACGTCAGAACTAAAATGATTTTCATTTTTTTTCTTCAAAATTTGGTCTCTCAAGTCAGTTCCACAAGGTAATGGAAAACAATTTCTCTTTTATTTTCTTTCCCTTTTTCCCTTCCATTTTCCAATTTTCAGATGAAGCCTTGGGTACAAATCAGGTATGGTGCCATTTTATCATGTACCGTGTCTTGTAAGCGTCCAAGATGAAGCAAGCGAGTGAAAATTAAATCCTCACGAGATGAGATGGGATCTATGTATTAAATTTAAGTGCTTAAGCCATCTCTCTGTGTTTCTGAGCTGGTTGATGGAAGTTTCATTGTCCAACCTGTACCAAGCCAGCCTAATAATGATGGAGAGAGAGAGAGAGAGAGAGAAGTCTTGTGGTATGATATAAAATTAATATTAGAATTACGCCTATATCCCATTTAATGCTGATCTAATTTTTCATTTGAAGTATTTTGTAGTTTTAAATTGTAAATTTAATATTAAGGTCTATAGTTGCAAATTGCAAGTGTTTGTACCATTTAAAATTATGTTCAAAGGAAAAGATTTATTATGCTTTCGCTCCCACTAAAGTCGTGTCCATGGAACTCTAATGCTGTGTTTGGTAGGAAAAAAGGAGGAGGTGTGGGAAGAAAATAGGAAGGAATAAACAAATTTTTTTTATTTGGTAAAGATGATACAAGAAAAGAAGGGAGAATAGGAAGCATGACTCATCCTTCCTCCTCTACAAATTTTCATCCGTCAAAAAGTTAGCGGAAGAAAGAAAAGAAGATAAGTGGACTATTATAAAAATTTTAAATTAAATATTACCATAAAATATACAATTTTTAAATTACAATATTATCCTTTATACTCCCTCCGTCCCATAAAAAGTGTCACTTTTAGTAAACCGTGACTCTCACAAATTGAACTGACACGGTTTTCGAAACATGACACTATTTTTGGCACGAAAGTAGTAAATTACAATATTATAAATTTTATTAGATAAAATGGTAAAAACAATTTAAACTTTCTCTTTCATTATCTCTTAACGAAGATGGTAAATTATGAGTTTATTCTCTTCTCTTCTATCTAACCGAACAAAAAGAAGGATATACGCTGCGTGATAAAGGCTTCTTGCTGAGCGATGTGCTCCACTTTTGATATTTCCCCGACTAATTCGGTTCTATCTAACCGAACAAAAAGAAGGATATACTTTGCTGTCAGTGGTTTTTGGTCGGGCCCGAGGGAGGAACTAGTAATGGGCTAACCCATCCTATAACCCAGGTGCAATTGAAAAAAATATATATTAGTATTATTGTTCTTATAAGCCCATGTACTACTATTCCTCTTTTTATCAGCCCAGCCCAATCCATAGTATTTCTATAAATAAAAGGAGTTATAAAATTTACAAAGGTTGAGCCTTAAATATGAGCAAACTCACGAACCATGAACAGGCCCAATCACAAAATAAACCATAATAAGAAAACATAACAGAGCCCAGCCCAATAAATTAAACACATTGTTAGTCTAAGAAGACCTAAACTCTTCGTGTAAGGCACTAAGACATTGGTGGATGAATATCATAGATTATTATTGTTTATCCAGTGAAATATTGAATTTTATTTTTGTTTAAAAAAAAAAAAAATGGTTTTGTTGATGACTTGATGATTTCTTGTTAAATTTAATAATTTACTATATAATAGATTAAAAACTAGTCAGGGTAGAGCACATAAGTCTTACTTTCTAATGTGAATTTATTGATAAGGGATATATATATCTTGCATTCTTGTTGGCGTTTATTTTATTATTTGTATAGCAGACTTTAGTAAATTCTTGACTGTGAAAATACGTTAGAGTTTGGAAGTGTAAATGTGTTAGAAGGTTGTAAATTATTGGGTTTAATTGAATGACTGATTGCATGAGAATTCTGTATTTAGAACATGGATGACACACTAAGCAATTATTGATTTAATTATTTTTAGCTCCCTTACTTTGCAATCCTAGTTCTGCCCCTGGTTAGGCCACTTCTTCATCTTGAGTAAGGGGCATATTCATCTTTCTTAATGAACTCATTAAATGAAGAATGATGTCTCGTCCATCCCTTCTCTCCCTTTCATCCAATATTTTTCTTTTCTATCAAATAGAGCATAAGGTATCAAGAATACACTATTTATAGTCAATGAAAATACTACTTGTTATTTTCTATTATTAAAGAAAATGGGACTCTCGAAAATAGAAGACACTAAGATCTAAAATGACTTGATAATCAATAGCACGATTAGTTCCCTTAAATTTTCATCTTTTTACAAATCACCACTTAAATACTAATAATTTACTGAGAAACCTCCCTTGAACTTTTGAAAAAAATTGCAAATACCCCATACATATATTTTAAAGGCTCGCGAACATTTAACACTCTCAGTAGTATGCATGTAGCTCATCTAACTCCCTATAGGTTTTGAAAAGTCTCTAACCTTTATTGGAGGGGCAAATAAGGACCTCCCATTAACTGACCGTTAATGGGGTGATAAAAATATTAAAATGTCCTTCCTACAATTAAAAAAATAAAATAAAAATTTTGAAGAAAAACATGTTTGTTAATATTGTTTATGTTTTTTAAAATGGCCAAGAGGCCATTTCAAGGCCTCAGTTTGTCTCTTTATCTCACGGCATTCTCTCTCATTCTCTTCTCTCTTTTTCTTTTTCTTTTCAATCAAATTTCAAGCCTTAATATAGATTTGGTTGTTGTGAATTTGATAGTGTCACTTAAGGCAAAGTTAGAGAGTGCGTCGAGATCTTTGATTTGATCAGAGCCAAGTCTCGTTTGGCCAACCTTGGGATTTTCGAAATTAGGGCTTGGATTTGGAGATTTTAGGGCTTTCTTCAATTGGTTAAGGTAAGGGTCTCTAATCCACAATCTATTGGGTTTTGTGAGTCAATTCCTCTAAATTTGTGATTTTTTATACTTAATTTGTGAATATTCCATGCTTATTGTATTTAAATTGCTAGAAAGTACAATATGGTAGTATGTTGAATTGTGAATTATAAAAAGATCCTCTTTTTGACATGGCATTGGAAAGCATGAGGCATTCATGCATGTCATTGGGTATGGAATGGGAAAATTAGATTTGAAACGAAAAGTGAAAAGTTTTGATGAAAGGTTTTGAGAAAACCTGGTGCAACCTAGAGGGGATTAGGAAGACTGCTCTAGCGTGGTTGAGTTACCTAGGCCCCAAATGACGCCATGGAGTTGCCATGGATTAGGGACAGTTAGCCAATCTTTCTCTCGTGCCGCCATGGAGTTGCCATGGGACAGGTTTCAGTAACGGTTTGGAAATGATAACGGAAATGTTTTGAAAATGGGGAGCGACATTGCATCCCATTGCTTGGCATGGTTCATTACGACTTTGATCTGTGGTTGTTGATTTTGTTGCTAAGTTCTCCCCGGCATAGCATGACCTCGTTTCCCTTATTCCTATTCATTATTTGGATTCACAGGGTTACAAGAGGTGTGTCTTAGACACCACCTACTAAGCAATTTGCTCACCCCTTTATTATTAACATTTTCAGGGCTCGAGAAAGAAGTGGCGAATGACAACCCACCAAGCTTTAAAGGGGATAAAATTTCATTTTTGCTAACTTTAGTATCTTAATCCCATTTTTTTGTAAAGCCTTATCTTAAATATGTAACTGCTTTTGTAAAGCATGGCTATGTAATGTAATTGTACTCTCTTGATGTAATGTTTAGGTTTTTATTTTTATTTTTATATATATATGTGTTAGTGGAGGGACCCATAATTTTGTTTTAAAGTGGTCATTAAGACCACATTTGTGTTTTTGTTTTCTGCATCTCACTCTCTCTTTCCCAGCTGTCCGCTTCCACCTTCCTCTCTGTTTTCTTTTTTCTTTTTCCACTTCAAGGTTTCAATCCTTGATTGCTCCCTCATTTCTTTGTGTTTTTAAGTATCGTTTGAGGCAAAACAAAGCCCGCGACGAGCTCTACGCGCTCATACAAGCAATTTCAGTTTTTGGTCTTCCTAGGGGCTTCGAATTTAGAGACCCAATTTCTAGGGTTTTGCCTATTTTGAGGTAGGGGCATCTTAATCCACTCTAGTCTTGTTCTATTGTGAATTTTACCTCCATGTTGTATTAAATATGCTTAATTTAGAGTTAATTATATCTATGATGGTATTAATGATGTCTAGAGGGTTTTCACGATCTTGAATATGGTTGGTTCATGTGCAAATTATATTTAGTTGTTAATTTACTATGTTTACTATGTGATAGCATGCTGAAATTGATGTATGAGAGTATGCTTATTTAAATTGCGCCAAATTTCCCAATTCATGATGTTGAGCTCACATATATATATACATGCACATGCTTAAATGTATTTTGTTATATCTTAATGTGTTAATAATTACTTGGGAGATGTTGAACATGTTGAATGTTTAATTTTATGATGAAAAATTTTAAATACCATGACATTGAATGTATGGAACATATATACATGCACATACCATTGGGTTTGCATGAAATGGGAGAAATTGTTCTTGAAATAAATATGGGGAATTTCAGGGAAGTGTTTTTGATAAAATGGTTTTATGCAAAACCCGGTCGCTGCGGGGTTACCAACGGGCCGGAGGTTAATATAGTCTAGAGGGGACTAGGGAGTCGCCCTAGCGTGGTTGAGCTAGCTGGGCCCCATAATGACGCCGCGGGGTTACCAAAGGTCAGGGACACTAGCCAATCCTCCTTTCGTGTCGCGGCGGGATTACCAAAGGGCGGGCTGTATTAACGTTTGAAAGTGATAATTTTGAGAATGAAAATGGGGAGTGTCATTGACATGCATTGCATTTCATGTCATTGCATTGCATTGTTTATACTTGGAATTGACTTGTATGTTGTATTTGATCCCCTACGTTGTATGATCCCTATCTCCCATTGGCCTATGCTTTGCTTGAATTCACAAAGACACAAGATTTGTGTCTTAAGTGTCACCTACTGAGCATATAGCTCACCCTACTATTTATACATTTTTTTTCAGGTCTTGGAAAAGAACCGGTGAACGACAACCCACCTCAAGCCTGAGCGATACTAGAAGCTCCCTTTTGTGTCTTTTGTATATTTCTCATTATTTTTGCAAAGCACTAAAAGTATAAAGGTATATATGTATATTTTGCAAAACTTTGTCATGTAACCTTGTTGATGAATGGGAAGGATAATTTTAGTTAAAGTAATTATCGGTGTTATTTGATTATGTATGATCATATACTGTTGCCGTGAATTCGGAATTTGAGACATGATAGGTTAAAAATGAATTTAAACAGGGTATGGTAGGCCTATTTTTAGGGGAGGTTATGCCGAATTTTTTGTAAAATTTTTGGCATCAGCTAGGGTCGTTACAAAATTTGGTATCAGAGCAAAGGTTCGAAAACCTTTAAAACGACGGGTAGAGGCCTATATAGAGTCGCATGGAATGTTGTTTGTGTTGCTTACTTGACTACTTGCTACGTGGTATCTTATTTAAATGAGCATGCTTAACTGCCTATGTGCTTACTTGCTTACTTGTTTATGTTAAAATGTTTCTTGCATAGTCTTGCATGCTAAGTGTTGTACGGTATTAATTCTTGTTGAGTCGTCCACAGTGGACCTTAGTGTCACGTTTCTGAATCATTTTCTTGTTTTATAGCACGATGTCACGGCGTGAGGAACCTAGAGAAGTTGGCCCTAGACCAACAAGGGGTGATGTTGGTGAGAGCTCTAGCTCCAATCCGGCGGAGCCAGTTGATGAGAACATGCTTCTTAGGGACTTGATTCCCCCAAGAGCTGTTCCCCCAAGAAGAGAGAATGTTGAAACACCCGTACCCGTAGAAGTGGGTGAAGGTTCTGTGGCACTGGAGTTTAATCGTTTGTTGCAAAATGTCGTGAGGGCAACGATTGTTGCTCAGCCGCAGTTGGTACCACAACCTATAGTTCGAGTTGAGGAGACTCCAGCTCAGAAGCGTCTCAAGATCATTAAGGGGTTTTCTCAGTTGATGCCAGTAATGTTTGAGGGCAGTGCGGATCCAATGGTAGCCGACAACTACATGGATCAAGTCGAAACTCAGTTGACCTCAATGGATGTGACAGAGGATCATTTGAAGATCATCCTAGCAACTTACAAGTTTGCTATGGATGCCAAGGTTTGGTGGAAGTCGATCACCAACCAGTACAAGATTGAAGAGATGAGCTGGGACAGCTTCAAGGAACTGTTCTATGAAAAGTACTTTTCACTTTCCAAAAGATGGGAGTTACAAGACCAGTTTCATAATCTTATTCAAGGGAACATGTCAGTGGCGGAGTATGAGAACAAGTTCACCTCACTCTCCCGTTTTGCTCCAGAAGTGGTAAGAGATGAAACTAACAAGACTCAGAAGTTTGTCTCGGGTCTTAATGATCGAATGAGGCCGTTGATCACGGCACAGTTTATTAAGGTTTACTCTGAAACAGTGGAAAGGGCTTTGATGCTGGAGGCTGACAATAGAGAGAATGATGTAAGAAGAGAGCAATTGAAGCAAAAGAGGGGTGCAGGGCCATCCTCAGAGGGACCTTCTTGGAAAAGGAATAGGGGCAGTCCATCTCAGTTTCAGGGGCAACAGTCTACAAGATCTGCTCCTACCACTCCTATGCCAGCTGGATCTGACAGGAGTGCAGTTGTTTGTTATCAATGTTAGCAGCCCGGACATTACAAGTCCAGTTGTCCGATGAGATCGTCTTCAGTTTCGTCAGCTCCAAAGGCTTGTTATGGGTGTGGCCAGTAGGGTCACTTGATTCGTGATTGTCCGAGTCAGAGAGCAGGCACCATTAGTGGCAGAGGGTCACAGCAGAGGCCGTCACAATCGGCTACAGTTCAGTCAGGTTTCAGACCACCACCACCACAGCCTATTATGTCTTTACAGGGTTCACGATCAGTTATGAGGGATACTCCTACTATGTCAGTGCAGCAGTCAGGTGTTCAGGTTGGCAGTCCTCAGGCACAGGTACCACAGGGACGTGTTTTTGCACTGGCACATACCGATGCATCTTCTGGACCGTCAGTTCTTCGAGGTATATTTCCAGTGTTTGGTTGTTGGGTCCGTGTTTTGTTTGACTCTGGTGCATCTCATTCTTTCATTTCATCATCATTTGCACTTGCATCGGGGTTGGAGGTTAGTTTCATGGATCGGGCATTATGTGTTGATACGCCAGTTGGGGTTTCAGTGTCATTGAGCCGAGTTGTGCGGGATTGCTCCATTGTGATAGCCGGGCGAACCTTTGTGTTTGACCTTATTTTCCTGGAGATGACTAGCTTTGATGTCATTCTCGGGATGGATTGGTTGGCCTTCTTTCATGCCACGATCGATTGTTTCAAAGGGAGAATTACATTTTGCACTCCAGAAGGAGACTGTTTCTTTTTCGTGGGAGATCGGAGTGATTCCCACATTTCATCGTTTTATGGAGTTCGTGGACGAAGTCATGGTGATTATTTCTTAGCTAGTCTTCTAGCCGAAGAAGATGATGTCGTGGGAGAAGTTTATCCGGCGATTGTTTGTGACTTCTTGGATGTTTTTCCAGAAGATTTGACAGAGTTGCCTCCACACCGAAAAGTGGAGTTCACTATTGATTTAATGCATGGTACTACGCCGATTTCTATGGCACCGTATCGTATGGCACCAGTTGAATTGGAGGAATTAAAAAGACAGCTTGATGATTTGAGGATGAAAGGTTTCATCCGACCGAGTGTGTCACCATGGGGCGCACCGGTCTTGTTTGCTAAGAAGAAAGATGGTTCTTTGAGGTTGTGCATCGATTACCGGAAGTTGAATCATGCCACCATCAAGAACAAGTATCATTTGCCAAGGATAGATGATTTATTTGATCAGTTGAGGGGAGCCAGTTGTTTCTCGAAGATTGACTTGAGGTCTGGCTATTATCAGTTGCGGGTTAGGGATGAGGATATCCCGAAGACAGCATTCCGTACACGGTATGGACACTATGAGTTCCTTGTTATGCCTTTTGGCTTGACTAATGCTCCAGCGGCATTCATGGACTTGATGAACCGCGTCTTTCACGATTACTTGGACCAGTTTGTGGTAGTTTTCGTAGATGACATTCTTGTGTACTCACGGACTCGGGAAGATCACGAGCTCCATTTGAGTATTGTTTTACAGATTTTGCGGGAGCACCGATTGTATGCCAAATACGAGAAATGTGAGTTTTGGCTACAGGAGGTGAAGTTTTTGGGGCATGTTGTTTCAGAAGGTGGAGTATCAGTTGATCCATCAAAGGTTGAAGCAGTTTTGACTTGGGAGTGACCCAAGAATGTGTTTGAGATCCGCAGTTTTCTTGGTTTAGCGGGTTACTATCGGAGATTTGTGAAGGATTTCTCCCGTTTGGCAGCTCATATGACCCGTTTGACCCGGAAAGAGGTCAAGTTTGTCTGGAATGAGGCCTGTGATTCATCTTTTCAGGAGTTGAAGACGAGATTGACTACAGCTCCAGTGTTGGTGATACCTGAGCGTGGCTTGGGTTATGTGATCTATTGTGATGCTTCACGTGACGGGTTGGGATGTGTGTTGATGCAGGATGGTAGAGTAGTGGCTTATGGGTCTCGACAGTTGAAGACTCACGAGCTTAACTACCCTACTCATGATTTGGAGTTAGCGGCAGTTGTGTTTGCCTTGAAGTGTTGGAGACACTATTTGTATGGTGAGAGATTCGAGGTATTTTCAGATCACAAAAGTCTCAAGTACTTTTTCTCCAAAAAGGACTTGAACAACAGACAGAGGCGATGGGTCGAATTCTTGGAGGACTACAATTTTGACTTGCAGTATCATCCGGGCAAGGCGAATGTGGTAGCGGATGCCTTAAGCCGAAAATCTCGTGGAACTTTGGCCAGTTTAGCTATTCGGAAGTGGAAGATGCTTGAAGATCTGACAGAGATGGGATTACAGTGTTGTGATGATGATGGTTGCAGTGAGTCGGCATTCTTATTTAGTCTTGTGGCTCAGCCTACTCTTGTTGTACGAGTGATTGAGTCACAGAGACAGGACCCGGACTTAGATGCCATTCACGCTTTGATCTCCAGTGGTGAGACAATGAAAGATTGGGCCTTGCATGCAGATGGGGGTCTACGGTTCAGGGGTTTGTTAGTGGTTCCTACGGTTTGTCGTAAGGACGTCTTACGGGAGTTTCATACTTCCCGTTTTGTAGTTCATCCAGGTGGTACCAAGATGAATCACAATTTAAGACGTTAGTATTGGTGGAACGGGATGAAGAAAGATGTTACACAGTTTGTGGCTAGATGCCTTACCTGTCAGCAGGTGAAGGCCGAGCATCAGAGGCCAGCAGGTTTGTTGCAACCATTACCTGTAGCGCAACGAAAATGGGAGCATATCGCTATGGATTTTGTGACAGGTTTTCCAAGGTCACGGAGGGGCAATGAGGCCGTATGGGTCATCATTGACAGATTGACCAAGACGGCTCACTTTTTGCCTATTAAGGCAACAGACGATGCAGAGAAGCTTGGTGTATTTTATGTGAAAGAGATTGTAAGGTTACATGGAGTTCCTGTAAACATTGTGTCAGATAGGGATGCTAAGTTCACTTCAAAGTTCTGGGAAGGACTTCAAGCAGCGTTTGGTTCAGCGTTGCATCTTAGTACGGCATTCCATCCACAGACAGACGATCAGTCAGAGCGTACTATCCAGATTTTGGAGGAGATGCTTCGGGTATGTGTGCTTGACTTGGGTGGTAGTTGGGAGGATCACCTTCCACTTATTGAGTTTGCCTACAACAACAGTTATCAAGCGAGTATCCAGATGGCTCCATTTGAGGCGTTGTATGGTAGACCTTGTAGGTCTCCTGTTTGTTGGACTGAGGTAGGTGAGACAGCCGCCTTAGGACCCGACATTGTACTCGAGACTACTAAGAAGATTAAGTTAATAAGACAGAGGTTACTTACAGCTCAGAGCCAACAGAAGAGCTATGCGGGTAAGCGGAGACGACCGTTATCCTTTGAGGTAGGAGACCACGTTTTTCTACGGGTTTTTCCACGGAAGGGATTGATGAGATTCGGGAAAAATGGCAAGTTGTCGCCACGATTCATTGGACCATTTGAGATTTTGGACCGAGTAGGAGAGGTTGCCTACAGACTTGCTTTGCCACCACAGATGGACAGAGTTCACAATGTCTTTCATGTATCGATGTTACGGAAGTACGAACCGGATCCATCTCACATTTTGAGTTGGGTTGATGTGGATATTGATGAGGATGTTTCCTACGAGGAAGGACCAGTTCAGATCCTTGACACACAACAGAAGGTGTTGAGGAACAAGACGATACCAATGGTGAAAGTCCTTTGGGGACACCACGGAGTCGAAGAAGCTACTTGGGAGCTCGAACAAGAGGTTCGGTCTAAGTACCCAGCGTTGTTTTCTTCCTCAGGTATGTCTTGATTTCGGAGACGAAATCTTTTAAAGTTGGGGAGAATGTAATGTTTAAGTTTTTATTTTTATTTTTATATATATGTGTGTTAGTGGAGGGACCCACAATTTTGTTTTAAAGTGGTCATTAAGACCACATTTGTGTTTTTGTTTTCTGCATCTCACTCTCTCTTTCCCAGCTGCCCGCTTCCACCTTCCTCTCTGTTTTCTTTTTTCTTTTTCCATTTCAAGGTTTTAATCCTTGATTGCTCCCTCATTTCTTTGTGTTTTTAAGTATCGTTTGAGGCAAAACAAAGCCCGCGACGAGCTCTACGCGCTCATACAAGCAATTTCAGTTTTTTGTCTTCCTAGGGGCTTCGAATTTAGAGACCCAATTTCTAGGGTTTTGTCTATTTTGAGGTAGGGGCATCTTAATCCACTCTAGTCTTGTTCTATTGTGAATTTTACCTCCATGTTGTATTAAATATGCTTAATTTAGAGTTAATTATATCTATGATGGTATTAATGATGTCTAGAGGGTTTTCGCGATCTTGAATATGGTTGGTTCATGTGCAAATTATATTTAGTTGTTGATTTACTATGTTTACTATGTGCTAGCATGCTGAAATTGATGTATGAGAGTATGCTTATTTAAATTGCGCCAAATTTCCCAATTCATGATGTTGAGCTCACATATATATATACATGCACATGCTTAAATGTATTTTGTTGTATCTTAATGTGTTAATAATTACTTGGGAGATGTTGAACATGTTGAATGTTTAATTTTATGATGGAAAATTTTAAATACCATGACATTGAATGTATGGAACATATATACATGCACATACCATTGGGTTTGCATGAAATGGGAGAAATTGTTCTTGAAATAAATATGGGGAATTTCAGGGAAGTGTTTTTGATAAAATGGTTTTATGCAAAACCCGGTCGCTGCGGGGTTACCAACGGGCCGGAGGTTAATATAGCCTAGAGGGGACTAGGGAGTCGCCCTAGCGTGGTTGAGCTAGCTGGGCCCCATAATGACGCCGCGGGGTTACCAAGGGTCAGGGACACTAGCCAATCCTCCTTTCGTGTCGCGGTGGGGTTACCAAAGGGCGAGCTGTATTAACGTTTGAAAGTGATAATTTTGAGAATGAAAATGGGGAGTGTCATTGACATGCATTGCATTTCATGTCATTGCATTGCATTGTTTATACTTGGAATTGACTTGTATGTTGTATTTGATCCCCTACGTTGTATGATCCCTATCTCCCATTGGCCTATGCTTTGCTTGAATTCACAAAGACACAAGATTTGTGTCTTAAGTGTCACCTACTGAGCATATAGCTCACCCTACTATTTATACATTTTTTTTTCAAGTCTTGGAAAAGAACCGGTGAACGACAACCCACCTCAAGCCTGAGCGATACTAGAAGCTCCCTTTTGTGTCTTTTGTATATTTCCCATTATTTTTGCAAAGCACTAAAAGTATAAAGGTATATATGTATATTTTGCAAAACTTTGTCATGTAACCTTGTTGATGAATGGGAAGGATAATTTTAGTTAAAGTAATTATCGGTGTTATTTGATTATGTATGATCATATACTGTTGCCGTGAATTCGGAATTTGAGTCATGATAGGTTAAAAATGAATTTAAACAGGGTATGGTAGGCCTATTTTTAGGGGAGGTTATGCCGAATTTTTTGTAAAATTCTTGGCATCAGCTAGGGTCGTTACACTTGATAGTATTTTGATGTACCTTGAAACCATGTTGGCATTTTTGTAATGAATGGGAAATGATGGTAAATTTTGTGACAATTCATTTTGGCAAAGTCCCGAGAACATGTAATTTGAGCAATTGTTTCGGTCGGCTAATCATCTCCATTAGCTAACCGAACCCCACTTTTAGCCGGCCAACGAAGGGCCATCAGCCGACTGACCATGTCCCTTTGACTTGTATCTTTGACCCCTCCTTCCAGACTGTGTTTTTAATTACCTTGGACCTTAGAATGATTTTGTGTACCACCCATGAGCATAAAAAAGGACGGTATTGCCCTTAGTTGACCTCGGTTTGAGTAAAGACCCGCCTAACGGTTTAGACCTACGAGTTCAGGTCGTTACAATGATGGCCTAAGTTTTGGACCTAAATATGGTTAAATGGACAAAAATGTATTCATACTAGCAGTGTATTGGAACTTCTATACTTTCTTTTTAAGTACTTAGTGTTGGAACTTAGCATTGATTGAATATAGGTCATGAAATCCTTCATAAAGAATATGATAACGACTGAAAAAATATTCATTGTTATGTTTAGAGTTCAAAAAGTTGCATTGTTAACACAAAAATAAATAAATAAATAAATTCCACCATAAAGAGAACAATTTTCCATTTTTATTTCAAATTTCTCTAAAGTACGAGTAGTAGTTAGAACTTAGATTTTTACAAATAGTAGTAATAGTATTATATACTGGAATGGAACTTTGATGTGCAAGTTTTTTTACATAAATGTCAACATCCATTGGAATTTTGCAATAACATATTTTTTTTCTTTTCCAAATTACTACAAAAAATACTTAATCCAAATTCATATTCAATCCCTCAAACTTATTTCCTACTTAACAAGGATATTGAAACTTAACAGTATCTTCTCTACCTCTTAATAGTAACCATAAGAATTTAAATGCCCGTTAAGACAAAACAAATGGGTGCATGTGTTTTTATCTTGATCTGGGATCATAAAAAAGATGAATGTTTTATCGATTAGGAAGAAGGGTGATTGTTTATCAATGGACCTTTAGCTTGCATGATCTCTTTTTTGAAAAGAAGGTCGAGAGTTTGAGAACCCTGGTATGATCACTTCCTCGAATAGAAGGTTAAAAGTTGGAGAACACAACAGTAAGTGCTTGTTTTAACTTAGGAAAAGTAGGTTGTTTGCTGTAACTTCCCCAAAAAATTAAAGAAAGGTGATTTTATGATATATATTCATATATATATATATATATATATATAGCCATAAGATCCTTTGACTGCAGGAATGAATTTTTAACAGCCATCAGTGGAATGTCATAAACTATAGACAGATTCTTCAATCACTTGTGTCCCCGTCCATCCATTACCACACTCCTTGAAACCCGTAGACAGGTGCCAAAAATGGCAATGTATGACTTGGTCTCTCGCCATGAAATGAAAACCATCTCTCTCTCTTCTCTGTCTCTCTCTGTCTCTCTCTCTCTCCCTCCAATCAAATCCTTACGTACATTCATTTTTCCAAAGTATGCGGAGGAAGCTTGATGGCTGATCACAAGTTCTTCCTCTGCATTCCTCCAACGGTCTAATTCCAATGTACCACTCAGTTTAGACATACCTTTCCCTCTCTTCAACATACATTGACGATGATCACAAGCCCATCAACACAGGCTGAGTTGTTCTTCAAACTAACCTCTTCTATTTCTAGTCACATCTTCAATAACAACTCTTAATAATAATCACCATAATAAAACTAGCAAGTGTGTGTACTAGGTAAATTTGGTTTTTTACCTTTTGCCCATCTGTTTATGTAAGTTTTTTTAATAAGCTTACATATTTTTTGGATTCAAAAACCCAACAAAAATATATAATTGCTCCAAAGCACTACTACATTCTTGTGTTCTTGTTGCAAAATGATTGATGGGAAAGGAAAGAACCATTGATAAAGAGAGAGAGTTTCGTTTGAGAGATCAAAAGAATAACACATAAAATGGCGTCATTGTCAAGCCAACCATCCAAGAAGGCGATACGTAGCCCTGGGGGTGGCTCTAACTCTCAGAACAACCGCAACTCAAGTGGCCAAACTGTGAAATTCGCCAGGAGAACATCAAGTGGTCGATATGTTAGTCTTTCGAGGGAAGACCTAGACATGTCAGGGGAGATATCCGGAGATTATATGAACTACACGGTCCACATTCCTCCCACCCCGGACAACCAGCCAATGGACACCTCCGTGGCTACCAAGGCTGAAGAGCAATATGTGTCTAATTCCCTCTTTACCGGGGGGTTTAACAGCGTCACACGTGCTCATCTCATGGACAAGGTCATTGAGTCCGAGGTGACTCATCCTCAAATGGCCGGATCCAAGGGCTCCGCATGCTCCATGCCTGCTTGTGATGGCAAGGTCATGAAGGATGAGAGAGGAAAAGATATAACCCCTTGTGATTGCAGGTAAGTGATTTCGCAATTTTGTTGCATGTACACATGCTACATTGCTAGTATTAGATTTTCTACGATAATTGATTTGATATGCCGCTTAGATGGATTGTCTAATAATTAAGGGCTGTTTTGATAAAAGAAACTAAAATTTGAATGTGCTTGCAGGTTCAAAATTTGTAGGGATTGTTTTATGGATGCCCAGAAAGATACTGGTTTGTGTCCAGGGTGCAAAGAGTCTTACAAGGTGGGCGACTACGAGGAAGATGCAACAGATTATGGTGGAGCATTGTCATTGCCAGCCCCTGATCGTTCCAAAGGAGAACGCGGTATGATAAAGAGGAACCAAACCGGAGAATTTGATCACAACAAGTGGCTGTTTGAGACACAGGGTACTTACGGCTATGGGAATGCTTATTGGCCTCAAGACGAGTATGGAGACGATGGCGAGGATGGGGGAGGAGCTATGATGGATTTAAATGATAAACCTTGGAAGCCCCTAAGTCGAAAAACGCCAGTACCATCAGGCATCATTAGCCCTTACAGGTTCGTTTCTGACCAATAAATATGTTGTGTTTCAAGCAATCAAATACATTAAACTTACTGAGCCATCTGATCTACAGTATTACTTTACCTCAAAAAGTCCAGATTGAGATTGTACTGTATCTGCTGCACTTTTTGAGTTTAACTCAAGTTTCACCTTTAACTGATGAGGTTATAGAATGATTTTTATTTAGTGCATTTAATGATCACCCAGGTTGTTGATCGTGGTTCGGTTGGTAGTGTTGGTATTTTTCTTGCATTGGAGAATAAAACATCCGAATAATGATGCTATATGGCTGTGGTTTATGTCAGTTGTTTGTGAGCTATGGTTTGCCTTTTCCTGGATCCTAGATCAAATTCCCAAGCTCTGCCCTGTCAACCGTTCAACCGACCTTGAGGCTCTCCGAGACAAATTTGATCTTCCCTCGCCATCCAATCCCACAGGGCGCTCTGATCTCCCCGGTTGTGACATGTTTGTGTCCACTGCTGATCCTGAAAAGGAGCCACCCCTAGTCACCGCAAACACCATCCTGTCTATCCTGGCAGTCGATTACCCGGTGGAGAAGCTAGCTTGTTACATATCAGATGATGGAGGTGCTCTCCTCACCTTCGAGGCAATGGCTGAGGCTTGCAGCTTCGCTGACTTGTGGGTCCCCTTCTGTCGGAAACATGACATTGAGCCCAGGAATCCTGAAGCCTATTTCGCCCTCAAGGGCGACCCAACCAAGAATAAATTGAGGTCTGATTTTGTCAAGGATAGGAGAAGGGTGAAGAGGGAGTATGACGAGTTCAAGGTGAGGATCAATGGCCTCCCTGATTCGATAAGAAGGAGATCGGACGCCTTCAATGCTAGGGAAGAGATGAAAACCATTAAGCACATGAGAGAGAGTGGAGCTGACGCTCTGGAGCCTATCAAAGTCACAAAGGCCACTTGGATGGCTGATGGCACCCACTGGCCTGGAACTTGGGCTAGTCCTTCCGGTGAACATGCCAAAGGTGATCATGCTGGCATTCTTCAGGTACACAACATAATACCTTTAAGTATTGTTTTTCTTGCCATCTCTTGCATATAATACAGTGATCAAATAGTCTTCAAATGTGCACACAGGTGATGCTGAAGCCGCCAAGTCCTGACCCTCTAATGGGAGAAGCAGATGACAAGATCATAGACTTCTCAGACGTGGATATACGCCTCCCCGTGTTCGTGTATGTCTCGAGAGAGAAAAGGCCCGGTTATGATCATAACAAGAAAGCCGGTGCCATGAATGCCCTCGTCCGAGCATCAGCTGTATTGTCCAATGGCCCATTTATACTCAACCTGGATTGTGACCACTACATCTACAACTGCAAGGCTGTCCGTGAAGGGATGTGCTTCATGATGGACCGAGGTGGAGAAGACATCTGCTACATCCAATTCCCTCAGAGATTTGAAGGCATTGATCCCTCTGATCGATATGCCAATCACAACACCGTCTTCTTTGATGGCAATATGCGTGCACTTGATGGCGTTCAGGTAACAATACTTCATCCTTCCCTTCCCTTCCCTTCATTTTATCTCATGGGACGCAACAAAGATTGTATAACTAACTATCAAACACTCAAATTGTTCCTTCAATAGTGAAATTCAGTTCATTTCACCTGATCACAGCATGATGTGAATTGTGAATGCTCTTGCAGGGACCGGTTTATGTGGGAACAGGCTGCATGTTCAGGCGGTTTGCGCTGTATGGTTTTGATCCACCGCAGCCTGATAAGTTGTCCCAGAAGAATGCTGAGGGACAGAGCTTGTCAGCCACGGATTTCGATCCTGATCTTGACGTCAATCTCTTGCCCAAGCGGTTTGGGAATTCTACAGTGCTGTCTGCGTCCATACCAGTAGCTGAATTCCAAGGCCGCCCACTCGCTGATCATTCTGCAGTCAAGTTTGGACGACCTCCCGGCGCTCTCAGGGTCCCCCGTGATCCCCTTGATGCTGCCACCGTAGCTGAAGCCGTCTCCGTCATCTCTTGTTGGTAAATCTTCCTCTCCTAAATTCAAAATGTCCAAACAACGACAACCAAGCCTTTTTTTTTTTTTTTTTTTCCAATTACAAGTCTTCTTTCCAAGTACTTGGCTCTAATTCACAAGTCCCATGATGACCAAACAATAAGAGAATACAATACATCTATATATGATTCTTTATCAGGCAAAATGATCAAATTGGCCTTACCAACACAGGTACGAGGACAAAACTGAGTGGGGTGACCGTGTGGGTTGGATTTATGGCTCAGTGACAGAAGATGTGGTCACAGGCTACCGGATGCACAACCGAGGGTGGCGCTCAGTCTACTGCATCACCAAGCGTGACGCCTTCCACGGGTCAGCTCCAATTAATCTCACTGATCGGCTTCATCAGGTGCTCCGGTGGGCTACAGGTTCGGTCGAGATTTTCTTCTCCAGAAACAACGCTCTCCTCGCCAGCAGACGCCTCAAAATACTCCAGCGCATGGCTTATATCAATGTTGGTGTCTACCCTTTCACCTCCATGTTCCTTATAGTCTACTGCTTCCTCCCCGCGCTCTCCCTCTTCTCCGGTCAATTCATCGTGCAAAATCTAGATGTCAAGTTCCTAGCCTACCTACTCACCATCACCATTTGCCTCATCTCCCTAGCCATCTTGGAAGTGAAATGGTCTGGGGTGGCATTGGAAGACTGGTGGAGGAATGAACAGTTTTGGCTCATTTCGGGAACTAGTGCTCACTTGGCTGCAGTGGTGCAAGGTCTACTGAAGGTGATTGCAGGTATTGAGATCTCTTTCACACTCACTACCAAGTCTAGTGCAGAGGATGAGGAGGATATATACGCGGACTTGTACCTCGTGAAATGGACTTCCTTGATGATTCCACCAATTGTTATCGCCATGATCAATATAATTGCAGTTGCAGTTGCATTCTCAAGGACAGTCTACAGCACCGTGCCACAGTGGAGTAAGTTCATCGGTGGGACATTCTTCAGCTTCTGGGTGCTTGTTCATTTGTATCCTTTCGCCAAGGGTCTGATGGGGAGGAGGGGAAAGACACCCACAATCGTGTTCGTCTGGTCGGGTCTCATAGCGATCACACTTTCACTGCTCTGGGTAGCCATTAACCCACCAAGAGGAAACTCAGAAAATGTTGCAGGGGGGTCATCTTTCCAGTTCCCGTGAAGTGTAGAAAAGAAATGGTTGGTTTTCTTTCTTTCTTTCTTGTTTTTGTTTTTGTTTTTCAATCTTGTTATGAAGAGAAACTTGTTGATTCGATGGCTATATATATTGGAATGTATGGTTGATGGAAATGCAGAATATTTTGGGGGAAGAAAAGAGGGCTAGTTGAGAATCCCTGCAAATTTCTATCGAAGACTAAAAAGGAACCTGATATGGTGGCAAGTTTCTCCTACTAAAGATACAGAGAAATTGATATTATATTTTGTAAATCTAACATTATTCATTGAATATGTAAGCAACAATAGGACATTCCTTTACACAGTTTACTGCTCATTTTTGCCATACTCTTTCTCTCTTTCAATGAAAATTATTTTTGTCTAAATTTTTATTTACCTTTTTCCTGTCTACCTAGTAATTCTGTAGTATCTTGCATATTTTCCAGTAAATATATATATATATATATATAGATATATATATATATATATATATACTTGTTTCAGTTCTCCTGAGCAAAAGAAACATCTTGATTGGCGGAAAACTCCCAACACCATTTCTCTCCCTCAAGTTTTTGCTTTCAACCAAATTAAGGAATAAGAACGGAGGAGAGCCAGAGGAAGAGGGAAAGTTGAATACAGGGGATAAAAAGTAGATAAAAATAAAAATAAAAATAAAAATATTGAATTTTCCCGGAGACCCTTTTTTTCTAGGCCTAAGAAAGAAGTGTAAATGATGTCCCAAGGAAAATGAATTTTGTCCATTTTCTGGTGTTTCAAAGAGACATTAGAAACACATCAGAATCTGCAAATTACAAAAGTGAGCTGGCATATCCATGCCAATCAAATAGGTAACAATCCTTCAATGTATAAACTCAGGTCCTGTCCATTGCCCTCATCTGGAAGAAGAAAAAGAATAAAAACAATGGCTGTTTTCCAGACTGGTCCTCAACCTGGAAGAGTTTATTCCAGAATTTCAGGATCCATGACTAAACAAACGGCAAGAAACTCATATATCGGGGAAATAATAATAATAATTCCCACGTTTTCCCTTGGAAATAAGGGGATCATGGTACAGCATTTGGCGACAAACTACTTCACTAGTAACCTTATTCCATTTCAGTATAACAAAAACTGCAGTAAAATTAACAGACTAGCAGGAAAAGCTTCAAATTGATGTATGGTTTGCAATGTCTTAAAACTGCGGCAAGAATGACGAGCATAGAAGCATCAATGAACATCAAAAGCAGAGAATATCAAGGGGTAGAAGCTTAGCTAAGTACAACCTAGTTGGCATCACACAGACACGTGCAACCAAAAACTAAAATTCAAACATATTAGAAGAGCTCCTAGGTGAATCCAAGATGCAATAATATTAGGTTTATTATCCATGAAATTAAAGTGAATTAGAGAATGCCTGCCTCGACAATTCATTTACATACACAGAGGATCACCGAAACACTTAATACTACTGTTAGCCAGAAGGACAAAATAGCCTCATTATCTTGAGGATAAAAAGATATGAAAAGCCACCGTGCATTAGTAGGGGAAATTTCTGTATGTCAGAAAAACAAAATTGATCAATTTTATCTTGCATCATTGTTGGAAAAATCTTTATCACATCATTTCAAGACATAAAACCATCCTCAAGATGTCATTGCAGTATTGGAGTCCTTGATGAAAATGATTGTAGAGATGTAAAACAGTCGGACTAAGAAATTAAATGGCCTGAATGCCCTGAATACCCATATATAAAAAAAATTTCCAACCTTCTAAAAGATAAAACATAAGGTTCCAAGACAGGCTACCTTTGTGTTGGATGATCCAGCCATAATAATTTATAACAAAAGCTAGACACAGGTACAAAAACTAAAAGGCAACTAAAGACATACCCAACTGGATAAGTTAGCAACACATCGATAAGTTTCACATGTAAGCATGGACTGCGGGAGTAAAACTTGCATCAACATCTGAATTTGGCGCCTGCCTTTCTTCCAAAAAGATTCTCTAATTCTCTTGAATGAACAAAAGGGAGAAATATCTGCACATGGAGTAATATACGATCATCTACACATTCTACAGATCAGACTGCTCGAATGGTACACGAACAAACAGCTGGCCGTGCAGAGTGACAACAGCAGACGTCTGATGAGGATCAATCCTAGAAGGTAGACTGACAACCTGCAAAACAAACCAACTTCCAGTATCATAAACCGGATGAACATCCTCAAGCCTACATAATGTGTCTATTTTAGTAGGAATTCAACTACATTTTTTTTTTTTTTTTTTATTAGTAGGATTTCAACTATTAGAATAATAAAAGGTTATATTATTAAAAATATATTTTGTAATTAATTAGGATGATATTAGGACTAGATAAGTCAGTTATCAACCTTTTGTGGTGGTTATTAGCAGTTCTTTTTGTAATTACATATCCAATGGATGTCGCACAGCCTTCACAAGAGAATATATCAGTTTTTCAGATTAGCGCTTGTGTTCATAGGAGGTTCCTGGCTCCTGCCAACCGCTTCAACCTTATTCTCACTTCTCAAACTCCTTTTTCATATTTTTGGGATAAAGGTAAGTAAAAATTGCTGAAGTGGACTCTTCTCCCTTATTCTGACTCTAGTTCATTTGGCTATATTTTAGGGAAAATGTGTAATAATAATGGGTACAAGAGCAGTCGCTGCTGGCCGATGGCTTCACCACTTGACATCTTATAGTTGATGCATAAGAATTTGCAAAACATAAAGGGACTTGTTTTGAAGGCAGTGGAAACAAATCATTGGTTTAATGAAGCCATAACACAAATCAGCACAACGTGAAGGAAGCAAATTTTGATAATAAAAGAAAAATCTCACCAAAGTTGAATTTTTGCTAGAAGAAAAAAAAACAATTAAAGGTGGATGTGATTCGCTTAATCAACACGCTATTTTGGTAAAAATCCTTTCCCCGACAGCAGTAATTTGAAGCCTTGTGTTACATGGACTCTCCCGTTTGCTCCAACGTACCAAGTCGACATGACACTACACGGATATGGGTATGGGATGTCCAACACATGAATCCAAATCAGATATAACAATCCACCACATGTAATAATGGAAGAAGAAGAAAGGGCCAAATTTTGATTAAAAATAGAAAAAAGAAGGCTTTCCTACTTTTCACAAAGACAGATGAAAACCTTTTTGTGTCCTTTTAAATTAATATCATCATTGAGTATATCCATAAATAATAATGTCATAGAGCCTGTGCTAGATGGACTCTCCCATTTGCACCAAGGTACCGTGTCAACACGACACTACACGAATATGGCCATGGGATGTGTCCAACACATGAATCCAAATCAGACACGTGGATCCTCTACATGTAATGATGGAAGAAGAAAAGACCAGAAAGAAAAGGGCTTCCTACTTTTCACGTACAGAAATAAATGAAACCCTATTTTTTCATACCTCTTTTAATTTAAATAATAATCAAGTATATCCTGAAATAATAATATTATATTAACATATGATGTATTTAAATGTGCAGTACATGATTGCGTGCTCTTTTGAACACAGTTTCAAGCCCAGACTATGTTTTGTAAGAGTCGGGGGTGTTCAGGCTCGTCAGGAAGGTACCTAGACAAACATCACATCCACTACATGTACTCCAATTCATGTAAATGGGGATGGGATAATACGGAACCAATTGTAATAGGAGTCTTTAATTTACTAACATGAAGTAAGGTGTGTTATTAGATATATTTTTAGTATTTTATTAGGATAAACTTAGGATTAGATAAGTCAGTTATCGGTTATTCAGCGGCAGTTATTAGCAGATGTTTCTTGTAATTATATATCCTGTCGATGGCATATGGCCTTCACAAGGGAAGATATCATTTTTTTCAGAATAATGCTTGTGGTCTTATGGGCTCTTCTCCTAGATTCTCTCTTTTTATTTCAATTTGTCATATTTATATAACCGATGCTAAAGCTGTCAAATTGAAATAAATGGTTTTTCAAAGAACTAATCCAGTCTTCTTTAAATTTCAGGGTGATGTCACCTGGTGGGAACTCAGTAACCAAATAAAACCACCAATATTTTTGCCTTTATTTTATTTTTATTTTTTTCCTTGTAGCTATCTATGATTTCCCATGGAAACCAGAAACCAGATTTTACAAAATTCAACTTGGTGAGATCATTACACTATATAAAATGTACTAATCTCAAACAAGCACAACAAAGGGGTATAATTGTGAAAGGGCATGGAATATGTCTAAAAAGTCTTTGATGAAATCATAGTTTGCATCAACCAACCATGCATGCAGCAGTATGAGCTTTAATTATATCAGTGCTCCTTAATATAGTTTCAGGAAAGAAAAAACAAAACAAAACAAAACCTTTTTGAATGGAGTGACACCCCAAGGATTATCCAGCTGCTCTGGTTGACCAGATATTACCAAGCGCCCAGCTGGATCAGATTGTACACGCACCTGATTTCACCAAACAACAAGATCTTTATACAGTAGCAAAGAATGAAAGCTGTGTATAGTAGCCACAACAAGATAATAATCACAAAAGATTATAGTGGATCAGCTACCTGCTTCGCAACTTATGATTTTCAAAGTTTGAAATTGTAAGCAGCAGTCAGAAAGCTTTTTTATATTGACTTGTATGGTAATTCAGTCTAATGTAGAACAAAAAATCCAGCATAATTTTAGGGGTACATAATTTAAGCTCATGTAGACAACAACCAAATGTTGCAGACAGCATTTCTCACATTGAACGTTTTGAATGTAAAAGACAACCAGATTAGATGATTGCAATCATTCTCTGAATTTGGGCTATGTTTGGGTTCAAAACCCAAGTAGTTTGGTGATTATGTATATTCCTAACACCGGATATATGATTCAAGTTATCTTCTTTGTTGGTTTATTACACATTCCAGATGGCTGCCATATATGGGCTGAAAACTATCTACAGACTTAGAACAGACTTTAAAGATACACTTCACATGCAGACTTAATGTTCACCTCTCAAATCTCAATTCAGACTTTCGAAGGCTGTAAAAAGTTAATAATAGAGAAAAGAGGACTTCAGAAATTTTCTACTTACCTCCTCACGCAAAAGACCTGGAACTAAAGCATACACCTCAAAGCAGTCTTTCTGTATAGTCAATTTTGTAAAACTAGTTAAATCTTCATGGTGAATATACTATGATGTTGTATGAGTAATGCAAGAGAGACTTACAGTTTTTTGCACATTAATCTTTACCCAATCTGCAGGAGGCCCGATATCAACAACCATTGTGTCCAATCTGCCAAAAAATAAGTAAATAAATAAAAAGGAAAAAAATGTAGCAGCTTCATGGACAAGCAGTGTTATCAAAGGCCCAAAGCACACTAAAGTGCTAGAGGTCCTTTGCAGCGTAGGCGCAAGGTGAGGCGCACGCCTGAGTGAAGCGAAGAGCACAATTGAAAAATTAAATTACGATTAAAGCATATTCATACTCCATATTAAAGGCACAAATGTTGTCAAAGGTGCACCTCGGCACACAACAGGTGCAAGTGTTGCGTCTGTATGAGCCTTGAGCCTAGGCGCACCTTTAACAACACTGTGGACAAGGAAACTTAAAATTTCTTTCATCCATTGTAAGGATAACCAATTAATGAGTTGGGAATGTCTTCAATTTTACAAAGTAAAGACAGATTTTCTTTTTTCCATTTTCATTTTCCTTTTCCAATTAAGTTGTGGTTCGACTTATAATGGGAAGCGATATGAACATTTCTATCACCAAAGGGCCTTACAAGGAAATTCATCCATAAGGGGCATAAGCAATACAAACAATAATAACACACACTATTATATCAAAAGGAATTTTTCAAGTTGGTCGTATTCTGAGAAAAAAATTTCATAAAACTCGAGAGGTAGTATTCGCATTAGAAAGGATAATATATACATTATCAAACATTGTAGTTTAAAAAATAAATAAATAAATAAAATAAGGAAAAGAGTGACCAAGGAACAGCCTATCAGTTATTGGGCAAAAAAGTTATCAGAAAGTAAACCAATAAACCTTCATAACAAAATAGAGGATTATATGTAAATGTAATAAAATGAAAAACCAAGAGGAAATCTGCTACATATATAGTATTAGGTCACTGGGATCTGATTTGCCAAATCAACAGAACCAAGGAACATAGGAAACCAGGAAGTAACAAGGTATATTAACTGTGGCTTTGATGCTTTCAAGCGTGCAACTTTGACAGCACGCTCAACAGGAGATGACTTTTTGCGCTTTAGCAAACCTGGATCATCAATAAGAAAAAAGTTTCAGAAAGGAGAGCCCTTAAAGCGAGCTGAAGTTGTTGGCTCCTACAAAAAGCCATACCAATGCTTTTAAGTTGTTTTTCACGCTTTGGTGTAGATGTTGAATTCTTATCCTACAGAAACAAAAATATTATTTTATTGGATGAAAAAAGTAAACAGTACTAGCATGGGGTGGCAAAGAAAATATAGAAAAATGAAGAAACCAAAATAAATAAATAAAATCAAAACTAAGGACTTCTCAACAAACCTTGATAATTGGGTCCCCAACCTCACCATTACCAAGAAGACGCTGAGAATGCCAACCCTGCATTGCACGAGCTGCAGCATCCCTTCTTGCTCTACCTGATCCTGAAGCTTGATTGTGGCCCACCTGCATTAAATAAGTTTGTAAGGATGGTTGCATATGGATTTATCACTGTATACTTTTATTGATAAACTGGATTTATCTCTGTATATTGTACTATAATATGTTAGTCTTGATATCAGTTAAACCACAAAAAGGAAGTATAGGGAGAGTAGAGAACTTTTAGTATTTAATTACATATAGAACCACTCGGATTGTTTCCTTTACAACTCTACAATCATGACTATCACCAATATGTTGCATAGACGAAAAGGGACCCACTATGGACATATTTGGTAATTCATTCACTACCAATGCAATAAAAAAATATTAAAACCCACCCTCTTAAAAAGTTAGATTCCCAAAAAGGGATGTTTAATTTGGGACGGAGGAAGTGTATAGGAAGAGAAATGGACAACCATACAAAGGACAGTTGCCAAACTGGTAGCATCAACACAAAACACCAATCATGGACAATTTATTTTCCTACAAACAAAGTGATGCAGCGGCAACAGTAGAGACGAGATAGAGAAAAGGGGGATGAAATTGAGCAAACAGATTAGAGAGGAGCATGTGGATGAGGTTCAGCCTTTCGGTTTTGTATCATACATATACCTATTATAGGCGTATGGCAGAGGATAGATATTCTTTGTTTTTGTATTTGTAGTTGGGAATTTTTATTTTTAGACCCATTTTTGGCATGAAATAGAGCAAACAGATTGGAGAGGAGAGAAACCTGAGGGAGAGAGAAAGCACGGGAATCTCAATATCATAATATCAACCCAAAATTACTCCAATCCAATACATGGGCCCATATATATAGGCAACCCAAAGAACCCTAATGAAGCGGTAATTATAATATGCCAAAAATGGGTCTAAAAATAAAATATTCCCAACTACAAATACAAAAACAAAGAATATCTATCCTCTACCATGCACCTATAATAGGTATATGAATGATACAAAACCGAAAGGCTGAACCTCATCCACATGCATGGTAAAAAGTAAGGAAAAATTCAACAGATATATCCAACAATTTCTCCATAGCTTCGCCTCACTTACGTCAGGTTTATCACCTGTCACTACCATATTCATACTCACAATCATTCTCTACAGAATACCTTAGTCGGAGCATATTTCCACAACCAACTTCCAACTAATTTATTTATCATCACAAAATGGAACTCCCACCCCCAAAATTTCCCCAATACAAACACACGCACAAAAAAAACATAAAGCTTTCATTTAAAAAAAAAAAAATTGAAGAAGAAGAAGAAGAAGGAATTACAAAATAATTATTAAACGCTTAAATGGTAAAATTGGCAAAGTGAATTGCTTTTGTTAGAACACCCGGAAAAAGAAAAGGGAAAACAAGAAGTCCCCACATCTCCCAAGATTGTCTACCATTCACTATTGAAGTAGTGAACTACAAAGCCACAAATAATAAGCCGTAAAGCTTCACCACAAAATCAATTGACCATCATACAGAGCCACACTATTATAATCCCCAAAGTGCCACACATTTGGTATTATGTAAACTATTTTGCTTCCTGCTTTGCGTCTATTTAGATATCATAGAACAGAACAGAAGTCCAAATTGTCCAATTACTGAAAACAAAGCACAGTATCCACACTACCCAATAAAAGGAACATTTTTATTCTTGATACATCATACACCAAAGAATTTATGCAACATGATTCATTAGTACATATCTGAATTACCTGATTACCAGCACTGGTGGGCTCCGTAAAAGAAACATCATTGAAAGGGAGCTCACCACAACGCATTTTATGCTTTTCATATTCCAATAGTGCCTGCAAATGTTAAAATAAGAAAGTGAGGCACCATACACCGTATGGGCTATTACAGTGCCATAAAAGATCGTCAGCGACAACAGTTTCGGCAAGTGAGGTTTATAAACGTCATCTTTTCAAAAAGATTCCATTTTCATTTTCTAACCCATTGAAAAGCATAGTATTTCAGTGTGGTAGCCTGCCCACAAGGTCGCCACAATCAACCCCCTCCCCCCAACGTCCCCGTTGGCCACACTTCCAACTGGGTCTGATACCATTTGTAACGACCCACTCCACCACATGGTATGAGGTCTTTTGGGGTAAAACCCAAGAACAAAACCGTGCGGGCTCAGGCCCAAAGCGGACAATATCATACCATGAGGTGGAGTGGATATACTCTCCGAAATCTAAAACAAGATTAAATCTTGAATCATGAACTTGGAACATTTCATATAATCAGTATTTTTCAAATTTTCCATTCCTTTTCTCTCTTATATTTATAATATAATGTATTAAATCACACTTATCAAGGACGTCTTTTATTTTTAAAAAACTTCCTATCTTTCTTGTTAATATTGAAATCCATAAACCTTCAAAAACTGAACAAAGGTATTAAGAGACAATATGCATGCATATAATAGTGCTAGCTATAGTTTTTGGCCATAACCCCATATCCTGTGGTGCATATCTTACGTAACGGAATCTATTATCAAATAACAACAGGGCAACAATGAAGAATAAAACCAAATCCTACCAACATAGAGGTATATAAGAAGAAAATTCAATATGAGAATTTTAAACCCAAAGGAGAGCACGAAGTAATAAATTAATTTAGCAGTTTAAGCGTAACCTTTTCATAAAAACATCGGAATGTCCATGAGACAGTAGTGCAGGTCCTGCACAAGTTTAAACATTGTGAAAAATCAGTAACTTTATTTTTTTAACAAAAATAATTAAAAAAGAAATCATCACTTTGAAACAAGTGAGAAGGGTAGGCTGTTGGAAGTTGAATAATTTTTTTACTTCTTTTGAACTATCATTATTGCAGTATTTTATTTTTCCTGCTTCAAAGAGAAGGGTGTAACAAGTAACAGCCTCTTTGGTACCATAACAGGAATACACAGCACTTCACTAACTTGTAAACCACAAAATATTAAAAAAAATCCAATGTTGTCTCCTATAGATTGGCCAAGCAAGCTCTTGTTACATGTTCTCCTAGTATGTTTCAGTAACTTAGCACCAAAGGTCTAGCCCAATGGTATAACCTCCCCATCCTCAAAGCCGAGGGGAGGGGTTCGAGCCCAGGAGTGGGCAAAATGTAAGTGCGTGTTTGTTTTACCATTTAAAAAAAAAAAAAGTTTCAGTAACTTAGCAATTATAACAGTTACTGCATAGGTAACCTTATGGCATCCAGCATATGAAGTGACACAAGAATTCAGGCTCCATAATTCTTAAGTCATGCAAACTAATCATTAAACAAAAACCATAAAGCATGAAGCTACTCCTTACTTCGGGGGTTTAAATGATTCTCCAACTTGCCGCCACAACTTGCATGAAGTTACCTACAAATGAGCAAAAAAAAAGTAAGCAATCTCATAGTACTACATATATCAAAAACCTAATTCCAAAACCATAAATCATGTTCTGAATATATATATATACACACCACTTCAACTACAGGCTACAGCTAAGTGCTTGCAGGAAGTCAATCAGTACAAGGACCCAAGAACATATATCGAAGAACAAGTTTATTAAAGATTATCAAGCACTCATTTAATATCCCATAGGACAAAAATAAGGTTTCCCTAGATTTGGCGACTGGAAGAACATAGAAAAGGCTACAAACGAACTGATCAGAGGCGACCTGAGTATTGAGCCGCTCAGGCTTGACATGATTGAAATATAAGGTACTTGAGCTCAGCTAGAGATCATATCAAGTCTAGAGCTTCATGTTCAAGCTCAGGCTCAGCAGCCATTCACCTATTTGTCAAATTCCTAATGTTGGATTTCAAATTTTGAAAAATGGAATGGATGGAAATTAAGAAACAGACAATCACGTGTTCGGAAAAATAACATCAATTGTATGAATTGTGCAAGTATAATCAGTTTTTTTTTTCTCTCCTCATAATAATTTAATATTTCTTTACATGTTACAAGCAGAATAGTGACAAAATTACAAAAGAGACAAGATAAACCATTTTGCTTCAAAGTTTGGCCTTGTTCAGGCTCAAGTAGTTTAACAAACAAGCCTTAAACTAAGTGTTGAGCTTGGTTTGTTAGGTACATAAACAAGCCCATTCTCATCAAGCCCAGGCTACTATGTACAATTAATATGTGTAGTTAATATAATATCAGAAAAATGTCAGCAGAATGAATAACACATACAAGAAATCAGGATTTCATTTTTGAAGGATGGGGTAAACAGCAAATTAATAAGAAAATAACGTAACAAAAATATTAACATCAAAGGCATATTTATTAAAAACATATAAATAAAATAATAATAGCATCATAAATATTAGTACATATACAGAACATATACAAACAAACAGTCGGCCAGACAAAAATGTGTTTCCCATGAAGATATAGGATAGTTCTCTTATATACATTTTTGTAAGTATTGTTCTATATAATGCTGTAATAATGTCTAAAGTTAAGTTTGCATCCAGTCCACCCTTCATAGCACCCTCAAGGGTATAACCAATCACTGGACAATTTATTCTTCTTGTTTTTTCTTTTTTAAGTTGTCCTATATATTGCCCATCTGCAGTTCTATACACAATAGCCACTCTTATGGAATTTTCGTGATTAAGAACAACTAATAAAATTAAATTCTCTCATCATTAAAATAAATTGGTCTCAATTCAGCTCACTTTCAGTTAAATTCACATCCCACACATCCAACATTGAATAAAAAATTTACTACTCACGCTTATATTCAGACCAGTGTGTGACATCAAAACATGATGTATATATATATATACCAGCTGAAAATTAAAACAAAGAAGAAAAAAAAAAAAAAAAAAAAAAAAAATCAGAGAACTAGCAGTAATTTAGATGACCAATTTATAATGCTGAGGCCCCTCGCCCATGAGGTCAATTAATTGACTTAATGCAGCACCAACTCAAGGTTACAGCACAAAAATAACGTGACGACTACTCAAATAGAGACCTGAAAATACATTCGAGCCATAACCTCTCCTAAACAGTGGGATAGCAGGCATGGTTTGGACCATGCAAATTTTGCTTCCAGTCGATGACTGCACTAAAGCATAATTGTACAAACAAACAAGAGAAAATAAGAGAAGAACAACTATTTTTCTGCAGTGGCAATATTACGAAATACAGCATGGGGAAAGAAGGCTGCATAGAGGGAGCATTTGTTTGAATGTAGCCCATGTCATGGACTTTAGCAGCAGCGGTGCTTGCTACTTGCAGGATGATAGAGCGATTTTTTTTTCTCCTCTCTTTCTTAATTTTCTTATTTTTGTGGTTAGACTGATAGTTTTATTTTACCTAATAAAATTTATATCAAAAAAACACATGCACTTGCATGCCTCTCTTACAACATTTGAGGAAATAATTTGGATATCCCTCTACCACATTTGAGGAAATAATGTATGTGATGACATTCTAAAAATCTTCAAAATCATATTTTACATTATAAAAGATAGCAAACCTGTTCATAGCCACCAAGTCTCACGACAGCTCTCCATAACCTAATTCAAGCAAATAAGAAGGAATCTCAGTACAAAACAGGAAGTCCCTAGACAAGAATAATATACAAAGTTCAAAGTTAGAGTCATCGAAAGTACTTGAGGCAATTTAGTGGTTCTCCATAGAACCTAGGCGGTTTAAATTCCAAACACCTCTCCTTATGGAAAGTTTCTAGCTCCTTCATGAATGCTGCTTGGTCCTCCTCAGTTCCTGACTCGTCACCAACGGCATTTGGCGCCAATAAAAATGAATTGTTTGAGCTCTTCACATGAACTAAATCTTGCTTCGGTAATTCCTCCTTTATTCCATTGTATGGTGTCAACTCCATCCCAGTCACAACATTGTTCGATTCCTCCTCCATTATTTCAGTGTCCACAGGCAACTCCATCGTAGTCATCCCATTGTTCAGTCTCTCCTCCTTGTCATTGTCTGATAAGGGCCCAACTCCTGTCACCTCATTGTTCATTTCCTCCTCCTTTGTTTCATTGTCCTGAGGCGACTCCACCTCAGTCACCACATGCTTTGATTCCTCTCTCATGTCATCCTCAGCACTAAGTGCAATAGGGGGATCCACATTTGATGTGACTTTAGCATCAACAACTACAGGAGTTTCAACCACACCTTGTTCCTCAAGCAAGTGGCCTTCTTTAGTCAATTCGGGGCAGTCATTGTTTTCTGGGTTTGGGTCATCCTTAGAGTGGATGGATCTTGCTCCTGTGCCCTCAAACTGAGGTGGTTCCTCATCTTGTGCATCCACCATTGGATGAGTTGATTCCTCATTTTCTTCCTCTGTGTCCATCATCATCGTCACACTGTTGTCAACAGCATACCGGGCATCTTTGACTGTTTCTTTGCTATCCTCCATCTTAGAATCAGTCATGATTTTTCCAAACAATAACAATATTAATTTCGCCTCCAAAATAAGGGAATTATTTTTTTGGCAAAAACCCTAAGCATCTCTATAATAACATTTGCACCAGTTAAAAGCAACTAATTAAAAAAATTAATTTAAAATTAAAAAAAAAAAAAAAAAAAAGAGTCAGATTTGCATCAAAAACTTTTTCCTTCACAGACCAATCTCTCATTTAGATGGAAAATGGTAACCAAAAAGAAAGAAAAAAAATTCGCTTTTGGAAGTCGAAACTAATGCATTCCCTGTGTAAGTAAAAAAGAATGCAGGGCATATATACATACATATGGAGAGAGAGAGCGTAAATACGAAGGAGCGTACCTGAGTCGATACAGCAACGGCTGTTTAACAAAGAAGCGCTTTGGGTGAGTTTTGAAGGGCTTCTTGTGACGAAACTCTGTTAAAGAAACAACACATTCATGTTAGTCAGCGAAACAATGATGATGAGTTACAAGGAAAGACAAGAAAAGGGTGAAAGGGAACGAGACCGATCGACAAAACCTAATAATTATGGACCGACACGAAGAACGAGTAACAGAGTAAGAGAAGAAACAAACCCTACCCTACCGACTGCCTGAAAAGGGTGAGACTGGGAACAGAGCAAGAACGAGAGAGAATTTGTTTTTTGGGAGGGTTTGGGTTTGTTCAGTTGTTGAGGTGTTAGAGAGTTTTGGCGTAAACAGAAGCTTATTTATAGCTCATCCGCAACTGACACGAGCATCTCTTCCCCGATTAGAAGACCGAGGGAATGAAGTAAGTGTAGTGTTTTGATTCAAGCCTAAATTCCACTTATATCCCCGACTTTATCAAAATTAACATCATAGCTTGTTCTCCTATCAACCTATTTTGGCATTTCATTAACTTTGGTTAGACATGAACTTGTGTTTTTACTAGTAGTTTTTTTTGGTTTACTTATTTAATATTTTTACTAAAAATTAAATTAATTTTGGTATATTGGAAGGATAAAATTATAATTTTAGTATCCTTATGGTTCACCTACCCATGTATGTCCAAGATTTTTCATGTCCAAATCCAAACTGAGATCTTGTCTGTATTTTAAAAAATCCTCCTGATCCAAATTTAACATAATATATTTTCTCCTTACATTGTCTCCCATGGGCAGAAATGAAGAAAATTTGATGAAATTGAGAGAAAGAAGGAATTTATGAGACATCACTGAGAAAAGGATAATTTATTTTCCTTCTTGTATTTGGTTGAATTTAAGAAAAATGAATAAGATTACACCCTCTTTGTTTGCTAAGAGAGATATAGGCTAGCTAATATTGAATTTAGATAATAGTTATAAATGATACTATTATATTAAAAAATTTATAACAATCTTGCTTCTCTTCCATTTATAATTGGTGGCATAATTTTGAAGCAATGCTGAATGATGGCTCATCAATAAGAATGGAAACAAAGGCAGTTTAGGGTGAGGACTGTCAACCCAACCCGTCCCCGTTTAGCAAAGCTCCCCCATCCCTAGCCAAAATCGTTTTATAAATGAGTCGAGACGGGGCACTGTGTGGGGGAGGAGACGGGTTTAAGAAAGTTTTGTAATTGCATGTATTATGAATTTAAATAATGAAATAAAATTTCAGCTATAATTCCTTCTCTCTCATGCTCACAAGATCAACATTCAAATTACAACTTGAAATTTAAATTTATTGTAGAAATCTCAAAATAATACATAAAATGTTCTCAAATAAGAATAATACATAGTAATATTAAGTGAATTGAATAGGATAACTTGAGGTTTACTTAATGCATACCCATTTTTTTAATATAAAAATAAACTTAAAGAGAAAAAATTTGTAATTTATTAATTTAAATGGGCAGGACGGGGGTGACCTTTCCTTATCCTCACCCCACCACCGCGCGGGTTTTCAATCCTAACCCCCCATCTACACTCCAAAACCATTTAACTACCCCACTCTAAACGGGGTGGGCGGGGGTGTTTTGCCATCCCTACTCATCCATCCTTTTTTTCATTCCCTTCTTATATCCTCTTTAGCAAATTAATAATAGTTTTTGTCCATTGTCCTTTATCTTACCAACGAACTAGTAATGTCGAGCCACCCTGCTTATTCGTTCCGTTAACGGCAGGAGGACTCAATAACGATTCAAACCACTTCACCCATGTAGACGTTGTGATGAGCACTGAAAAGTGCGCATTTAAACCTATTAAGCTTAAGCATTCTAGTACCTTTATCTATCTTACTTTGCCGTTTTAGACTTATTACGTGTTATTTATATTTTCAGGCACTAATCCCAAAATTGAGCTAACTCAGCCAAATAAGAGCTTAATTGAAGCAATCCTGAGATAAACCAAATGAGGGAGCAAAGTGGAGAAAGAAAGGAGCAAAAAGGAATCAAGTTATGCAGCTGAAAAGTTCGATCGATCCAAGTTAAGGTTCAATCGATCGAACATCTATGATCGATCACAGTACTTCTCGATAGATCCAACCTTGGCCTTTGCTGAAATTCCAAGTTCGATCGATCGAACATCACCTTCGATCGATCGAACCCTATTTTGTCCTATTCAAATGATTGATCTTATCCACAGCTGTACGCCTACCAACCACTTTTGTCTTTTTCCCTATAAATATCTTGAAAATATCCCAGCCTTGTCATTATCCGGAGGAGTCAGACCACTTCGATTGATCCAAGATTCAGTTCGATCGATCGAACCCATTTTCGATCGATCCAAGTTAAGGTTCGATCGATCGAACTTCCTCCAGCGAGAAAAAGTTAAAGTCCAGCTCATTTATTTCGTCCTTCATCCAATCATTGGAGAATATGTCTTGCATGACCACAGCTCATCATGGGGTGTATTTGACCTACCTATATAAGGAATATGATACACTTTTTGAGGAAGTCTCTTGTCACACATTGAAAATCATCTTGGAGGCTATTCTTGGAGAGGAAAAAGGGAGGAAGCTAGAGCAACCTTTGGAGGAGACCTTCATCATCAATGAGCAGATTTTCACCATGGATTTAGCCCTTGAGGGTTGGAGCTTCATCATCATGAGTGGCTAGACATCCTTTTGGGGCTAGAGTTAGCCCCAAGCATGCTTTCTTTACCTAATCTTGTGTAGTTTTGAGGGATTTGTGTTGTAATGCATATTTTGACTCTTGAACTTATGAAGATCTTGATTATTCATTGAGTTCTATGGATTAATGCTTCTAATTGATCATTTTCTCTATCTATATGTCTATGTATGCTAGAGTAGATGCTCACCTCTAGATTTAATGTTATTGATGCATGTCTATGTGTATTAATGCCTTTAATCTTGAGATTGTCAAAATATGAAGTTCTTAATGTAATGCTCTTGTTATGTCTCTAGATGGTTCATACTTATTTCTTGATAGATTGTGCTTCTCTTTTAAGTAGTGTAGTGTTAGTTGGGGCAACAATTCATGCTTGTTCTTTGATGTTCCATGCTTTTGAATGCAAGAAGCATATACTCTAATATTGTGGTGTAATGGAATTTTGAGCTTAATGAAGGATTAATGACTAGTTATGATATGTTGTATCTTTCACATGTGTTTAGACAATTTATTCCTCTCCCAATAGATATTTTGTACCTCTCACATGATGTTTAAATAATGCATGTTTAACTAAATCATCCTTATGGATTGCTTGGACTATGAGCTTAATGAAAGGTTCAATGACTTGAATTGTTATTTTGTTATCTTCACATGATGTTTAGACAATATATTCCTCTACCAATAGATGTATTGTGGCCTCACACATGTTGATTGAGATAATTTGCACTTGTTGAGTCACCCTTACCAATGGAATGTCTTTTACACACACAACATTGTTGCAACACATTCATTTCCCTCATTAGTCACTTGATTATGGTTTGGAATAGTATTGTTTGGTGGTGATCTCTACACCCCAAGACCTTTCCTTCTTACTTACTCTTTATCTTATTGCATTGCTTTATTATAGTTTAGCTCATTTAGTATAATCAACCAACCAATCAATTGTGTGATCACTCGACCTACTAACCCTAATTACCATAGTTTCACAATTCGATACACCATTAAATCCCTTGGGACGATCCTTACTCGCCCTATCTATATTTTATATAGAGAAAGGTAGTAGTGGCTTTCTATAAATGTAAAACTTGGCCACCTCCTAAATTCTCACATAACTTTCAAGCTTTGTTGGTTGTGGCGACTCCATCAAGGAAACCAACAAGTTTTTGGCGCCGTTGCCGGGGATTTTAAATTGGCAACGTCGAATTGTGAAATTCAATTAGGATTAGTACTCTTTTGATCGTGTCTTTACTTTCTTTTTATTTCCTGTTTTTTTTTTATTACTTATTAAGTTTGTTCTTCATTAACAAGGTGCATTGAGCAAGGAGCTAGCAAAAAACTTCAAAGCTAAGGAGCAAAGCAAGCAAAAAGGAAAAAAATGCTAAAAATGAAGAGTTGCTAAAAAAAAAAAAAAAAATTTGCTAAGCTAAGCTTTTAAACTTGGAGTTAAAGTGCTAAAGGACCATTGTGAGACCTTCTTACTCAATCTCCTTAGTTAAATCGCGGGCCCACGTGGTGGCATTGCATATCATTGAAAGCATGGGAGTATGGGAATTATTGTATATGGAGGAAATTGTTGATATTTGACTTGTTGTGAAGGAGAAGTGTTTGTTTGATTGCTTTGTTGTGATTTGTAGTCTTTACTTGATCATTCACTCTAGGCATTCACATGGAAAACCTAGATGGTAATCTTGGCTACATAGACCCGCATTTCATGCAAAACCTCCCTCCCGATCAATACGGTCTCTGAGCTCAAGCTCCAATGCCTCCAATGGTACTTCGTGACTATTATGATCTCCATGCATACCATGCACCTTCTTGTATCATGTTGCCTAATTTCGAGACAAATCAATATGAAATCAAACCCGAAACTATTCAATTATGTCTACTTTTCTATGGTCTAAATGATGAGGAGCCTTATAAGCATCTAAATGAATTCTTTGAAATATGTTCCACCATTAGATATATGAATGTTCCGGAGGAAGTGATTAGACTACTCATTTTCCCTTTCACACTCAAAAGCAAGGCAAAGCATTGGTTCAATACTTTGGAAGCAAATTCTATAACTTCTTGGATGCAAATGCAAAATGAATTTTTAAAAAAGTTTTATCCCATGAGTTTGACCAATGCTATGCGTACTTCAATTAGAACTTTTTCTCAAAAAGAAGGGGAGTTATTACATGAGGCTTGGGAAAGATTGAATGACTTGCTAGGGAAATGCCCACATCATGGCATTCCAAAATGGCAAGTGGTTCAATACTTCTATGAGAGCCTATCCGACATTCATAAAGACATTGTTGATACATCATGTGGAGGATCATATTTTGGGAAACATGAGGATGACATTTGGCAACTCTTTGAGAAGATGAGCGAAAACTCTTTACAAAAATTTTATACTTCTCAAATTGACCATGAAAGAAAAGAGAAGAAGAAAAATTCTCAAGTTTGTCAAATAGAGAGTTCAATGGGAATTGTAGCCGAGATTAAAACTCTTTCTCAAAAGTTTGACCAACTCTTGTTAAATCAAAAACTGGCTAACAATTCATATCCTCATCATCATACCTCTCAAATGTATGAGTCTTGTATGACATTTTCAAGTGTTTTGCACACTACTTTTGATTGTCCCCACGGACATGCTTATAATGAACACTATGAACAAGTCAATGCTACATTTGTTCATCCCTATTCCAATGCTTATGTTCCAAGGTGGAATGAACATCCAAATTCTTTTCAAGCTCAGAATTTTCAAAACAAGTACATTCCACCTCACAAGAAAAATGAAAGTTTTCAAGGGTTCACTCCTTCATATCATCAAAGAATGAATAATTCTTCACATCCTCAAATGTATGAATTCCAAACGGAGCATCATCCTCCTCATGCACTTCATAATAATTCTACATTTGAAGATAAGGTTTTAATGGCTTTGGATAGCCTAGAGAAGAACACAACTTTGTTGCATTCACACTCTCAATCTATATCAAAGCTAGAGTCCCAAATCGGGATCATAGCTAATGCATTGAATGCAAGGGAAGTGGGTAAGTTGCCTAGTCAACCCGAGAGGAACCCAAAAGCTCAATTTTGTGTGGAGGCAAACTCTACATCGGAGAATGCCTCACAAGTTCAAACACAAGCAATCACTACTTTAAGAAGTGGTAAGCAAGTTGACAATAAGGTTGAGTTGCCAAAGGAGGATAGTGAATCGGTGCAACCAAATGTTGTCACTCATCAAAATTCCAATTCCATACCTATCTCTTTGGATGAGAATGTTCCAAATCGGAATACTCAATCTTCATCATCTTCTCAAGTGCCAAAATGTCATGAGCCAAAAGCTCATTTCCCTTATGCTTTGAGAGAAACCTCGCCTCAAGAGAGGCAAAATGGGAAAATACTTGACATGATGGATGTTTTCAAGCAAGTGAACATAAATCTTCCCCTTTTAGATGCAGTTAGGCAAATGCCGCCTTATGCCAAATTCTTGAAAGATCTTTGCACACAAAAGAGGAGGAACAAAGGACAAGGTCCTAAGAAAGTGTTCATCACGGAGCAAGTGAGCTCCATTCTTCAACAAAATACTCCACTCAAATGCAAAGACCCCAGTGCTCCAACCATTTCATGTGTAATTGGAAATCACGAGATCCATAGAGCTCTTCTTGACTTAGGTTCAAGTGTTAACTTGATTCCTTATTCTGTGTATGTCTAATTGGGGTTAAATGAGTTAAAACCAACCTCGGTGGTGCTTCAAATGGCCGATAGATCCGTCAAAACACCTAGGGGTATGGTTAAGGATATCATTGTCAAAGTAGATAAATTCTACTTTCCGGTTGATTTTGTAGTGTTAGACACCGAACCGGTTGTTAACCCCACTACCCAAATCCCAATCATCTTGGGAAGACCATTCCTTGCCACCGCCAATGCCACTATCAATTGTAGGTCCGGAATCATGGATCTTTCTTTTGGCAACATGTTGGTCAAACTCAATGTTTTCAATGCAAGTCGACATCCCATAGATGAAGATGAGTGTTATGTTATTGATGTGTTAGATGAGGTTGTTGAGGAATCAATTCCCACAATGATCATGAAACAACTGCTTGAGGATGATCTCTCATCTCTTTTATCCGATGATCCTCTTGCCTCATGTCTTCTTGAAATGTATGAGAGTTGTGGGTTTGATAATGAAAATTCAATCAATGAAGTAAGCAATATAATGGAATCCGTAGCAAGTTTGAATTGTCCACCATGGAAAACTCCAATTAAGCCCCTTCCTTCACTTTCTAGTACTCCTCCGGTTCCATCTTTGGTATCTCCACCAACTCTTGAGCTAAAAACTTTGCCTTCTAATCTTAAGTATGCATTTCTAGGTCCTCACGACACTCTTCCGGTCATCATCTCTTTAAGCCTAGATGAGGACCAAGAAAATGCTCTTCTTAATGTACTTAAAGAAAACAAAGAAGCTATAGGGTGGAGTGTGGCGGACCTTAAGGGAATTGATCTTTCCATTTGTATGCATCGTATACTCATGGAAGAGGATACAAAACCCTTTAGGGATGCCCAAAGGAGATTGAATCCTAACATGAAAGAGGTAGTTAAGAAAGAAGTAATAAAGCTTTTGGATACCGGAATCATCTACCCAATCTCCGATAGCAAATGGGTGAGTCCTATACAAGTAGTTCCCAAGAAGTCAGGAATTACCGTGGTTAAAAATGCTAAAGGTGAGGAAATCTCTAAGTGCACCGCCAACTCATGGCGTGTGTGCATTGATTACCGAAAATTGAATGCCGCCACTAGAAAGGATCATTTCCCTTTGCCCTTCATTGATCAAATCTTAAAGAGATTGGCGGAGCAACAATACTATTGCTTCCTAGATGGATATTCCGGTTACAACCAAGTGGCCCTTGACCCATTAGACCAAGAGAAAACCACTTTTACATGTCCATTTGGCACATTTGCTTATAGACAGATGCCTTTTGGTTTATGCAATGCTCCTGCTACATTCCAAAGGTGTATGATGTCTATCTTTTCGGATATGGTGGAAGAGTATCTTGAGGTCTTCATGGATGATTTTTCTGTTTTTGGGTCTTCCTTTGATGCTTGCCTCAAAAATTTGGACTTAGTGCTTAAAAGATGCCGTGAAACAAACCTTATTCTTAGTTGGGAAAAGAGCCATTTCATGGTTCAAGAGGGAATTATTTTGGGTCACGTCATATCTAGAAGAGGAATTGAGGTAGATAAGGCGAAAGTTGAACTCATCTCTGAACTACCCCCACCTTCAACGGTGAGGGAAGTTCGCTCTTTTCTAGGTCATGCCGGCTTCTATCGCCGCTTCATCAAGGACTTTAGCAAAATCGCTAGACCTTTGTGCAATCTTCTTGCCAAGGATACTCCTTTCGTCTTTGATCAAGCATGCCTAGACGCCTTTCATAAATTGCGCACTTCATTGTCATCTGCTCCTATCATGCAACCTCCTAATTGGTCTTTGCCCTTTGAAATTATGTGTGATGCTTCTGACTATGCCATGGGAGCAGTTTTGGGCCAACGAGTAGGTAAGCTCCCTTGTGCCATCTACTATGCAAGCAAAACCTTCTCAGGAGCTCAATTGAATTACTCCACTACCGAGAAGGAATTACTTGCTGTAGTATATGCTCTTAATAAGTTCCGCTCTTATTTGTTAGGATCTAAGGTTGTTGTTTACTCTGATCATGCTGCATTGAGACATCTTTTAACAAAGAGGGAAACAAAACTTAGATTGATTAGATGGATTTTACTCCTCCAGGAATTCGATTTTGAAATCAAGGACAAAAAAGGTACCGAAAATGTGGTTGCTGATCATCTTCCTAGATTACAAATAGAGCCTTTCCCTAGTCCTCCAATTCATGATTCCTTCCCGGATGAACAACTTTTTCAAGTCTTAAATGGAATAATGTCTTAGTTTGCTGATAATGTGAATTATTTGGCAATAGGCAAGCTTCCAACCTCTTGGTTAAAAAACGACAAAAATCGTTTCTTTGCCAACATCCGGAATTACTATTGGGAAGACCCTGTTTTATACTGCTATTGTCCCGATCAAATTGTGAGAAGATGCATTCCGGAGAGTGAAATCCCAAGTGTCCTAGTGTTTTGCCACACACTTGCATGTGGTGGGCATTTTAGTGCAAAGAAGACCGCTCTAAAGGTTCTTTAAAGTGGGCTCTTTTGGCCCACTATTCATAGAGATGCCTACAACTTTTGCAAGTCGTGTGAGAGGTGTCAAAAGATAGGAACAATGTCTAAAAGAGATATGATGCCATTAACCAATATATTGGTTGTTGAAATTTTTGATATTTGGGGCATTGATTTCATGGGTCCATTTCCCATGTCATATGGTTATCAATACATTCTTCTTGCGGTTGATTATGTTTCTAAGTGGGTTGAGGCTTGTGCTACCAAAACGAATGATCACTCCGTGGTCATTCAATTCATTAAATCCAATATCTTTGCTCGTTTTGGAATGCCAAGGGCTATGATAAGTGATGGAAGAAAGCATTTTTGCAATCAATTCTTGAGGCAATTATTTCTTAAGTACTCCGTCACTCACAAAGTAGCCACTCCCTACCATCCTCAAACAAGTGGACAAGTTGAAGTGTCTAACCGGGAAATTAAGCATATCCTTGAGAAAACGGTTAACACCACCCGGAAAGATTGGTCAAGAAAGCTAAATGATGCCTTGTGGGCTTACCGAACGGCATATAAGACTCTCATTGGCACGTCCCCTTATAGAATTGTTTATGGGAAGCCTTGCCATCTTCCGGTTGAGCTAGAACACAAAGTCTTTTGGGCAGTTAAAAAGCTCAATTTTGACCTAGCTAAAGCCGGAGAGAATAGGCTACTTCAATTGATTGAATTGGAAGAGCTAAGGCACAATGCTTATGATAATGCCAAGCTCTACAAAGAAAGAACCAAAGCCTTCCATGATAAGCATATTGTAAAGACGTCCTTAGAACCCGGTCAAAAAGCTTGGCTTTTCAACTCTAGGTTAAAACTTTTTCCCGGCAAATTGAGAACCAAGTGGGAAGGTCCCTATGAAATTATCTCGGTTGCACCGCATGGAGCGGTAGAGATACAAGACTTGAAGAAGGGGAACATCTTCAAGGTGAATGGGCAAAGATTGAAACCATACATAGAGGATCAAGTCTTTCAAAGACATTTAGAGGCTGCAAATCTTATTGACCCGGTGTATGAACATATTGATGAAGATTCTGATAAGAACTTAAAAACATCTTTTGAGTTAAATCCAACAAGTTCTTCCAAGAACCATTTGTTGGGTGGAACTCAAAACATTTCTCAACCCAAAAAGGAGGGGATGCATCACAAAATCTTTGATCCGGGCTGAAAGAGCCCAAGGTCTTGCTAGAGACGTTAAAGACTAGCACCGAAACTCGTAGGATGTCAAAACCCTATTCCTCTTTCATTTCTATCTTGCATTTTGATTCTTGCGAAGTCTAGATACTGTTTTTGTGGTTCATATACATTGGAAGGAACTGAGTAAGGGATTGCATGAGCATTCAAGTCATTTTGAGCATTTAGGCATAATTTCGATCGATCCAAGTTTTGGTTCGATCGATCGAACATTGGTTCGATCGATCCAACTATGGACTCGATCGATCCAGCTCTCATTTTGCACCCAACACTTAGAAAAATTTTGGACCTGCATCCAAATTCCAAAATGCATGCTCTCGGGATCTCCAAATTTTCAAAAGTTCGATCGATCATAAACCATTTCGATCGATCGAACTACCTTTCGATCGATCCAACATGTGGTTCGATCGATCATGAGTCCCAACACTTAGAAAAATTTTGGACCTGCATCCAAATTCCAAAATGTATGCTCTCGGGACTTTTCAAAATTTTTCATGTTCGATCAATCGAATTCCAAGTTCGATCGATCCAAGGTTCCAACACGTGTCAACTCTTGAGCCCTTAAACTTGTACATTCTTTATCCTCTTCGATCGATCGAAATCTTTCTTCGATCGATCGAAATTTGCATCTCATTAATTTAATTTCCTTTGATTTTTCAAAATTCAAAATTCAAAATTCTAATTAAAAAAAAAAAATTTACCTTCGATCGATCCAATCTTGTGTCGTCTTTATGCTATCTTTATATGCACAATGCCTATGATATTCCACATTGGATGCATTTCATACCTACATTGTTTAGCATGATTCACATTTCATCACTGTCATAGATTCATGTCATCCATATTTTGTCTATCTTATTTGACATGAATATTTCTATATTATGCTTCAAATTATTTATTTTGGTACTGATTTCCATTGTAAGTTTTTCTTTTTGCAGACCATGGATACAAATGCCACTTCTTCTGTTTTTGCCATTTCTGAGCCTCATGATCCGATGCCTCGCTTTGAAGAGCGATTTCAGATTCTTGAGGATATGCTAGTTGCCCTTAGAGCTAACTTTGCTACCCTTCGTCTGACTCTAGTGGCTGCCCTCAGGAATGAAATTGCTTGCCTGCGCGGAGAGATATTGACTGCTATTGAGGGCCTCACCAGCGAAATCCGCACAGTCCACCCTACGCATCCCGCTCCCTCTATCTGATATCTTTCTATGCTCTATATCTCTGATATGCCTCTGCCACATTTGTGATACTTTTATTTTTTGCAGCCAGACCTGTCGACTTTGACTCTGGATGTATTGCACTTTATTATCATTTCTTATCTATGATGGATGTTTTATGATTTTATCTTGATCTATCACTGTTTGATCCATCAGGTGCATCCCAATCGCTTCAGTGAGAGAGTAGCACCCGACTTTTCAGGACCACCTTACACCTCTCTTTATTCTCTATCTTTCATCCTATTTACACTTGCATGTCCACTGTGCACTGATTATCCTACTTTGTTATCTAATGAGTTTATCCGAGTGCAAACTTTTCAAGACCACAGTTTATCCCAAGTTTGGGGGGGCCATGCCACCCACTTTGGATACTTCTATCCCGATCATTCATGTCTACAGCACTAGTATACTTTTTCCTTTGTTCTCTTCACACATTGAGGACAATGTGCAGTTTAAGTTTGGGGGTATTGGTGTATGTTTCAGTATTGCTTTAAAATTCAAATTTTGAGCATGTCTTGTGTATTTGAGGGATATTTCTATACTTGGTCCATTTCTAGCTATGATTTTGATCTTTGGAGGACTATATTGCTTAAAATTTAAAAATTGCTTGACTTGAGAGTCCAATACTCCTTGTATACCTTGAGGATGCCATTTAGGAGTAAATTTTTCAAAAGATTGATATCTTGCTTGCACTTGTGGTCCACATCATCTTGATTCTGTGATTGTTTTGAGATTCATTCTAGGATTCTACACTAGCACCGGCGCACGCTAGCATTCAATTGTGGGGTACATGCTTTGTTGATTATTGAATTGGTTATATCCCAATTGGGCTAGTAGTGCATTGAAAGCTTTCATTCTTGATAAAGGTGGATAACAACCCCTTTTCATTGAGTAGTCGGGATTCTTGCCTCATTAAGCAGTGAACTTCTAGCGCCGAAAGGTGGAGGGCCCAAACTCTAGGTTAATAATTGAAAAAAAAAAAGAAAAGAAAGCAATAAAAGTGAGGACTTCTCCCAAAAGGCGAGAAGTGGGAAATGATTAGATGGTTGTTGTCTTGATTTGTAGCCTAGTTGATTTGAGTTTGTAAGTCCGTTGGGGTGTCTTAACACCTAATGCCCTAAAGCCATCTGGTTTGGGAGTCATTGACCTAAAGCTCGCTACATGAATCTTCTAGAAAGCTTAAGAGATCAACACATTGCACAATATTTCCATCTTTGATCCTCAATAAAAAAAAATAAAAAAAAAAAGAAGAAGAAAATGAGTGAAAAAAATAAGCGCACCTAGAACAATAAAGTTTTAATAAAAGGTCCACTCTCTTATCTTGATGATCGGTACTAGATTTGTGTGCTAGTTTGAGGGTAAGGATGTGATTACTTTTCTAGTTGGCTAAGATAGCAACACACTTGATGCCGGACCTCTCACATGGATTCTAGACTTGTTTCGATTTTCATGATCATTTTCTTGATATGTGGAGGACCATACTTGCTTGCTTGATATTGAAATTTTGGGAGATTGCTTAGAAATGGTTGAAAAATTGCATACTTGAGGTAGTTTTCTCCCAATGCTTGTTTGCAATATTGGTGCCTCTTTTGAAAGAATGAGCTTAATGTTTGTGGGTACCATTTCTGGAAACCCTCACGAGACTTTACTCGTCCACTAGGGGTAACCTAGGGGTTTAAAAGGCTTGTTGCATATGCTAAATGCAATCGTGTCCCCTATGAAAATGGTGTTATCATTTTACTTGCTTTCCAGTTTATACTTGTATAGTTGTTTATTTCATTCCTTTACTCTTAGTTCATTGCTAGGGACTAGCAATATTTAAGTTTGGGGGTGTGATGAGCACTGAAAAGTGCGCATTTAAACCCGTTAAGCTTAAGCATTCTAGTACCTTTATCTATCTTACTTTGCCGTTTTAGACTTATTACGTGTTATTTATATTTTTAGGCACTAATCCCAAAATTGAGCTAACTCAGCCAAATAAGAGCTTAATTGAAGCAATCCTGAGATAAACCAAATGAGGGAGCAAAGTGGAGAAAGAAAAGAGCAAAAATGAATCAAGTTGTGCAGCTGAAAAGTTCGATCGATCCAAGTTAAGGTTCGATCGATCGAACATCTATGATCGATCACAGTACTTCTCGATAGATCCAACCTTGGCCTTTGCTGAAATTCCAAGTTCGATCGATCGAACATCACCTTCGATCGATCGAACCCTATTTTGTCCTATTCAAATGATTGATCTTATCCACAGCTGTACGCCTACCAACCACTTTTGTCTTTTTCCCCATAAATATCTTGAAAATATCCCAGCCTTGTCATTATCCGGAGGAGTCAGACCACTTCGATCGATCCAAGATTCAGTTCGATCGATCGAACCCATTTTTGATCGATCCAAGTTAAGGTTCGATCGATCGAACTTCCTCCAGCAAGAAAAAGTTAAAGTCCAGCTCATTTATTCCGTCCTTCATCCAATCATTGGAGAATATGCCTTGCACGACCACAGCTCATCATGGGGTGTATTTGACCTACCTATATAAGGAATATGATACACTTTTTGAGGGAGTCTCTTGTCACACATTGAAAATCATCTTAGAGGCTATTCTTGGAGAGGAAGAAGTGAGAAAGCTAGAGCAACCTTTGGAGGAGACCTTCATCATCAAGGAGCAGATTTTCACCATAGATTTAGCCCTTGAGGGTTGAAGCTTCATCATCATGAGTGGCTAGACATCCTTTTGGGGCTAGAGTTAGCCCCAAACATGCTTTCTTTACCTAATCTTGTGTAGTTTTGAGGGATTTGTGTTGTAATGCATATTTTGACTCTTGAACTTATGAAGATCTTGATTATTGATTGAGTTCTATGGATTAATGCTTCTAATTGATCATTTTCTCTATCTATATGTCTATGTATGCTAGAGTAGATGCTCACCTCTAGATTTAATGTTATTGATGCATGTCTATGTGTATTAATGCCTTTAATCTTGAGATTGTCAAAATATGAAGTTCTTAATGTAATGCTCTTGTTATGTCTCTAGATGGTTCATACTTATTTCTTGATAGATTGTGCTTCTCTTTTAAGTAGTGTAGTGTTAGTTGGGGCAACAATTCATGCTTGTTCTTTGATGTTCCATGCTTTTGAATGCAAGAAGCATATACTCTAATATTGTGGTGTAATGGAATTTTGAGCTTAATGAAGGATTAATGACTAGTTATGATATGTTGTATCTTTCACATGTGTTTAGACAATTTATTCCTCTCCCAATAGATATTTTGTACCTCTCACATGATGTTTAAATAATGCATGTTTAACTAAATCATCCTTATGGATTGCTTGGACTATGAGCTTAATGAAAGGTTCAATGACTTGAATTGTTATTTTGTTATCTTCACATGATGTTTAAACAATATATTCCTCTACCAATAGATGTATTGTGGCCTCACACATGTTGATTGAGACAATTTGCACTTGTTGAGTCACCCTTACCAATTGAATGTCTTTTACACATACAACATTGTTGCAACACATTCATTTCCCTCATTAGTCACTTGATTATGGTTTGGAATAGTATTGTTTGGTGGTGATCTCTACACCCCAAGACCTTTCCTTATTACTTACTCTTTATCTTATTGCATTGCTTTATTATAGTTTAGCTCATTTAGTATAATCAACCAACCAATCAATTGTGTGATCACTCGACCTACTAACCCTAATTACCATAGTTTCACAATTCGATACACCATTAAATCCCTTGGGACGATCCTTACTCGCCCTATCTATATATTATATAGAGAAAGGTAGTAGTGGCTTTCTATAAATGTAAAACTTTGCCACCTCTTAAATTCTCACACAACTTTCAAGCTTTGTTGGTTATGGCGACTCCATCAAGGAAACCAACAACGTTTGACATAACACCCAATTAAAAATTAAGCCCACTTTGACCCCACTTATAATGGGCTAGGTATTTGTCCTTTGTTGAGGTAGTAATGCATACCTAACCCCATATGTATATATATTATATATATATATATGCATGCACGGAGACACTGTGGGCCCAAGGGGCACATGCCTCCTGACCCATGGTGGTTCCATTAGGTATTTTTTAAAATTTAAGTCTATAACTTATAAAAAATTATAAAGTGTCCCCCCTAAAATTATTATTTTCTAAAAGTACACTAATTCTTTCATTATTTTCATTCTTACCCTTCTTCTTCTTCAAATTTTTTTTTTTATTTTTTTATTTTTTTATTATTATTTTTATCATCTTCAAAATATTTACATTCATTTTATAGTTTATTCAACCAAACTTTTATTTTTTTCTCTCATATATATGTATATATATTTCTTTTATTTTTTTCTTGTTGTGTTGATGTACCATTAATGAAAAAATATTTTATCCTCTTTAATATAGTGCCCCCGAAACTAATTTTTGACTCCGTCCCGTATATATGCCCAATGTCCTCTTATCTGAATATGATATGAGACAAAATTTCCCCTTACACATTTTTTTTAATATGTTTATTATTCTTCTTACTTCAACCAATAATCCTTATTTAGAAGGAAGTTTTTGAAATATTTGGAAGAGATAACACCTCATGTGAATAGTCAATTACTCGGTTTTTATTTGAATAATAATTTCTTTCGCTTTATTTTACAACTTAAAATATGTCAATTTTACTTTAGTTGAATCTAGTCTTGACTTCAAATATATATATATATATATATATATATATATATATATATATATAAATTTTTTTTTATTTTTTTTTGTGGTTGACAAAAATTCACACACCCATTTGCTCTTATGAAAACTTAAATAATTATTATTTACTTTGAGAGTTAGATGAGATACAGACCATACTTCAATTATATTTACTTCGATCACATAAATTAATTATTTTTTTATTTTTTATATGTTGCATCACAATTTCTCTAAATTATACAGTAATTTTTAACTGTCTTTCCTTATCAATCAATCTCGTGTTGATTTTGGGTCTTCTGACATGTCTCTTCATCTCTTGCATTGTATTTCAAACAGTACTTTTATAATTTTTTTTATTCTTCTTTATTTTCATATTTTTTTTAACACGTCTATTGGCCTGCATTGTGCATGCCTTATACCTAAGTAAAAAAAAAATTCATTAATATATATATATATATGTATATATATATATGTATATATATATATATATATATTATTGTGTCATATTAATTTGTATCATTTCAATTTCAAATTAAAAGATATTATTTAATGACTTATTGGTAGAACACTCAATCCTCCGAACGAGTATGTCGTGTTCAAATCACGTGTCAATAAATTCAAATGAATTGAATAAATTGTTCATTTTATTTCCCAATGCCTAACATACTACTAATCCATCATGTAAAAACAAAAAAAAAAAAAAGTATTGTTTAGCTATTCATGATCGTTTATAACAGAAGAGTCATTAAATTATTTTCACTTTGCTTTAACGGAATATACTCATTAAATAATTTATACATCCTTATTTATTATTTTCTTGTCTATTGATATTAAATATTGAAGGTGATTAATGTGACTAATTGTTTATTTTAAATTGTAATCACTATGTTATTATATAATGTGTATTTTTATTGAATTTATGTTTCACATAATTTGTTGAAATAATTTCTTTTTGGGTCCTTTTTTATATACTAGTATATTTTAAAACACAAATTGTTCTTCAATTTTCACTTGATATTCACTTATTGTACCTGTTATTATGAATAGGATTGACACATATTACCTCCAAATTTTTTAATCTATAAACAAATATTATTATTATTGGCACGACATGCATGTGCACATGGAATACCCGTCATCGACCACTCTTCGCAGCTACAATAATAACCTCCCTCATCAAAAACAAGCTTGAACATTCGATTTTTCCCATCATAAATTATGCATCGAGTAGAACTAGCTCTTAAACAGCCAAATTCAATCCCTTTCACCATCTTCTGTTTTGTTGTACACTCTGTATTTGGACCAATCGAAACATTCCACTTCTGAATCTCCATTTTATTTCGATATAAAAATTCAGTGAGTTGTTTAATGTGCTTTTCAACAAACCTGTTAATAGACAAAGGTCTCTCATTCTTCACCCATGCATTGAATGACTTACCTTGGTTGGAATAATATTTGTCCCAACGTTTTAATTGAAATAGTGCACTCGACCAATGTTCTGGAGAATGATTTAATAACCAATTATGAAGCTCGGGTCGAAATGCATTCAATTTTCCTAACGCCTTTTTATACTCCTGTTGTGTCCTTGCATAGGCAATTTTATCTAATAGAGACTTGGTTGTATCATTCACACCACCTCTAATGTTGAGACTGCCCTTTTCATTAATGAATTTCATGTAATTATCCTGTAAATGTCACAAACACAAGCTATGACAATGCGATCCAAAAACTTCTTTAACGTCATTTATTAAACTTTGGTGTCTATCAGTCATGATTGTTACGACCCGTTCCTAAAGTGTTTCCTTCACTTTTCGAAGGAACCATGTCCAGTCTTCATCGTTCTCCCCAGACACTATTCCATAAGCAACATGATATAGTCCATCATTTGCATCATACCCACTGGCACCCAACAAGGTGCCTTTAAAATTGCCACTAAGCTGACAAACATCTATTGAAATGAATGGCCTACAATGTTGGAACCCATGTATCGAACATGCATATGCTATAAATAGTACTTTAAATTTCAGGTCTTCTATCGTGATCAACTCCACTACAAATCCCGGCATAGAATCTTTAATGTGTTGACAATAAAAAGGGATCATCTTGTAACCATCCTTAGGCCTCATATCAATTATCTATTTTGCATACTCCTTTGTCCGCCACATTTGCATATAATTCAATTTTTGTGTTGAATATGCTTTTAATATCATTCCCAATGCATCTTGGAGTATAATTCGGTGCTTTTGAAATTTTTCCCGCCATCAATTTACCCAACTGTCTTAGGCGTATGTTCGGCCTCATACTGAATATGTCTTGTGCAGTGTTTGTATGTACATTCATAAAACGTTTCACCCTTATTATATCACAATTTCTATCATACCCAGCTGTTAATTTCCAAGGACATCCTTCAATGGTACATACTATTCTATAGTAACTCTGACTACTTTGCAGATACTTTACTCTAAAGTGGTTTGTCAGAGCAAAATGAGCCACTGATAGCTTAAAATCATTTGTACTATCAAATAATTGCCCTGTAATACCCCTAATTTTAAAAAGGATATTCCTGGTATTTAATTTGTTATTTAAGTGCATTTTATTTGACTATGTGTCATTATTTTTTTTATTAGGTGCTTAATTGTTTTCTTTTGTGGTGATTTAATTTATTTAAATGATATGTATTTTTAGTTTGGAATTACTTGTTAGTGTTTTAATTATTTAATTGGCATTAATGGTTTAAGTGTAATTAGTTTAATTATTCTATGTGTATCTTATTTTATGTGTGTCTTATTTGGTTTAATTGGGTTTACTAATTGTTATTTTGTTCAATTAGATTATTTGTTAAGTATTTAATGGTGAATAGGGTAATTAGGTAAATACATCTAACTAGGGTTTTAATTACAGTATATATTAGGGTTTTATATTATAGCCGTCGTAGGTTTCTACGTTAATTGGATGGGCCGGTTAGGATTGTGAGTTGGACTTAAATGAACCTAGGGTTTAGAAAAACTCTATAAGTATAAGGTAGACGTCTGTGTAGGGTTTTTTTAAACAAAGCACACGTTTTGTGGAAGTAGAGAAGGAAAAACGCAGTTTTTCACATTTTGCCAAGGTTTGATCAAAGCTCCGATCCTGCTTCGTCCGTGGTCCGATCGAGCTGAATTTTGGAGGAGAGGTTCACGACTCAGTGATGCACAATCTGAACGGTGGAGATCAGAGTTTGACCTCGGGAACAGTGATTCGTACTCGTGAACAGTAACTGGGTCGCACAGGTTTTTTTCCATTCTGCCCAAATTTCATCAAACATCCGATCCTGCTTCGTCCGTGGTCCGATCGAGCTGAATTTTGGAGGAGAGGTTCATGACTCAGTGACACACAATCTGAACGGTAAAGGTCAGAGTTTGACCTCAGGAATAGTGATTCATACTCGTGAACAGTAACTGGGTCGCACAGGTTTTTTCCATTCTGCCCAGATTTCATCAAACATCCGATCCTGCTTCGTCCGTGGTCCGATCGAGCTGAAATTTGGAGGATAGGTTCATGACTCAGTGTCACACAATCTGAACGGTGAAGATCATATTTTGAGTTCGGGAATAGTGTTTCGTACCCGTGAACAGTAACCGGGTTTTGAAACTCGCCGGGATTTTTTAAGAAGACGACGTTGAAACTTTGAACAAGAGTTTATGAGGCAAGATTCTATCCTTACTCTTTCCCTTAGGCTTCATACTCTTTGCACTCTTAAATGATTTCAGGATTAATGAAGATTGAACCAAACTAAAATGATATCTGTTTTGCTATGAAACTGGTAGTTACAGTAGTGTTGTATGCTTGTTCAACCTAGACTAAGCATGTTTGTGGATGCATTGTGGTTCTGTGGTTCACGTTTTTCCTTACCACTGCTAGTATAAATTATTGGAAGGATGGGTCTAGATGATAGCTATCTTAACTTATGTAATAGCAACTGTTGGAACTTAAATACTAGGAGGATTTGAGTTTAACACTAGATCGGTTTTGTGGAACACTATAATTTGAGCATGTCTACATACATACTGTGAATATTATTTTGATGCTTATATTATCACAGTTAGTATCAACTGTGGAGGTTAGGATTTTGTGATACATACCCTACATATCTGTATGTCATTTGTAAGGTGTTAAATGGAAGTTTTAATTAATTCTGTCTTTATATCAGACTAAAGGGAACAACTTAAATTGGGCATGTATATGTTGTTGTTGTGACCCTGTTTATCAATGCTTATTTTATCACTGCAAACATTGAATGTTGGATGTTGGAATTTAGTTGATATATACTTGATTTATTGGTATTATTGACTACTGGAGGATTGGAAAGTAGGCACCGGTATGGGACGGTGGCATACTAAGGATGGGTTTGGTTTTTAAAACAATACCATTACCCACCTACTTGGAATAAGGATGGGATTAACTAAAAGTTAAGTCCCGTGAATTTGTATTGTCATGGCAACTACTTGTTGAGCGGCAATACCAGGGATTTTGGATGGATTTTATATATGTACTGTTATGGTGCCTCGGTATGAGCTTGAGCCTCAGGACCGATGGCTAGGGAGAGTATATGCATCGGGATGTGTAGCTGGCTACGATGGTTGGAGGTGTACCCTGTTTAGGTATAGGTACATATGCCCACTTCGTGTGCGTTTTAGTATGTTACCTCTATTCAGGTTAAGACCGCCCTGTAGTCCAGTGAGAGTCCTTTAGTGTGACTATATATATATTTACGGACTATTAGCTATTGTTGAATTCTTTAGGACGTACATGCGTATCGGGCCTATGTTTGGATTGTAGTAGTATAGAACTTGCTCGTGGGCCTGACCCACTTCTATTTTTCAGGTATACGACAGTTCCAGACTTAGACGTGTTCGTGCTGAGCAGATGTCTCTATTCACTCTTCCGACGATGTAGGGCTCTCTCTATAGTTTTATTTCTGGACGTTTATTACATTTGTTCTATCTTCCGTTTGGATGTTTAATAGGGGTCCACTAGAGATGGATTCCCCAAGTTGTAAACTGATGGAGTTTTGGAGTTTGGGTTTGATGGATTTTAATAATTATAATATTTTGCGAATTCTATTTTTAGTTCCTTCCAGATTTAATTTCATTTCTTAATTTATTTTGTATTCCGTGTTCATTATAAAATATTAATTGTTTGATATTCCCTCGGGTTTGGGCCTGGGCCTGATCAACCCGTGTCTCGGATCCGAGGGGTATCTTATGCCCCTGGCCTTGAAGTATTTCGACCAAGCCATTAAAGATAAGATTCAAGTATGATGGTGGGTCAATTGACTGTGCACTATTGTGTGACTCATTATACAAAGGTGCACCTTAATGGATAAACTCCCTATAAAGCAATTTCATAATCATGTTATAAGAAGTGTAGTACAACACAAATGTAAGATTTGTCATAACAATATAAATTATGTACAATTAATGTACCTGAAACTGAATGGATGAGATGGTAAGACTGTCTTGTTGCGAATTAATGCATTTACTACATAAAGATCGGTTGTATAGTCATTTAGACTAAACATTGCCCTTAAACCACTTCCCCCGCATAATTGCATTAGTTCAGCTTGCCTATACTTATATTATATAATTTTGTCATTCAGGTCAATTGAAAGTTCTGTAGATATATTCGGTAAGAATTCATTGTATTTAGTATTTGCATTCACTATCAAGGCCGCCGCTATCCCACCGCGATAAGAAATATTTTCATCACATACTATCAATTTGCCACCATAGTGACATATGTAAACTAATTGCTTCATCTGTTGATCCGACATTGTTTTGTTTCTAGGCTTGCGATGTGCAGATTCTGGAGAGGTGATGTTTATAAATTATGTTTGGCGTGTTTCACATTCACTACAATGTTGTCTTCAAATCTTACAATTAAATCCAATAATCAGCACGAATATAACTGTTTCATACGTAAAATAAATAAAACAACAACATTCACAAAAAATCAAACCCTCAAAAGAAAAATAAGTTGAAGAAGACAAAAAAGAAGAAGAAGAAGAAGAAGAAGAAGAAGTTTAAAATGGCACAAACTAAAACAATTGATTCATAAAGAAATCCACAACTTAACCGTCATTACCAATTTTCTGAATTGCATGAAAAGAAAAGATCATGTAAATAATCAACGAACCAGAATATGAATAAACACGATCTTGGAGGAAATCAACAAGAAATTATCTCAAAAATAAAGTTCCTTTCCATTTGAAACAAACTTACTATGCGTGTATAAATAAAATTAAAATATAAAATACTGCAATTGGAATAAATAAATTAGAAGTATAGTGACTAGGAGAGCAAACACATACTGAAATCAGTTTAAAAAAGAAGCTCAAATTCATCAATATTAGCATCCATCATAATAAATCATTTTGTAGTCATTTTCCCAAAGAAAAATTAGGATTTCGAAAATAAATCATTTCAGTTTCACAAAACTCTAAAATCGAATAATATTCAACCACAAAATCGAAACCAACAACTCAAAAAAACCACAAAGTTCAACTCGGAGAAACTGAAACCAAAGGGCTCAAACACGGCCTCTTTTTGAAGATTAAGAGAAAAATACCTTGGATTAGTCATGTATGCCCTAAAATTGCATCCAAATCGCCAAAAGAAAATTCAATAGCACAATATTTCGAGAAATCAATAGCACCTTCGATATTTGATAGGTGTTGTGTTTTACCAAAACCAACAAATCTAATACTTGAATCGATCGGTTATGGTGAAATTAACACATTGCCCTTGAATCGGCATAAAGAGTATCAAAAGAGGAGAGAAAAAATCATGCCGTAAAATAACAAAATCGGTGTGAAGGCTAGAGTGAGAAAGACAAAACTGAAGGCTATTTTGGACCATAAAAAATGTAAATGGCGTTTTAGTATAATTTTGTAATTAGTTTCAAAAAATTAGTAGTCAAACATATTAGTTTGAAAAAATTAGCATTTTTTAAAATGTACAAAATTAAGTAGTGAAGTTTTAAAATTTTTCTAAATAATTCAGCTTTAAAAAAAAAAAATAAAAAAATAGTACGGAGTAGATCATTATTTTTAAAGGTTATGTTCCCTTCTCCGTTTTTGTTTTTAATGGTCCACTTACCTTTTCAATTATCAAATTTGGAAAAAAAAAAAAATCAATAATCAGGGAAAAAAAAAAAAAAATGCAAAGGAAGAGAGTTTTTTTTTTTTTTTTTTTGTAAATATGAAATCTTTTATTTTCTTTCACCTTATTTTCACTCTAATTCCTTCGGTCCAAACGCAATGAAAAATTATAGGGCCCATTTGGTTCGAGACAAAGAACTAGTAACTACTACTATTTTTTTTCGACGTCCACGGAGAGATTCTCCAGAGACAAAAGAGAAGCTCGAACCGGGCAAGTGAAAAACTAGGGTTTCTGAACTTCCTCCCTCCATATTCATACGGAAAGCGGGCAAGGTCTCAAAACCTATATCCTTATTCGCTGAAATACTATTGTATGATTTGTTGTGTGATTATTGCAAACAGTTTTAGTTATTCATCGTTTCAAATTTTTTTTTTTCTTTTCATCTTCTATGTTTTACTATTAAATTTTAATCAGATCTATCTTAGATTTCGCACCTGAAATTGCACCGTATTTGGCCTTCTGAAACTTTAGGGCCATTGAAGGGATTCAGATTTTGATTTCTTTGGATGTTTTGCGGTTGGGGATTACGAAGGTTGCAGAGAACTAGGGTTTCCAAAATACTTAATTTTCTGATATATTTATATTACCACAGAAGTTAGAACATTGCTCTCATATGTTATACTTATTTATTTGCTTAAATAATAACATTAATCCTCTGTGTGTTACTGTTTGGTATTTCAAAAGCGTAAATAACAATTGATCAATAGTGATTAATGCAATATTGCGCAGGTTGTGGAAATCTGGAATAGCTGCTGCACACTTGCTGTTGCAAGAGGTGCTTCAGTTTTGGCTTTGGACCAGGGTGGAAATTTGGGTCTGTTACAGGTATATTACTTTTAAAATTTTAATTATGTTCCACTTTCTTTTTATTTTTCATTTCAAGTAGACATCTCCTCTTGTCACTGTGATCTTGATGTCATAATTGCTTTGTGGTTGCAGCAAATTCGTATGTTCGTTAGCATAATAGTTTGAAAACAAATTTTGGCATTTATACACACACTGGTGGTGGTTGTTTGGTTAGTTCGTAGCAGCAATGGAAGAGTCCAAACACAAATCTAAGAGGGAAGATTCAGAAAGGGAGGAAGAACCGAAGAGGAGTCATCGGGTTAAGGAGGATGAGGAAGAGCCGAAGAGGAGTCATCGAGACCGGGACAGGGAACGGAATGGAGAGAGACACAGGGAGAAGGAAAAGGAGAGGGATAGGGACCACCACCGTGCTTCTTCTGACAAGAAAGACAAGGAGAGTCGGCGATCCGAGAGAGAGAAAAGCACCGATGACAAGCACAGGGAGAAGGAGAAACACAAGGATAGACACAGGGAAAGAGACAAGGACAGGCACCGGGTAAGGACTCGGGATGATGAAAGAGCGAGAAGTAGGACGAGAGACAAGGACAGGGATGATAGAGATGGGGACGGGGATAGAGAAGATAGAGAGAAGGAGATCAAAGAGAGGGCGAGGGAGAGGGAGAGGGAGAGGGAACGGGAGGAGAGAGACAGAGAAAGGGAGAAAGAGAAGGAGAGAGAAAGAGAGAGGGCAAGGGAGAGGGAGAGGGAGAAAGAGAAAGAGAAAGAGAGGGAGAGGGAGAGGGAGAAGGAGAGGGAGAGAGAAAGGGAGAAGAGGGAGCGTGAGCGAGAAGACAGGGAGAGGGAAAGAGAAAGGGAGAGGAAACGGGAAAAGGAGAAGCGTCGTCGAGATGATACTAGTGATGATGATGATGCCAGAGGACGTGATAGAAAGGCCAGGAGGAGAGAGGATGATTATAGGGAGAGAGAGCGTGAACGAAGCAGCAGGTCGAACAGGCACAGGGATGGCAGTGAAGATAGTGGCTCCCGAAAAAGGAGCGAGGAAGAATTATTGGATAAGAAAGAGACAAGGACCCGAGAAGAGGATTTAGAAGAAGAACAACGGAAATTGGATGAGGAGATGGAAAAGCGAAGGAGGAGAGTTCAAGAATGGCAAGAGTTGAGAAGAAAGAAAGAGGAATCTGAGAGAGAAAAGCTTGGAGTAGCGAATGCTGATGAACCCAAATCAGGCAAGACCTGGACCTTAGAAGGAGAATCGGATGATGAAGAAGCGCCCCCTGAGGGCAAATCTGAGATGGATATGAACTTGGATGAGGATGCTAAACCTTCCGACGAGGCTGGTGATCGCATGGCAGTTGACTCAGAGAATGGAGATGCTGCACCTGCTTTGCGCAATGTGGGTGATGATACTGCTGTAGAGGACGATGAAATTGATCCACTAGATGCTTTCATGAACTCTATGGTATTGCCCGAAGTTGAGAAGCTAAACAATGCTGTGCTTCCTTCTACCTCAGACGAAAAGAATTCTGACTTGAAGAATGGCAGTCGAAGTAATGGAGATCAACCTAAAAAAGGTTTAAATAAATCTATAGGCAGAATCATTCCTGGTGAAGATTCAGATTCAGACTATGGCGATATTGAGAATGATGAAGATCCTCTTGAAGACGAAGATGATGATGAATTCATGAAAAGGGTGAAGAAGACCAAAGCTGAAAAACTATCACTAGTTGACCATTCGAAGATTGATTATGCCCCTTTCCGAAAAGATTTCTATACTGAAGTGAAGGAAATCTCAAGGATGACTTCTGAAGAGGTTGCTGCTTACAGAAAACAATTGGAATTGAAGATACATGGAAAGGATGTGCCAAAGCCAGTTAGGACTTGGTACCAGACAGGATTGACAAATAAAATTTTGGACACGATAAAGAAGCTTAACTATGAAAAGCCCATGCCAATTCAAGCTCAAGCATTGCCAATAATTATGAGCGGTCGTGACTGCATAGGTATTGGAAAGACTGGGTCCGGAAAAACACTAGCCTTTGTGCTACCAATGTTGAGGCATATCAACGACCAGCAACCTTTGATGTCTGGAGATGGGCCTATTGGGCTGATAATGGCACCTACAAGGGAGCTTGTTCAACAGATCCACAGTGATATCAAGAAGTTCACAAAGGTAATGGGTCTCAGCTGTGTGCCTGTATATGGAGGCTCTGGAGTTGCTCAACAAATTAGTGAATTAAAGCGTGGGGCTGAAATTGTTGTCTGCACTCCAGGTAGGATGATTGACATACTTTGTACGAGTGGTGGGAAAATAACAAATCTTCGAAGAGTCACTTATTTGGTCATGGATGAAGCTGATCGAATGTTTGATATGGGTTTTGAACCCCAGATCACTAGAATTGTTCAGAATACTCGACCAGACCGTCAAACCGTGCTCTTCTCTGCTACTTTCCCTCGCCAGGTTGAAATTTTGGCACGGAAAGTGTTGAACAAACCTGTGGAAATACAGGTTGGTGGGAGGAGTGTTGTGAACAGTGACATAGCACAGTTAGTTGAGGTGAGACTCGAAAATGAAAGGTTCTTAAGACTGTTAGAACTACTTGGAGAATGGTATGAAAAGGGAAAGATTTTGATATTTGTCCACTCACAGGAGAAATGTGATGCATTGTTCAGGGATTTGCTCAAGCATGGTTATCCTTGCCTCTCACTTCATGGTGCTAAGGATCAGACAGATCGTGAATCCACCATTTCTGATTTCAAGAGTAATGTTTGTAATTTATTGATTGCTACAAGTATTGCTGCCAGGGGTTTAGATGTGAAGGAGCTTGAACTGGTGATCAATTTTGATGTCCCAAACCACTATGAAGACTATGTCCATCGTGTTGGTCGAACAGGCCGAGCTGGTCGGAAAGGCTGTGCTATCACATTTATTTCGGAGGAAGATGAGAGATATGCACCTGACCTTGTAAAAGCATTGGAACTATCAGAGCAAGTAGTTCCAGATGACTTGAAAGCTCTCGCTGATGGTTTCATGGCGAAGGTGAATCAGGGACTTGAGCAAGCCCATGGAACTGGTTATGGTGGAAGTGGTTTTAAATTTAATGAAGAGGAGGATGAAGTGAGAAGAGCGGCAAAGAAAGCACAGGCAAAAGAGTACGGTTTTGAGGAGGACAAGTCAGATTCAGAAGATGAAGATGAAGGGGTTCGAAAGGCAGGTGGCGACATTTCTCAGCAAGCTGTCCTTGCTCAGGCAGCTGCACTTGCTGCTGCTTCCAAAGTGAGTATGGCTTCGATGTCAACGCCTGTCTCAGCTGCTCAACTGCTTCCGAATGGCGGATTATCAGTTTCTCTGCCAGGTGTCCTTGGTCTAACAATACCAGGAGCAGCATCTGTTGTGCCTGGGACAACACTGCCCCTTGCTCCCAATGATGGGGCAGCTAGGGCAGCGGCAATTGCAGCTGCAATGAACTTGCAGCATAACTTGGCAAAGATTCAGGCTGATGCTATGCCTGAGCATTATGAAGCAGAGTTAGAGATTAATGATTTTCCTCAAAATGCTCGTTGGAAGGTGACACACAAGGAAACCCTGGGTCCTATTTCTGAATGGACTGGTGCTGCCATTACAACTAGGGGACAGTATTTTCCACCCGGTAAGATCGCAGGACCAGGGGAACGCAAGCTCTACTTGTTCATTGAGGGGCCTACTGAGCAATCTGTGAAGAGAGCCAAAGCAGAATTGAAGCGTGTGTTGGAGGATATTACAACCCAAGCCTCATCACTTCCAGGTTCAGCCCAACCAGGCAGGTACTCGGTTGTGTAAGAACCAGGCTCGAGACACTGGATGCCGATGTTTCTTGCTCGGTTATACTTAAGGTTGTTCATTTTTTTCTCTATTATGGTTGATCATTGCTTTGGAGATGCTTTATCCTTTCTGGTGGAATTTAATTTGGAAGTTGTAACAGTATCTAGTTTTTCTTTTTAAAATGGGAAGCTCATGGACATGAGTTTTATATTGGAAAATGAATTATGCCAGATGTAGAAATAGGAAGATGATTTCAAAGTCACTGTTTTGAAATACTGATATGTTTTTTTTATAGATTATATGTAATAAAATGAACCTGTCGTCTCATGAGCTTACCTTCTGCTCCTTTTCAGCATGTGTTAGAACCAGTGTGATTGTGGTCCAACTACTTGATTCTTTGATTATTTCTGTTTTATGTTTTCTAATAATTTTCACAAGTCGGAGCCCCATTTGATTTTTTTGTTTTGTTTTCTTTTTCGCCATTAAATCCTTGTCCCATGGCTCGAGCGAGGATCCAAGTCTACACTTGCCTGTGCATGTCGTCTATATGCTCCCAGAGGCTATCTAAGAGATGGCAATCACGGTGGGCACTTTTCCTTTATGGTCCTCTTTTAAAGTGTCATTTCAAGCTCCTGGTTCAAGTGGCTTCTCCTTTCCCTGTGACTTTAGCTGTTCGATCTGATATGGACATTTTTTTTTTCTCTGTTTGTAGGTTTGATTGGGAAATCATAAAGCCCTTTGTTGCTATTGACGGTGTTCTCAAGCTGTTCTTGGAGACTTCCCTATAATTTCCCCCCACACTTGCCATGCATATTCTTATTTTCTCTGTTGATCTGCCAAATAAAAATGTAGATATAGTAGTCAAAATAATATTAGAAATAGTTGCAAGTTTTGTTACTACTGTTATATTTGGTTTGCGAATTTGAGTTAGATATTTGACCTGACTGTTCTGATCCTGGATGATCACTGTACATTTGCTGAACTAGGTGGTGCCTACTAATTGTTGTCCTTTTTGATAGTGCAGACTGGATATATTGATAGGTCTTCTTCAAGTTAATAAACTGTTTGTAGAAGCATATCATATATATTAATTTGCAGCTCCCCCAATTTTAGTCCACCTCCAATAAGTAGTATTTCCTATTCTTGTGTTCCCTCTCTCTTTTTCCACCTTTATTTAACTATATTTCTCTCTATTTAGAATGCATCTATAGATATTTTACATGTATCATTATATCGTGTTTAGTATCTTATCTTTACACAGCTAGTCCCATGCTCGAAAAATGAGGAGGATTGTGCTAGGTAGCTAGTATGTGGTTTTATTGAGGTGATGACCTTAGATGAGCAGAATGGCGAAACATTATTTGTGTAGTGAACCCCAAGTATTTGGGAAAAGCTTGTTGAGGAAAAAAAAAAAAAAAAACTACATCCAATAGTGCCTAGGACAAGTGTATAGAACACTCCTGCACTCACACTACGAGCTTTTGATGTTTTAATTGGCGTAGAAAGATAGAGACGGGTGTTTACAGTGTATGTGCACACACCCACACCCACACCCACACCCACACACATATGCTATTGTTGTTATAAGCTTAGGTGTGAAGTTTAGGGTTCCCAAAGGAGTAGTAAGAAGGGGGTAGGGTCTGTGGGGTTATAGTTAAGGAAAGGTAAAGTTCAGAGGATCCTGCCTCGAAGTCTAATTGATTTCGAAATTTTCTTCTTTCTGTTCGTTTTGTTCAATTCCTTATGCGCTGCATTAGTCTTGATGTTTTGCTTCTGCATTAAGGCTTTCCTCTTTTTCTTGATACATTGCAGCAGTACCTCTTTTCTCCCTACGTCAGTATCAAAATTTCCGACAACCCGACCTGATGGCTTCCAAAACACTTATCCAATCATGAGTACTACAACTACTACCTTGACCACCATGCAGTTCAGCATTCTCTCTCTTGTGAGTGGATTTCTTCAGTTAGGTTTTTGGAAGGAATATGAATTTTAATGTTTATGGGGTACTGGTCTTTACATCTACACCCCACTGGTAAGAGGATATTGAGGTTATTCCCGCATTCTGTGTGTTCCTTCTTTCTCTCTCTCATTTTTGTGATTGAAGTGGTTGTGTGAAGTGTGATAGCAATTTGGCTGGAAACAAGTTTGCAAGCTTTCAAAGACCATATTGTCTGCCTGGAAGTTCTGTATACTGAGGTGGTTATTCTTCTGTCATTTGCTTTATGGTGTTTTGGAAAAGATTTCCTTCCTTCCCCGCCTTTTTTTTTTTCCCTTCTTCTTTAAGAAATGTTCTTACTTTTTTGTTGATGCAGGTATTTATTGATTTATTTTTTTTTAGTTTTTAATTTTAAATTTGAAAATGTGTTAGGCCTGTAGTTTATTGTTTGAATCTTCTAATTTTTCTCCATTTTGTACTCTACTTGGGAACAGAGATGGGGAATATAAGTTGAGTGAAATTTTAGTGTCTAATAATAACTAGACTTGTTCAATTCAACGTCTTCTATGGTTTAGATGAAGCTTTAGTTTAAAATATACTCCAGAGTGCAATTTTAGTGTCTAAAAATGGTTAATTAAGCAATATTATGCTACAAATATGTTTCATTAAAGTGGACATTGAGGATGAATTAAGTTCTGATGGTGGCTTCCTTTGACCAATGGCGGCTGAAAGTCATTAATGGGTATACATTTAATGGTGGGATGAAAGCAAGTTGCGACCGGGATTTATTGCCTACGCATGAATTTTTGTGTTTTGTCGGTGGAGTCTCATGAAGAACCTAGGAGTTTAAACAATCCAGAATTTATGGTCCAAGGATGGAGCCAGCAGTGGCAAGAGGGGGCTGGTATGCACAATATGGTTCGTTTTGGCCGACGGTGAGATGGGTCATGAACACCCTGTTAATGGACTTCCTTGCGCATCATTTTCGAGTCTAAAGCTGAAAATGAATCGGCTTTGTCTTCTTCGACTGGTGTTGTGCTCAAAACTGGGTTCACTTTAGGCTCAAAATAGGGGATTGGTCCCTTGTTTTTTCTCTGCGTTAAGCTAACCAGGCTGCCTATTTGTTAGGTTTTTCTCACTCTTATTGACGAAGACATTGCAAATCTCTCCTTGGTTTTCAGGTTTCTTAATGAATAAATTCTGTCTTTGACCCAAGAAAAAAAAAAAAAAAAATGTGGACAAGGAGGATTAAGATTAGACACAACAAACACACATCTCAAACACGCTCAAAATATTGATCATGATTTAAAAAAAAAAAAAATAATAATAAATAGGTAAAACATTAGGTTGAATTTGAGCTTGATTTGTCCACATCTCAACCTAGAGTCTAATTAAATTAAATTTGAGTGATGATTTATCAATCTTAGTAAATATGGTTGTCAAAATTTCAAGAGGAGGGCTATAAGCTCGGACATCATTGCACGAGGGTGCACCGCGATGATTAGAAGGGTTTGTTTCAAACAATAAAAAAATAAAGGAAAATGATATTATTGATGACTTTAATATTCCGATTTAAAATTGACAGAGATAAAAATCTTATGTAATATTTTACAAATTTTCAATGCTTTGCAATTTTTCTTTAAATTCCTTTCTTTGTTTTTGTTCTTGGGTGTCCCATAGATCATTAGTTTTGATCATTATAGCGATGAACAAAGCCTATCAAAGTAATTAGATTGATATTAATGATCAAAGACACAATCTTTTATATATAATGAGGGATACACAATCTAATTATATATAGAAGATGCAATCTTAAGTATGTCAACAGTTCTTAGAGAGATGCATTGTGATATACAATTTGATATACATGGTGATTAAAATTTTAATTCCCAATGACGATAATGAAATCTAGACAGGGATTATAACTTTTCAGATAGTTAATTATCTTATATTTTAAAATGGTCCCATTATATTTGACACATAGTTAACCACATTTTATTTATTTATTACAAGGAAAGAAGTGTTAGAAGTTAGAGTCAAAACTTGACACTTCAAAGTCTACCGAGACACTAGCCCACTGGGCTATCGAGGCACCGGCCATAAGTAATAGAAAGGTGAAATGGTAGGTTTTTATTTATCAGGTTAAATAGCAAGACTCAAAAATAAAATAAAATAAAAATCTCAAAATAAATGGATCGGATCCAAGTTTGGTTCGGGTTAACCTACCCATATTGCAGCCCTACTACCCCACCCCACCCAGGGCTTGGTCAAGCCGTCAACTTATTGGATGAAGGCCACGGAGGTGGGCTAGAAAACAAAACAGCAGATCACCACCCATCATTCCTCTCACTCACTGTCTCTCTCTCTCTCTCTCTCTCTCTCTCTCTCTTCTTCTTCGTCGTCGTCGTCGTCTATCTCCTCCCTCCCCAATTCTTCCCCCATCTGCAGTCGCTTGACTCAAGACGAAAACCCCAATAACCCATTAACGTCAGATTTAGTTATTGGGCTCTCTGTTCTTCTCATCTGAATCAATATCATTCTTTAGAAACCCTAAGAATTCAGAATTCCCAATCCCGATCAGGCATGTCTCTCGTATATTCGTCGAAAAAACACTACAATACTCTTACTTTCTTCACTGTTCTTCATGTTCATCTACATGAGTTGTGACTGTTTCGAGTTTGAACATTGAACGGAGCTCACCCACAAGAGGAGACTTCACTCGGCCATATTTACACACAAATACACGCGTATATGACGGTCAGTTCTTCTCTTTATACAAAATTATTGTTTTGTAGAATCGTATGTGGTTTGATTATAATTAGACTGTAATAGAGTTGCGAAATTTAAATTTTTTATATACACAGTGGCGAACCCTTTTGAAATGAACATGGAAAACGAGATAATCGAATTCGATATAGGGTTAGGAGGTGGAGACGATGGCATGGACATTGAGCACCACGTTGATGAGGATGAGATGGTTGATAGTTCGCCCACCGGAGGTGGGAGTGGTGGTGGGGAAATTTACATTCCTGAGGGGGACCCGGACCTTGAGCCTTATGAGGGCATGGAATTTGAATCCGAAGAGGCTGCCAAGGCGTTCTATAACTCGTATGCCAGACGTGTTGGTTTCAGCACGCGTGTTAGCTCCTCCCGTAGGTCCAGGAAGGATGGAGCGATCATACAGAGGTCTTTTGTTTGTGCTAAAGAAGGGTTTCGGAACTTGAATGAGAAGCGCACCAAGGATAGAGAGATCAAACGTCCCCGGATCATCACCCGGGTGGGATGTAAAGCAGCGTTGTCTGTGAAGATAAAAGATTCTGGTAAATGGGTTGTGTCTGGCTTTGTCAAGGGACATAATCACGAGTTGGTTCCCCCGGATCAGGTGCATTGCCTTCGCTCCCACCGTCAAATCTCTGGTCCTGCTAAGACCTTGATTGATACCTTGCAGGCAGCTGGAATGGGCCCCCGTAGGATTATGTCGGCCCTGATCAAAGAGTATGGTGGTATTAGCAAAGTCGGGTTTACGGAGGTAGACTGTAGGAATTACATGAGAAATAATCGCCAAAGGAGCTTAGAAGGAGATATTCAACTCCTTATAGATTACCTGAGACAAATGCAGGCTGAGAACCCTGCATTCTTCTATGCCGTGCAGGGCGATGAGGAACAGTGTACAGGTAATGTTTTCTGGGCTGATCCAAAGGCAAGGGCGAGCTACACCCATTTTGGTGATACGGTCACATTTGACACAACATACAGGTCAAATAGGTACCGTTTGCCTTTTGCTCCATTCACTGGAGTGAACCATCATGGACAAGCTGTCTTGTTTGGCTGTGCATTCCTATTGAATGAATCAGAAGCATCATTTGTCTGGCTATTTAAGACGTGGCTTACAGCAATGTCTGGTCGTCCTCCAGTATCAATCACCACAGATCACGATGCGGTGATAGGGTCGGCCATTATGCAGGTTTTCCCAGAGACCCGCCACCGTTTCTGTAAATGGCACATTTTTAAGAAATGCCAGGAGAAGTTGTCTAATGTGTTCCTTCAACATCCAAATTTTGAATCAGACTTCCACAAATGTGTGAACTCGACTGACACAGTTGATGAGTTTGAGTCATGCTGGTTGTCACTTGTTGATAAGTATGATCTTAGGGATCATGTATGGCTTCAAGCAATATACTCTGCTCGCAGGCAATGGGTACCAGTATATTTACGTGACACATTTTTTGCAGAAATGTCCATAACTCAGCGCAGTGATAGTATGAACTCATATTTTGATGGATATGTGAATGCGTCCACCAATCTTAATCAGTTCTTCAAGCTGTATGAGAAAGCATTAGAAAGTCGCAACGAGAAAGAAGTGAAAGCAGATTATGATACGATGAACATTTCCCCTGCTCTAAGGACCCCTTCTCCCATGGAGAAACAAGCATCTGAACTGTACACGAGAAAGTTATTTATGAGATTTCAAGAGGAGTTAGTTGGGACACTTACTTTCATGGCATCCAAAGTGGAGGATGATGGGGAAAGCACTACTTATCAAGTAGCAAAGTTTGGAGAGGATAACAAAGCTAACTATGTTAAATTTAATGTACTAGAGATGAGAGCAACTTGTAGCTGTCAGATGTTTGAGTTCTCAGGTCTTCTTTGTAGACATGTTTTGGCCGTTTTTCGAGTGACAAATGTTCTTACTCTTCCATCTCATTACATTTTGAAACGGTGGACAAGAAATGCAAAGAGCAGCATTATATTGGAAGAACGGTCTGGTAATGCATTTAGTAGTTATCTCGAGTCTCACACTGTTCGGTTTAATACTTTACGTCACGAGGCCCTTAAATTTGTAAGTGAAGGGGCAGAATCTGTTGACACTTACAATGCGGCCAAGGATGCTCTGCAAGTGGCTGCCAAAAGAGTTGCTTCTGCAACCAAGAGTGACGGGAGAATACCAATGATCAATGGGCGTACCAGGGAGGAATCGACAAGTGATGGAAGTAGGGCAAAATTTTGTTCTGGGGATCACCAAGGGAGCATGGGTCAGCAACTATCTGAGGTTAGTAAATTTCCTCCTATTGCTTTTCTAATTGACATCTTTTCTGTTCGTCACTTCATCTTTCAGAAAAATGCAACCTTAACTTTATTTGTCCTTTTCCACTTCCATCTACTTGGCTTTCATTTACTACCCCTCCTGTGTGTACTTTTTAAAGTAGATTGTGTCCTGCATGTTTTTCCTTTATATCATCTTCTCAACTACTGGGCATTGTTCTGACTATGGCTCTTGATTATAAGCTCTGCAATACTTTACATGTCCTACAAATTTAGTTATATGCATTTTGTCCTACAAATTAAGTTATATGCATTTGAATCTTTCAATGTTCGTAGTTTTAAAATTAAGATAAATCTGAGGACTGCTCTGATGTATGTATCAAGGGTATGATATCCCAACTTTTTGGAGTTGTTTACAAGAATCTTGTCTTGTTATTCTACTCTATCTAATGCTCTAATTTTAGTTAAATAACACATTATCATATTGTCCCTTATTATCTTAGCTCATGTCAATTTGGTCTTCGCATCCCCTGTCATTACCTTCAATGTGAATCAGACCACTTTTTGTCACTCTGCATTTATCAGTTCTCACTTCATATGATCAAATCATCTTAATCTATTTGCTTATTTTTTATCTCCAGTGTATTTTACTCAACTGTGTAAAAAATGTACTCGTTGATAATTTTTTCATTTCTTAAAGTGCTGGTTTGTGCTTGAAATGTACTTCCCACTATTGTCTGACATTGGTTTTATTCGATCTTGAGGTTGTATTTTAGCCCTAATCCAATTTATTTGTGATTTATAGAAGTGAGATTTATCAATCTCAAGAAAATAAAAGAATTAAAATACTTCTTCTTTTGCTTATCAAAAAAAAAAAAAAAAACTTCTTCTTTTAGAATATAGAAGTCACCATATCCGAAGTGATTCTTTCACATTTTGAAGTATCTTCGGTAAACTGGTTGTTCATGAAAGAGAATTTTTAATGACGTTGACTTGTGGAGCATGGTATGTTTTGGTGTAGTTCAAGCTTAATATACAAAGCACGTATCTACTGTGTACATCAGTGAAATACGAGCTCCAAAAGCAGGTGGCCTTTTTAATAAGAGCTTGAGTAGTCACTCGAAATGCCTGTTCTGTGGAGATGCTCATGAAAACATGCAATACTCATAACTTGGATGCAGCTACATGAAATGCATATTGAAGTCAGTTTCTCATATGTCGAGGTAAACACCCCTATCTATGTGTGTAAAACTGGCAAAGAAATACTGTTGGCTTGTTCAAAGTTTTAAATAATCAGATGGCATTAGTTCCAGTTGAGGATACTTCTTTGAAGCTATAAGTATTTCTTGGTTGAGAGAAACAACAAACTCTGGATCACTATCTCCTCATCTCTTGGTGATTCAATCTACAGTAGAAGTTACAGATTGAAAATTCAGGGGATTCTAGTTGAGACCATTAGGATATTCTTTCTTATAGTTCTCTGCTGCTGTAAATTCTGTTTTCATTGCAATCTTCTCTGTAATTTTTGTATCAAATTTTTATATTTTGTAACTTTACCCTTTCCCCTACCCTATAATCCTTTTGCATAATAAAACAGTTTATGTCCTGATTTTCTAGTAACATATATTTTGAAGTTCCAGCATTCTATAGAATTAATTTCAAGCCTTGGCTAGCCCTTGCTCCTCTTATTTAGCCAATAATCTTTTGTTTACCTTTTCTAAATTCTGAACCATTAAGTTTTTCTACAACATAAGTTGCCATAAGTAACAATATGTAGCATGGTATGATTTCTTTAGTGACACTCAGGCTGATCATAGTGACAGGTACTATGTGCCCATGCCTTAGCTAATGTTTATGCTGCAGTACATAAAATGAAAGTCATGGAGAGAGCCCTGGAGTTAGATTGTTCCACTGAATTGATTGGATTTCACCTTTACAATTGATTCATATGATTCATATGATGCTACAATTGTTTGAGATTCCCTGTAGTTGCATACCAGTTGGTTGGAGTGGATAGAAAACTTACTTGAGCTAATTTGTCAGGTCCTTTCCTTATTATTTTTATTACTTAACTTCTGGAGTGGAAGCGCTTTATGTTATTACACCCTAACAATGAGCTGTTCTTTGCCTTGACTGTTGAAACTTTTCAAAAGAAAAGGTCCAATCCCATCAGTGCAGGAAATGTTTATCTATATCATCATCGTTGGTCTTTGTAACCGAGGAATTTTTGTGCACTATTTGTAGGATGACATGGACAAGAAGATCCGGGAACTTACCAATGAGCTGGACTGCGCAAATCGGAAGTGTGAAGTTTATCGGGCCAATCTACTTTCTGTGTTACGGGATATTGAGGATCATAAACAACAGCTATCCATCAAAGTTCAAAATGTAAAGCTTAGTCTGAAGGATGGCAACTAAAGGTATAACATAGTTATAACCTGTTTTCTCTTTTTAATTTGTGCACATATTTCTGTACTTCTACAAGGCTCTACAGGCAGTTAGAAACCATGGACACTCCTCTAGGGGGTGTGTCTGACACGGACACATGTGGGACATGGCGGGCCACTTGTTTGACACGGTTACGGAATGTCCTGGAGTTTGAATCTATTTTCTTTTGGTTGAACACAGCGGAGAACACAGTTGGAACAATTAGGGACACGTTTGGGACACTTTCTAAAAATGGCGTGGTAGTTTGCAATTATTTTAGAAAACAGGGTTCCAATGCAAATTTGAAAACATATTATTGGTTAATAGGAAAATAATATTAAAATTTTAAAAGCAAAAACAAATATTTGTTTTTTGTTTTTTCTTTTTTGATCAGGTATGTAACTCACACACTTTGCTCACGCCGAGGCTCGAACCCTTCCCCTCCTGTTTGAGGATGGGGAATTTATACCATTGGGCTAGAGGCCCTTTGGTAAAAACAAGAATAACAATTATCCTGCTGTCCCAAATTAGTGATTGAATCAAGAATTTGTATCTATAATAATATATTTTGTTGTCATATCCCTGCTGTGTCAATATTTTATTTTAATTTTTTAAGATTTCTTGTATTACTGTGTCTATATAGTGTCGTCCACGTGTCCCGTATCCGCATTATTGGTTCATTAGTTAAGTTTTGTTTTAAACTTTTCAACAGTGTAGTATGTCAAAATAAGTTATGTTGCCATTGTCACTTATCAAAAAAAAAAAATTATGTTGCCATTGTTGGAGCATAGTTCTTATGCTAGCTTTCGCAATATGTAGGTGTAGCTAATATGAAGTTATAGTTCCTACTTCGTCTTTTCTAATATGTTTGAAATGGATCCTTATCTGTCCATAATTTATTGAAAGGAATTATCTTTGCTTACCATAATAGACCATGAAGAAGGTATGCATGTAGAACATGTGAAAACATAAAGTACCCCCTTTACAAATACTCTTGGCTGGAGTATGTAGCATGGATACGGACACGGGACACGGACACGATACGACACGGATACGTCGACATATCAAATTTTAAAAAAGTAGGACACGGGTACTGCATGGACACGGCTACATAATAATATAATATTTTTATTATTATACATCTATTCAGTAATAGTATTATAAAACTTTAATTCATTTATAATTTCTATACTAAGAGTTGCTCTGAAATGAATTAGAAAATAAAATTATTTCATTATTGTAATAATTTTTATATCATATATACTATTATTTCACTACTTTGTCATGATAGTATTCATATTATTTTCAAGATTATTGGGGAAATTTGTGTTAGAAATGTCCGAGAAGTGTCGGCGAAGTGTCCGGAAAGTGTCGGTGAAGAGTTTAGGAAGTGTCCGAAATAATAAATTTAATTTTTATTTATGGACACGTATATGAAGTATCGGACACGTGTCCGAGGAGAGTCTGAGGAGTGTCGGTGTACGACACTGGTACGACATGGGTACGGCTCCTTTGTAGAAGTGTCTGTGCTTCCTAGCCTGTAGTTTATCGGATTAGAACCGTATAATCATTTTTAGTTTGGTGGTGAATTTATTGATTTATTTATTTTGCATCTCTTTATTGATCCACCTTATTTCCACTGCTCTATTTGATTGTGGCCTTCAAGTTCTTAATCTCTAGTCCTTGACCTTGTAGGGCAAAGCTTTTCTGTATGATATATGCTTAAAGCTGCAGATGAGGATAGGAGATGTAACACTCATGACTGAACCTGCATGTCCACGGGATCCATAAGATTGCTGGCACTTGGATTCTTATTTAGTGCCAATCTTATCTGATCAAGGCTAAATTGTTCAAAAATCCACCTTCTCAGATCAAGGGTTAAGGAACAGGTAATCACCAAACAGCAAATGGTGGTCAAACAACTAGTTAGTGTATATGAAGTTGGTTCTACCAATACTTATTACCTTCTAATCGGCTAACAAGATAATCTATATGTAATTGCTTCTTTCTATCACGAGGTTGAATATTGGCGTGCATAAAGAAATATATCTTAATTTGTTTAGAATTCTGGAGTGTTAGGTGGTACTTGTTCATCTCTCTCTCTCTCTCTCCAAAAATTTATAACTTAGAAATGAAATCGAGGAAACTTGGAAGCTTCCCTTGTTCTCTGTTTGATTTTCCACAAGACGTACAGGAATAATGATACTGGAACTTCCATATGCATTAGGATTAGAGTGACTGGTAGGATTTTGGTTCCGTTTTCACCCCCAACATCTGGCCAACCAAACAGAGCATTGGGAACTTCAATAAAACCACACGCTAAATCTGTCTAGGGGGTGGCATTGGATGAAGAAAATAAATAGAGACTGTTGAAGCAAGAGTCTGAAGGTAAAACAGAATAGTGCATTTATACATGTAATGTAACTGGGCCATCACTCATCAGAACATCATTGTTGAGGACCATGTCGTAGCTTTGTCGGTGATTCAAATCGTGCAAGAAAAATTTAAGCATCTCTGCAGGATTTAACATGAAACAATTTCAAAGCCATGGCACTGATTTTACTTGGCTCGGGACTACTAATGCAGATGCCAAACCCGGGTTTGGCCTTGGAGAAACATGAGTCATGTAGTCGATCCCAAATGGTTGGGACAAAGCTGCTGAAGCACAACATCTCTTTGGAATTATGAATATGGGAGACAAGATATCACATTTGTTAGTCTTTTATGTTCATAGTTTTTTTTTTTTTTTTTTTTTGGTGGCCGTTGCTAATGCCTTCGTATAGAATTGTCTGTTCTTTCTCTCTCCCCTGCCCCTCTTCCTCTAACCAGGTTCAAGCAGGGATGGAAGGAGACCTAGGATCTGAAAGAGACCTGCATCCCACACCTCTAAAGATTTAAATGATTCCGGGGGTAATGGTACTCTTATATCCCTGTTCTTGCTTAAAACTTGGCAGATGTCTTCCCTATTTTAGTGTTTTTTTTTTTTTTTTGGATTAGGGCTGCATGACAGTGAAAAGTGGACCAGTTCAGGGAAATATGTATTTTCATAGTCAGTCCCAAGGAAAAGGTTTGGTCTATATTATGCGCCATGTCTCTCTCTCTCTCTTTTAGGTGGAAACTTGTGCTTTGGGATCATGGAATCTCTTCAAAAGAACCAAAACAGCTTTCACAAGTTGCAGTGTCTTAACCCTTGTGCTGTTTGATAACCAATTTTATACGTAATTCTGATCGGATTAAGTGCATTTAAATATCATTTAATAAGTGTCACTTGACAATATCTCAAGTGATAACGACCTAAGAACATTTAAAATTAAAAAAGAATATTATAAAATTTTCAATTTACAATGACCATGAGCAGCATATATACTCTATGTAATCTGTGTTTAGGTTTGTTAAGACAAGAAAACAATCTAGAAAAGCTTCCATCTTGCTTGCTTTATAACTAACTAACAAAAAGGAAACCCTCACACGGAATCAGATGCTTTATTCATTTGTAGCACACGCTTTAATCACCTGCAAGATCTTCACCATCACTACAATATACAACTTGGTCAATATTCGGGATGAAGATATGTTTTTTGTGTGTGTGTGTGTGTGTGGTCTATTTTTGTGTGTGTGTGTTTTTGAACATAGCTTCCAAGAAAAGAAAAAGTTTCTCCTCAAGTCTTACAAGGATATCAAGGTTAAGCAAAGATAAATAAAAGTTGGAGGCAAATCCTCCCCTCCTCTTTTTAGCAAATGAATTATTATATTCCTTACCTAAAATATATTTTTAATTTGTTAAAGTAATGATGAAAGTGTTTTTGAAATTTTATTTTATTTTTTATTGTTTTTAATTATTATTATTATTTTTTTATGGTAAAACGAACACACACACTTTTTTACCCACGCCAGGGCTCGAACCCCTCCCCTCTTCTTTGAAGATGGGGGAGGTTATACCACTGTGCCAAAGGCCTTTTGGTAGTGTTTTTGAACTTGTTAATGCTCGATTTTCTTATTTTAACATTAAGGACAATAGTCAAATTCGTTTACGTACTTATCTACTAATACATTCAATCGTCTCAAAATCACATGTATAAATAAAAATAAAAATTACATGTTAAAAATAAAAAAAGAGTTGAACTCAAGATCTCTTAATTATCATTAAGAGAATTTAACGAACCCCACAAACTCACTGGATTATTGAACTAGTTCTCGTTGCATCAATTTTGTAGATAGATGAAATTTTTTTCGTTATATCAATTTAGTGAATTAGGAAACATGATGAATTCATTTTTTTTTTCGAACAAAAATTTTAAGAGTTAGTGATTAGTTTTCAGAGAGAGGAAGAGTGTAAGGCCGAACACAAACTCTAAAATAAAAGTACTATTCGAACAACACAACAATTTGCGATTCATTGATGCACCAACCAGCCAGCCAGCCTTTATTTAGAATATTATTGCCACACGCCCAACTATAGAATAAAGTCTACATATGATCCGTTTTGCTACTTTTTCATGGGTCATTTTCTCATTCTCCATGTGTTTATTTTCTGTTTTTCTATATCACTATTTTCATTGTTATTGTGTTATCTATATATATATATATATATCAAAGTAAAAAGAGATGAGAATAAAACCTGGACATGTTGCGTAACTATGAGAACATTGCCTCCTTGTACACATTTTCCAAACAAGGAGGAAGCCAATTTCACTGATTGTAATGGTTGTCCAACTTGTGCTAGGAACAATAAAAAAAGTTAGGCCCATTATTGAATGTCATTTATTCCTTGAATCTGTGATTTGTCCCAAACATCTTACAATTTTTATTCCTAATACTTTGGACTTAATTTAACCGAATATGTACTCACTTATTTTCCTCAACATATTCATATCGAACACGAACTCAAATCAGACCATCAATCCTCAACATGAAAAGGAATTCTTAAATTTAAGATAGATAACCTTTTTTTCATCACATCCAATTTAAATTCTGATTGACATTCTTAAAGAACAAACAAATACTTGACATTGATGGACTAATATCCATTGTCTCTATGTATTTGTGAACAACTTTTACACAAATTTTATCCTAAAATTTCGATTTAGATAGATGCAACACTTACACGCTAAACCCATCCATGCACAAGGTCACTTTAGAATCTTAGATTAAACAAGAAGTACGAATGAAATTAAGGCTCTGTGTTTCAACGTAAAATATTTTTCTTTTTCAGGTAAAATATATTTTTTTATTTTTATTTTTCAATTCTTGACAAAAGTTTAGGTCGAGTTCATTGAGTGGGCATGTAAAATAACTTACCGAAAATTAATGGGTAAGTTATTTTTGTTAGATTTTAATATTTTTTTTCCTTTGTAAATATTTTACAACCATCAAACACAAGAAATAAAAAAAAATATACATTTAAAAAAATATTATACATCCAAACAAACGGAGCCTATTGTCCTATAAGCAACAAGATTGATACTTTGAGTAAGTGATTTAGCATTAGGAGATATAGGAATGTTAATCTCAGCAGCAAAGAAGTAATAACTAGTCCAATATTCATTGATGGCATTAGATTCCAAGCTATGCTTATGTGATCCTTTGTCTTCTTCCTTAAATTATTGCATCCAAGTGTCCAAGTTATTCTCTACTTGTGAAACTTAAGCAAAGTATCAACCAAACAGAATGTTGGAAAATCACTTTTTTTAACTATTCAAAGACAAATCAAAACCAGACTTCTAAATCTCCATACACTTCCTTATAAGCAACCCCCTACATACCCTATTTATCAACACAGCAGGTGAAAGAAGCTACTAAGGAAAGAGAACCCTCCATGAAGATTGACAAAGAGTTTTGTCACCCAATTCACCCACAACACAAGCTAAGGCTTGAATACACAGAGATTCCATTCAACTGCGATGGGTGTAAGGAAGCCGGCATTGGCCTCAAATATAAGTGCCAGCAGTGTGAGTTCGACTTGCACAAGGGATGTGCCGTGGCATCACCCAGCATCACTCATCCCTTCTACAACAAATGCGAGTTTCAGTTCTACCATCAGCCCCCTGGCTCAGTTATGAGGATATGTGATGCATGTAGAAAGGATGTCCTAGGTTTTGTGTACCATTGCAAGAGATGCGGCTTTGATCTGCATCCTTGTTGCGCGAATCTCCCCCAGGTGCTAAATGATGGGGAACGTAATCTTTATCTGTGTCTCAAGCTCTCAAGCTCATGTCATCGGTGTGGGGGCAAAGGACCTGGTTGGTCTTACAGGTCCCAGTGCAAGAACTATAATCTTCATGTGTCGTGTGTTAAGGAGATGCTTGTGGAGAGCTGGCAAGCCATGTCTCTCAATGTGGACAATAACAAGGTTACGGAGCTGCAGACCAGAATCCCAAGCCTTAAGGGGACACAGAGAAACCCTTACATGGAGAGGGGAGGAAAGGTGAGGAAAAGCTATCAGATGGCTGGCAATGCTGTTCGTGTTATTGCCTCTGCCATCCTTGGAGATCCTACCGCTATAATAGCTGCAGTTGTTGGGGGTCTCATCTCCAAATAAAAACCGTTCATCAAATAAAGCCTGCAACTACGCTTACTACTGGGTGTCACTGACTCACTGGTTATTGTTTTTTTTTTTCCTTCATAATTTACTCATTGGTTATTGTTGCCGTTCCTGGATTTCCTTTTTATTGTTTATTATATCAATATCTTATATGTAAAATAAAATTATGATTGCTTCTGGGACAGGGTCCTCAAACTGTAACCTGTATGAATGTATATGATAATAAAGTCACTTTGTTAAACTTTGTCTATGAGATTTCCTTTCCACCTGAAATTTTGGGAATATTCAAGATCACACTACAGAGTGCAAAATGTCGAGTAATTAACTAAAAAAACATTTCTAATTTTCTACAAGTTTGTTTAGCATCACTGAAATGCAATCATCAAATGATCTCGACAAACACACATGCCAGACTTGGAAAGACTTGAACAATACATATAAAGCTAATACTGAAAACGGCTCAACTGCAATGTAACATTCCGATTAATGATGATGTGGCATATTGTTGGAATTTCATGTTCTATCATCATAGCATTTTAAGCATGTATCTATTAATATCGTTAAATTCAAGGTAACATGTTTTTTTTTCAAAAAGAAGCTTCCTGTATGAAATATAATTAATTTGAGTTGCAGGAATGCTAGGTCTTTACAAAATTTCAATTTTCCAGTCTACTAAAACCAGTTTACAATTAACCTTTCGAAAAAAGAAAAACAGTTTACAAGTAATAGTAATTACAATTTCATCTAGTTGATAAAATTGTTTCATTGTTCTGCAAAATAAAACTAATATATTCTAAGATGGCACCATTATAGATCTATTCCCTCTCCTCTCCTTTTTATCCACTATTTTTTAGAAAGGCACTTCACATCATTCATATAGTTGGTTTGGTATTGTTTTAAGACAATCGTCTGCATATGAGTTTTCCATCCTGGTTATGCTTAAATGATTTTTACTGATTTTATTAGGCCAATCTAACATGAAATGGATAAAAATGTACTCTATTAGATATTAGGTGGGTATTATTATCTAAAGTGCCACTCTTTAGAGCTACAAATATTTCACTAGTCACTAACCTAGTTTTAAAATTACTATTATTTTGGCTTAGTTTACGCTATTTTGAAACAGGTCCAAGTTCTTTGTCTGAAGCTGCCCTTTCATGTACCTGAGCCTCCAGTAGAACTTATCAACAGCAATTAACCTTCGGTCCTCCGGGGCACAGATCTATGGACCTATAAACTATCAGAATTGCATGAATATGCAACTGCTTTATCCTAGAGCAAAAAAAAATTGCAGAACCTAGTTGCTTGTCTAACTACATGTTTTGCTACCTGTTAGGGTATTAGATAATGGTTCGCAGAAATAAAACTTCAACATAACCGATATAAGGACTTTACGAGGGCATAAATAATGGGTTCATATTGCAGTAGTAAGTAGTTGCATGTCTATTTCACTACATGTTCAAACTGCTGCTAAGACACATGGCTTAATCCTCATCAGTCTGCTCAGAATTGAATACTACAAGTTAAAGACGAAGGAAATATACTTAAACCATGAAAAACTCAGCTACAGAACAAAATAATGAACACATGAAAAATGGAAGGATATTCCACTAGTACCTTAGGCAGGTTGTCCAGATACACCAAACTTCGTTAGGAACTTCTTTTGATTACAGTCCAACATTTCACTCAAGCTACAATATATATTCCTCTGTTTCAGAAATTTTTGTCTCATCTCCAATCTCTTCTTCAAACCATGCCGAAAGAAGTCAGGATAATCAACAACTTCATCAATTTGTCTTCCCATTACCTCTACCAAAAACCTGATCCTTGGTTCTAAAGAGTTGCTGATGCTTTTGAACAGAATAGGGGGATAACCAGTCACTAAAGCTGCTATTTGTCTATCTTTAAATCCACATCCCCTTAGGTAAGTCAGATTAGGTCTGAGAATCTTGTCCACATCTCTACATAAAACTTCAGAGAAACCAATTGCCACTCTTTGAAGATCCAGTTCCATCAGACCTACAGATTTTAGAAACTCCAAAGTAGGACGTAGCCTTTTATCAACACTATAACCCATAATGAATGGGTTTTTAACCAAAACTTTACCAATCATCCCTTCTTTGGTCAGGCCGAGACTAGCAAGAAAATCCACAATTTGTGAAAGCTTTGACTCAATGCTGTAGCTGATGATTCTAGGATTAACCAATAGCATCTTCCCAAGTTGCTTTTCAGGAACCCCAAGAGCTTCAAAGAAAGCAAGGAGCGGACAAAGCTTCTCTTCCACACTGTGGGACAATATGTGAGGAAATTTGGTTATGGCAGAAGCAACATAGCTGGATTTTGTTCCGAGTGTTGCAAGGCACTGAACCATGGGTACAAGCTTCTCACTCAAACCAATAGTAAGGATTTTAGGGCACTTCAAAACAATGGAAGGAAGCTTTCTCTCTTGGATGCCAATGCTTCTCAAGTAAGTCCAATTTTCAGAGGCTCTCTCCCTTTCTGCGCCCTCAAGGCGCTTGCACTTTTTGAACATTTCATGAATACTTTTATCATCAAAACCTCTATCCTTGAAGAACCACATAATGCTCCCATTGTGGCTGTTGCTGATTTCCATACTTCCTAAGAAGATTTGGACTGGATTTAATCAAATATCAAACATAACATTATAGTTTTCAAAAATGTTAAAAAGGGCACATATAATCAAGATACATAAATGTAAATCACCTAAAAAAGGATAGAATGCTAGGTAAAATTATAGCCTCAATTTGATAGTCAAGGAAAACTTTTTCAATCCAATGCATACCCGAGTCATATGCAATGTTGAATGATCTCCTTGAGTTTAATAGAAAGCCAGTTAAATGCTTCCAGAAGACAAGAATAAGGAATTGACAAAGGCTCCTGATAACACTCAAATTTTTTTTTGTATAATCCCCATACTCACCCCAACTCACCTCCACCTCCACCTCCCTAAAAAATGAGAAAGTAAAAGTGCATTGCTCTAAAAACATGACTCGCTTCAATTTATCATACATGTGAGACAAACTCAATTATCCAACCAAACTAACAGGTAATGGAGGGTAAGAGGAAATTACCCACCTCAATTACTCTATGGTGCAATATATGAGACAATGAGTGAACAATGGCCACTAATTACATTCTCTAAGAACCCTTGCTAATGCCTGCCTAAAGCAGGCCTAAATACCCAAACCCCAATATATTTAAACATGTTCTATGTTGTGGTGGTGTCAATGGTTGCTCTGAAACCAAACCATCATACAATCTATTGTAGTTAAGCCAGCAATGCATGGTTGGGTAACAATTCTTAGAGTTAGCAAGAGTTGTTGAGGTTTTTCAAACTGAAGTAGAGAGACCAACAAACCATGTACTATAATATCATAATAGCATTAACCTCCATAAAAGGGGATTGACTAAAACTCAAGTGTGTGAAAAACACACTTTGATTACGGAGGTTCTGCAGGTTCAAGGTGCTGGTTTGGCTGACATTTTGGCTTGATTTTGGGCTGCTGTTGCTGCCTTATTGTTTTTCTAGGGATTGTTTTTGTTGGTTTTATTTTCTAATTTTGCCTTCAACTTCAATCTTCTAGTTCTTTGTATTTTCTGAGGGTATGCCTTCTGTCCATCTGTAAATATTTCTTTTTATTTATACAACACCAATTATGAAAAAAAAAAAAAACTCAAGTGTGTGTCTATATATACACACACAAACACACAAAAACACACACATATACATACATAAGCACACATTATCATTGAGGAGATAGAGAGCTCACAATTGATGACGATTCTTATTTTCAGAGATGAAATAAGACGAAAGAGTAAAGTAAAAGCAGAGATAAGTTCTATTTCCACATACCCAAAACTGAGATTCCAATCATCAAACAAAAATTTGGCGGCGCATAGTGACGATGAAGCTGCCCACCCAAAAACCGAACCCGAAAACAACAGCAAGAATTTGCAGTGCCTTTGCCTTATCTTTATGTTCTTCTTCAATCCAATAGATATATTGCAATTTTCTTTCCCATCGTTATCCTCATCTTTTTATTCAATTACTCATATAACCCCACTAGGCACTTCTTCTATTTCCAGCTTTGTGTTTGTATCTCTCTATTATTTACAAACATATCCCTCCATCATTTACAGTGCACAGTGCACACACTCCTCGTTCCCCCTAAAGCCTATGTTAACCCCTCCTCAGTATCATATAACATACATATTCATAAATAAATAAATATATATATATATATGACAGCTTTTGCAGTTTTAGTTGATGGGTTTTGTAGGGAAAGGGGTTTGGATTAAGCCAGAACAAAAATTGGATATTTGATGCAGATTATTTTATTTTATTTATTTAAATACCGTACTTATTTATTTTGGGGAAGCTATTAGAGTCTTTGGACATTAAAGAGCCGTTCTTGATTTTGGCAATCTTTGGTAACGAAAGGTCGTAGAGATCTTTCTAAGTTTTAAGTTGAGTGGTACATTATGTAAACGCTTCCTGCAATTTTATACCCATGAGACTAGAAAGAAAGAACATCCAAATTCATATATTTTTTCTGTTGCAACTACCTCATGTTTCTTTGCTAGCATCCAATTTGATTGATCTGCATGATGCAGCATGTTCTTTGACTTCTTTCATCTTGTATTGGGGAACTTCTCTTGATATATAAAATTGTGACTGTGTCAATGTTTGTTGATTTCATTACTGTAAAATTTCCTATTTGAATATATATATATTTTTGGCTGAATAAATTGGAATTTTTCATAAAAAAGCTTTACGTAAATGCGATTTTACAATGGTTTCAATCCAAAATGAAAACTAGAGTTATTCAATTCTGGTGTATTCTGCTCTAATAGAAAAACCTTTACACCTAGATCAACTGGTCATTGTCAGTTGTCATTTTTTCTCCTATTTGGAGAAGATTGTTTATTTATTTCTTGGGTCCAAGGATTGTGCCACACAATGGGTTAGCCCTCCTGCTCATAAACTTCCCAACCTAGGGTAAAGGCAGGATTTGATCCCAAGTTTTCGGTACGACTACTTAGAGATTTTACCAATTAAGTTAGCTGGTAGAGTGTATGATTCTCTATTTCTCTGTGGTGGAGATACTGAATTCTAAGGCTAGTGTTGGTGCTTTTACCTGAGCAGTGTACTTGGGATTGGCTTGTGATACATTTACTCCATTTTGTTAAGGACACAGGTCATCTTTCTCTCTTAATCATTCTTATATTAATAATTCATAGAGACACTTCTGAGTTGAACTTTGTAGTTTTGTATGATTGCCTAGTTGATATTTTCTGAAAATTTGACCAAGAAAAGACTTTTTTTTGACAAGCTTGGTGTTCTATTGTTTAACTGTTGCTTTCTGAGCCTCAGCTAATTTAACGTGAAATTATGCATAGAGTGAAGAAATATCCATTGTTGGATACAAGTTATTACTTCCATTCCCAGTTGTTACTTGATCAATTTTGCAACAAATTCACATGTCTTGTAGATGAACACGGTTATATGTGGAGCATTTTATCTTCTCATCAACGCAACTGCAGATAAGCTATTAAGCTCAAGACAGTCTCAATACTGTCAAGGTCGGTATGCACGCGGCTGCACACTGCTCATGGAGGTAGTATTTTTGTCAGTTTAATTGACCCTAGTTATTTTCTAGCTGCTCTTGTTCTCCTGCATCTTGTGTCTGGATATTTTTATTGGCATGACTATAAGCAAAGCTTCAGCAGTTAAAATTTTGTTCCTAATTGCTCAGCATAGCATATTTAGATTTGATATAAATTTGCAAAAGTTGGACCAAACAAAATGAACCAAATTTATTTTAGCTCTCAATATGGGATCTGAACTTCATCTCTGCTTCATTGTTCATGACCTACAACTAGAGGAACTCAAACTTATTAGAATCTGGTCATCTGATTGCTCTTAAACATCAATTTTGAATTATGCAGCTTGTTAGGGTATATTTACACAATCACTCTAATTATTAAAATCTCCGGTTTCCTATGGCCTCAATCATTTCTAAAAATTTGAAAATGCACTAGACTCCCTTGAAATTAGGTCTGGCTTCAAATTTCTACAGGCAGAGAGTGAAGGTATTGGGGAATATGAAATATCTTACTGTCATTTTGGTTTGGCATAAATCCTTCCAACGGCCATAAGTATCTGATAGAACCTATTATGAGGACCATCTCATCTCACTATGAGCTGGAGGACGCGTTTTTGTTGAGACTGTCCCAATGATGGCCTTTTCCTAATAATCATGCACCCTCTGGCCTCACCTGCAGCTGCATGCAGAGGTGACTTGTATTACAAAACCAAGCCTTTCGGACATATGTATGACAGCTCTGAAAACATCTTACCGTGTTCCCTAAGACCCGGGGTCGGCTTACTCCCCATTTCTATGCAGAGCTGCACCACGTGGTCGGTAGTAGTTTAATGGGGAAGAGAGAGTGAAGATGAAGGAGGTACTTCTCCCCTGCTTGAAGAGATGTAGGGAATTGTTAAATAGTTTTATTATTCAATTAAAATGCCCAGCACAGCCTATAAATTTAAATTCTCATAGAACAAGATCATCTTTGTGATTTGGTCGGCCTATTCCTTAGTTAAAACACTCAAAACCCAACATTTTTATAGGAATTTTTTTTCAAGGTGGACTGTCATTGAATTTCTAACAGTGCCTCTACTTGTTAGTTGTTACCAAGATGGCATTGGTAATTTAGTTTCATTCATCACCATGAAGGTAAAAATCGATTTTTCCAATTATTAGTAGACAAGTAAAGAGATGGAATTAAGTAATGCTACGAATGTTTTGTCACAATGATTAAAAGAGAGAAGATTGTGTGGGTTTCACCACCTCACACCCCTATTTCTTACTCAGTGCAATATCGTTGATTATAGACTTTTTCAATGAAATTAATGTGACAGTCAAGGGTGGAGGGAGGGGTAGGCCAGCAGGGGCAGGCCCCCCCCCCCTATAAAAAAAAAAAAAATAAATTAGTACACTTGGCCCCCGCAACATATGGAAGGAAAAGAAAAGGTAGGGCACCCGCCGCACATAGACTCTCTCAGTCCCTCTCCTTCCCCTTGTACCTGTTCCAGCAGCATGGCCACACCAATTCCACTCCCTCGTAATCCTCTTGTACCTATTGTTGTTGGGGTTGTCATTGCAAGTGGGGTATGTTTATTTTTTATTTATTTTTTTTCCCTTTGGATCATGAAATTTTTAGATTTTTTTTGTTTGACTAATTTTTTAATTTAATTTTGCTGGTGTGGTAATTGAATCTGATCGGTTCTATGTATTAAAGAATAATAATTTGTTTGTGGTTAATTCTGTATGAGTTGGTTTTAATGTTGATCCATGTTATTTTAGGAGTGGTCATTTGAAAAACAACAATCATGTTTGTTATATGTGTTAATTCCATATAACTTATGTATGAATATATGATTATTTATGCATTGTTTTATAGGCTGTAATTTTATTTTTTAGTGTGTGTGGGGTTTATATTGTTTAATTTAATTGATTCAAAGTAAATGTGAGGTCCATAAGGACTCTTTAATTACTTACCAAAAAGGAGAAAAGACCTCTTCAATTATGAAGCTCTATTCTTCTATTTTCAAAGAAACTTATGTCTAGAAATCCGTTATATGTTGCTCAATAAAATAAGTGATTTTGGATTGGAAATATGATTTTGACCTGGATACATATCCAGACTACCCATCAGATATTCAGATATGGCAACATCAAAACAAAGCATACTGATGCATATATTGCAGTGCTTTATTGTTCTATGATGTACGTACATTGTTGTGATGACCATGTGGGCGAGTGTGTCGTGGGCGGGTGCAAGACACTGACAGGCTACCACACTGGCGAGTTACGGGTACACAATCCCACATCGCCTGGGAAAGGGACAGGTGAAGTGCTTATATGTAGGTGTGTCACTCCAATTGGTATGAGGCCTTTTGGGTAAAACTCAAGAGCAAAAACTGTACTGGCTTAGGCCCAAAGCAAACAATATCATACATGGCAAATCTTGTGATTTGGCTTTAGGAAGAATATCTGCAAATGGGAGTCTAATATCAGGTTAGTGTTCTTAAGCAAAATCGTTTTTTTTTTTTTTTTTTTTTTTTCAATATTTTTCAAAAATAGATTTCCTCTTTTGCTAGTTGCAAGTGATTTTAGGATTTTTTACTTTAACAGTCATGACCGCAACCTGATTTTTTTCTTCTCTCTGCAATTCAGGTGATCATCTTGAAGATGTAAAAGCAATACTCAAATACTTAAATTAAAGAAGTGTTGTCGATGTCGAAACTTGGAAAACAAATTCTAAGCTCACAAGCTTGACTGTCACGGTACACTAGCTAATTCCATCTAATTACGTTGTCGTTGTCTTATGCATACTGTACATGCACACATTTTCAAGTTATAAAGTGTTTAGACAATGCACAAGCGCACAATTTATTATTTATCTCTGTCATATTTAACTAGATATAAGCCAATTATTGTTTTGTAAACAAATTGGTCAAATTTTGGCTAGATATATTTTTGTATGCTTCTAATTGATCATGAAATACTTTTAACTTAAAATATTATTATATTGATAAAACTGTTAATACTACGACCCCTACATTAAATCCTAGCTCCGCCCCCGGTGACAGTGATCACAACTATATATGTCATTCTTTTTGTATTAGTGCTATAAATACGGTTTGTTTATGTGAATAGATTTTAGGCTATATTTGGTAGGGTGGGTTTGAAGGGGAAGGATACGATTAGTTATGAGGGAAAGGGAAGGAAAGGATAATTTTAATTTGGTATTGTGTTTGGTTGATTAATAAAGGAAGAGAAAGAGAAGGACAATAATCATGTTTGGTAAAAGAAAGAAAAGAAAGAGAATTATTTTAATAAATTGACCATTATACCCTTCTATATTTTTATATATATATATATACTGTCTCTAGGCCCACAGGAAAAGAAAAAAAAAAATTTAGGGCAAATCATTTCAGCCTCCATATTCTCGTTCTCAACTCTGATATATATATTTATATGTGTGTGTGTGTATTTATATTGTCTCCTCAGACCCATAAGAAAAGAAAAGAAAAAATTTAGGGCAACTCATTTCAGCCTCCCCAATCTCGCTTCAATATATATATATATATATATATGTATATATATATGTATATTTATATTGTCTTCTCGGGCCCACAAGAAAAGAAAAAAAAATTTTTTTAGGGCAACTCATTTCAGCCTCCCCAATCTAGCCTCTATCTCCATTCTCGTTCTCCAGTCTGAACTTGCCCTCTCTCTCTCTCTCTCTCTCTGTGTGCACTACAAGAATCAGAAGTTCAAATCCCATATATTTCAGTTTACCTATCTGTCTGCAAGAATCAAAAGTTCAAAACCCCTATCGGTATATTATTTCTGATTGTTCAGAAAATCAAAACTCATATCTTTCAATTTCCATCGCCGCTGTTCCAGTTCGGGTTCACCGTTCGCAAGCTTCAGCCGCTGGCCCGTCGTCTCTCACTCTCTCTGCAGCTGCTAACTTGTATATATATATAACCTTGAGGGTAAAATTAGTATCATAAATATTGCTTCAGCCATTGACTTTCTTTTCCTTCCATTTTTTGAAGAATAAGCAAATTATTGTGCGAAGCTATACTTAACCCTCCAAAGCCTTCCCTCTCATTTCATTTCCTTCCACCCATTTTATTCAAACATAATTTTTTAATCACCCTCCATCACCTTCCCTTCCTTTTCATCCCAATGTCACTCTACCAAGCTGAGCCTTAGTGAATTAGGTAGGTGGTCTGTGTCTCGATTGTTGTTTTTTTATTACAAAGAAAATTGAAGACTGGTGGGCTGTGGGGTCGGCGCCGGCCTTGCACACTGCTAATTTCAAAACTCAAATTACATAAAAAAGGATACTAACCCCACATGAAGCACAAAACTTGGTCTTTTCTTAATACTATAATGTTTCCTCTTTCTTAATTAATGTACATATAATATATATATATCTGAAATTCCTCAACCCAAAAAAGTCAAAGGTTAGCTCGTACTAGAAAAACTAATCACAAAACCAAGAAGCAACAGTTGACTCCACAAGCTAACTGCCATATAAAGGGAGGTCTGTTTCCATTTTCCCTCACTTCATATTTCACCTCTGCACTCACCTTCATAACAAGCTCAAAAGAAATCAGAAACACTCTTCTTCTCTGTTAAGACAGACAAATATGATTTGTTTGGCGTACTCTGGGGGAAGTATGAGCAATGTAGCCCTCATCTTCTACACTTGTTTATGGATCCCATTTCTTCAAATTAAGTTGGCTGTCCTAGGTATTGTTGGCTTCGTGCTCTACCCATTTTCAGAGAGGTCACGAATTGTGCAACAGAACGGATGCTGCTGTGTTCCGGTGGCGAGGTTTGAGGATGTGAAGAAGTGCATGAGTGGCGGGAAAGGTGGTAAGGAGGAGGAAGACGTGGTGTGCTCCATCTGCTTGGTGGAGTATGAGAAGGAAGATGTGGTGAGCCAGCTGCCAAAGTGCGGGCACTTGTTCCACATGGCGTGCATCGAGAGGTGGCTGGACCGGAACCACTTCACCTGTCCACTCTGCAGGTCTCTGTTCTTTGCATGCTGATGCTGGTGCCTTCCCATGCAAAATGTATTGTTAACAGATTTACTATTTCTTTGATTCAGAGTTAGTTATTTATAAGCCGAATCTTCAATTGAGTAGAAGACCATTTTCTCATACTTTTTTATTTAAAGTAGTGAGATATTCTCTCGGACTCGAAGTAGACAAAAAGGGGTGTCCAGCCCACAATCATGTGAGTCAAACCTTCCTTTTGTCTTTGTTCAATCTATTATTACAATTGGATAACCAATAATTTTCTTTTAAGATTGATTAGTAAAGGCTGAGAAGATTTTTTTTTTATTTTTTTATTTTAATAAATATTGATTAGATGTAATCTACTTCTTATACTATAGATTTAGGGTATCAATTTGCACTAAATCAATCAGTTATTGGCAGTTAGGGGTTGAACATTGATGGACTAATTTGAAATCTTTGAATCAAATATGATTTTTCACATGTTTGAATGTTTTTTTTTATTAGTTAATAATAAACTTGAATTTAGTTCCATTTAAGTTTGGATTGATATGTTAGATATATAACCAACTCGATTCAAATTGGAGATCTAGTCGAACTTAAATGGCGGTTAGATTATATATATGTGTGTGTGTGTGTGTGTGTGTATATATATATATAGTATTATACACAGTCACACACACTAAACTATAACACATTACACTTTGCAATTTTATTAAGGAGGAGACTTTTAATTATTATTGTTTTTGTGGAAGATGGGCAAGTACTTTGAACCCATCTCAAGCTTCTTCTTCTTCTTCTTTTTTATTTATATTTATATTTATTTATTTATTTATTTTTATTTATTTATTTTTATTAGATTAATTTAAATTACAACCTAATCTTTTCAGATTTGAGTAAACTAAACTCCTATAAAGGATGTTGGGTTGAACTCATATTAATGAGAATTTCTGGAGTGAATATATATATATATATATATATCATATTGATGAGCTGACCTTTTTTTTTCGGAGAATATATTAATGAGATGACCTCTCAATAAAAAATATGTATATGTATACTTGCATGAAGCATAAGCATTTTAAGTGGGCTGTGGACAGTTGATATCTATAAGATGTTGAGGACTTTTCCATCCCTATATTATTAATTTGATTATATTGGCTGTTGACATTAATGCCTACATGCATATATGCCTTTGTTGATACGAGGACTGTTAGGTCAACCGTTGCACTCCCAGCCTTCACAATTTCTTATTCCATTTCAATTTAAAGTTTACGATTTTTTTTTTTTTTCTTTCGGTTGTTAGGAATGCATCAGAAAACACCCAAAGAAAATAATAACTAAATAAATAAAATTTTCATCCAAAAACAAAATAGAAAATGGTGGTAAGCTGAACTCGCTTAGAGCCAACAAGGTGGATTTTGTTCAACTTGACCAGGTAAAAATATATATGAAGGAAAAAATAATAATAATAATAATAATAATAAAGTGAACCAACATTAAGGGAACGTTTAAATTATTAAAAATGCTGTTGATTTTAAAGAGATTCAAATATTCTGGGTTATTTTGGAATTGGCAAGATGAGGTTTTTTTTTTTTTTTTTTTTTTTAATTGCTTGTACAATTTTTTTTATTCTGGGGAAGACATTGCCTGCTCTCGTTGAAATAAAAGATCCAAAGATGTTTAGTGGATTCATTAAAAATTAGATGTGGATTTATGAGGGAATGATATTTAAGTTATAGTTATTTGCATCTTCGATTTGATTAGCAGCTTCAAGTCAATGAATGGTTTGATGAATGCGATGCTCCATTTGTTTAATAGTACTCTTCCTGCGGCTTGCATATCTCAACCATCGCTTCTGTATTCTTCCGGAATCCTCATCCTCCTCTTTGCAGTTGTTTGCTTCGACCCACATCTTTTCAATTTCTTCACTGCACAATCTGTTGAAATCAACACAACCTCTCTCCTCTCTCCTCTCTCCAGAACATTCTCTTTAAATCTCTCTATAAAGTTCCAATAATTTCTCCTCCTCCTCCCCATAAATATCTCTCTCCTCTAGAGATATCTGTCAAATTTTCAACACCAATCCAACTGACTTTGTAAGTTGGTGAATGCAGTATAAATAGGAGATTTAGTCTCCCGTTTATGTGGTGGTTGGTGGGAGTGAGTTGTAAACTTCCAAGTATTTGAGTCTCAGAGCTTTGGTGGTAAGGTATCTAGAAGTGACAGCATTTAAAACTCCTTTAAAATTTATTTCAATGCCCACTTTTATTTGGATCTATTTGATTCATTCCTGCTCTTACAAATATATTGAGAATAATGAAATTCATAACACGCAGTTTCAATCCCAAACAAGATCGGTATGTCAAGTAATACTGTTGGTGCTACATAGACAATTGTTACACTCATCAGATTAGGCAGGTCCGTTACAAATAACAAGTACTATGTGATTCATTCTTTACCGGCATCTTAATACCAGAAATAATACATAGACATTTGTTTTTGTAGTTTTCAATTTTTTTTCTGCTAATTTCATGTGCTGGAATTGGCAAAATGAGTTTTGACAATGAAACCATTCTTGATTAACTATATTCTTGCAATATTTGCATTCCGGGTAAGCCATGGCCTCTTGAAACATATGAGAAAAAGAGGACTTGTTGAAATAAAAGATCCAAACATACTTAACATTGAGCAAGCAATAAACTGAGTTCTTTAGAAATTAGGTGTGCATATATGAAGGAATGCATTAGGAATAATTTTCCGTTTCTGAAGTCGCATTGGCACAATACAAGTGAGTACTTTAGAGGTAAGGAGTAAGGACTTAGGAGACGTTAGGAATAGTTCCTAAGCCAAAAACATGGAGTTTTGAGTTCAATAAACCACAAATATGGACATTTCAGGCAGCTTGGTTTAATTTTCCCACCATCCTTCGCCGCTCAAAGTATCGGGTCCAACCGAAAATTTTGGACCTATCACTCAGACCCTTAACTACTACACACATGAAAAGGCTGAAATTGATTACTATGTGTTATGCAGAAATCTAGACTTTAAGAGCAGAAAAAGATGGACTAACCACCGAGCACTTTCTTAAGATTGAAAGGCATGTACAAAGAGATACCATATATTACAACCATCAACTATTAATAAATGATATAAAATGTCAAAACATAATAATAAATTTGAAATAAATACGATTTGTTTAGGACTGAAATTTTTTTGTGACAGATGTGTACAAAATGGTAGACCATCGTATGTTCTGCTGCAATTAACTGCTTAAGGAATGTTAACCTATCCTTTAGATTCGGCAAGTTCAACATCTTTCACCACGGTTTCCTCCAATCCCTCTTTTAACAATTTAACATCCTCGTCTGACAGAATGTCTTTCATGTTGGGGATGATCTTGGTGACATCACCTTGCTTCTCAACCTCCATTGCCCAACTGTATATTACCATACCAAGAACTGCAATAGCCATTCCAAGGATGTTCTTCACTGTCAGCTCTGAATCAAATAGCAGCCAACCTAACGGCAGGATGCAAACTGTTTTCATGTGGCCTAACACCTGGAAGGAGACTGCAGAAAAGCGTCCAATACACAGGTACATGCTCACATTGCAGAATACCACTAGAGAGCATGAAAGCAGAATGAAGAACTGCAAATTTGAGATTAAACCATTCAACAACATACACAAAATCTCTTTTATCTAAATTGGACACGACAGTCTTAAAAAATGAAGAGTACTTACAAATGCACCATAAGACAAGTTATAGTTCGATACAAATTGGCCACTAAGAGAGTAATCAATGAAAGGACCAAACACAAGTAGACAAATTGCTTGTATGGGGGCTGTCTTGCTCGATCAGCAATTCAAAAGAGCCTATTGGGTATTATTGACTGTTCCAAGAAAAAAAAAAAAAAAGAAGTAATTTCTAAATTGTTGCTGTAAAAAAAGTAATAATAAATAGTCCTTAACTAAAACCAAAACTCAAGCATGAGAACATCACTGAAAGCAGCCACTCTGTGCAAATAATGCCAAAATGGTAATGACAATTATAATTTGTGCAGAGAGATAAAATTGGTTAAGATAGTATGGATGTCCCTTGGAAGTACTTTGCTGCCTATACTGATTACAGATTTACAGCACAATTACAGCAATTTGTACCTGCCAAGTTCTAGAACAAATCTGATAAAAGTAAACGCAATATTTCGCATGGTCTCGTAGTCCTTATCGTTTAGTGCCACACCCACCTACAACAACCACCGCCACTGCCACCTTGACTTCCCTCGTATAGTTTTTGCCGTGAAGAATCCATTCCATCACACAAACCACTGGAATCATGCTTAACTTCGAAATCTGCACAAGCAAAAACACAAATTTTCTCCTCCCTTTTTGATGGGAATTGGAAATACTAAACAAAAGGAAAAGGAGTACCAGATAAACAGTGAAAGATCGAATTGAAGAAATAAGAATAACTCTAAATAATATGTAGCTGATAAAATCCTACAAATCCTACAGAGTTTAGCATGAGGATGAAGTTCATCCCTGGTAACATGCTTTGACGCATATAAAATGCTAACAACACTACATTGATAACATGCACCACATAAATATAATTTGCATACATAATTGCAATCAAGATCGACCCTATTTATTTCTATGTACATTATTCGACTAGCAACTAGAATGCTCACTCAGGTCACAACAAATTTAAAGGGAAAATGGATTTTCAAATTGAAGGTGGGTGACTAGACCCTAGTGCCAAAGCATGAAGCACACGACAGCAAACACTGCAACATTGTATAACATGAATTAATGGTATTTAAGCATTAACCGAAAAAAAAAAAAAAAATTACAGTTTAGATAAAAAAGATCGCCATGGTAGATGGAGTTGAGGCTGCTCTCCAGGACATCCATCTCGTCCTTTCAATTATCTGCATCTTCGATTTTGTTATGAAATATGGATCCAGTAGGAGTTTAATTATGAGAACAAAAGAAATAATAAATGACAAGGAAAAAAAAAAAAATAGCGCACACACAACTAGATAAGGATTTATGTGGTTCGGCTGTGCCTACATCTACGGGGAGAAGACAGAACAATATTTCACTATGGAAATAAAGAGATACAATGCTTAAGTGGCTCACACCCAAAACCCAATTACACCTTGAACTCTCTCACCCTTTCACTTCCATATTGAATAAACAATCTCAATTCTTGGATGATCCTTGGATGCCATGGGCAAGGCTATTTATAGCCAACATGATAGCACTGTGCGTGGACTTGGGGGCCAAGAAAAAATCTTGTTGAGCACTCAAACTTGGAGGCCACGTACATGATAAGCTTGTTAATCACACTTCTTGGAGACCAAAACTCATGATGTCATAGGTGATGCAAAAGGTGATGAAGATGCTGACATCATATTTGAGCCACAAAATAACAAATCTCTACCTTGGCGAAAAATTCAAATAAGCCACTATATCTCTGCAAAACAAACTGTCTTTTCCACTAAGCCCCTGAGGGCAATTTCAACATTTGAGAATACCAACCAAGTCCAAGCAACGCTTGAACTTGAGAGCCGGAATGGACTTTGTCATCAAATCCGTCGGATTTTCAGCTGTGCCAATTTTCTTCAAAGCAGTAATTCCTTCTGATATGACATCCCGAATAAAATGATATCTGACATCAATGTATTTGGTTCTCTCGTGATACATTTGATTTTTGGTCAAATATATCGCCCTCTGATTGTCACAATAAATAACAGTTGAGCTCTGCTGCAAACCCAAAACACTAACCAAACCTCTCAACCAAATGGCTTCATTCACTGCTTCAGTGGCCGCCATATATTCTGCTTCTGTAGTAGAGAGAGCAACTGTAGATTGCAAAGTTGCTTTCCAACTAACTGCACAACCTGAGAGAGTAAAGACATATCCTGTCAGAGATCTCCTTCTGTCTAAATCAGCAGCGTAGTCGGAGTCCACAAAACCAACAACACTGCCAAAATCATCACTGCTTTTCTGATAAACTAAGCCAATATCTGTAGTACCTTTCAGATACCGAAGAATCCACTTCACGGCTAGCTAATGCTCTTTTCCTGGATTATCCATATATCTGCTAACTACACTGACTACATGTGAAATATCAGGGCGAGTGCAAACCATTGCATACATCAAGCTACTAACTGCACTAGCATAAGGAACACGTGATATGTGCTCCTTCTCCTCTTTGGACTGCGGTGATAAAGCTGCAGAAAGACGAAAATGAGCAGCAAGTGGTGTACTCACAGGCTTGGAATTCTGCATGTTGAACCGCTCAAGCACTTTCTCAATATAACTCTTCAGTGACAAACTCAATCTGCCAGCTTGACGATCCCTCTGAATTTCCATGCCCAAAATCTTCTTCGCTGCACCGAGATCTTTTATCTCAAATTCAGTATTCAACTGAGATTTTAACTTGTTGATTTCTGACATGTCTTTTGCAGCAATAAGCATATCATCAACATATAGCAACAAGTATACAAAAGAACCATCTGAGAGCTTCCGATAGTAGACACAACTGTTATAGCTACTTCTCAAATAGCCATGTCCAACCATAAAAGTGTCGAACCTCTTGTACCATTGCCTTGGAGATTGCTTCAACCCATACAAAGATTTCTTTAACAAACAAACATGATCTTCCTTTCCCTGAACAATGAACCCCTTAGGCTGATGCATATAAATTTCTTCTTCAAGCTCACCATGTGTGATACCCCTCGGATCCGAGACGCGGGTTGATCAGGTCCAGCCCAAACCCGAGGGATATCAAACAATTAAAGTATTTTAAATCGAATACGGAATACAAAGTGAAATAAGAAATAAAATTAAATAGCTGGAAGGAACTAAATTAATAAACCTTGAAATAAAATTATTCAAATCTGATAATCCAAAACTCCATAAGTTTACAACTCGAGAATCCATCCAGTGGACCCCTTATTAATATTCTCAATTCAAAACTGAAATGACTGAAATAAAGTCTAAAGCTAATAAAGAGAAGATTCCTATATAGTCGGAGGAATGAGTATCTGTATCTACTCTGCACGTCCAAGCTCTAACCCTGGAACTGACGAACACCTGAAAAATAAAGGAGTGGGTCAGGCCCACATGCAAGTCCTGATCTACTACAATCCAAACAGTAATCCGATACGCAGATACATCCTAGGAAGACTCAACAATATCTAGAGTAGTCCATATATGTACATAGTACACACTATAGGATGCTCGTTAGTCCAGTAGGTCTGTCTCAGCCTGAATAGAAGGCAACATGCAAATACGCACCCTAAGGTGGGCATGAGTACTTAGACCTACCAGGGAACAACACCTATGTCCAGTTATCCATCCTAGGCGATATACGCACCCTAACCATAGTCCTGAGACTCAGACTCATACCATGGCACATAAAATAAATATATAAAGTCCGTACTCCCTATACAAAATATCAGTCATCTATGTAGTAGTCTGATATATGTAAACACTCCATCCTGAAACCGTAATAAGTCTTTCAATTCACAATTGATATGACATATGTAGGTGATGGACTTAACCTTTATGGTTAATCCATGCCTTAATCCAATTTGGGTAGGACTTAGTATTTTGAACTAATCCATTCCCAGTATAGGTAGGTCTTAGTATTTTGAACTAAGCCATCCCTAATATGACACCGTCCCATACCGGTTCATATATATATATCCATATAAGTAGGACTTAACTTTTTTTATGGTTAATCCAACTCATTCCAAATTAGGTATGATTAATATTTTAACTAATCCATACCTAGTATGTCACCGTCCCATACCGGTACATACAATCCTCCAGTTAACACAGTTGACCATACCATTATTAAATAGTCATCAACCACATTCCACAATATGCACAAGATAAATTTAATGCATAGACATAAATAATAGGCATTCAGTAAGGCCTAAAGTCCAATTCCAATTATGTAAAGTGCTACAATAAATTTAAGTATTCACATTCTCTATCATAGTCCAAGAATTGATACAGTTAATAGAAATTTAAGTATCCACTACACCCAAGGTAAGCATAGGAAAATTTAGTTAATTCCCTATACTTCAAATACTATAGAATTATGATTTATATATATATTTAAACCATACACAACAACCTTGCCAAGTTCAGGTATATAAACCTAGCAAATCTTCCAATAGAAATTTGAGTATCAATTAAACCTAAGGTAAGCATAGGGAATTTTTAGTTAATTCACTATACTTATAAACCTATGGAAATATTATATATTTTTATAATTAAATCATATACATAACCCTTGTTAAGTTTTAGTGCCAATAAAACTTGTCCAACCGTGTGAAACCCCTAAGTCTTATTTACTTATATAGTCCATCCTTTAATCCATTTTTGAGTTATTATTTTCCCATGTTATTATAGGTTTATAACAGCCCATACAACACTTAAAATAAGTTAGACGAAGTCCTAACGCACTGTACAGTCCAATTAACGCATAAAAATCAAACTGTTTGAGATTTCTGGGCAAGAGCAGGCTCTAGAAAAATTGAGCCTGCTCTTTTATGGATTGAGCTGGCTCTAAGGATCTAAGAGCCTGCTCTAAACAGCCAAGAGCCTGCTCTAAGAATATTAGAGCTGGCTCTTTCCATTTTTGGAGCCTGCTCTTGCTCCCTTGCATGCCGTTGTCCGTTCCGGCTTCATCTTCTTCAACTCCGGTGTTTTCCTACACCCTCTGTGATGTTTTTAATCCTTATTCTATGTTCAATCTTAATCCTAGATACATCATAAACCTCTAACATCCATCCATAACATGTATTGAACACAATATTTGAAACCAATGACAATGGAAAATCAGTTTGCAATCTACCGCTTTCCTTAGATTTATTTTGCTCCATTCTTATGCTTAATCATGGATTAATGTTTCCCATAATATATTAAGCCTATTATATTCCTAAGACATCAATTAAACAATTTATACGAAGTGGCAATCATCTGAACAGTCCATACAGTGCCCAAAGTCCAATTTGTGTGCATTTGGGTGAGAGCAGGCTCCATAAAATTTGAGCCTGCTCTTTTAAATGTTGGAGCCGGCTCCCTAACTTAGGGAGCCTGCTCTTTTTAGCATGGAGCCAACTTCATGCTCCTTGGAGCCGGCTCTTTGTGTGAGGGAGCTGGCTCTCTCATTTTGAGAGCCTGCTCTCTCTTTTTCCGGCGCGTTCTGCGTTTTTCCACTTCATCTTCCTCGCATCCGGTGATACCCAAGCCTCTGTAAATAATTTAATACATGTTCTAGGGTTCCATTAAATGTTCTAGATTAACCCTAAATCCATGGTATACAACCACGACATGAATTGAACACACCGTTTGAAAACAACAACAACAGAATTTTCAGTTAGAAAATTTAACCAATTTCAAAACAAATTAATTCTATAAACTCCAACCCTGTTTTAATACTGGTTCTAGGATTAAATCTTAGACCCAGACAAAATCCTAAACCATGGTTATACATCCACAACATGGATTTAACAAAATCTTTTAAACATAACGGCAACAGAAATTCGACTAGTAACTTTAAGCAAACTCAAACCCAATTATTACAATGAAATTAAATACTGTATGCTCATGCATAAAAGACGTGTTACAACATCTATTTGATCCATTTTAAACCTTATTAAATCCCTGGAGACTACTTAGGTGTAATACCCCTAGTTTTCAAAAGGATGAAATGGGAATAGAAATTAAATTTTGGGTTTTTATTGCATTGTTTTTTTTATATGACGTATGTGTTTTGTTTTCTTAATTGATAAATGGTGATTTTCTTTTATTATTTGCTTAATTAATTACGGGTGTATTTATTTTAGTTTAATTGTTTAAATTGAGTTCGTTATAAGTTAATTGTTAATTGATTATTGATGTTTTGTTTGACGTGTATTTGGTAGCTTATATTTGGTAGTTTTTAATTGGTAGCTATAAAATTTGTTTATTTATTTTCTTTGTTTTATTTACCTCTTTGAATTAGGGTTTTATGTTTTATGTATTCACGTTGGGTTAAGAAGTTAGGTTTAGCAGACTTTTAAGTCATATTGGAATTAGACGTAGGTTTAAATAAAAGTCTATATATAGAACAATATATGTGTCTGCAAGGGTTTGAGAAAACCCTATTCACGTAGTGTCTGGAGAGAGGAAAAAGAAAGAGGTTGAGGGGAAAACATGAAGGGAACTGGGAAAGGGCTTTGGATTGAAGCTCATGTCAAGGAGGAAGGTATGGTTACTGTGAGATAAAACTGAGCAGTAGGAGTTCGTCGGAAACTCCATAAACGGCATTGTAAGGTTTCAAACCGAAACCTAAAGGCAAGTTTTATTCTATCTCCTTCTTGTAAACTTGTGTTCTGTGCATTCTCTATAGTCTCTAGGAATCTAATTTAATTATTAAAACGGATGTTTATGCGTGATAGAGTCTCTGTACAATTTTAAACCCCTGTTCGCTTTTGAAACTATGAACTGTTGTGTTTTTGTTTTAAATTTTTGTCATTAATTTCACAAGAGAATTTGAGGAGTTTCTAGGATTTAATGAACTTGAATTGAACCCTAGGAATGTAAGAAAAATTCTAGAACGGAGGGTTGAACTTCGCCGGACGCGAAGAAGATAAACGGATAAAACATAAACTGTTGCGTTCATGGTTTAAGCTTTTGCTAGGTAATTCATGCTGGAATTTAAGAAGTTTCTAGGCTTGTTAGGACTTAATTTGAACCTTAGAAATCTTTAACAAAAGGTGGGACAGAGGGCGGAGGCTTTGCCGGACACGAAGAAGGCAAAACAGAGGAAGCAGAGAAGGAAAAACGGAGGCTGGGGAAGTGGAGGCGGCTCCACACTTCAATGGAAACGGCTCCATTAAAGCGGAGCCGGCTCCACAAAGAGTTGAGGCGGCTCAACTTAAAATTGGAGCCGGCTCAACTTAAAATTGGAGGCGGTTCCAATTTTCTAAATGGCCAGTACGTGGGTTTTTGATGGTTTTTGGATTTCAGGGGCTTGGAAGTGAATTCTGGGAAGTTGTGGGAGGTTTTATAAGTTTAAAATTACTCTATTTAATCATGGAAATAGTTATTACAAGATAGTGTGCTAATCTTAAAAGGTTGAGCATGAAAAAAATAAACATATGACTAGGCATGCTGTCGAGGAAGGAGGAAGATGGTTGATGCCAGTGGTTTTAGCAAAGTAACTGGACTGGAACGGAAGTTGTTCTCTGGGGTGTTATATCAATGTTATATTTTATATAAGGGCCAGAAAGTTGGTTTACACCGAATTAAAAGACTTCATGAAATTTTAAGTAATAATTTGCATGTCGTCTCGGAATATGGAAGGTTTAGTGCTTTTGATTGTTTTAACAAAGTAAACGGAGTAATAGGAGTGTGGTTATGGAATCTGAGTGTAGGTGCTCAGTTTTTATGTCTGTATGTCATTTATACCACACTCTGGATTATAATTGGGGATTAAATAGATGATGTGGGATTTAAATATTAATTTGCATGCCGACAAGGATTGAGAAGGATTTAAATGCTAGTCTTCGTTTTAATAATGTAAGTGAACTAGTATGGATGTATTGGTTGGAAATTCTAATATAATGTGCAGTTTATAATTCTGATATTCATTATATTATGTTATGGATGATAATTGCTGAACTATCATAATTTATGTTCTGTCAATTATATGGAAATGGATGGCTTAAATTGCTTATCAATACTTTAACAATTTAAAAGGGGGATCTATGATTATAATCATATACTGGATGCATGATAGGATCTTATCAATATCTGATTTCTATTATGTTGGTTTCTAGATTTACTTGATGTTCATTTGGAGTGTGCATCATTCTTGGATCATATGCATTATATGTACCGGTATGGGACGGTGACATATCAGGGATGGATTAGATCAAAAAGCTAAGTCCTACCCCTTCATACATACGGAATGGATTAACTAAAACAGTTAACTCCTACATGGATGCATGTCCTGTTAACTAAAACAGTTGAACGACATAACGGATGGTTGTTTTATCTTTCTGCATTAGGAAGGAATTTATATATATACTTATGGTATCGTGATACGAGCTTGAATCTCCTGATCATGGTTAGGGTGCATATATCGCCTAGGATTGATAACCAGACCTGATGACGTTTCCCTGGTTGTTATACTCAGGTTGAGACGGATTATGTGGGCTGGTGAACGTCCTATAGTGTGTACTTATATCTATATGGACTACTTTAGCAATTGTTGAGCTATCTAGGATGTATCTGCGTATCGGGTTTATGTATGGATTGTAGTAGTATGGAACTTGCATGTGGGCCTGACCCACCCTTATTTTTCAGGTCTTTGACAGTACTAGGTTTAGAGTTTATTCATGGGGATGCAGATACAGTCACTCACTCTTCCGACTAAATAGGATTTTCTTTCTGATTTTAGTTTTGGATTTTAATTCTGTAAAGTTTTATCATTTGGGATTATTAGGGGTCCACTAGTTGGATTCCCGAGTTGTACGGAATTAAAGGTTTAAATTTTATTAAACTTTTATTTGGAGGTTTTTGTATTTAGATTTCTACTCAACTTATTATTTATTTTCTTTATTTCGTTTTGTATTCCTGCTTGTTTACATATTGATTGTCTGATATCCCTCGGTTCTGTGCTCGGACTTGATCACTCGTGGCTCTAGAATCGAGGGGTATCACACTAGGCATGTATAGAACACAAATTACAGAGGAAAGAGAAGAACAGAACTTGCCTGCAGTTTCAGATTTTGAAACTGTAAACCAACGTCTCTGGATTTCCAGTCAACGTCCTAGGCTGCCGTTCACCACCTCCGGTGCTCTTGGTTCAACCCAAAAGCACTCAACTCCTTCCTCCTTGAGCATCTCTGTATATTAGTCAGACTCACTCTCTGTTTCTTTGTCTCTCACAACTCTTTTTTTTACGTGAATAGGGTTAACAAAACCCTTGGCAATCCGTACTTATATATTTATAGGTTTTAATAGAAACCCTAATTTAAATCCTAAACCAAACCCTACAGTAAAGCCTAAACCAATTATATGTCGGCTCCAATCCTAGACACGATGTAAAACATGAAACCCTAATTACCAAAACAATGAATTCACATAAGCACGTAATTAATTAAACTTGAGAAATACATTTAAATTAATGAAACAAACCAAAATACAATTTAAGCAATTAATTAAAGAAAACACAATTTAGAACGATTAATGAAAGAAAAACACAATTAATTGAATTAAAAATAAAATAAATCAAATAAGTAAATAATTAATTAATCAAAACAAACAAATAATCAATTAATTTAATAAAAATACAATAAATAATTAAATTAAATTCTAGGACTGTCCTTTTAAAATTAGGGGTATTACACCATGCATAAAAGCTGTTTTGACATCAAGTTGCTCAAGCTCTAAGTCAAATTGAGCAACCATGGCAAGCAACACGCGGATAGAGGTGTGTTTCACAACTGGTGAGAAAACTTCATTGAAATCCACACATTCTCTCTGACTATAACCTTTTGCCACCAAACGTGCTTTGTACCTTGCATCTTCAGTACCTAGAGTTCCTTCCTTTTTCTTGAAGACCCATTTGCAACCAACAATCTTCTGGCCTTTAGGAGGTTTCACCAACTCCCATGTCTGATTCTTGTGAAGAGATTCAATCTCCTCAGTCATAGCAACAGTCCACTTGGCAGATTCATTTCCTGTAACAGCTTATTGGTAGGTGGAAGGCTCTTTATCTTCAATATTTTCTACCACAGATAAAGCACAAGCAACTAAATCTGCATAAGCATACCTCTCAGGAGGTTTAATCTGCTTTTTCTGTCTCCCTGTAGCAATATTGTACTGTTGTTCATCTGGTACTTGATCAACCTGTACCACTTCAACATCGGGCTGAACTGGAGTGTTGACTTGTGTAATACCCCGATAATTTTAAAAGATTTATTAATTAGGATTAATTATTTTATTTTATTTTTCAATGATTTATTTTATTTTATTGAGTGCTAGATTAATTATCTTATTTTAATTAAGTTATATTTCGTGATTATGTATGATGATTGATTGTTTGTGTGGTTGATGATTGATTGAATTATTGGTGTGTTGATTTTATTGGTATTATATGACTTAGTTGTAAATTCTTGTTTGTTTATGTGCTTCATGTAATTAGTTATTTTAATTTCTGTATTTAATTAATTATCTTATTTATTTAAATTAATTGGATTGGGCTTAAGGAAAGTTGGACCAAAAGATGTGGTCTTGGGCTTGTATGAAACCTTATTGGGTTAATTAATGAAGGTCCGTGGTTATTTAATTATTTAAATGATCACTTTTGTATCAATTATATTTATATATATATATATATAATTATATATAAATATAATTAATTAATAATTGTTATGGAAAGATATATATATAGATATATATTTATTGATATTTATAAGTATATATGATTTAATTAACTAATGAGTTAATTATGGAAGGAATATATATTTATATATATATATATATGTTTATAGATATAAATTATTTAAAGATTATTATTTTAATTCATAATACTAGTTGGAATAGGATTTGGAATTTAAGGTGTATAAAAATACACATAAGGCTTTAGGGTTAAAGGTTTTACACGTTAGAAAAATAAAACAGACAGAGAGAGAGGAAGAAGAAGGGCTGACAAGGAGGAGGTCGGATCTGAAAAGGAGGACGTCGGAATTGGAAGAGATAATTAAAGCTTAAAGCGTCGGTTTCGTTTCGAAACCTTCAGGCGAGTTTTCTCTAACTTTCCTCTTAGAACTCATAAGGATTTCACCTTGAGTATCAAGGCTTTAATTAAATTTATTTGTTTAGAAATTATGGTTAGATCGAAATAATTAAAAAGTATAAACTATTATATTTGATTTTTAGATTATTGGATTTTAATTGATATATATAGGTGTTATGTATATTTTAAAATCAATCTATAGGTGGATTTGTGACCCAAGAGAGTTAATTATGGTTTCTTTATTTTCTAGAATTGTTCTGTAATTTTCTGGAATTTTTCTGATATTTTTAGGAATTTATTAGGATTTATTTTCCTATTATTTGTTAGGAAAATAATTATATATATATATATATATATATATATATATATATATATATATACTAGGTAACTGGCGCATGTGGAGCGGCGGCACAATAAAGAATTGATCCAGTGCGGCGCGGTGTAGGATAATAGGGTGTATACGCCAATTAGGGCCATTTGATTAATTAAACTTATGTGAATTGATATGGTGCATCGCGGCGCATAAAACTTTGGTGCGCATGTGTATCTGGACCATAGAAGTGGTCTGGTCAACTATGGGATTATTTGGTGTATTGCAGACCATGAGAAGATGGTGCACTCGCTGATCTGGACCTTAGATCTATTATAGTTAATAGAAAATAATCTAGTGTGAGCGTGTTCATTTGCGCACTCATTTATGACCATTGGATGCGGCATAAAGGAAGTGATGGATTCAGTGTGGTGAGCTCACGGTAGCTGAAAGAGCTTAGCCAATACCAGCACACAAGGAGGCTTGAATCCAGCGCGTGCAAGTGCATAGTAAGCACGTGGGCGCGCATGGGAAACTATGTTGGCCTAATTCGACACTAGAAATTAAAACGGTCATAACTTAGTCATTTTAAATCGAAATTGGGTCATTCTTGAGCTCAAATTCAAGGATTTTTCGTCTTCTTTCCAATGGTACCAATTTCATTATCAGATTCCCATCCTACTAGGAGATATTTATGTTTTAGTGAGAAAGTGTCGGAAAACTATTTAAACCAATATGGAGTATTTAAAGGAAACTATTTCTGACATATTTAGTTGCACTAATTTGTGTAAATATAATAAATTAATAATTTGTTATGGAAGGAAGTGTATATATATATATATATATATATATAATTATTTATATATGGGTATATATAGTTTAATTTGTCTATGAGTTGTATGGAAGGATGAATATATATATATATATATATATATATATATGTATGTATGTATGTATATTGATTTTAAATAATCAAGGATTATTAAAGGTGTTAAACACATATATACATTAAATAACATATGTGTAGGTATATATATATATAAATCATTTAAGATGATTAATATTATCATTCTTATTTGGCATATCTTAATAGGCTGGTTGTTAAATTAATGATATGCGTATAATATGCATGTGATGGCTATGTATGATTTAGCGTATTGTTAATTTTAAAGTTAATTCATGGTTAAAGTGTGGGCATGGATGAATTGTCAAATGATTAAATATATTACCTAAATATTTGTATGAATAGAATACATATATGGAAAGCATGGATGAATTGCTAATTAAATGTATGAATAAATATACCTGTGGAGGCATGGTTGAATTGCCAATGTATAAATATACATACACGGAGGCATGGTTGAATTGCCAATGTATAAATAAATATACTTATGAAGGCATGGTTGAATTGCCAATATATAAATAAAAATATTTACAATGGCATGGTTGATTTGCCAAAGCATAATTACGTTGTTATGTGTTAGATGATTAAAATATCATCTATGGTTGTTGTATGTATGGATTGGATTAGGGTTAGACATTCTTAAATGAGAATAGTTTAGTACTTATTGGTTAGTGTATTATTTTACATTAATAAAATAATATTGGGGAAGACGTGGATGATTTGTCAAAACTTGGATTTTGGATATGTGATTTAAACAATTAAAATCATTATCGGGTTGGGATTAAATAGAGTATTTCTTTTGTTATAATTTGTTGTTTAAATGATTAAACAACTGACTAGGATGGGATTAAGGTCAAAGGAGTTTTTATAAAATGAAATGGTAGATTGGTCTAGGTATGAATATTATTTTAATAATTATTTAATAGGTATGGAAATTTAATAAACCTATTAATGGATGTGATTAGTATAGTATATAAAATTATATATAGACATGTATATCGTGCTTTATTAAAGTTAAAACTTTATTAGGTTTGGTTTTGATCAGAGATGATCTGCTTATTAGTTTTCAGAGGCCTGGTAGAGTGAACTTGCTCGTAGGGTTTAACCCACGATTTATTTTTCAGGTTATTAGAGGTTCCAGTCTCGAGGTTGAGGATCCGCAGCTGGGAGACTGTCATTCGTCTATTCATCTTGTGTACTTTTAAATAGTATTGGATTATTGGATAATGTTTTAAGGGGTCCTTGAGTTATGGGATTTCCGAATTGTAATTGTTGGAGAATCATTAAGTAATATTTATTTATTAGTTTTCTTCAGCGGTTTATTTATTCTTTATTATTCTTCTTTGTAGTCTGTGCTTGTTAAATACTTAAATTGTTTTGATATCCCTTGATTTTGTGCGCGGACTTGATCAATCCGTGTTCCAAAATTAGGGGGTATCACAGTTGGTATCAGAGCACTCCAGGTTCAAGTGTCCCTAGGGTGTCTTTCGTTGTGTGACTTCCGCGTTGTGTACTCTTTTACTTAGAGCTTAAGTTTAGGATTCATTGTATTCTATATTCGGTCCGTTAGTGTGTCCTAATGGTAAATCATTGAGTCTTATCAGAAAAATGGTAAAACACCGATTTAGAAGGTATTGATAAATCGTTGAGTCTTCCCCTAATTTTGAAGTATGGGTTTTATGGATTTATGCACCAATAAAATAATATGGAGGTATTTTAGGGACGGATTAACGGAATAGTTAAGTCCTACCTATTTATTTATGAATTGTATGGTTTAATACACCGGTATGGGACGGTGGCATTTCAGGGACGGATTAACCAAAGAAGTTAAGTCCTACCTATATATTTATAAGGGAACGGATTAACCATAGCGTTAAGTCCTACTTATTCGTGTCAGGTCAACGGAATAGTTGGATGGTATGCCATTGAAATAATATGGTTGGATAGTTTACTTTTATGTGGATATAATGGATTATATATATATATATATATATATATATATATATATATATATACATACACACACACACATATATGGGCCATGATATAAGCTTGAGTCTCAGGATCAGTGGGTAGGATGGAGGCGTATATTGCCGATTGAGATGGTAGCTGGGTTTAAGGATGTCTGGGCTCTGGTAGAAGGAAGACTCGTAACCACCTTTGTGTGCGTTTTACATGAGATACCCACTATCCGGTTGAAACTGCTTTAGTCCAGTGAGAGTCTCTAGTGTGTACTTATATTTAGCAATTATATAAATATGGAATTAGCTAATTACGTGATGTGTCTGCTAATAATGAATATGTGTGGATGGGTTAATTTCCACACGGATAAAAGGAATAATGAAATTTGAAATTAAATAATCAAAGTTTTTATTTCATGGATTTGTGAATTCCGAGGACGGAATTCCGTTTGTTAGGGGGGAAGAATGTAATACCCCGATAATTTTAAAAGATTTATTAATTAGGATTAATTATTTTATTTTATTTTTCAATGATTTATTTTATTTTATTGAGTGCTAGATTAATTATCTTATTTTAATTAAGTTATATTTCGTGATTATGTATGATGATTGATTGTTTGTGTGGTTGATGATTGATTGAATTATTGGTGTGTTGATTTTATTGGTATTATATGACTTAGTTGTAAATTCTTGTTTGTTTATGTGCTTCATGTAATTAGTTATTTTAATTTCTGTATTTAATTAATTATCTTATTTATTTAAATTAATTGGATTGGGCTTAAGGAAAGTTGGACCAAAAGATGTGGTCTTGGGCTTGTATGAAACCTTATTGGGTTAATTAATGAAGGTCCGTGGTTATTTAATTATTTAAATGATCACTTTTGTATCAATTATATTTATATATATATATATATATATAATTATATATAAATATAATTAATTAATAATTGTTATGGAAAGATATATATATAGATATATATTTATTGATATTTATAAGTATATATGATTTAATTAACTAATGAGTTAATTATGGAAGGAATATATATTTTTATATATATATATGTTTATAGATATAAATTATTTAAAGATTATTATTTTAATTCATAATACTAGTTGGAATAGGATTTGGAATTTAAGGTGTATAAAAATACACATAAGGCTTTAGGGTTAAAGGTTTTACACGTTAGAAAAATAAAACAGACAGAGAGAGAGGAAGAAGAAGGGCTGACAAGGAGGAGGTCGGATCTGAAAAGGAGGACGTCGGAATTGGAAGAGATAATTAAAGCTTAAAGCGTCGGTTTCGTTTCGAAACCTTCAGGCGAGTTTTCTCTAACTTTCCTCTTAGAACTCATAAGGATTTCACCTTGAGTATCAAGGCTTTAATTAAATTTATTTGTTTAGAAATTATGGTTAGATCGGAATAATTAAAAAGTATAAACTATTATATTTGATTTTTAGATTATTGGATTTTAATTGATATATATAGGTGTTATGTATATTTTAAAATCAATCTATAGGTGGATTTGTGACCCAAGAGAGTTAATTATGGTTTCTTTATTTTCTAGAATTGTTCTGTAATTTTCTGGAATTTTTCTGATATTTTTAGGAATTTATTAGGATTTATTTTCCTATTATTTGTTAGGAAAACAATTATATATATATATATATATATATATATATATATATATATATATATATACTAGGTAACTGGCGCATGTGGAGCGGCGGCACAATAAAGAATTGATCCAGTGCGGCGCGGTGTAGGATAATAGGGTGTATACGCCAATTAGGGCCATTTGATTAATTAAACTTATGTGAATTGATATGGTGCATCGCGGCGCATAAAACTTTGGTGCGCATGTGTATCTGGACCATAGAAGTGGTCTGGTCAACTATGGGATTATTTGGTGTATTGCAGACCATGAGAAGATGGTGCACTCGCTGATCTGGACCTTAGATCTATTATAGTTAATAGAAAATAATCTAGTGTGAGCGTGTTCATTTGCGCACTCATTTATGACCATTGGATGCGGCATAAAGGAAGTGATGGATTCAGTGTGGTGAGCTCACGGTAGCTGAAAGAGCTTAGCCAATACCAGCACACAAGGAGGCTTGAATCCAGCGCGTGCAAGTGCATAGTAAGCACGTGGGCGCGCATGGGAAACTATGTTGGCCTAATTCGACACTAGAAATTAAAACGGTCATAACTTAGTCATTTTAAATCGAAATTGGGTCATTCTTGAGCTCAAATTCAAGGATTTTTCGTCTTCTTTCCAATGGTACCAATTTCATTATCAGATTCCCATCCTACTAGGAGATATTTATGTTTTAGTGAGAAAGTGTCGGAAAACTATTTAAACCAATATGGAGTATTTAAAGGAAACTATTTCTGACATATTTAGTTGCACTAATTTGTGTAAATATAATAAATTAATAATTTGTTATGGAAGGAAGTGTATATATATATATGTATATATATATATATATATATATATATATATATAATTATTTATATATGGGTATATATAGTTTAATTTGTCTATGAGTTGTATGGAAGGATGAATATATATATATATATATATATATATATATATATATATATATGTATGTATGTATGTATATTGATTTTAAATAATCAAGGATTATTAAAGGTGTTAAACACATATATACATTAAATAACATATGTGTAGGTATATATATATATAAATCATTTAAGATGATTAATATTATCATTCTTATTTGGCATATCTTAATAGGCTGGTTGTTAAATTAATGATATGCGTATAATATGCATGTGATGGCTATGTATGATTTAGCGTATTGTTAATTTTAAAGTTAATTCATGGTTAAAGTGTGGGCATGAATGAATTGTCAAATGATTAAATATATTACCTAAATATTTGTATGAATAGAATACATATATGGAAAGCATGGATGAATTGTTAATTAAATGTATGAATAAATATACCTGTGGAGGCATGGTTGAATTGCCAATGTATAAATATACATACACGGAGGCATGGTTGAATTGCCAATGTATAAATAAATATACTTATGAAGGCATGGTTGAATTGCCAATATATAAATAAAAATATTTACAATGGCATGGTTGATTTGCCAAAGCATAATTACGTTGTTATGTGTTAGATGATTAAAATATCATCTATGGTTGTTGTATGTATGGATTGGATTAGGGTTAGATATTCTTAAATGAGAATAGTTTAGTACTTATTGGTTAGTGTATTATTTTACATTAATAAAATAATATTGGGGAAGACGTGGATGATTTGTCAAAACTTGAATTTTGGATATGTGATTTAAACAATTAAAATCATTATCGGGTTGGGATTAAATAGAGTATTTCTTTTGTTATAATTTGTTGTTTAAATGATTAAACAACTGACTAGGATGGGATTAAGGTCAAAGGAGTTTTTATAAAATGAAATGGTAGATTGGTCTAGGTATGAATATTATTTTAATAATTATTTAATAGGTATGGAAATTTAATAAACCTATTAATGGATGTGATTAGTATAGTATATAAAATTATATATAGACATGTATATCGTGCTTTATTAAAGTTAAAACTTTATTAGGTTTGGTTTTGATCAGAGATGATCTGCTTATTAGTTTTCAGAGGCCTGGTAGAGTGAACTTGCTCGTAGGGTTTAACCCACGATTTATTTTTCAGGTTATTAGAGGTTCCAGTCTCGAGGTTGAGGATCCGCAGCTGGGAGACTGTCATTCGTCTATTCATCTTGTGTACTTTTAAATAGTATTGGATTATTGGATAATGTTTTAAGGGGTCCTTGAGTTATGGGATTTCCGAATTGTAATTGTTGGAGAATCATTAAGTAATATTTATTTATTAGTTTTCTTCAGCGGTTTATTTATTCTTTATTATTCTTCTTTGTAGTCTGTGCTTGTTAAATACTTAAATTGTTTTGATATCCCTTGATTTTGTGCGCGGACTTGATCAATCCGTGTTCCAAAATTAGGGGGTATCACAACTTGTTTCTCTGGAGCTTCAAAGTCATGCTCCACCTGCTGCTTAACACCCTGAGAGTCACCTGTAACAAAAGACTCATTTCTTGGGTGAAGTAAAACAAACTCATCAAAAGTAACATCTCTGCTAGTAATAAACTTAGGTGACTTAGGATCAAGACACCACAACCTGTATCCTTTCACCCCGGATGCATAGCCAATAAAAATACATTTCTTGGCTCTAGGCTCAAGTTTTCCTTCATTAACATGAGCATAAGCAGGACATCCAAAAACTCTTAAATTAGAATAATCAGCAGGAGTAGCAGACCATACCTCTTTAGGTGTTTCGCACTCAATAGCAGTCGATGGAGACCTATTCGCCAAATAGCAAGTTGTGTTGACTGCTTCAGCCCAAAATCCCTTAGACAACCTAGCATTGAAAAGCATACAACGAGCTATTTCCAAAAGAGTTCTATTCATGCGTTCTGCTACACCATTCTGTTGTGGAGTCTTTCGAACTGTATGGTGTTTGACAATGCCTTCATTATTGCAGAACTTGTCAAACTCTCCTGAGCAAAATTCCAAACCATTATCTGTTCTGAGACGTTTGATCTTCTTTTCGGTCTGCTTTTCAATCATGGCCTTCCACTGCTTAAACTTAAGGAACACTTCATGTTTTTGCTTCAAAATATAGATCCAGACTTTCCTAGAGAAGTCATCAATGAAAGTCAACATATATCGAGAACCACCAAGAGGGGGAACTCTGGACGGACACCAAAGATCTGAATGAATGTAATCAACAGTGCCCTTGGTCCTGTGAACAGCTGTACTGAACTTGAGTCTTTTTTGCTTGCCAAAGACACAATGCTCGCAAAAGTCCAGCTTTCCGTCTTCTATCCACCTAGTAAACCTCGTTTGCTCAATTCTGTCAAACCCCTCTCACTCATATGCCCTAAACGCATATGCCATAGATGGGTAGTTTCTGAATCTTAATCAACTGAAGAAGATACTGAAGCAGCGCTAGTCACAGTACTGCCCTACAAAAAATAGAGGCCTTTTCTCTGTTTTCCCTTAAGCATAGTAAGAGCACCTTTAGAAACTCTCAAAACTCCACATTTAGCTGAAAACTTGTAACCATTAGAGTCAAGAGTACCAAGAGAAATCAAATTCTTTTTCAAATCTGGAACATGCCGAACATCAGTTAAAGTTCTAATAATACCATCATGTATCTTAATTTGGATTGTGCCTATACCAATAGTCTTACAAGGATTGTCGTTCCCCATTAAAACAGTACCACCATCAACAGAACGGTCAGTAGAAAACCAATCCCGATTGAGACACATATGATAGGAACAACCAGAATCAAGAACCCATTCACTACTAGAGTGACAATCACTGACAGAAACTGAAAGAACATTTTCGATATCCGAGGAACTTTCCTCAGCAACCCCAGCAATATCAGAAGAATTACTAGTGGATTTATCCCTAGACTCTTTTTTATCTTTCTTCTTATTTTTCAATTTTGGACAATTCCACTTAATGTGCCCTTTTTGGTGACAATAATAACATTCAGTATCTTTATGAGACCTAGATTTAGATCTCAATTTGCCCCTACTACCATAGCCCTTTTTCTCACTTCTTCCCCTCACAACCAGACCATCGACCTGTTCATCTCCATTATTTCCAGATACCTTTTTTTCCTTAACTCTTGAGAGTTCAGTGAGGATTTAACATCCTCCATACTAATGGTGTCTTTTCCATAAAGCAATGTGGTAACAAAATGCTCATAGGAAGGAGACAAAGAACACAACAAAATAAGGGATTGATCTTCTTCATCAATTTTAATATCAGTATTTTTCAAATCCATAATAATAGAATTGAAATTATCAACATGTTCCTTAAGAGCATACCTTCCTTCATACAAAGGGTGTAGAGTCTCTGTTTCAGGTAAAGTCTATTGGTGAGAGATTTCGTCATGTTCAGACTCTCCAATTTCAGCCACAACTTTGCCGCCATGTCTTCATCAATAACTTCGCGCAGCACCTTATCGGCTAGATTCAGGAAAATCGCACTGCGCGCCTTTTCATCGAACTCATCCTTGTCTTCATTGGACATAGTTTCTGGCAACTTGTCTTTCCTGAACAACACCTTCTTTAGACCTTGCTGAGTCAACAGGGCCTACATCTTGATGCGCCAAAGACTGAAGCTAATCTTGCCATCAAATTTCTCGATCTCGTATCTGGTCGACATCTTAAAAAACTCCCCAAAAAATTTCTCGGTGAATAGTATCGTATTTGTGAACAGTACTCGAAAAATATATGTGAACAGTATATGTACACAAAATACGAACCGAGCTCTGATACCAGTTTGTTACGAAATAAAGATCGAGTAGGAGTTTATGAGAACAGAAGAAATAATAAATGACAAGAAAAAAATAAAATAAAATAGCGCACACACAACTAGATAAGGATTTACGTGGTTCGGTTGTGCCTACATTCACGGGGAGAAGACAGAACAATATTTCACTATGAAAATAAAAAGATACAATGCTTAAGTGGCTCACACCTAAAATCCAATTACACCCTGAACTCTCTCACCCTTTCACTTCTATATTGAGTAAACAATCTCAATTCTTGGATAATCCTTGAATGCCATGGACAAGGCTATTTATAGCCAACATGATAGCACTGTGTGTGGACTTCGGGGCCAAGAAAAAATCTTGTTGAGCACTCAAACTTGGAGGCCACGTACAGGATAAGCTTGTTAATCACACTTCTTGGAGACCAAAACTCATGATGTCATAGGTGATGCAAAAGGTGATGAAGATGCTGACATCATATTTGAGCCACAAAACAACAGATTTGATTAGCGGCTTCAAGCCAATGAATGGTTTGATCAATGCCATGCTCCATTTGTTTAACAGTACTACTTCCGCTAATCCTCATCCTCCTCTTTGCAATTCTTTGCTTCGACCAACATCTTTTAAATTTCTTCACTAGACATGTAATACCCCGTAATTTTAAAGAGTTTATTTAAATTAATTTTGTGTTAGGTTAATTCTTTAATGTGTAGATTTATTCACCTTTTAATTATATATGTTAAATTATTTAATTAATTTTATTTATTTGTGCATATAATATTGATTTTATGTTCTATATATTATAATGATTAGTTTAGAAATTTTATGGGTTATGTTTTAGATTAATTAATATTAGTTAGTTAATTAAAGTATTTAATTTGTATTGTATAATAATAATAATAATAATAATAATAATAATAATAAATCAATGTAATGATGAAAAATTAAATCTTAGGATAGGATTTCATTCCCATAGTTGAACCTTGGGACATTTTGCTTGACTTGGCTTGCTTGGCTTAAATGTTATAAGTAGGAATGTGAGGAATGGGTGAGAAGTTAATGTAAATTAGATATTTGTATTATATATATTATATAAGTTTGTATATATATATTAGTTAGCCAACTTACCCTTAAGGCAACTCACTTAAGTTAGAAAGCTTAAAAATTACAGAGAGCTATTTTATAAGAGTGAAAGGAAAAGAGAGAAAGAAAGGAGCTTGAACCGGTGTAGGGAATTTACCCGACTACGCGCAACCGGCGGATTTATTTTAAATCCTAAAGGCAAGTTATTATCTACTTTTCCCCTTTGAGTCCATAAATTATTCATTACATTTATTCGGCTATTTTTTTTTGTTAGAAACCATGCTAGGACAATGCTAAATTAAATATTTAATTTATTAAAATAATGTGATATTAAATATTTAAGGGTTAAATAATTTATTATTGGCCTAGGTAATTAATTGAATCTTAAGAATTGTTATTTAAAGCTTTAGAATTTTTTCTAGAATTTTTGGGCAATTTTCGGAATTTTTCTGTATTTACCGGCGACCTTCCGGCGAGTTTTCCGGTCGCCGGCAGTGGGGGAGATGACCGGAGTAATCCGGTGTGATACGGCGCACTATAGTTACTGTGCGCATGGATATCCGGCCGTTAGATGAGTAACTAATTAGCAGAATGATTCGGTGTAGTCCAATACACCATAGGATGGTGCGCGCGCGAACCAGGACCCTTGGATTAGAAGAACTAAGATAGAATTATCCAGTGTAGCGCGCCCACAACAAAGTCCATGCAACCACCGAATCAGGAGCCGCCGCGTCAGCAAGAAGCATTAGAGGGCGCGTGGGAGCGCGTGTGCGTGCGTGGCAGGTTCTAGACGCGCGTGATGGCGCGTGTAGGCGCGTGTGGGAATGAGTTGGCTGCGCGTGGGGAAGCTTAGGGCGGCGCGTGGGGGCGCGTGAAGGGCCCTTTCAGCTGCTGGAAATTACCAGACTACCCCTAGGGCCATTTTTGTGAATTTCAGAACCTTAAACCTTGTTTTTAGGGCTTGTGTTGGTATTTACGGGTTTGACGGGTCACGAAATTATTATTTTATTACCCGTTAATTATTCTTATGGCCAATTAATCTTTTCTAACCATTTATTGGCTCGTTTACAGTACGGATATGAATGTGATTTATTTAACGACATTATTAAATATAGATGGTGTTATTATTTTATTAAATGGTATTAATCATTACTTTTAAATTAAATAATGCCATGGTTTTAGTCATATAAATTACCTATTTTATATTATGGGATATTTATACTGTTAATCGTATATAAACCATGATTATTATGCTGTGTGCATTTCAGGGAATAAATGGACTGTTTATTATGTCGCATTTATATTATATGGATGTGTTGCCATATAGAACCATGTGAGCTGGCTAATGAGTTTAGACTCATTTATACCTTAGGCATTCGTTGCTATAGACAGATGTGTGGCTGTCGGGGTATGTGGTTTAATATTATTGGCATGTGTTGCCTAATTAACATACTCAGTATATTTAGTATTATTATTGGCCTGTATTGCCTAATTGATATGCTCAGTATATTCATCAGTACATTGAGAGGTGTTATCACTGTGTAGTTCGTTATAGTCTGTGTTGTCAGTATCGTGCACCATGTATAATAGCTGATTTCCCGGGTAGGGAAAGGCGACACTTAACCATCTAGTGTGAGTCTAAGTGATCACCGTCTATTCTGGTTGAGGTCATGTTATACATTGGATAGTTCCCTTAGGATGTATGCAAATATAGTACTCGTCCGATTCATAATGATTAATTTATTTGATTCTCTGATTTGGGTCATAGTAGAGAGGACTTGCTCGTGGGGTTGACCCACCATTGTTGTTATTTCAGGATACGGTCAGTACCCGTTCCAAGGTTGAGGTTAGCAGTGTGGGACCACCATCCGAACTCATCTACTCTTACGATCCAGTTCAGGGTAGAAGTTTTATGTATTACTTCAGTTTCAGTTTTTATTTACTTTTGACGTTGAACTCTCAGGTTTATATTTAGGGATCCTCGACATAGGATTTCCAAGTTGTAATGGAGTACTGTATTAAATAAAGGATGGATGGATGTTGTATTATTTAGTGTTCCTTTCCTGTCTAAATTCTTTTATTATCATCATTTTGTATTCCATGCTTGTATATTGCCAATTGTTTTTGATATCCCTCGTTTTTCGTGTATAAGCCTGATCAACTTATGCGTGGAAAATGTTGGGGGTGTCACAAGACAATCTCTTGAAGTCAACACAGCTTCTTTCCAAAACATTCTCTTTAAACCTCTCTATAAAGTTCCAATAATTTATCTCATTTCCCCTAGAAATCTTTCTCCAGAAATATCTCTCGTCTCTATATTTCTCTCTCTAGATATTTCTGGCAATCCAACGGACTTTGTAACTAGTACTAGTATAAATTGGAGAAATGAGTCTGTATTTGTGTATAGAGAAGTAGAGAGTAACTTGCTGTGAATGAGTGTGAGTGGGTGAGTCCATTCGTTTTGTGATCCAAAATGGTATAACAAAATTCACGTAGCTTTGCAGCGGATGCGCTGTTATAGTGATTTTTCAAACTCGTATGATTTTTTGCGATAATTTTTTGACCTCCATGATAGTGTAATAATCGTGATATATATTATAAAATTTCTCACCTATATGCAGTTGGCAAAGAGTCTAATTTGCCAACCTTATATGCCCAACCTTATATGTAGTAATTATATTTCTTACACAGTTGGGACTCTTTGTTTCTATATATAATTTCTCTTTTCAAATTGTTGTTCTTATTTAGGGATCTTTCTCTCTCTAAATTAACATACAAATATATATATATATATATATATATATATATATATATATAGTTCATATTCGTATAATCCATCAATTTCGTATTCTCTAGGCTCTTTCTCTTTCTAAATTAACATACATATTATGAAAATTAATAATTTCTCTGTTCCATATAAAAATAAAAGAGAGGACACTTAATTGTGGGGAGGGAAAAGAAAAAGGAAAAGGGAAAGGAGAAATGGTAATTAGGCATGATTGAGAGACCCAATAAAAATTTACTATAGTAACAATTAGTGGTTTGGAGATATAATTCCACATGTCCATGGGTTTATAAAAAAAACCAAAACGGCGACTTTTTAAGAGGGTCTTTTAAGTAATTTCAACTTTTAAGAATTTTTTATTTTTTATTTGTTTTTGTAAAGTTATGGTTATTTTCGTATTTTCACCCTTGTGTCAAAGTCAACTTGACAAAAAGTTTTTATTTTCACATTAAAGGATAGATTTTAAATGTGAGAGTAGGGATGTCAATTTTTACCGCCCCGTTAATAACGGATATGGGAACACTTTTTATACCGTTGGAGCGGGTATAGATACAAATTTTGTACCCGTTGAGGGTCAAGGGGCGGATAAGGGTTCAGTATACATATCCTAGGGGCCCCGCCCCGCTAAGCATATAACTATATTTAATAAATATATATATATATAATATTAATAACTTATTTTAGCGACTTACCCAGTTACCCATCTCTTACAATCCTAATTTGGGATGTAAACTTGGTATTAAATTTGTTTTTGTTTTAGTTCTAGTGGAAGTTAGAGGTTAGAACTTCTTGTGATTTAGTTGTATTAAACTTTTATTTTTGTTTATTATGTTCTCTGAATTATGTTATGTGCATGTTATTTTTTTATTTTTGTTGAGATACATAATTTCATTTATGTTGTGCCATTCCCAGTCTTTCCACATATAGCAGGAGCTTAAGTTCCAAAAAGTGAGAAAAAAAAATTTGTTAGCGGGGCGGGCACGGGGATACAGTATTTCCCAACGGGGCGGGGCTGGACATGAAATTCCAACCCGTCGCGGGTCTCGGAGTGGGCATGGACTTGACAAAAATTAAAAGGGGCGGGACGGGATTTAGGGAAACCCGCTCCAAACCCGCCCTGTTGTCATCCCTATGTGAGAGATGTTATTTACACATTTTTTAAATTATATGAGAGTTTTTTTTGCACTTTAACTTTTCTTGATTTATATTAAAGGGTCACTTACACTTGTAAAGTCTTCTATTGAAAATCATATACGAGTTGGTCTTTATTTTTTTTATTTTTTTATATCAATGACACCCTAGTCAGTAGCCAAACAACCCTCTAAAAGATTGAAAAAGATGAAATTGTCCTTCAATATTTATTTAATTTTAATTATAAAATATCATGATAAAGACGATTATACCCGTTGATCATATGAAGATAGGGTATTCCTTGTCTCTCTATCTCTAAAAAAATTATTGATTCATTTAGAGAAATTTCTATTTTCATTCCGGTAATTGAATTGGGTTAATAAATTGAAATAATTTAAATTAAAAAATATCAATTTTATTTCTGAATCTACAATATATTGTTCTAAATAGCTTATTTAAAATAATTGTTTAAGATCCTAATCTATTCAAATTACTAATTTGAACGATAACACTATTTGTTAATTAAATTATTAATTTATTTATAATCTGAAGATATATTTTTAATTAATTCAGCACTGAGAACACCGATTTTTTAGTACCAACAAATCAGTGGTTTATCCACTAATGTAGTATTACATGTGACTGATATCGCTCTCTCACTCTATCCTTAATTTAAGTGTCCTTATTAGGAATGGGGACTCACAAGATTTTGACTCTTACAAGTCATAGTTTTTAACTACGACACTTAAATGACGGCGAAAGGTGTATTTTTTTTTTTTTTTTTGATTGGTTTAGTTGAGGCTCTTCTTTTCTAGACTTCGTGTAGGCTTTGTTTTGGGCCGGGCTACTGTATCTTCTCTTATTAGCCTTCCTCAGACTAAAATTCTGTAATTTCCATCTTTTTATTTATATAATTACCTTTACCTTTGAAATAAAAAAAAATTGTTGAGTTTGCCGTTGATTGCTTGCTTCTCTTTTTTCTTTTGTATTGCAATTTGCAAAGGCATGCCTTTGCTTTACAGCATGTATTCTTTTATATATTTCTAAATGAAAATTTCATACTCACCTAAGAAAAAAATAGCGATTTATTAATAATTTCTAACACTGATTTGTAAATAACAGTGCTAATTAAACCTTCTTCAATAGTGTTAATTAATCTTAATTTGTTAAAATTAGTATTTCATGCTTAGGCAGATATGAGAGGATTTCATAGTGTTATTTATCCTTTTTTAAAAATACACTTAAAAGACAATTATTAATTAATTATTGTAAATTTTCAATTAATAGGTGAATAAAACGTCCTTATCATATTAAAATACTAAAAAAAAAATTGGGATTTAGTACAAATAAATGTTGCTAATGTTTCATATTTATCATTTAATGGAGTCAAAATCTCAATAGTTTCGAAAAAATAAAATTGACCAAAATGTTAACGTGAATATGAAAAAACATCATTTACTTTTACTGAAATATCAAAACATATAATATCACCAATTTAGTGATATAAATTTAGGTTTAAAAAAATATGATATATTATAAATTATTTTTTAAACTAATTTAAAATAGCGATTTATCACACAATTTAATTTGTTATAATGGAGAGTTTTCTGTAATCAGGAAGGAAACTTCAGTTAGGGTTTCTGGAAGGAACCAAGAAGACGAAATTGGTGCTTTCTGGTTGGACTCCACAGGTAAGACCTCTCTCTCCTCTTCTTATAATGCGTGTGTATATATATATATATATATATTGTAAAGCATATTTGGGACGGGAAGAGTATATAATTATGTGGGTTGGAATGTGTGGGATATAGATATAGCCAGGCCAGAAAAGTTGTAAGCAGCGTATAAAAGAGCAGCAAAAGCAGTGGCAACAACGACAGCAAAAGCAATGACAACAACTCCTCCTCGAATTGACTGTCTAGAGTCATCATATATGAGATACTAACAAGAGTAGCTGCTAAATCACTTGTTAGATTGAAAATAGTATGTAAGTTGTGGAAAACCATCATCTATCATCTTCACATATGGAAATCCAACCCTGCAATCATGTTCACAGCAGATTTATCATCCTACCGATTGCTTCTCTCAGGAGACAGACTCCACAGATGGTTTATTATTTACTTCTCATAGGCTTTCGACACAAAAATGGTTATCCCGACAGTCATTATGATTATGATTCATAATCCCGTTACTGGTACCCAAAAGTTGTTTCCTTCAATTTCAAATGATATATTGATGGATACTACCACTTATTTGATACTACATTATGCCTCAATTCAAAAATATATATCCATGTGGTTATCAACATATTAAACTGTAGACAATTATGGTTATACTGGTTAGCATTCAGTTGTGGGTCCCATAATCCTCCTCCTGTTATGGATGTTTCAATTGTTGGTAGGCCTGATACACAGACAAGTTTCTTTGAGAATGATTCATTTTACCCAATTCAGATGATAGTGGAAAGGAGCTCTGAAGTTCCAATGAGCAGATTACTCATTTCAAAAGGTTCTGTTTTGTGATGCAGTTGTGTGAGCCTGTTTGTGTAAAATAGTACTCTTACAATTTCTATTTGTGTTTAGGACTGAAGTATATATATATATATATTCAGGAAAAGACCACTGCAAAAATGAAATACCATTTGCATTTGTAAAGGAAGAATCACTTAGAAGTTACAACACATGGGTGGTGATTTCTTTCCTACACATGCAGATTATATAGCTAGCTAGCTTTTGTTGTCACTTACTGCTGCCATTGTTGCATGTCATCGTTCTGTTATTTTAGAATGCAGCCAAAGCCCTTTGTATCATCCAAAAAGATGGATCTACATCCTTATTAACCACTTTACTTTTTCAAAAGGAGGTTAAAACAATGGAGAGTAACCTAGTTTATCCATGATTCTCTCTAAGCAGGTTGATGATCATGAGCCATTTATATCTGTTTTGGCGCTTTGTGGAAAAAAAACATGGGAGTTTCAGGCAGCTTGGTTTGATCCTTCATCTAGAAATTTTGGACCCATCACTCAGTCCCTTAACTACCTACCTTTAAAGCAGAAAAAGATGGATCAACCACCGAGCACTTTGAAAAGGCATGTACAAAGAGATACCATATATTACAACCATCAACTATCAAAACATTTCGTGATCACCCTGCTCCCTATAATAAATGATATAAAATGTCAAAACATAATAACAAATTTGTAATAAATGTGACTTGTTTAGGACTCTGAGTTTTTTTGTGACAAATGTGCACAAAATGGTAGACCATCATATGTCCTGCTGCAATATGGAATGAAGCTGAAAGAACCGACACCGTGAGCATGAAATCAACTGCTTAAGGAATGTTACCCTATCCTTTGGATTCGGCAAGTTCAACATCTTTCACCATGGTTTCCTCCAATCCCTCTTTTAACAATTTAACATCCTCTTCTGACAGAATGTCTTTCATGTTGGGGATGATCTTGGTGGCATCACCTTGCTTCTCAACCTCCATTGCCCAACTGTATATTACCATACCAAGAACTGCAATAGCCATTCCAAGGATGTTCTTCAGCGTCAGCTCTGAATCAAATAGCAGCCAACCTAACGTCAGGATGCAAACTGTTTTCATGTGGCCTAACACCTGGAAGGAGACTGCAGAAAAGCGTCCAATACACAGGTATTGGCTCACATTGCAGAATACCGCTAGAGAGCATGAAAGCAGAATGAAGAACTGCAAATTTGAGATTAAACCATTCAACAACATATACAAAATCTCTTTTATCTAAATTGGACAAGACAGTCTTAAAAAATGAAGAGTACTTACAAATGCACCATAAGACAAGTTATAGTTTGTTACAAATTGTCCACTAAGAGAGTAATCAATGAAAGGACCAAACACAAGTAGAGAAATTGCTTGTATGGGGGCTGTCTTGCTCAGCAATTCAAAAGAGCCTATTGAGTACTTCTTCTGTAAGGAACCAATTGACTGATCCAAGAAAAGAAAAAATAAAATAAAATAAAAATCAGAGGTAATTTCAAAATTGTTGGGGTAAGGAATAATACAGAAAATAGAGTCCTTTTTATGCAAGCCTATTACAATTTTTCACTTCAAAGATACCTAAACTAAAACCAAAACTTAAATCTTCCCCTTGCACCAATGGTGAAGGGTAAGCATGTGTTGGCAGTAAATAACATAATCGTAAAGATGTAAACCCTTCAGCACTAAAATGTTAGAGCTGTCAAGCGTTAGAAACTCCCTGAAAGCAGCGACTCCGTGCAAATAAGGCCAAATGTTAACTCTGTATTTAGTCCACCCTTATCGGATCTTCGACTATCGGGGACCACAATGGCAATGACCCTAAAAAAAGTCAAATTTAGCAGGACGGCAGGCACAAAATGCCAATGCATCTCGTATGCTGCAAAAATAATTAAAGTATGCTCAAAAAGCCCAGTTGTAGCACACACACGTGAAATTGTAATATGCAACCCCAATGGTTTCCAGGAAATAGATGTGAGTAGCAACGACAGCACTACAATGATATGGTACAATAGCATCTCGGATTCTGGCAAAAAGATCTGACCAAGTGAGGTGTTTTTGGAATGTCTACAATTCAAATCCAAGTGTCTGAGGTACCCATAGAATTGTAAGAGAAGATCAAGTCAACCCAGAAAATGATCTGCCCACCTAAGGGGCAAGTATAAAGGAAAACACTGAGATATAACCTAAAAGAAAAGTGGGGAGAGAGAGATGGGGAAAAAAACGACACTGAGGGTGTATCTTGAGTCCTTGACTAAACATAAGATGTGGCATTTGTGCACAGTGACCTATTCATTATCTGCCATTATTAATATATTAACAAATACTTTATGAATAATCATAGGATGGAAGTTTTCATTGAAAATAGAGAGTATATTAACACATGCATTCAAACAATACACAAATCAGAATCATATATATATATACACACACACACACAGCAGGGAACATCCAAAGCAAAAAGACTACATCCTGTGTTAAATTATTAGCCGAAAGCAGGTTTGTTAAACCTATCATACCATGTCGAGTATTTTGTAGGCAAACCAAAACAACACAGCAATTTAAGTTCAAATTATTTTCATTGGTTAAGGAGATGCCTCTTCTGCTCTACTTAAAAGATTTTTCCCAGTTGATTGTTCAATTTAGTCAGAAAATAGGCTCCACTCAACTACAACAAAGAATAAGGACCATGAGATTGACTCTTAGAAGGGGGAAACATAATAAAAAAGTAATTTTTAATAAATAAAAAACCGCATTAAAAAAAAGTGGAAGATCATAAAATAGTCTAAAAGAAGAACAAACAATAAGGTTGGACAAAGGCATGCAAATAATATGGAAACACACTTAAAATAGCAAAGCCCCCAAAAGTCTTCTGATACACTTATATTTAATTATTTATCATAATCATTCTGACAATTTCCTGAAAGTGTATATTATAATCAGCTATACCATTTTCTTAAGGGGCATGACTCATGAGAACATAACATTTGACGTATCATCCATGAAAGCCACAATAATCTAGAAGTGCTTTTTAGGCACCACAAGATCTGTAGTCCTTTTCTTTTGCTTTTCCTCTCCACCTTCTCTCATTATCTAATCAAAAGCCATTTTGATACCAAAGATGAAAAGCCGACTCCAGGGTTATGATAAAAAATAAAAATAAAAAACTTCAATCAAGTGCTGACATCTTAATGTGAATGACATCAGCGGGGGCGTCTTAGTTTGCTTTTTCAAGTGAGTTTGACCCACTCTTGACTGGTCGAAATCCAGTCAAGTATCAAATAATCTATGAAGATTCAAAATGTAACTTTGGAATTGCTGAGGTGGAATCTGTAAGGTGTTTATTAAAATACCTTAGTTCAGGATAAGAACCATATGATGACAGAAAGCGACTTGGAAGGTCAAAAGTTGACAGCATCAGCATTAACTAACAATTTGATCTCTTCGAGAAATACTCAATCTTCACCAAATCCACGATATTTGGCAATTATAATTTGTGAAGAGAGATAAAATTGGTTAATAATATAGTATGGATGTCCCTTGGAATTACAAATCTTCAACAAATCCACAATTACTGCAATTTGTACATGCCAAGTTATGTTATAAATCAGAAAAAGTAAAACGCAAAATTAAATTTCGTAGACAAATTAAATAAAATAAAATAAAATAAAATAAAAAAGGAAAAGAAAAGAGACATCAGAGTATAAAAAATAATAAATAAATAAATCCAATTTTGTAGTCATTATAATGCAAACATGATCATCACGAGTGTAAACATGACATCAGGACCATCTGAAAACCAAAACAATTATATGGTACCGCTAACTAAAAAAGGCTACGTTATGAGAGGCTACGTTATGAGAACAATTATAAGAGGAGTCCATGATTATTCAACAATGAATTGAAGTCCATTGTCCTGGCATGGTCTCATTGTCCATATCATTTATTGCCAACATAGGGTTTCATGAGCATGCCATCGTTTTTTACATATAATTATTACTTTAGTATTGTTTTGCCTTTTTGAGGTCCTAAAATAAGGAGAGAGTTGAGTATTACTCACAATTTGTTGTAAAGATGTAGATAAAACTGCCACACATGCACAAATGAAACCTTTGGCATTGACTTTCACATCAGTCACTGTGCAGACACCCACACCTACAACAACCACTGCCACAGCCATCTTGACTTCCCTCGTATAGTTTTTGCTGTGAAGAATCCACTCCATCACACAGACCACTGGAATCATGCTTAACTTTGAAATCTGCACAAGCAAAAAGACAAATTTTCTCTTTCTGGTGGGAATACTAAACAAAAGAAAAGGAGTACCAGATAAAGAGTGAAAGGACTGGAGCAGTGTAAGACTAACTAAAAATTATGTACCTGATAAAATCCTACAGAGTTTAGCATGAGGCTGAAGTTCATCCCTGAGATTGACGTATTGGCAACAACTGAGAACCAGAGAAGCTCCCATAATGGAACATGCTTTGACGCAGAGTAACCAGAAGCATTTGAAACCAAACCAACCAATGCCGTGAAGGAAAAGTGGAAACCAGTCAAAGTTGTAGCTGGAAAGGGAAATAAGATATTTTATTTATAAACTTTATTTTTATGGGGGTGTTCCACATGCAAAAGTGCATCACAAATAATAATGAAACACATAAGAACATGATATTTAATTTGGTTAGGTAAATTGGCTTATGTCCAAGAAAGAGAATAAATGATCCAATATATATTTAGAAATTACATAGGTAGATAATACAACCACCAAAAGCAACACCATTATCTGATCCCAACATCAATTTTAGGGATACATAACAACTCTCATCTTATACACACACAACTGCAGCCATTTAGAAACTCTCAACAAGGGACCATCCCTTGAGACCCTATTGACTTTAGGGTCCCTTATCCAAGGATTTAGCTACTAGCTCTTTGGATTTTATGTGTCTTCAAATTCCTGTTTTGCAAGTTTGATCATGGCTAAAATGCACATAACACAACTTGATTGGTGGAACCTCCACTTTGAAAGAGAGAGTGCATAATGGAGGAGAATTGATCAGATGAACTTGTTAGCTCAATCATTCAAGTTTTGTATACCACCTGACACTGATTGACTCCATCTCAGGATGTAATAGTAATAAGTAAAGTTATTAGCAATATTCATCACAGATGTTGTGGCCTGACAGATGAAACATATTAAAATAATTCTAACATAATTTTCTTGGAAAAGGAGTTAACACCAAATTTTTTTTTTTTTTTTTTGGATAGGTGTAAAGGAGTTTAACACCTTTGAGCTTCAGGAAAAACCTTTACACTTACTGTTGCAGGTTAGTTTCAGAAAAGTTCAAAGAGGGTCTGAACTATGAGGAATTCAAAGCTTAGAGAAGTCTTTTGACAGCTTTTGCACGAGTCAATTTTTCATCAGAACTTTGCCCCCCTCATATGAACTGCTGACAATTCCCAGATCTAATTTACTTTATTCTTTTTTTGTTGCCTGTTGGAAACTTGCAATCTTTAGAAGTAACTTTGCTAATTTATATTAGATACAAAAAAGAGTATGTCACTTGTAACAAAGTACTGACTTATGATATGCTGTAGTACATTTTTATTATCTATTTTATGTAAAGAACAAGTCTTCATTATTTATTAATTTATGCAATTGTTTCCATGTGAAAAATGGTAGCACAAAGAAGTAGTCAAGATTGAAGAACTGAGTCGTCCATTTCAGTATTATCAAGTCATAACAAAACAGGTGTACAGAGTTCTACAATTTTCAATCTTTAATCTTTAATATTGTTGTTGTTGTTATTGCTTTGAGGTTCTGAATCAAACTTCATTGACAGGGTCGAATTTGCTGATACAAAAACCAATAGACACAGAAGAGAGGTGATAAACAAGCATAGAGACACATCTATGCTTGATGAATCAAAGTTTTATCCAACTTATCGTTAATTTAAGATAAAAGGGTGAGCAAATTAACCCCGCAAAGTCGCACTGAATTGGCATATGGTTTCTGGGAAGACTTGGGTTTTATGTTCAACTGGGAGTCAAATCTCTTTATTGGGCTTACCCAATACCCTTGGTTTGGGGATGATTGCAGGTAGACAAAGTGAATAGTCTCACCCTCCAAAAGGGTGGAACAGCATTAATTGGCAATAAAAAATGTGTGAGCAAATATAGCAATCAGACAAGTTTTAGCAGTAACATCACTAACATAGCATATAGATACATCTACTCTTGATCAATCCAAGTTTATCCAATAAAAAAAAAACAAACAAATCTTGTAGTGCTAGCAATCAGACAAGTTGTTGCAGTTGCACCCACCACTAACATAGTAAAATTGAGCAAAATAGAGTGAATAATAAGAGTTGAAAAGAAAAGGGAAATTAATATGTGAAACTAACAGTATGGCAAATTAAGATCAGATCTGACTGAAAACAAGAAGAAAGAGAACTTAGAGAGAGAAACAAAAGAATTACCAAAGCAGAAAGCATAACCGGTTGGGGACATGAGTTGCTTGTTTGCCATGATAATGCCAACAGAGCTGATCACATTCATCGCCCAAGCGCCGACATCTGATACACCACCTGACAAAGTTTTCTCCATTTGAGAGAGAGAGAAACAACCTGCAACTACGTATACTACTACTACTTCTCTGAATGGAGATGAAAATGGAAGAGACTGAAGAGCCTGAAATGGCAATCCCTTAAATTGGGGGGTTCAATTCTTTGCTTGTCTCTCATTCTGTCCCTCTCTCTTTCTCCTTTTCTAGTTACCGTAGACTCTTCCAATTCCTTGCGATCTCCGCAATTAGCATTTGTTACCACATGGGTAACTCATTCCCACCTTTACGTTCTATCTTCTATCCCCAATTCTCTCTCTGCATATGATATATAGTATATATATATATATATATATATAGTGGAATGTGCAATTATTACTATATTCAAAAATTAAATGAAATTGAGAAAATTTCGGGGGTTAATTGATTATAGTACTTGCTCTGGGAAGCAAGTTGAGTTGAATTTTGATTACATAACACAATTTTATTTTTATAGCTACACAAACCTATGATTTGCTCGTCCTTCTCTAACACACCTCAATAAATAATCTACTGATTTTTCGGAAAACTGTCGGTTAGCGGTATATGGAATGCCAACGTGTAAGTCTACTATGTAGTTTATTAATTTTATAAAATTAAAATATCGAGCCAAACGTTAAGTTGGGGGTTGAGTCCGTTGACCATTTTCTTTGGGTCACCTTTGCCGTTACTTCTTCACCTTTTATGTCGTTTGGAGGAATATAGGGACAAAAAAAAAAAATTCCTTGTTTGGTAGAGAGAAAATAAGAGGATAAAAGAAAAAAAAAAAACTGAAGGACGAATGGCTTTAGAAATTTTCTTCCATCACCAGGAGGAGGAAAGTCTCCAATAAAAAGATATATATTATTATGATATGGCTTTGAGTGTAAATTGCAAATTTACATTTATTTATTTATTTTTTTTCTTTTTTTCGGTATATATCAAACAGTGGTAATAAATTCGAAGATTCATAAAAATATCAAATGACCTTTCAATTCCATAACTATCGGCTTGTAGTTTTTTCGGGTATATGGGATTAGCAAGTATAAGCTAATTATAAAACCCAAAATGTTAAGAGATCTCTAAATTACATAAATTGGGAGCATGAACGTGAGCAAATTCGAGTAATGAGAATTCAAGCCAAAACGTAAACGGAGGGTAAGTACGAAAGTGAGCTCAGAATTTGAGAACGACACTTGTTGAGAATGATTGCGTGACTTAGAAAGATTCACGTATATGCAATATGCAAATATAAAACTTTCATATATAATTCTGTAATAAAAAAATAAATAAAGTAAAAATGTTGGCTAAACTCAATCTGCCGTTACTCTAGAAATTTATTAGGTTAATAACATGATTGAAAGGTAGAAATTGTTGTCCCAAAAAATAAAAAAACTAGAAGTCGATAGGTTAGTACCCCTTATTGATAAGTATGGTGACCCTATTATCAGGCGTTACTCTTGCAATTTATTAGGTTCCAAATAACATGATTGAAAGTTAGAAGAAGTTGCTGTCCAAAAAAAAGAAATTAAATAAATAAATAGAAGTTGATAGGTTAGTACCCTTATTGATAAATATGGTGTCCCTATTAAATTCAATCAGCCGTTACTCTTGCAATTTGTTAGGTTCCAAATAACATGATTGAAAGGTAGGAGAAGTTGCTGTCCCAAAAATAAAGTAATAAAAATAGGAAAAATTATATATAAGTAGAGTTAGTAGTTTTAAGTAATAAAATAGTCTATTTTAAAATTTCATTTTTTAATTTGATTGAATTAAATTAAATAATTACAAATGCATCAATAATTATTATTAAGGATCAAAATACCCTCAAGCCCCTTATTTCAAATTACCAAAATATCTTTAAGATAATATAATTCCAAAATGGATATCGCTTTAGTTGTTATTTCCTTCTTGAATAAAATTGTTTAATTATCAACAAAATATACCGTGTGTGTATATATATAATCACAGAAAGTTGTACCAAATGATCTGTTCAAAGTGGCTGTGTATAATCTATACTAAGACCAAATTCACAACATTATAGAATAAAATATAATAAATAAATAAATAAATAAACTTGCCAAAAGAACCTATACTATTATGATAAGAACACAGGAGGAAGGTAATGATGAAATCATTCCCTTGCAGCTCTTCTTAGTATTGGAGAAAAATATTCAGCTACTAGGAAATAAGAAAGGTACTCTTGCTAAGTATATGAATGACCCAATTGCTTTTTCAAACTCAAATCAAAGAGTTAGAAGAGGCCAGAACGAATTATTGCAACCTTGTGGGGGTGTATCCAACGCGAGAGAGGGAGAGTGGATCTGTATGGAATTGAATAAAGAAAATACTAACAACCAGAAGAGGGTATTGTGGATTATAACAAAGAGAAGGCTATGATGGCTATCATATGTTGTACCCATACTGGCACAGTAATATAGAGAGAAGATGTGTAAAATAAATTTAGGTTTTTAAGACACTCTATAATAGCTCCTCTTATTGTAATGGATTCGATTTTCTTTATGGATTTTTTTTTTTTTTTTTTTCTTCTCATGCACAACGCTTTTTCAAGCACAGAAACCACCGACTTCAGCAAGGTTTGATAGTTTCCGATTTTTTTTAGTATTTTGGAGTTATGTGATATTAAGAAGGATATTTTGGTATTTTAGACTGAGAGATTGGAAGGCATTTTGGACCTTAACAAAAATTCTTGATACATTTGTAATTATTTTGTTTAATTCAATCAAATTGAAAAGTAAACTTTTAAAATAGACTATTTTGTTATTTAATATTCCTAACTCTATCTATTTGTAGTTTTTCCTAAAAATATATATATAAATAGAAGTTGATGGGTTAGTATCCCTTATTGATAAGAATGGTGACCCTATTAAATTCAATATGCCCTTACTTATTTTTATATTTTTGAAGGGTAGAAGTTGATATTTATTTTTAGGGTAAATTACATTGACACCCTTTTAAGGTTTCAGTCAACGCCACTAAGTGACTGGTCAACACATTATTTTATATTGACACCTCCTGCTATTTAAAATGTCATAAATGCTCCTGAATATTTAATTCAATTTTATTCAAAAAAAAAATATTAGTAATGTTTATTGACTAAAACACCCTCACATTACCCCACGTGGACCAAAAATACAAACTTTCAAACTAGGCCATATTCCTCTCAAAGTTTTGCTTTCAAACCCCCACCCCCACCCCCACTATGCCAACGCCAACACCACCAAACCTTAACCATCCACAGCAACTCATCCTGAACAGATCCAAATGGACAACATCTTTCGCACCAGCAGCCATTACCACTCGTTTCCACAAGCTCCATTAGATTGGACCAAATTCACTGGCGAAGATCGTGACGCCAACAAGCTCTTCACCTCCCACAATCTTATCCTCCGGTGCTAGCCAACACTCTAAATCCACCATAGTTATCCCAAAAAAAAAAATGAAGACACCCAATCCACACGCTCCCATGCACTGACATCATCACCGGAATCTCCCACGCCCCGTCACTCACAGACACGACATCTCTTCATCGGGAGAACACTATACCATCGCTATATCGACTGACGACCCTTCTCTGCTCCTCTCACTTTGTCGGCTCCACTCCCGCAAGTCCTCTAAACCACCATGTCATTTTCATTTGCCGACGTTTCCGTCCAAATTCCGGCGGTAACTCAATCCTCATAGTTCAAGTGTCGAGTCCTGCAATTTCTTTAATGGATCAGTGGAATTGAATAAGTCCCACATCAAAAGACGTGTAAGAAAATCATTTGGGGTTTTTCACTCTCTCAATTTGAGATTTATATTTATTATATACGGGCGTGTGTGTGTATATATAATACTTAGAATTTAGGGTATGGTCAATTTGGTTTAGATGGATTTTCGATTTCCATTTTATACTTATGTAGGGGTTCTTTTCTACTAGATAATAAACAGCAATAAAATAAAGATATCAAGAATACAAATACGAAAGAAAATAGAGGAGATGCTCAATGTAGGAGGAGGAGAAGAAGAAGACCAACTATCAAGATAAAGATGGTGGTAGGGCGAATATACAATATTTCATGACAACTTTTCTTCCTTTAGGGGGTTGGTTCTTTCTTCATAGGACAGTGCCATTTATAGATCTGGATTCCATTGGTTATTATCCAATGGTTCCTTCCATGCATGGTCCTTTGCATGCATCACCCCCAATCCAGATTACGTAAGTAATCCTAAAGATTTAGGGGTCTGAAGGGTCTAATCCTTTCCTCGAGCCTTGTCCCACGTTGCCATGTCACTTCTCCCTTAATCAGGGGCATTAAATGTTGTTTGGCCGTCGGTTGGTCAAGCCTGACATAGCATTAATTGTGATTTTAAGGTTTGTTGTCACGACATATATAATCCCATCATCTTGTTAATTGGGCCTTGCCGAAAGCGAAGGCACTTCTTGACTTCTCATCCACCAATCCAAGATCCTCCTAAGTTTCCCAAATATGGATTCCTATAACATGAAGATCCTACCTTCATCTCGTGCTAAGGAGCTCCAATATTTCAAAACAGTATTGTCTGGCGTAACACCAGGGTTCAAGGTATTCAAGAGTTAGTCTTTCGAGGCTTGATGGGCCTAGTGTGGTGCCAGGGCTTGGGATGCTCGAGGATCAGCTTCTCGAGGCTTATTGGGCCTGGAGCGATCACAGGGCTTTGTGTGCTCGAAGTTTGATCTCTCGAGGCTTGGTGGGCCTAGAGCGATCACAGGGCTTTGTGTGCTCGAAGTTTGATCTCTCGAGGTTTGGTGGGCCTAGAGCGATCACAGGGCTTTGTGTGCTCGAAGTTTGATCTCTCGAGGCTTGGTGGGCCTGGAGCAATGCCAGGGCTTAGAGTGCTCGAGATTTGATCTTTCTAGGCTTGATGGGCCTAGAGCAATGCCAAGGCTTAGGGTGCTCGAAATTAGATCTTTCGAGGCTTGAAGGCCTGGAGCGATGCCAGGGCTTAGGGTGCTCAAGATTAAATCTTTCGAGGCTTGAGGACCTGGAGCGATGCAAGGGCTTAGGGTGCTCGAGATTAGATCTTTCGAGGCTTGAGGGCCTGGAGCGATGCCAGGGCTTAGGGTGCTCGAGATTAGATCTTTCAAGGCTTGAGGACCTGGAGCGATGCCAGGGCTTAGGGTGCTCGAGATTAGATCTTTCGAGACTTGAGGGCCTGGAGCAATGCCAGGGCTTAGAGTGCTCGAGATTTGATCTTTCGGAACTTGAGGGCCTGGAGCGATGCCAGGGCTTAGAGTGCTCGAGGTTTGATCTTTCGAGGCTTGAGAGCCTAGATAGATGCCAGGGCTTATAGTGCTCGAGATTTGACCTTTCGAGACTTTTGACTTTTCAAATTGCCACGGAGGATTTGGCTAGGGTTGTATTGACTTGTCAACATGCCACATCAGCTTCTAATAAGTGACACCCACAACTTACAACTACAATGATACTCACAAACTCACAAATTGGGGTTATATACATGAGCTTTGCTAGCAACACTCGCCTATGTTGACTGTTGCCATCAGTCTCCTATTTTGATGGGCTAGAATCAACCCACATGCGTAGGGCCATGTTTTTTTTCTTTAATTCTCTTGTTTTAAAAAACACACCTTAAAAAGAGAGTTTTGACTTACTCAACTGGTTATTGCATTTTTTTCCTTTCTATTTTTTTTCCTTCCTCATCATCACCAAACTCAGTCAATAGAAATTGTTGGACTGATTTAGATTCTATATATAGAACTATATATATAAATGGATTTTTGAGAAGAAGATCTATATATATGTATTATGAATATATATAGAATGATATATTTTTGAGAAGAAGATCTATATATATGTACTATCAATATATATAAATGATATATATTGATATATATAATTGCAAGAACAATATGTTCATAAGGGAATTGATACTGATTCTATATATAATTGCATCTGTTCATCTGTTTGGTGATGATAAGGAAGGAAAAAAAAAAAAATGCAATGGCCGGTTAAAAGGAAGGAGGAAACCCAATAACAGGCTTCGTAAGTTAAAACTCTCTCTCCAAGGTATGTCTCTTAAAACAAGAACATTAAAGAAAAAAATATATATACCCACGCACGTGGGCTAATTCTAGCCAATCAAAATAGGCAAGTGATGGCAACAGTCGCCTCTGTTGCTAGCAAAACACTATATATATATGGTGTGCATATTATAATATACTCCGTATATATGTATCTTATATTATATATACGTATATAATTTAGGCATGTGTTTGGGATGAGTGTTGTGGTGGCGGTGGTTATGGTGTCTGTTTGGTGTACGTATATGATTTGGCCTGTAAATGTGTGTTATGTTTGGTGTTTAGGATGAGTGTTGTGGCGGCGGCGGTGTTGTCTGGGTATTGTGGTGTCGGTGGTTGTGGTGTCTGTGTGTTCTATTTGGTATCGTGGCGGTGATTATGGTGTCTTTTGGTTTCTAAGTGAAATGGGATTAATTAGGAAGGTTAAATGGTCATTTCACGAGTGGTTGTTGACAAGTCAAGGGGCAAGCTGGTCATTCTTTGATACTACAATAGTCTATAGGGGTGTCAATGCATATTTTTGAAACCTCAGGAGTGTCAATGTAAAAAAATTCATTGACCGTCCGCTGAGTGGCATTGATCGAAACATTAGGGGTTTCAATGCAATTTACCCTTATTTTTATTCTTTTGAAAGGGAAGAAGATGATAAGTACAAGTACCCTTCAATTTTATAACAAATGCGTTAACATTAATCTACATTCATATAGGGAACGCAGTGTGAATAAATTTACTTTGGCAAAAAATATACACACTCATTTACTTTCCTTCCCGATGGTATTAGAGTCTGATCCAATCAAAAGTGTGTTTAAGAGCTAGGACTTCAATTAAGGACGACATTGTAAATAAATTTAAATAATAATAATACTAGTAATAACGACATGAAAAATATAGATTGTTCAAATCAAGAGACAGTAAAAAATTAAAAAATAAAATAAAATAAAATTATTAACCTCATGAAATTACAATATTAAATTTAAATAAGAAGAGAGAAATCAAAAGGATAAGAAGAGGGGGGAAAAAGTTACATACTACAAGTGAAAAAAGAAAAGAATTTTAACCTTTTTTAAAAAATTAAAAATTAAAAATTAAAGGGATAAGAAAGAAAAAGTTATAATTTTAGAAATTTAAAAGTTTGGTGAGGTTGGGAAACAAAATTTTCCTATTACACATATCGCGATTCATCGTGCGAATCATACGGACTAATTTGTATCTGTGTCACACGTATCGATTCTGCTAACTTTAATTGGCTACCGATGGAAGTGGACACTGACAACAACCAAACTGATCTCACCCGTCTATGGAACCTATAGTGACAAAAACCATACTATCTCACCCGGCTATGGAACCCTACGAGCACTGTCCTTCGTCCTCACACTTTCCACGTAGACTAACCCACCGTACCATCTTCCGAAACATAATTAATAAAAAAAGCATTCCCTACTCCATTTAAGTGGAGAAACCACTAATTTTTTTCTCAAGTTGAAATCAAAATTCAAGTTTAGAGACATTTGGTTGTCCTTCATTATGTTTTCGTCTAAAAAGATAAGGAACTTTAATCCACAAACCAAACATGGCATTAGAATTTTTGGTCCTCTTTAACGGTTTCACATACAAGTAAATATTGGTTTAGACTGAGCAGCGCATAACACTTACAAGCAACAGAGCAAACAAGGAAATATACCCATGATGAACCATCATAATTTAATCCTGATACAAAACTTAATATGTACCTACTGAAACCATCAAGTAATAACCTTGGCCAGCCTGAGCAACGGGCATGTCATATCCATTCAACATACATTATGTCCCATGAAAGAGACTGTTTATGCAATTTAAAATTGAAGACCATGTGAGATGAACCAAAAAGATAGCGATGTAACATGGGCAAAGCAGCAGCGAGTCCAGAGGGGCATCCTTGTCATGTTCATACCCCACGGGAATACCCCAAACGTACACATAAGCCAGTGTCTACAAAGTTACAAAAAAGCATCCTTCTCCAGCAGCTTCAGTACTTCGTGCTGGTTATTCAGCTTGGCAACGTCAATGGGCGTCTTGCCATCCAAGTTTTGGAGCGTGCTGCAACAAGAATGGAAAAATATCATAAAAGGTGAATAGGTTCGAGTTTGGTCAATTACAGGCAGATAAATCTTAACCACGCAAAGGTTGGCTTACACTGCGGCACCATTCTCCAGCAGAAGTGCTACACATTCCTTCCTGCCATAACCAGCTGCATAATGAAGAGCGGTATTCTTATTCTTATCCAAAGCATCCACCGCTGCCCCAGCCTCGAGAAGGACCTGAGCACACTTCACCTGAAAGGGAATTACGTGCATTTGATCAGCAGCTCAAAACATGAAGAAGAAACAGGCCAATGTTCCGTCACTTTGCCTGATTTAGAATGAACAGACGGAAATGCCAAGTTGTTCAGTGGGCTATAACGGGCAAACAAAATTCACTTGAAAATTCCAAAATATTAGCAGATTGCCTCTTACAACTCTTATCACATTTTCTCTTAAAAAATCTGAAAGACACATTCACCTGAAATTGTTTTATTGTGTTTCTATACTACTACTAGTGTGCAAAATAAATAATAAATAAAGGAGAATGAGCCAATTACAGATAAAGGGAGCTCGATTGCAACAGATAACAAAATGTTGTGACGATGACATTTCAAGAAATCTAAACTGATCCCATGACACCAAATGATGAGCTCCACACTTCTTAGCACCCATTTAAGATGATAGATTGACTCTTATGTAAAGCACACTGAGACTATCAAGAGTTTATATCAAACTCCAGGTTAACATCGGGACAATTCTGGAGCACTAATTGTGTCCATAGTCGAGGACACTTGTATCAGGCCGCGTTGACATAAGTACACCACAAGTCCACAGTAACTAAACAAGTCTAGGTAACTAATATCATAGGAATATTTTCTATACATACATGATTGTTCAATCAACTCCAACATGATATCACCACACATTCTTGAGGTTAAGGACAATACTACAAGGCTGGTTCAAACATAGAAATCACCTTATTCAAAGAACATTATAGATTAAACTAACCCACAATTGTAGAAGTAAGGAACAACTAGCCCATAGGAACTGCAAAACCAATATTTTCATAATATATCTACAAGGAATAAAGTGAGACTAAGAAGTGTTCTGAACAATCCATATTTCAACATTTTATCTGCTCATATCAGTATGCCCATTCGATAGGCTGATTAGAATCTATAACTCAAGAAGATAAAAGCATATAAAGAATTATGTAGGAAAAAATATAACAGAATGTAGGATGAAAGGTTTCATTTCAAGTGACTACATACCTCACCATATCCACATGCAAAGTGCAATGCTGTCCTTCCCTCCGAATCTTCTTCATCTTTATCCGCACCAGAGGCTAGTGCATTTTTCAAGCCCTAATCATAAATAGTGAATTAATTTTTTAAATTATCCACTGAAAAAGAGCATAATACAGGGAAAAAAAAAATTACTTGTAAAAAAAATTCACCATAACATAATTGAAGAGACTAGCAGAGGAGGACTACACCTAACTACATTTTCACTAAGGAGATCAATGGAAAAGGACCACAACAGGGAAGCTTTAGTATTCGGTAACTTTTGTGCTGGGAAGAGTGTAAACTCGAGGGTTCAGACTATTGGGTATAATATTTTCTATGTAATCTTCCCAATTATGAAGAAAAACTCTCCAAAAATAAAAGCAAATATAACACCAACATTTTTTTTTTTTAACTCAAACGTACACTAAGCTATTTTGAATTATAAAGTAGAGAGCCAATTTTATCACATCAAAGGTGAAATATATTAAAAATGTCCAAATATTCCAAAAAATAAAAAAAGACTTAACAGTATGATTCCCAACTGAAAAGAAACCCACATGGTTGGTTAAGAACATCAAATTTAAGCATATTTTAAGCACCAAAAAAGTTGATTAAGCACCTCAAATTTACGCATATGCTAATGGTTGAGCATTGGATGGAAAAATGGATCAAGGTCTTTCCCAACCGATTAAAGCAGAAAAATCTACAGGAGTAAACCAAAGGAAAAGAGGGCTAGGTATTTTGCTTAAGCAAACATAATTATCAATTTTAACGAACTTTATAAGGAAAAATGTTTGTGCTGTTATAACACTGCAGCAGTTGGACACCTAACTAGCACCAACTGAAGAAAACAACTTTACCAAATAATGGTAATCAGGTACAATATCACACTCAACAAGAAATTAACATAAACATTTATAGACATGCATAATTACCATGAGAGAGAGAGAGAGAGAGAGAGAGAGAATCTAACTAATAAGTTAAAAATAAAATGACAATGGGATTAAAATTTGACCATTTAAATATTTTCTTTCGGATAAGTAAAAAAACAGAAAATAAATAAATAAATAAAAAATCATATATGAAAATAAGAAGTTTGGAGAAAGGAAAGTGTGAAGCCACAACCAAAAGCCATGTGGTTTGCACCTAAATTGCACCATCAAAAAGAGCACACAAGATGCTTCAGCTCAGGCACAACATACGGGAGATGGGGATGTTGAGTAAAACAATCTCCCCATCAGTAATCTTTTTTCCTTACTTAATTTATTCTTCTTTTGCATGGGTAAAATCTGGCTATAGTTTTGCAGACTAATCACAACTTTGATCACAGATAAAAGCAAACCAATTAAACCAACCAAATAACACTCTAGAGAAGAGAGTTACAGGAAACATTCAGTACCTCCATATCACCAACACTAGCAGTGTGATGAACAATGGATTCATCCTCATTTCCTGGTTCTTCAGTTTCCTCTAGCCCAGAATTTTCAGCAGAAGTGGCAGCCTCTCCTGCAACTGCAAGACCCATCGCTTCGCCCAACTTCTGTAGGACCTCTTTATCATTCCAGTACCTAAACAAAAGGAATAAATAAATATGTTAAAAAGAAGAGAGAGAATAAAGAAAATATTTATAAAAAAAAAAAAAAATTTGAAAAAAAAATAAGTTCAATAGTTTCATATCACGTGTCACGCTGATATTTATTTTTTTCACAAGAAAAAATTGTACTAAATATGTTCCCCTGCATTGCTTTCATTAACTGTAGGGTAAACTTAGTCCAAGGAACTTATGAAATTGTATTATGCAATGTCAAAACCTGTAGAATGAAAGGGTGGCAAACACAAGCCATGTGTGAGAGAATGAGTGAGGAAAACTATGGAATGACCAACAAGAGAGAAGGAAAATGACCAAAAGAATCAATTACATTTTAAGGGAAGCGAACAAGGCTCCAAATTAGGTAGAGAAATAAACCCAACGGAACATATTTAGTGGGATGATCATTTTCCTTCACAGTTGATCAATATAGAGGCAACAACATAATAGGGTAGGTCCTAACCGAGGCTTTTGAAGCCTGATATACTATTTTATCTTCCCCCAAAGAAATGCTTTCCGAGGGGAGGGGTATAAAAACTAGTCATTTTCTCTTCCCCCTTCTTTTTGTTTAAAGTTTCAACATCCTGAAATTTACCACAATCAGAAAATTCTTAATGTACTCTTAACATTTTAGAAGGGAAAAAAAAAAAAAAAAGGACAATAATTATGTTCACTACAATCTCAGATAAAAAAATATATATGTGGCACCAGAAAAAAAGGCAATTGTTTGCAGAGGATGCTGATGAAAGCCAGAAGTGACCTGCAAATGGTTTGCTTTAACAGCATAATAACTTAATACTCTGATAAAGTTTTACAGAAAACGAGGCTTAAATTATTTTCTTGTAAAATAACTGCCAAAAGGTACCAACAATGTCAGCATTACATGCAGAGTATAACATGACAAAATATGCGTCGCAGATTATCATGTTATGAGTGAAACATATATCATAAAATATTACAACCGTAAAAAGTGTAGTACAATAAAAATAATAATACAAGCTTATGCTGATATTATTGACCTCATCATTGCAGCAGGACCACCAGTCTCTATCTCATCCAAAATAGGTTTTAAAGATGGATCTTCTTTTATTCGCGCCATGCGTTCTTCAAGCTGCTCCTTGTGTGATGGATTAGCAAAATTTTCAAGCATGCTGGACATTGATGGATCCTGAGAAAATACGAGATCACATGATTAAAATTTCAACGACCAGATACCAATTCAACATATGAGAAGCTTAACCAAGATGGAAACAAAAATAAATATATACCTGCATTAACGCGCTACCAAGCCGCTCAGCCATGGACATAAATTGAGGATTTTGCATAACCTGTTGCATGGTCGAATAGTACTGTTGTGTATCAAACTGAGGGATTTCTTCTTCGGCTGGTGCACCATGAAAAGTCTTTTGGAGCTGCTCGGCCATCTGGTTAAATGAAGGATCTTTTGCTATCTGTTCAGCTAATTCCTTAATGCTTGGATCCTGAATTTGTTGCATGATGGATTATTAAAAGCAATATATAAGAGAAATTAATTAGAACTGGATGAGGCAACAATTTAGCATGTAGTGATTAAAAAAACTTTTGAGGGGGAGATGGAACTGATTAAATACTAATATTTTGTTACATAATTTGACATCAGTGGCCAACTTCAACATGAATTTTAAAACCCTTCCAGTCCGAATTTGAATGTAATTTTTTTTATTTTTCTTGCCTGAGTACTTGTTGCCATCGATCCTGCATTGGTTACATAATTTCACATCACTGGCCAACTTCAACATGAATTTTAAAAACTCCTCAAGTCCCCAAAAGAAATTTCAATATTATTTACCATGATTAAAATCAAAACCTATTTTGAAACTATAAATTTTAAACTTTGTGGTAAGAAAATCTAGATTCTGAGCATTGTGAAGACAACCACGAGGTCCACACATTAGTTACTGAACAAGAATTCCCCATGCCAATTGGACCTTAGGGTGGCAATACTTCAAACAGCGCCCAAAACTTTGAAATTTTGTGAGCAGGAAAGGCCCAAATCGTGTCTCCAAATATTCAAAGGATCAGTCCACCTATAGGCTAGATTATACAACTAATTCTAATTTGTATCAGTTGCCAGGCAATTGAAATTCATCTTCATACAAAAATGACCAAATCTGACATTAAATTCCTACATCTAATGCATAGACTATAGTAATGGAAAGATGAAACATTATCTCAATTGAGACATGGAACTGCAGAAGTAGACTGCATAAGACCTATATAAATGTCAAGGAAAGGCAAGAAAAATAATTTCGGTTGAGGAAACAATTAAAAAATATTAACATCCCCTTTCCTACCTAATAAAAGATTGACAACAGATGTAATGCAGCAAGTAAAACAAAATTGAGAGATTAAAAGCAAAATTGAGAGATTAAAAGCCATAACAAAGAGTCCATCACAACCAATCTGCTTGATAAGTCCTAAATCATCAAAGATTCACCGACAACAGCATCAGCCAAGGAGAGGTCACCTCTCTGAACTCTGGACTTCAGCCACCGAGCCAGGTACTTTCTAAGATTTAGAGGACTGACATATTCGTGTAACTCGAGGTGGGCTATACCGAAAATATCTTTGGTTCCAAAGATTTCCAACAACCTCAACACAACCTTTGATGCCACCTATATCTACATCTTCACCAATAGCTAACAGTCTTAACATTCATGACAATATTTAGAAAAAGAAATGCTGCATCTATTTTTTCTCAATTTCACTTCTTTTCTTTTTCTTTGGTAGAATATAGAAGTGGCTAAAAAAAGATCTTTATTCGGGAAGTAATAAAAAAATACACAGAACCCGGTTCTATTGAAGCTCATAAACTAGTTAATAAAAAGAGATATATTCAATAAGATGCAATGGAGATGTTAGTGACTCTAATCAGTTTGACATGCATTAATCTAAATATGAAGAAGTGCATAAAATGATATACATTAAGTAGGCCGGCCATAGCTGAGAAATCAAATGGATTTCCAGGAAACCCAGCTTCTGGTGCACCGGTTGCTGTTCTCTGTCCTGATTGTGTCTCCAATGAGGTTGATTCAGATTTCGCCTTCATATTCTCTGCTGGACTAGTCTTTTCATCTAACAAAAAGACCAGAAAAATAACATGAGTTATATGAACATAATCAATAACTCAAAAATTTTATCATTCAATAATCCCAAATCGAGTCATAACCATAAGATATGAAATGAGGCCTCAAAAATAAATAAATAAATAAATCATCCAAGTTGGCAATCATATGCGGATACCAAGAACACCAACAAAAATTATTTGTTCAAAAAAACAATCTTCACAACCAAAGCAAACAAACTTAAAAGCTCTGGACTAAAAACCCGTTTGGAAATTGGATTCAAATCACAAATAACGAGAATCTAGCAAACAACTACAATTTGAGATTAAAATCCATACGACCTATTCACCCTCTCTAGGTCTAATTAGCTGCACACGTCTGACTAAAAGCCCATTTGGGATTCCCGTTTAACCACTTAAAAAGAATTTTGATTTTATAGTTTTGCTTTTAAATGTATTTGGTAACTAAAAAAAGGCATTTTTAAATGTTAGATATTTTAGCTCACTTGATCTTTGAATGAAACTAAAATTTCTAATTTTTAAATTGCAATCTGGGTAGAGTTTCTATATTTTAGGTAACTTTACAATTTTATCTTTTTTTATTTTCTATAAAGATAATTTTGTTCCTTCTTTTATAAATTCCTACCTTTATAAAGTCCTACCGTTGTCATGTATAAGAACACTCCATTAAAAGGATATTATTGTTAAATTGGTAATAAGGATGGTGCAAGAGAACACTTCAATGTAGGAAATAGAGGTCCAAAGTGAATGGAAATTAAAGTGTCCCTTCCAAGTTGCAACATATTTTCCTGCGCAAATTCTTTTATATGTAAATTGGAGTTTCCAGCATATATAAAGATGGTGCAAAAAAATAATGCACAATTCAACATAAACAAAAATTGGATAAGTTTTACACATTACTTTGAGAGTTTTAGTTTGAAGTAACATTCAATGTAATATAATTATTTTTGTACATTTTATTACAACAATGTTATTAAATTTACTTACGGTAAAATTATAAGGTAACCAGTTTTCAAACTTCAGATCTTTTAGTTATCAAGTTTAATTCAGACGACACCAAAAAGATCTTTGAACATTCAGTAATTAAACACTACGTATCTAAAATTCAATATTCAATATTAAAGTTATTCAACATTTGATTTCCAGTTTTATGCAACAGCACCTTGATCTATCATTTAGGTGAACATTATTGATAAAACAAGGTAAGGGTTTCCATTGCATCCAAATCCAAGTATCAACAGAATCATGGTTGGGGTAAAACCTGCAAATCTTAGGTGGTGTTTGATAACTCAATTCAATGCTTCATTGTGAACAAATTAAGGGCTCATTGATCAAGTGTGTTTGACGACCAATTATTGATACCACTTGAAAGAATAAGTGTCCCTTAGGGTAAGATTTAAGTGTGAGGGATTAAACTTATCACTGAACACTTGAGATTCAAAGAGTCTCCAAAAAAAAAAACTATAATCACAACTTCAAAAATTCAGTTTTATCGAACAGCACCTTGATAAAATTGAAATAGATACATACATACATATATATATATATATATATATATAAAGCTAAACAACAACTCCTCTTACCCGAAGTTGGAACATCCTTCTGCGAATTGGAAGACATAACGCCTGTTTCGACCAGAGAAGTATAAAATCAATACAAAATCTCTTGAATAAATCAAGAGACGATCTAAGTAATTGCACACCAAATTGACAAATGATTCCAGAAGCAAGCAATCAGAGAAGAAGTGATTAGATTCAAACCTGATTGTGAGGGATAGAAAAGCAAAAGCCTTGTCGATCCACAGAATCACACACGAAATCGAAGAGGAGACTTTATCTTCCCCAATTTTAAAACCCTATGCACCACCGAGATGAGATAGCATATAAAGAAAGACACAATGTACAATGACTTCAGTGGGCCACCTCAATCCTCATCTCGCCAAATGAACGGCTTGGACCGTCTTTTATCATTCTACGATTTCTATCCTATAAAAATCATTTTTTCTTTTACATTTATCTTATATATATATATATATTTTACCACGACAACAAAATTCTCGCTCTCACTTAACTAGGTTAATTTTTTATCATTTTAAGTAGTATTTTGTAAAATATTTCAAAAAATTAAATTTTAGGTAAATAAATAAATTTGATAAGATGGCTAGTGATTTATTTATTTATTAATTTTTTATTTTGTTTTATTTATTTACTTTTTGAATACCCTTCAAGTGTAATTTTTTTTTTTTTTTTTTTTTTTCCCCTTTTGGAGATTGAGTTCAAATAAATTGAAAATTAAAGTAACAATAAGTGAGAAATACGGCCAATTTTTCAATAACTTTTCAAATTGTTGATTTAGTCTGGTTTATTTTAAATAGTATAACTTAATTTAATTTCGTGTCTCAATTTCATTTTCAAAACTAATAAACGCCCGTTTGAGCCCATTCAAATCACAATATATAAGTAAATGAGCCAATCTATTTTGAACTGTGATGTTTATACATGTATATAGTTTTGATTTTATTATTAGTTGGTAATAGCTTGTTAACATAAGTTTCCTATCACATTATATATAGTTTTTTTAAAAATTCACCCTAAAACATAAAACCAATGGTTCAATTGTACTTTTTCACATTTTAAATTATAAGGTCAATAAATCAAATACTCCATTCATAACCGTTGTGTAAGTGAATTTATTGCTAAGAAAAAACTATTGAATTGTTAATATATATATATATACACACACTTCACGAAAAGTGAGGTAAATAAGCTTTGTTTTAAACTACAAGTGATGTAGTTAAAATTGAAATATAGACTAAATTCAGAAAATGAAAATGATAGAAACCATTCTTGTACTATGCGGATTGATTCATTTTTAAATTATAGAAATCATCATTGTACTATATTCATCTTTTGATGATTCTGTTGGTTAAATTTGATACAGTTATAACTTTTATAAAAGTTTTAAACTTAATTTGATATACTAGTTTAGCCTTTACATCCAATTAAATTGATACATGTTAACTCTTATTGTGTGTTACAAGAGTTGTAAAGCACATGAAATGGTAAAGAGTCCTATTCCAATGGTGTATCGACACTCAAAGCATGTTATTCTCTTAACAGAAAAAGAAAAAAAGAAAACCACTTTACTTAAGTCAAGGTTACGAGTGTCTTTCCACTTAAATTACACCGTCCTTCTTAAGAAGTGTTACTCTTACGCTCTGAGCGCACTCCAATTTTCATATTTCACATGCATTTTCACTCAAATTTTCACTACTCATGACCTAATTCTGCCGCTCTTATGCTCCTACTCTCGAATTCACTCTCACTCTCGCTTCCGCTTTATGTGACTTAACTCCTCACCATTATCGGTTTGGTCCATGTTTAATTGGGGACCTTAGCAGATCATGGCTATAGGCTTTGTGGGCCGAGCTTATGTCACCATAATTGAGCCTAATGGGCCAGAACATAAGCATGACACAACTCACCTGAGGCCCAGTTTGTTTGAAAATAAATGAAAAAAAAAAAAAAAAGGGATAAGATTTTTATTTTGTTTTTGTGTTTGGTATAAAATGGAAGGAAAATAAAAGCATTTTGAGGAATACATTAAAAGCTTTGGTTTTATTATTCTTTAAATAATGAATGAAAGGCTACCATTTTTAATGAGATTTTATTATTATCAGATTTGCTCTTGTTTTTATAAAAAAATAAAATATATAATAGGATATGGTAGTAAATTTATTAGTATAATTTTTTCTTTCTTTCTTTCCACTAAACATGATATCCATCCTTCCCTTTAATAAGAATTTCATAATAACAGTATCATCTATACCCTTTATTTTTTTATTTACAACTGATTTCTTATACATCCATGCCAGTTTTATATATATGTGTGTGTGTGTGTGTGTGTATATTTTTAAATTATTATGATTATTATTTTTGGATGAGTTTTGCAAATTATACTTTGGAGCAAATCATATATATATATTCGGTCTCATTAAATATAAGCTCAATCGAATGCCAAAGTACTATAAAGTTTAAACTATTGTTTCAAATGTTTTTCTCACTTCAAAAGCGAGAAAAATTAATTTTTTTTTTTTATGTTTTCCAAAATAGTAGAACATTAATTAATCAAGCAAAGAAAAAAAAAAATTGACCAAGCACAACAAAGAATAAGAAGAACCAATGTTTTTATTCTTTATTTCCTGTGCTAAAAAACTCCTAAAAATATAGGACTCCATTATATTTTCTTATAACACAACAACACTTAGATTATGTTTGGATTGAGAGATTTGGAAGGATAGCGAGAAAAGAAAAGAAATGATATGATAGTATAAATTGTGTTCGAATTGAAAGCCGGGTGTTCACCGCTCTTCTAGAGAAGGGATAGCTATTTCTCTAAGTAATATTTTTATAATTTAAAAACTGCCTTCAATAATTAAAAAGATAAAATCATTATTCCGTTCATATCCTATCTATTTTAAAGAAGATGATAGTAATTTAATTGTGTTATTATTGTTCTTCTTTTCTCCCCTTATATCATATCCAAACAAATATATATATATATAAGGAGAGGAGAGAAAAGGAAAGAATAACATTGGTTATCAGATAAAAGGAAAAAATAAAAAATTATAATAAAAATTTTTATTTTTATTTGAATAGATAAAATATATATAATATATATATATTTTTATATATATAAAAATATATATATATTATATATATTTTATCTATTCAAATAAAAATAAAAATTTTTATTATAATTTTTTATTTTTTCCTTTTATCTGATAACCAATGTTATTCTCTCCTCTCCTCTCCTCTCCTCTCCTGTGTGTATCCAAACAAAGCGAGCTTGTTAGTTACCCAACTTTCTACTGGGTACTTTTTTCTTATAAAATGCCCCAATTAGGGTTTCCGGAGGACATACAACACAGAGTAATACTATTCCCTCCCAGGTCCGCCGCTTAGGCTTTGAGGTGGATATTACTCCCTATCTCACTCTCACACACAAGCACACACAGCATTTCTCCATCGGTCAACGCAATATTAATCACAGCCACCAGTGTAAAAAATACGCAGATATTAATATTTTGACAATCAGTCTTCCTTTTTCCTGTCAATGTAAAGCGAATCCGTATTTTGAACAATCTCTTGGGTTATCTCCTCCAAAATTTCAGGTGAATTTCTACTTCAGTCCATTTTAGTTTTGCTTCACAGAAACGACTGCACAGAAATTAGTTATAAATTACTTGTAATCAGAAACACCATCGAGCCATCTCTCAGAAATACAATGTGCGATGGCTCTTTTTCTTTCTACAATCTTCATTGCAATATGTGTATAGACGAGAAAGATAACAAATTTTGTATCTTTTTCATATTTATTGCCATATGTTGTGTGTTCGTTTTCTTTGTTTGTTGCAATCTGTGTATTTACAAATAGATTACTATAACTTTTTGTTTTCCTGACATGAAATTTCTGGTAGTTCATTTCAATATGCTGTGGTGGCACAGCCGAACTGCGGCTCTAGGTGCATTTCGATGGCCGGGATAACCCAGTTGCGTGTGAATGCGCTGGGTTTTTGAGTTATGGAAGTTATAACTCATGAGTGAGTTGACTCAGATCAGGTGTATGCAATCTCAGGTTTTGTTGTGAAATAGTGTAAAGGAATCGATGCTGTTGTTGGTTTTAGGCCTGCCCAAGTTAAACCAATGGACCATGGATGTTAATATAATGTAATGTATTTTGGATTCTGTGTGGGCTAGGGTTTTTCACTCTCTGACTTGGCAAACTCCCCAATTTTTGTTGTAGTTGGGTATCATTCCTTGTATGTTTACCCCATTATATTGGTTTGTCATTTTAGCGTTCTCATTTTTTAGAATATTGTTTGGTCAATTGAGTCTTAGTTCTGGTTTGGGGCTATGTGTCACTTCGATTGTAGAGTATGCATGTATGAGAGCTTATTGATTATATATGCGACCACGTACACTAGACTATGTCTGCCATACCACTTAATTTAGTATTGGATCAATGATAATTAACATACGGAAAATAAAAGTAGATATTTTGTGCCTAATTGCCCTTTTTCGCAAGCCTCATTCATGCATGCAACTCTCCTATATCTAAACTCTAAAGGCTAGCAGCATTCATGTTAGGTGGGCATATTAGGAATGGAGGAGGAGAAAAATTTTAAATTGGAACCTTATTCCTCTTGGCTTAAAACCCATTGTTTTCCAACAATAATTGTAAGGAAATGGTTTTGTGTTAGTTATGTGTGTGTGTGTGTGTGTTTTTTTTTTTTTTTCTTTTTGTCTTTATTATTATTATTATTTTTGCCACTTTCACTTTGTAACATGATAAAATTGATTTCCACAGACTTACTCCATATTTCTGGACTAGTATTGTCATTTATCTTCATCTTTGTATTGCTATAGATCTGAGGAAATGCCAAAATTATTAGTTTAAAACTTGCCAAGATGATCACTAAATAGAAATGGTCGGAAATGTATTCTTATTTTATATCTTTCTTGATTTAAAAAACAAGTCCATGCCCATTAGAAAAACTAATAGAAGGAGCTATAATATACCACAATCTCAAGAGTCCATCCAATGATTTTTATGTCTTTGGTAAATTTTTATTTTTACTTTTATTTTGATGAAGCTCCTAATGATAAGAAACAATGTATAAGTTTCAGCCTTGTCTGAAAATAATTGTTGAATCTAATATTATTTATGAGGGAGCGCGCCATAGCTTGTTTCCATGTTTTTAATTTTTTTGGTTGGGCTCTACTTTTCTTGATTTTGTAGTACAGTTTGATTACTATGACAATTAAAATTAGGCTCTGTTTCTATCTAATCTAAAATTTCTAATCAGATATGGGGAGGCCTTATGGGTTGAAATTATTCCTACAATTGCCCTATTTAATACAAGCCTTATACAGTCAAGAATCAAGATATGGTCTTCTGATCCTTGATTATGATTTATGATGCTTTTATTCCTAAGATTATTATATTTTGTTCCTAATCTTTTCATGTTATATTGTTTTTCCCTTGTTGAAGCTCCCAATGATTGAAACAATTTATAAGTTTCAGCCTTGTCTGAACATAGATGTTGAAACTAGTTTTAATTATGAGGGATCAGTGTCATAGCTTAATTGCTGTTCTTGCTATGTTCTTTTTTCATTTTAATTTCAAGGCATTAGGCTTAATTGCTGTTTCTTGTTAAATTATATTCTTCCTGGACTTCAAGGCATCAGGCTGATTCTGTTGGCCTCTCTTTCCCTAACATAGTTGGGAATTATTACTTTTCTAGGGCTATTGGAAGCCTATTGTGGCAGATTCTATGAAATTGCAAAAAAGAAGAATCTGATACTTCGTCGTATATAATAAATTATGGTGGTTCAACATAATTGGGTTGGGACATGGTCAAGTTGAGTCCCTACTACTGCCCTATTTAATACAAGCAGTCTAGATCTGATCTTTTGATCCTTGATTATGATTATGATGCTTTTAATCCTAAGATTGTTATTTTTTGTTCCTATTCTTTTCATGTTATTTTGTTTTTCTCTTGTTGAATCTCCCAATGATCGAAGCAATTTATAAGTTTCAGCCTTGTCTGAATGTAGATGTTGAAACTAGTCTTAATTATGAGGGAGAGTGTCATAGCTTAATTGATGTTCTTGCTATTTTTTTTTTTTTTTTTTTTCATTTTAATGTTGAGGCATCAGGCTTAATTCCTTTTTTTGGTAAATTCTATTTTTCCTGGACTTCAAGGCATCAGGCTCATTGTGCCCACGAAATTGGCCTCTCTCTCTCCCTATACTTCAACGTTTATAATAAATTATGGAGGCATTATAGAGGCTGATGTTCAACATAATTGGGCTAGGACACGGTCAAGTTGAGCCCCTACTACTGCCCTATTTAATTCAATCCGTATACAGTCAGATATGGTCTTCTGATCCTTGATTATGATTTATGATTTTTTTATCATAAGATTGTTATTTTTTATTCCTAATCTTTTCATGTTATTTTTTTCCCTTGTTGAAGCTCCCAATGATCGAAACAATTTATAAGTTTCAGCCTTGTCTGAATGTAGATGTTGAAACTAGTCTTAATTATGAGGGAGTAGTGCCATAGCTTAATTGCTGTTCTTGCTATGTTCTTTTTTCATTTTAATTTTGGCATCCGGATCATTGTGACGACAAAGATTGGCCTCTCTGTCCCTATTCTTCAATGTATATAATAAATTATGGAGGCATTATAGAGGCTGAGGTTCAACAAAATTGGGTTTGGACATGGTCAAGTTGAGCCTCTAAGGGGAGTCACATGCCTTTTTGTGATAGAGTTGTGCTGGGTCATTGAAAATTTGGGACAGGAAATGTTTTATGGCTTGGGCATTGTTGTACTCACCCCGCTATTTAAATGGGTTGTGTAAATCCACCACCACTTCGAAACCGATGAATTGCTTGACTTTTATTAAAACTGTCTCTCTCTATCAAACATATTTCATAGTGATTTCGCCGTCTTTATCCCCAATTTGTATCCTGGTAACATCGAAATCCTACTTGGCTGAACCTGATAACTGTTACATTGATGCATGTTTCAAAGTTGACTCTAAAATGTTGTGATGAACTGAATAAGTTGTTTTGAAATTTGTTTGGTTTTTTTTTTTTTTTTTTTTAATTCATTTCTAGATTTTTCCAAATTATCCCTATTGGGTTTTTTTTGAACTGTTGTAAAACATGTGTATGCATTGGAATCTTCTTATTCTCTTGAAACATTTCAACTATTTTCCCAATTTAAAACTGGAATGAGTGAATCCATTTGTTTATTAGCACGGTGTTTTTGAAATGCTACCATGTCTGAGAAATTTCATTGACAATATAATTGATGGGTTTGATCTGTCTTGGCAAACAGTAATAAGTAAAAAGAATAGGTATATGTTGTATTGTTGGCCCTGTCCTAGATCTCTATATCAATTGGGAAGCTTGTAATGCAAACCCACGCTTGTAGAAACTCTGAAAGGAAAGAAATTCCATTAAAATGTAGTATACATACGTATACCACACACACACACACACACATATATATATATATAGAGAGAGAGAGAGAGATGAGCAATGAAATACTAAAATAAGCCTATAAGAGATATAAGAATCCTTCAGTCTTCATATAGCTTCATGATACACACACACACACATATATATATAAACAATGAAATAAGTTTATATCCTGTTATGAATTTGGAAATTTGTGAAACTTGCTTTGCCCGGAGAGCGTATCTTCGTATATATGTGCGTGTAGATGGATGAATATTCATGCACATATACTTGTAGATATCTATCTCTCTACAAAGCAAGTTCCAATTTTTTTGGATTACTAGGTTTATTTTATTGCTTATATATATGTGTATAAATGTCCGGTGGTTATCTTAGTATTTTGTTGCTTATACATACGTAGACAACATTTCTGAGTTTCTTTCTTTCGGTGTGGGTTTCATTAGTACAACAACTGTATGAGAGGTAATTTTCTTTTTGATCTTAGTGTGTATTCAAATCCATATATAAATACACACAACATTCACGTATAAGAGTAGTAATGTCCGACAATCTTGGAATTTACATGAACACATCTCAAAGTTTTAACCCTTTCATTTTTACATTTTTTCGACATTGTTCGAATGGTCTTTACAAGTCCTTGTTGGGCACGTGTAGGATAGTGACATTTCACATATACTCAAGAATCCATGTTTGACACTATGGACGTGTCTAATTTCAGACACTTCGAGTGACACAACTTGGACACTACCAACACAAGTCTTATGTAACTCTAACATGTGTAAGATTAGCCACATTCGACCATATTAGAATGGACGTGAACACGCCTTGTTCATCTTGAAGTGTTAACCTTTTTATCTTTAATTTTTTTTTTGTTTTTTGACATTGTTCAAATGGTCTCCACAAGTCAGTGTGGGGCTCGTGTAGGTATGGCGTACCTTATCGCCAGGGGAGAGATTGTTGACACTTGTATGTGTGGATCTCTCTCTTAAATGTGTAGACCTGTTTTTAAACCTGTAAGCACGGGGGGGTGTGCAAAATGAAATAAATCTATACAGCAGGGCGGGTCGTGATTGATGTTATTAGAGCCAATCCCCAGCCAAAAAATGAGGGAAGCGTGCACAAGTCCATGAGAGTCGGGCCAACAAGGATGCTGGTTCCCAAGAGGGGTGATTGTGATGATATCACCTGGGGGGAGAGGTTGTTGGCACAATACTTATTTGGATTTGAACTGCAAGGAGGCTCCAACTTTTCAAGAATCCAGAAAATTTACATTTGCGTTGGATTTTTTAAGACATGAATGGTATTTCTTTATTTCCAAAAAAAAAAAAAAAAAAAAAAAAAAAATTCTTTGCAATTAAAATGTATCTGGTCATCCTACTGAAATTTGCCATTCCCACCTGCTATCAGAAAGTGCTTCACAACATAAATAATTCTCCTTGCTAAAATATGAACAAATTCGCTTTTAATTCAAATTTAAAACTGAGCTCTTGCCCTTGGTTTTGTGGCGGTGGAATAATTTTTTTCTTTTTTGTTTCCATCTTTTATATTACTTTTTTCAATCAAATGCTATCTGAAATGTACTATTGAATAGTTTTCAAGGGGCACCCGACACTCCTGGATAGTTGCATTGCACATATTGTAAGCATATACAACAAGAGGATCTGTCAGTATAATGATTATATGGATATTTTCAGATCTGATTTTTTTTCTAAGCAATGAATTCTTACTTTGTGGAACTGTTAAAATACTAAGCTGTTTCTGTGTTAGTCATTCTTATAATTTTCATCCTTCTGAGATAGAATTTATTGGTGAGCTCAGGTTCCTCCTCAATTGAGCACCACCACTATCTAGCCTGGATTTCCTTTGGCAACAGTGATTATGTTACATTTCCATGTGCATACACAATGTTCTCCAATTTTAAAATCTCTTTTTTTCCCTTCTTTAGAAGTTTTCTGGCTCAAAACACTACAGCATATACAATTTGAAATTACAGGGTATATGTTGTATTGCTGGCCCTGTCCTAGATCTCTGTTTCACTTGGGAAGCTTGTAATGCACTGTGAAACCCACACTTGGAGAAACTCTGAAAGGAAAGAAATTTCATTAAAATGTAGTATACATATGTGTGTGTATATATATATAGGTAAGCAATGAAATACTAAAATAAGCCTATCAGAGATATAAGAATCCTTCAATCTTCAGATAGCTTCATGATACATATATATATATATATATAAACAATGAAATAAGTTTATATCCTGTTATAAATTTGGAAATTCATGAAACTTGCTTTGCCGAGAGGGAGTATCTTCGTATATATGTGTGTAGATGGTTGAATATTCACGCACATATACATCTAGATATCTATCTCTCTACAAAGCGAGTTCCAATTTTTTTGGATTCATAGGTTTATTTTATTGCTTATATACATGTATATAAATGTCCGGTGGTTACGAGTTTCGTTTTAGAGAATGATAGGCTTATCTTAGTATTTTGTTGCTTATGCAGACGTAGACAACATTTCTGAGTTTATACAAGCGTGGGTTTCATTAGTACAACAACTGTATGAGAGGTAATTTTCTTTTTGATCTTAATGTGTATTCAAATCCATATATAAATACACACAACATTCACGTGTAAGAGGAGTAATGTTTGACAATCTTGGAATTGACATGAACACACCTCAAAGTTTTAACAACCTTTTTATTTTAAATTTTTTTTCGGCATTGTTCGAATGGTCTTTACGAGTCCTTGTTGGGCACGTGTAGGATAGTGACATTTCACATGTACTCATGAATACATATTTGACAGTATGGACGTGTCTAATTTCAGACACCTGGGTGACACAACTTGGACCCTCCCAACACAAGTGTTATGACTCTAACATGTGTAAGATTAGCCACGTTCAACCATCTTAGAATGGACATGAACATGCCTTGTTCATCTTCAAGTTTAACCCTTTTTTTTTTTTAAAAAAAAAAAAAAGGGGTTGACATTGTTCGAATGGTCTCCACAAGTCAGTGTGGGGCATGTGTAGGTTTGGCGTACCTTAATGCCGGGGGAGAGGAGGTTGACACTTGTATGTGTGGATCTCTCTCTTAAACGTGTAGACCTGTTTTGAAACCCGTGAGCACAGGAAGTGTGCAAAATGAATTAAATTTATATAGTAGGGCGGGTCGTGATGGATGGTATCAGAACCAATCCCCAGCCGAAAAATGAGGGAACCATGCACAAGTCCATGAGGGTCAGGCCAACGAGGATGCTGGGTCCCAAGAGGCGTGATTATGATGTCCCATATCGCCTGGGGAGAGGTTGTTGGCACAGTATTTATTTGGATTTGAACTGCAAGGAGGCACCAACTTTTCAAGAATCCAGAAAATATACATTTGCGTTGGATTTTGTAAGACATTGATGGTATTTCTTTATTTCCAAACAGAACAAAAAACTAATTTTGTTTCTCTTTGCAATTAGAATGTATCTGGTCATCCTACTGAAATTTGCCATTCCTGAAGTACTGACCTACTATCAGAAAGTGCATCACAACATAAATAATTCTCCTTGCTAAAATATGAACAAATTAGCTTTTAGTTAAAATTTAAAACTGAGCTCTTGCCCTTGGTTTTGTGGCGGTGGAATAATTTTCTTCTGTTTCCATCTTTTATATTACTTTTTCTATTAAATGCTATCTGAAATATACTACTGAATAGTTTTCAAGGGGCACCCGACACTCCTGGATAGTTGCAATGCACGTATTGTAAGTATATACAACAAGAGGATCTGTCAGTATAATTATTATATGGATATTTTCATATCTGATATTTTTACTAGGCAATGTATGCTTACTTTGTGGAACTCTTAAAATACTAAGCTGTTTCTGTGTTAGTCCTTTAACTTTTGTATGTGTTGTCTTATCACATCATTCTTGTAATTTACATCCTTATGAGAGAATTTATTGGTGAGCTTAGGTTCCCCTGGCAACAGTAAATATGTTACATTTCCATGTGCATGCACGATGTTCTCCAATTTTAAAATCTCTTTTTTTCCTTTTTCTTCTAGAAGTTTTCTGGCTCAAAACACGCATTATCTTTCTCTGCCAAGACTGAAGTGAGGGGAGTCCATTTATGTACACTAATTTGTACAGCAGGGGACCTACCATGCAAGCAGTTTCCCATTTTCATCCGATATGTTACTTATCTAACAGGTTTTTATTTCTCTCATTTGGCGTGCTCTCACCTCTGAGTGTGTGCGTCTATAGTTTAATTTAAGACGCTTGTCTTCTTTTTATTGACTTCTACTTGAATATTTAAACAAATTGCAGAAGAAGCTCTATTGAACCTGGTGGTTGGATGAAAATGAACGCCCCAAATTCAAGTCAAAATGCTGGAAGGGTGGAATTAACTGGAGCAGCTCAACTTTGTAAGTTTTTTATACCTGTAAGAAGATCCAGGTTGTTTGTGATTCCCAACACAAATGACGGTCACCCATGTGTTTCACCATCCGAGGAAAATACAAACATAAACCATGCACTTGCAGAGACATCGTTGAGCAAATGGTCTCCTCCTAGGTACCTATGGAGGGGATTATCAGTTCTTATCCTGGCAGGGCAGGTAATTATTAGGATTTTAATGGGTAAAATCCACTGGAGGAACACTCTCCAACAGCTGGAGAGAGTTGGTCCACGGTCAGTTGGTGTCTGTCTGTTAACCTCAGCTTTTGTTGGCATGGCCTTCACTATCCAGTTTGTTAGAGAATTCACAAGATTAGGCTTAAACAGATCTGTTGGTGGAGTATTGGCCCTAGCCTTCTCAAGGGAGCTAAGTCCTGTGGTCACATCTATTGTAGTTGCAGGGCGTATTGGGAGTGCCTTTGCTGCAGAGTTGGGGACAATGCAGGTTTCTGAGCAAACAGACACTCTAAGAGTTCTTGGTTCAGACCCAGTCGATTATCTAGTGACACCAAGGGTCATTGCTTCTTGTGTTGCACTACCATTTTTGACTTTGATGTGTTTCACAGTAGGGATGGCATCTAGTGCTCTCCTTGCGGACGGTGTTTATGGAGTTAGCATTAACATTATATTAGATTCTGCTCAGAGAGCTCTTAGATCATGGGATATAATTAGTGCAATGATCAAGTCTCAGGTTTTTGGTGGAATCATATCTATTGTGAGCTGTGCTTGGGGAGTTACCACCATGGGAGGTGCGAAAGGTGTTGGAGAAGCAACTACCTCTGCTGTGGTTCTCTCTCTTGTTGGTATCTTTATTGCCGATTTTGCACTCTCTTGTTGCTTCTTTCAGGGAGCTGGAGATTCACTGAAGGATTGTGTATAATCTTTGCAAACTTTTTGTTGATTGGCTTATGATGCTTGGGTAATTGGGAAGTTATTCGCTTTTATAGTTAAAATTGCCATCAAAGAAAGTGGAGCTCTTGTTCTTGTAAGTGCTTTGTAAACTTGTATAAAAAGGACATATTTTATCAGTCAGAACCTATTCCACCTAATTTCCAAAAAATAAAAACCTATTCCACTCACTAATGAACTGTTCCAACTCCTCTGTTTTCTGTTCTTCAAAAAATTACCGGATGTAACATTGAACAATGTTTATGTAAAAACACTAGTACTGGGCATCATGATAACATATTTGAGTAACTTTGTGTATGAAACATTCTATACGTTCAATTTGTTGTCCCTTGAATTTATTTTGTTCTCTTTTGGTATTTGGTGTCTTGAGATAGTGTTTACAAGAAAATTAATTATATACTAATCATAATTAGTGAATCTTGAGAGCATTCACTAATGAAAAATGACTTCCAGTGTCTACGAATTTTCTTTCCCTGTTTGTCAGAGTAGGAGGGTTGAGAAAACGGAGAACCATCGGGACGTCAGTATATGACTTCCTTTAAACAAAGAAAGTACAATTGAAAAAAATCAAATGATGATTTGGTTGCTTGACAAGAAAGTCTGCGAATTCATATACATATATTTCTATATCTATAGAAACCCAATTTTTATACCGTTATACATATATTTCCAAATCTATAGAAACTTAATTTCTATATGGTTATAATCGCCGTTAGTTATTATCTTTCACCATATGAGTTATCTTTTTCCATTATTTATTTTTTTACTAGCCAATGTATGTTATTATCTCTGTGGTGGTGTTGATGTACAAACTAATTTATTCAGTCTAACTAGCTACTAATATGAACTTAGAGATAAAGTGTTATGGGCCTTCTGGCTGTTGTTTGAGCTGAATTGATGGTCAAAAGAGAAGAAATTGAATTTAAACAATGTACTATAAGTTAAAATTATATTTTATTTAATCAGAAAAAAGAGTCGATAAAATCTAGTACTACTTGCCTACCGCACTTGAAAGGAAGTGTGGACTCTCAGGTTTTTTGAGCATACTTTGTACTGCGGATACCGTTGGTTTAGAAAGAGTACAATGTATCCGACAATAAAGAACCGACTCTTCAGTTGTAATTAGTGTTTGTGGCCCCTATGCGTCAATAATGCGGGCTCAAATCTTAAACCAGTAATGTTCCATATATATATATATATATATATATACACATATATATAATCTCTTCCGATTTCAGTCATATGCGTATGCCCCTCAACAAATCTAAAAATTATCTGAGAAACTTCATCATAGATGATCATAATGGACTATAGTCCCTCAATGGTCAAAAGAGAAGAGGAGAGGGTGAACAGCAAAGTTTCAGTATTTACTTAATTCACAATTCTAAAACCATATAGTGGAGGTAATCCGAACTGAGAGAGACTGGACATGTTCTTGTTTCATTTCAGTGTTTAATGAAATTTTCTTAATTCTTGATCGCTTTCATGAACAAAATTTAATCTAGAATTGGTTTCAAAAGATGGGTTTGTGAGTAATACTGTTGTTGTAGGAAACACAGGATTTTTTTAGTGACTTTTATTTGTGGTATTCAATTAATTTGTTGGAGAAGATGAAAGAAAAATGAGATAAAAGGAATGGAGTTTAAGATTTATTTGTGAAGGTTGAAACTTTAGTTTTACACGTCACTCAGTCGGTTTTTAAGTTGTAAAGTTTGTTTTCATTTCTATTTAGGGTTAAGAGTAAAAAAAAAAAAATCTATTGGCCTTTTACAAATAATTCCTGAACTAAAAACTGCATCGTCAACTATTGATTTATCATAATTAAGGACAAATTCATTACAAAAGACTATTTTACCTTTTTTCATTAAAATTTTCATTTCTTATTAAATTATTTTTATTATCTTTTCTCTTATATAAATATTAATTATACTATTTACCTTAATTTTATTAATATCAATTTATCATAAAAATTAAAAAAAATAGATAAATAGATTTGTAACTAACATTTTCTAAATTGATTAACTTATTATTAAAACTTTATTATTTATAATAAAACGTATTATAATCAATTTAAATATTTTTATCTTTAAAAAATACTCTGTATAATTTTTTTCATACAATATATTGATGAAAAATTAATAAAATACTTTTAAAAAAAATACCTTTTTTTCCATGTAATATATTCATTAAAATTTTAAAAATTAATTAGTTTTTTTTAAAAAAAATTATACTAAAAAAATTTATTTAAATAAATAATTAAAAAAATAAAAATTAAATTAATTTAAATTTAATAAAAAATATCTCATCAAATTAATATGAATTTTTTCTTAATTTATTTAGATAAAAATAAATAAATAAACATACTTCAATAAGAAGAGCATTATGGTCATTTAATAAAATATAATATAATTCTTAAGTATGTAACAAAATGAAATAGTTTAAGGGATTTTTTTGCACAAAATATAATTCAAGGAGTTATTTGCAAATTCAAACGTGCTCTCTATTTATTTATTTATTTTTTTTTTGGACTTTACCCTTTCTAGTACCACCAAAACAAATGGAGGGTAGTGTAGTAATTATGCCTTGAAGGGAAATCCCTATATAAACCACAAGAAGAAATCCCTTTCTTCAAAACCCTAGTTTTTTGCAGCAGCTAAGTCGCCCGCCTCCTCCCTCCCTCCCTCTCCGAGACTGCGCAATGCCTCTAAAAACCCTAGTTTCTACGGAGTCATAAAATAAGTCTTCTTCCTCTTAGCCTCTCTCTCTCTTTCTCTGTGTGTGTGTGTGAGACTGCACAATGCCTCTTTGAGTAGCCATATGAATTGCTACTAATATAGTAGTGGGGTTTCATATATTGGCTTAGTTAGGGGGCAGAGATGAAATTGGGATCCGATTTTCTATCTGATCCCTAATTCTAAGGCCTTTTGAGGGGACTCTTGATTTGCTCTATGAATTGTCCCCCAAGCATACCTTGGACATTTCCCTTCTTTTTTTCTTTTTTCTTTTTATCTCTATATGTACATATTTTTATATAAAACATTGATTGATTGATTAAGATATGATAGATTGATTAAGATATATGTGTATGGTTGGAATTGCCTCAGAATAACCGGAAGGAGATGGAATAGATAGACGCCGTCCGGTTCAGACAGAGGCGCACAATGACTCCGAATCGGTTTGAGGGAAAGGAACTATAACTAGTTGTGTATTCTCACTTCTTGAACGTTCCTTTCCTAGATTGATTCGGATATTTATTTATTTTTTCTATTTTCCTACCATTTCGTGTAATTGATTGTATCTATATCTATATATATATATATATATATAGATTTATATGTGTGTTTATGTATATGTTGAGAAATGAATCGGCATCTATATCAATCAGGTTGACAAAAGTCTCAAACTACAATTTGAAATTACAGGGTATTATTATTAAGTTAAATTAGTTATTGTTACTTGGTTATTGTTACTCAAAGTGGCGCTAATGTTTTGAAATTAAATAGTGAGCTTCTGGTTCATGTTATGAGGATAGTTTTGGGTTCAAAGGATTGAGTTCTTTTTTTAAGTTAGGCAGGATTGAATTCTTGATGTTAATATGTTTTGTCAGACGTGTCTAAACCTAAAATTGATAAGAGGGAAATTGTGCTTAATTAATAAAATCCGAGTGCAATGAAAATCCAGATAGTGAAATTATAAAGGTGAAATAAAAAATAAAAAAGGTTTTCTCGGGTTTTTCATAATTAAAAGATGAAGATTAGGGTTTTATGGTTTCAAAAATGAGGAGATTTGGTAAGGAGAAAGAGAGAACCAATGGTCTTTTTGGACGAATGATCCATGTTTAATTAGTTTGACCCATGTTAATTAGCTTTTAATTGGACCAAGTGCCCTCTAAGAAGAAAATTTTTTTTTTTATGTGACCAAGGCAAAAGCATTATTCAAAATTAAATCATATACAGTGTGAGAGAGAATTTGTGGGTTGTGTCCTATCAATTGTTTGGATAATTTGAAAAAAAAATTTAGTAATATACTACTTTTTTTACTCTTAAAGAAAAATTAAATTTTCATATAATAAAAAACAAAAGTTAAAAACTTAGCAAATTACTTGTAGCAGAAGATGAAGTAGTAGGGCCTCTTACGAGAAGGAAAAAGTATGAACCTTTAAAGGTACAACTATAAAAGAGTACACGTTAAGGTATACAGCACAATCAAAATGAAAATGAACAAAAGTAGCAAGTTTGCCAAGTTATGCTTATTTAATGAGGTTTAATAACATTATAATTAATATTAAACTCTTGTAAGGTACAACAATAATCATAATGAATATAATCAAAGTTGTAACTTATATTTACTTTAATATAATTTGATGAAAAGATTGTTAAATATTAAATAGTTTTCTCTTCTGTTTTTTTTATAAGTAAAAAAATAAATTTGTTTTGTTACAGTGTTCAAAATTTAACTCATTTTGAATGAATTGTTTATTTATTTATTATTATTATTCTTTTTTAAGGTATGTAGTCATTTCAAATGTATCAGACACGCCTTCTGTATCCTTATCCGGATATATTGTCCACTATGATGCCCTTAGTAGTACTAACTAAATGAATTATTATATCCCAATTAAAGTACTTAGTTACTTTACTAAGTCGAAAAAGTAACATTAGTTGGATTTGGACAGTTAAGGTATGTAAATGACTAAGGATGTCCAATCATCTTCAAAAACCTATTTAACACTGTTGGGCTAGTGACAATGTCTTCCATTATTTTTTTATCCAAGAAATTGGGATTAGTTGTGCTAGTGATGGCATGTCTAAACCCTAAAGAATGTAGTATTTGGTTATCTCTTGACATGTCATAGGGGTGACTATATATATGTATATATATAATAAATAAAGTGTAATATAACAAGGGGAGGTGACGATTAATATCAATATATATATATATATATATATATATATATATAGTTATTTCATTTTATTGCTAGCTACTTTGGGCTTTTAATTAATACCTAAACTCTAAGGCTTTGTTTGGATTGAGTAATTTGGAGGGATTTGAAAAGAAATGATAGTAAAAATTATGTTTGGATAATTTTTAGTGGAGAGAAGAAATCTCTCCAAATTCTTTATGTGTTATCTTCTAAAAAAAATGAGAAGTCTTAGAGAGAAAGAAGGTTAAGTAAGTAGTATTTTTATAATTCTGAAATTATCTTTTTATAAAATTTGACTCTTATCTTATAACATTTTATAAAAAAATTATAATAATAATTTAATTCTTGTCATTTTTTTTTTTTAATTTTCTCTTATCTATCTTTTTCGAAATAAGAATACTACGATTTCTTTTAATTTTTTTTTTTTTTTTTTATGAATTATTACTATTCTTTTCTCTTATAACTAATGTCATTATTTTTATCTCATATTTATTAAAACGAAATCTAAATACTCCTATATTATTATATAAATCACGTGCATCATATACGCAGCCTCAAGATCACTGTCGACTAGTCCAGTCGTCTCCAACCAAATTTGGCAAGTGCATGGTACCCAGCACAAAGCTGCCAATGGAGTCATCTCATCATTCAATTCCTGTAAACCCCACGATGTCACTGTTGACCATTAGACAGTGTTTGGGTATTTACATTTTTGTCAAACCCAATAATGGTGGACAACTTTCCATGGTCGGTCCCTAGCTTAATAAAAATCTCATTTGAATTATAGGGTTTGGTTGTTCAATTGGTCGTTTTCTTTTCTTGTCACAACCAATAAAAATATCTGCAATAATTATAAGATAAATCTTATTAGCTAGACAATCAAGTTTCTTTAATTCAATCCTATACTATTACTCTAGTTAATGTCTACTGGATATTAAAATATATTTGTTTTGTGGTTTGTGGATTTTTTTTTTTTTTTTTCAATTTTAAGACAGAATTTATAATACCACATATTATATGAAAATAATTTATTAGAGCAAGTCTTTTCAAAATGATTCAGTATCACGTTATGTCAGTATCACCATTATATTAACATATTAAAATTGTTTTAAGAGAATTATAAAAAATAATTTTCTTAAAATAAAGAGTTTTGCTTGGTTTGTAATTTTTTTGAAACAGTTTTTTATTTTCAAATAACTGAATATATAAAATTATACAAAAACTTTGCATTATTTAATTTTTCGAAAATTGTTTTTTTTAAACTCAATTATAAAAATATCTATTTTTAGAAAATTGAATCAAGCAATTTTTTTTGTACATATTTCTAATTTTCAGTTATCTAAAAATATTAAACTATTGTCAAAAAAATTGAACCAAATAAACCTCTAAGTAGTTAAATACTCAGCCCTACTTGGTTTGTCACTCAAAGAAAACACAAAACTGTTTTCAGATAATTATAATTTAAAGCTGAATTTTCAAAAAATAATTTTCAATCCTAATTTTGTAGAATTTTTTAATTTTCAGTCCTTTGAAAACATGTAAAATTGTTTTCGTGTCTTCCTCCTAGAATAAAATCTCTCTCCCCCTTGTCCATTCCATCCTTTGGTCTTTGAATCTAATTCCAAAACTATTTTAAATTTGCAAACTTAAAATAAAAATCTCTTCATTTTAATTCCATCAAATCATCGATACAAACAAAAGCTATTTACTAGGTTGCAAAGCATACGCTAATATTATATAAATATTAGGGTCTAACTAATTTAGATGGTTATTGTTTAGTAGACATTCACTTTCATCAAACAACATATTACAAACTTGACAGTGGTCTGACATGGATTGCATTTACATACATCATACTTTGCACATAATTAATAATTATATGCACCCACATACATTTATAATAAGCAGAGTTTTACATAAAACATAAGGAATCTAGGAAGACAAAAGGATAGAGAATCTTTACATATACATTCAATATATTAGTACTATGTACATACAAAATACAAATATATAAGATCCTCTACAGATCTGGTACAACTGACATCTATAGCCATATCTATGCATTGAGATTGTTGATGCTGATGAACGGCCTGGATTGGTTGCAAGCACACTGCTCTACAGACCATCATAGTAACCTCCACATGTAATTTGAGCTATGGGCAGTGGCACACCTCTTGCTACTGAAATTGCATCATTCAATTTACTTGGATGCTTGATCTTCTGCAACAACAAATTAGGGTCAAATCAGATTGTATTAGTTCATAAAATTGAGATCTAAAGACTGTTTCGGTTGTGAATTTCTTAGGATTTTAAAGAAAAATGTGGCTTCTTGAATATTTATGATTGATTATTAGTCCAATTCCTATTGCGGACTCCGAAATGATTAGATGTACACTGTCTTATCCCGAAGACTGATTCGGATTTCAAACACTACTCTCAGAAAGTTGGAAAGAATTAGATATTCACAGCTTTATCTTGGAGATACTTATTCCGATTTCAAACCGGGATTTGAAAAGGACTAGATGTACATGGCCTTATCTCGAAGATTGATTCCGGTATCAAACCACTCATGTGTCTTCTGACTATGTTTTAAGTGAAGTGACTACCGTTAGTAACTTCTGCAAAGGTACTATTAAGACTCAAATATGAAGAAACTGAATTGGGTTATAAAAAAAAAAATTTGAAAATTTGGCAAAAATATGCAAACCTTGTCATCAGTGTAGATCTGAAATCTTAGCTTCTGATTCTTTTGATGCTGTTTGTTTCTCTGACTGCCTCCAAAGACGATGATGCATATGGTGGCAGCAGCAACACCAAAGGAGCAAATAGCACCAACTCCGCTCAAGCTCCACTTCCATAAGTTCAAACCACCACTGTTTTCTTCCCAATTGACCTCTTCTTCACCATGTGATTCCAAGTTCTCTTTTTCAGCCTTCAGATTTGATGGAAAGCTCTTGCTTTCCTTTTCCTGATCTTTATCTTCAAATTGAAAAGCACCCACATCAATTTGAGGAACAATTCCCCTGGTTCCAGACCTTGGGGAATCCATTTTCATGTCGACGAATTCGTTTTCTTTCTTGAAGAAAACTTGAGAAACCATGTCCTGATCAGCCTCCACAGCTGCAGTGTTTGCAGCTGTGATCTGCTCACTCGGCATGGATGGCACCAATTTGATCTCAATTGGTACCTTATTGGTATCTTTCCTTACTTCATCATCCTTGGCCTTGTTCATCATTGGTGGTTCCAATTGAAAAATTGGGACAGGAACAAGTTGATTCGGCACCCTTGACTTCTCCGGTTTCTCTCCCAATTTCGGAGAATTGGGGGAGAAGTAGTTCATCCTGAACACACTTTTCTGATCACTTCCATATTTTCTCGAGAAAATCATTTTGCCACCATCATCATGGATTTCAAGAAACCCATCATCAGGGAGGAGTTCCCACTCATCAAGATCCATTTCATCTATAGGAGAGAGAGTGTGTGTGTGTGTGTGTGTGTGTGTGTGTGTGTGTGTTTTTTCCTTTTTGGGAGAGAATTGGGGATGGGATGATGGAGGCAAAGAGGGGGGTTAAAATATCAGAGAGCTTGGGGGTGTTGAAAAGTTTTGATTCAAAGAAGGTGGCTTCTCATGGAGTGTAGTGAGGAATTTGTGTAAGAGGAGGCCACCCCATGGTGTGTGTCCTCTTGCTCTTGGAGTGAAGATTGATTCAGCTGGGAGAGGGGATATATGATAGATTTGGTTGGGAAGAGCTTATCCTTCTAAAAGGGAACAAAGGAGAGCATGGTCCACTGGGACCCACCATATTGAAACCCCTTCTGAAAGGGTCCTTGGATATTTCTTTTCAATTTCCTATTGGATTGTTGAATGAACTTTTGGTTAAATATTATGACTTCGGATAAATGTAAACCATGGTATACAATCAGATGACGAAGAGAATTGATGCTTCAACCATCCCAGGGTTTTGACTTGTTTGTTATTTTATATTTTTCCCTCGAATTCTGTGTGCAAATAGTATTTTGGCATAAGTGAACATGTTTATGTTTTATTTAACTAATTTAATTTTTTCTTGAAGCTGAACATGAAAGTTAAAAGATTACTAGTTTAAAATTGAAAACTTATATGTTAATTTTTTTGTAAACAAGTTGAAAAATATTTGTTCTTGTTTAGAGACAAGTTTGGAAATACTCGTTCAATAAAGAATTAAGTTTAAAAATTCTATAAATAGAGTTGAGATTGAATAGAGAAAAAGAGAGAGAGAAAAAGAGATAGCTTTAGATAGAAAAAGTAAATCGAGTTTGTGAGAGAAAAAATAATGTATAAACTAAAATATTGAAGTAAAATAGTCGTACTTCACCTTTAGACATAGACAATCTCGTTTTGTATCTGTATGTGCGTTTTTATCGTTATATTTGCTTCTAACACAATTCACATTATTTATGTACAATTCTACATTTATGATGTAATTACATTATTATTTTATGATGTTACATGCAAAGACGTGGCACCACAAGAGGAGATATGTTGATTTCTCTCTAGACACTTCAAGGGAAAGAGTTTTTTAAAAATAGGAAAGATTCTCCAATCTGTCTCACTCTCACATGAATGAAGAAAAGCGAGGATTGCTTGTTAGGGTTTGCTTGGAATGGCATGGATTGGAAAGGTCTTAGAAGAGGAAGAGGAAAAGGAAAAGATGAAAGTGAAAGGCTGTACAACTGTCCATTGTTTGGTATCGTTATTGAATTTAATAACATGATCAGTTAGAGGATTAAATAACCTCGAGAGTCTTGTAGATTACCTTAGGTACCTTGAATGGTGAATTGACATGTATGCCTTTAAATGCGGCAATAATGCCAAATGTATTAAATTTCATATTCCAAAATAGAACAGAGAAGAAATTAGTAGGAGAAAACTACACAACACAAGTGATGTGCATGTGAGGGTCCACAATATGTAGAAACCATAAAAAGTTAAATTGAGAATCAAAGAGAAAAAATTGTAAAATGAAAAAAACTAGTTGGGGAAAATTATCCTTGTGTAACCATGGCTTCAGAGAAGGAGATAGAAGACGAATTGTCACTCAAAATAGCCTTCATATGTCTTTTTTTTTTTTTTTTTCCTCTTTTGAATCTTTTCTTCGAAAAAACACTCCTATACCAATTTTGTTCAAATCAGAAAAACCACTAAATTGTAACCTGGAGTATGTATTTTTGTTGCTTCTGAACATCTATATGATATGACAGCAAACAATTGATGCCGTTTGTCTAACGATAAAAGGCCATAATGGTCTGTACCCTAATCAGTAAGGGAATAATAATTATTCCTTTTATAGCCATGCAAGTGATGCATGTTTGGGCATATCAACCATACATTTCTGGTATTTATTTATTTATTTTCATGGCAAAAATGTTAGAATAGAAGTGATAGGGTGAGAAGGCTTCTAACCGGACTCTCTAAGAACGAGGAGCAACTCAACCACTCAATTACGACAGGTATGTGTATACATTTTGGTCATTTGGTTCAATTAATTTATTTTCATTAGCAGCGTGCCTTGACCTTTGTTTTGTTTTCCGTCTTGGGCATCTTATCGCGTTAGAGTTTGGGTAATATTTTAGTCTTTTGTTTTTTTTGCTTTGATATTTGTTTTGCCGTCTTCTCCGTCACATGGCGTTAGTCTTTGGGCAATATTGTATTTCTCCGGAAATTAATATTCGGGTAATATTGTACTTTTTTTGCTAGGCTGTGTGCATATTTCAATACCCATATTTACCTTGCAAGTTAAACTCATCTTTTTACATATCGCTTATGTAATAACTTTTTTTTTCTTTTTTAGTCGATATTCAAACACATATTGTTTTTACCGAGACTTAAACCTAATATTTTAAAGACATTCCTTTGAAAAAGGGGAGTTTGATACTGCTGGTTTAATAACTCACATTGCATGTACAAAGTAGGCACGAATCCAATCCAATCAGGTGTAAAAAAAGCTACCTTGCGTCATGGCAAAGTCATTGGAGGTGAGAGGATACCAACTAATTAAACGTGGAGTCTTTTCACAGATTATTAATCGATGCCGCATGGAATGTCCCACCAATGGACAATGCCTACCCAATTGATAGTGAAACACAGCTCATGCCTAAAAGGTTTTCACTCCAATTGCATTGTCATGTTGCTAGTTCTGGTGGAAAAGAATAAAACACTAATGATGCAACTAAATGCAATTAGCAAATCAAATCAACCACTACTTTTAATTAAACACATCAAACAGTGATTCAAAATCCTACATCATGCTTTAAATTTAATGCTGGTTCTAATTGGAGATACTCAAGCCATGCAAGAAATTCCATGCTTTTTTAGCTGCCATTATTGGTTCAAAAACATTGTTTTGATTCCCCAATTTCACATACCTAAAACTCATTGCAATCACAAGGAACCTAACTAGGAGCAATTTCACATACCTACCTTAAAATCATTGCAATCACAAGGAACCCACAGCAAATAATATACAAAAGGGTAGCTGTTCATAATACATGGCTGTTCACTTCCTTCATACAAGAAGCAACCCAAAACACATAAGAGCTTCAGCTATCATCACTAATAATAAAATTTAGGATAGGTTAAATTAGAAAAATTATCAAAAGGATTTGGAGGTAGTGTGTAGAGAGACTACCTGTCCCGGTCGCTGCGGTTTGTAATATCCTGACTTGAGAAACTTCGACATACTTGCTCTCAATTTGACCCGATACAATAATTGCGAGATCCACCTTATGAACATGACCTGGATGATGAGGCTTCACCTAGGGAGACAGAAGTCAAGGAAGAAGCCCAAACTCTGGCATTCTTTGCACCATCATGAAAGTTCCTGGTCTTGCATAGTTTCAGCTTGGTCCAAGCCCGCTTCGCATCAATCAAGTGAACAACACGCCCCAATATTTGGCTCCCCCCTCCAAACATCTCCATATTGAAATGGGATACAAATGATACCCAGAAACCTTTAAAATGAGACATTGCTTTAGGGCATACATGTACAAGTATCCTTAAACAGATGAACAAGGTAGAGAGAACTAAGTAGGGCTCCCTTGCTAATATCTTATTTAGTGATGACCCGGTCCATGACTGCATAACAAACTTTTCACTGTTCCTCAATTTGATAGGTTGAGCCACATGGGCATTTTGAACTGGTTCAAAGCCTGAATTCTACATAATCAGTTAAACAGACCCCAAAAATTCAACATGATCTCATGGCCTGAGCTTAGCGATAGGGAGCTACAAATTGCAAGTGACTGCAAGGCATTGATTTAAAAGAAGTATTGGACCTAGAATCTTCTGGCCTCCAGTGTTGCCTCTTTGACCAATGACTTGCAGTCACTGCTCCCCATGACAGCATCAAGCCCATTAGATCAACATTTAATAGACCTAAAGGAAGAAGCAGAAATGATGAAAAAATTTAGTGTCTCAGATATATATACATTCATTAAATTCAGGAAACAACTACCTGTGGTTTTCTCGTAAAATTTCACAAGGGAGCGGAGATCTTTTGAACCACAAAATCTTGTTCTTGATGTCTGGTTCACAATTAATATAGTGGGCAAGCCATGAATGCCATATCTTGAAATTACACTGCAATATATGACCCACAGAAAGTGAATGAGTGTAGAACACTTTTGCAAATTCACTGCGACTACAAACAAGAACAGGTTCTCAAAAAAAGCTACACTTTTGTATAAATTACTCTTACTTTCATACAAGTACCAATTTCGTAGAGAGAAGAAATAAAGCAAGTTTACTCTCAAAAACAAAATATGTACCCTTGAAATGCTACTGATATGATGCCTAAGATTCTAGATTGAGTTCTTTTTTCAAGGATAAATGTTCTAAGTTCTAACAAAATCGTTAACATGAACTCTATTTTAATAACAATATGGTGGTAGAAGCAAGGCAAGTAACAACATCCATACTACCTTCCTATTTGAAGGAACAAAATACACCAATACAACTGAGGCTTAATCAGTATATATGAATAAACTGTTGATTGTTGCAAAATATGACTATATAATTCACTAAACAAAAGATCAGTCACGAAAAGCAAATCCCATAGCGGATAAAATAAAAATTAAAATTAAAAGTACATGATTATTTAAACAAAACAAAAAAAGTAATCAATGAGAAGTTAACCCCATGGAACAGCTTTTACATTCATAAAATGCAGAATTAGAAAGGGGCAATTACAGACTAGTTATATATTGTAAACCACTTTATAAAGCTCTTCAGACAATTATATATTACAGACCATTTTGGGCTAAAAAAATCTCAGTTCCAAGAGCCCTCCCCTAAAAGAATACTCTAGAAGATGGAGTATGGGCTGATTTCCTAGGACAAAATCAATATAATTTTGTAATCTTCTGAAGTAAAAAACGTTTAAGCCAGAAGTCATCCTTGTTTTTACAAGGGTTCTGATGTTCTAAGTTACAAAAGTTCTGATATTGTAAAAATTTATACCTTACATTACCCATGCTAGTTGCTAATTCATCATACTTCTGGTTCCAAAGGCTTTCAAGTCCAAGGACTCTCCCCTAAAAGAAGGATCTAGAGGACAGATTTCATATCGCTTTGACCATTTCAATCAAATATTATACTATTATAATATTTTGTAGCAAAAATTCAAGCTCTGTATCATCCTTTTATTAATCCAGGTGTTCTATAAGTTTCAAATTGCAAAAGTTTATTTTCATATTCAGTTTAGTGTTTGGACGTTCAAAGAGGAGAAAAAGAAGAAGAAACAAAGAGTTAGATATTCCCACCTTGGCATGGCTGAAGATTGTTCAACTGCCAAATGATCAATTTGAGGAAACATGGAAGCTAAGGCTTCAAATTTTGAATGGGCAGTGCGTGAAAATGGACACCATGACGCATAGAAGAGTACAGAAGTTTGCACATTCCCCCGTATAGAAGTCAAAGTTCTGTCAAGGAAGTCTCCATCTACCTGAAGATAACCAAAACCTTATGACCTATCAATATGTTTACTGCATTGCCAACAATGCTAAGAGCAATATATGAATCCCTGAGAGCTCATGCTGGCCCATCATTATTTCCTCATTACTAGTAGATGAAACTGTATAATATAAATGCCCGTGACAGAACATAAGCTAAGAAGGCAAGGATTAATATATGGCGTAAGATGACTCTTAATACAAGTCAGTTGCAAAACACAGCAAGTGAACTTAATTGAGTTAAATAACTTAAATGCATCAATATGAGATGTGACAGTCTTGATGAAAGATTATACATTCAAGAAATTTGGTTTAATTCCAGTAAATATTATTTTATAAATAGTTAGAGGGATTCACAGTGCAGATAAAACTCTAGTGAAATTGAATTGGACACTCTTGGACATCAAAGGTTAGAGAAAAGTTTGAAAGGCACAAGATGACATACCAATGAGAGTTGGAAATGTATTGGAAAGGCAGCATATTTAACAAAGTTGTACAACATAACTATTAAGTTGGTTTTAGTGCAATCCCACAAGTTGGCACACCAAGAAAGGTACATACGTAACATACCATGTTCATCATAGAGGGTAGAAACAAGATGACTTATTGAAGTCCTTAGATCCCTTATAGAGGAAAAACATAGTTATTTGAATACAATGAACATTTAATGGACTCATTAGCTACAGAGAAAAAAAAGGAAAAACACACCAGTGTGTGGACACACGGTGGACTCATTTTAAATCATATGCTGTGGGAACACAATTGTTGAATTTCTACGCAACATCCATACGGCCAAAAAAAAAAATGCAAAATCAAGAGATATAAACCATCATATACTTCCCCCACATACAAGATTTCTTTTTCTTTTTCTTTTTCTTTTCTTTTTTTTTTTTTAAAAAAAAAAATTATCTTTGCACCAGTTGTCATTTAAAAGAAGAATTTTCTAACAAACTATGAAAAAGAACAACTAAGTAAAGAAACAGGCATGAAAATTGAACATCAAGAAATCAGCGTTCACTCAACCATAAACAACCATCTTACCCACAACCTAAAAAGATTGAAGAGGCCCATTCAGCATTGATTTATCCTAAAGATTTTATTTTTCGATAATTTTGTCATCATCCAATTGTTCCCAAATGGGTCCATTCAACGATGTAAAATATCACAATGTCCCAAGGGCAGGTTCTTACGCGTTACTCACCCGTCCGCCACTGGACAACTGATGGAAAGGCTAAAGTAAAATAGAAAACCTCCGCATGGTCGTTAATGGCTGTAATAAAGTATATCATTGAATTCCTAAGGAGAAAAAACAGTGCTATTGGTGAAGACTGACACACAATATATATTATGATCTGATCATAAGTGTATTGTGATTTGTGAAGCTATAGAATTATAGCTGGCACACAGAAGAATAATAATAATGATGATGCTGATTGGAGGTAACCAAATTGAAATTCCCAATTGAGTAGGCTTACCTAGAGTAATCTCTTTGTTTTGGATATAAATGAGCTGACTGGGAACATAGTGGAAGCCCACTACATAATAATTCAGATGAACTAAATTATTTATAAGGATAAAGAAGTCCTAGATCACAAAGATAGGACTACCAGAACCTGCTTTGATTTACATAGCCTTCAACATGTATAACAATTAACAAGATATAAAGGAATGCCTCTTGCGACAAAAAGGGGGTGACAATATGTGTGTGTGTTTAAGTGGAGTACAATTAATTGAAGGGTAGAGAACATTGCTTTTATTGTTTTATCTTTACTAAGATGCGTAGTTAATTTTGTTTCATGCGTACAGATTACAGTATTAACTTGAAGAAAGAAAGGTGTACATTGATTTTTGAGTCATTAGACAGCAATTATGTTATTGTTTTATTTGGGATTTCTACTTTGTTTTTCATACTTGAATGTGATTTAGTTTTTCCTGTCGTTAGTCATGATTATATAGTACTCTATAAATAAGACTTTAGATTGTCATATAACTATGGAAAGGGAACAAATGCTATAATCAACAATATAACACGTCAAATCAAAAGTTAGTTTAGGTCAGTTTGTGCCAGTTAGTCATCATTGATTTGCCTAGTTATTGCCTCAAAAAACGTGATTGAAGAATGTAGATCGTGAAGATGACTTGAATTAACAGTCTTGATGATCTTGAACAGCATATAATTAGGTAAAGGTAAGTTTGACAGAATGGATCATAAAACTAAATCGTATTAAAATTAATATGATCAACCTGAACAAATGTCTACCACACCAAAGAAGTCTTGTTAAGTGTTTTTAAATGCAAAAATGTGTTATTTATCGGATTTAAACACTTTACACCTATACAAACATAACAAGTGTGAATGAAATAAGCTGGTTAAAATGGACAAACTAGTAATATCTTATGTGATGTCGTGATAAAGAGAATATCAAATAGGCTGAAATGAAATCTTACAAGCCGATCATTAGGTGAGGTATCTAATGTGCAGCAAAATGTTAGAGACACCGAGGTAGACTGAAACTAACATAATGGAGTGATTAAAAGACCTAAAGAAAGTAGATGTAATAGAAGAATAGAACAAAATGAAATGAGAGGATTCGGGTGGCCAAGAATTTGATTCAAATCAAAACATGGAAGTTATGAAAACCATCCTTGTAAAGTATGACATTGATAGTAATCCATGCATGACCAGAGATTAAAGGATATATCTTTCTATTTTGAGGATCAATCCATGTGTGTCCCTAGTGAGTTAATAAACAAATCAGAGTTGTTCAACTGTAAGAAATATATATATATATATATATATATATATATATATATATATATATATATAAAAGAATTTCTGATTTTGTAATCTACCTTTTAGAATTTAACTTGGACTAAGGTTCCAAGTTCCAAGTAATGTAAACGGGCTAGATGGCTTTCTCAAACATCTCGAGTGCATGAGAGCATAATTGGGCAAATAGGGAGTGTATTGCAAGTGTTTTCCTACGGACATAGTTTGGGAGATTTGGTAAGAACCTCAGAGCTTGTGCATTCAACATTGTTCTTGGAGCTTGGCTTTGAGATTGATTGATAGAGAGTTAGCAAGATTGTTTTCCCTCACTTCACAATACTACAGACCTTAGTGTCACTCTTTGCCTGTGAAGCAATATGTAGTAGAACAAGTGGACGGGTTATTGCCTACAAAGGATCAAAATGTGCGGAGATGCACTTATTGAAGAGACAGTTACAAGACTTGTGCAAACAAAGTTGGGCATACGACTTGATCAGAGGTAAATCAACTTCATTGATCCTTAGGTAAGAATATATAACTTAAAGTTGTCTTTTTTCAAAGTGGATCGGTTAGCGTCAAAACTAAGTCCCTCAAGTTTTCTCAGTTGGGACTTTTTCATATAAATATCTTGGTGTCATCTTTTTCATTGCTTAACTGATTGATTGGATGGTTATGCATAGTTGAATAATGGCAAATTAAATTGGACTGGCATTAAGGACGCTTGGAGGGCTACGCTGCTTTGTATCTGGTGGTGTATTTGGCTTGAGAAAAATAGGAGATATTTTGACGGAAAAAAGAAGCCTGTTTCTATGCTTAAGTTCTCTGTTATTTCTACTCTTTTTTGTTGGGTTTCAGGGAGAGATTATAGATCTATGGAGGAAATTATTGTTTTCTTGGCCTCTCTGAAGGTCTAAGGCGCCCTTTGGCCCTTTTGTTTCTTTGGGCTTCGCTCCCCTTTTGAGCGTTTTTAATAAATTCTTACTTATCAAAAAAAATAAAAAAAATTGGACTGAAAACTGGTAACTGATTAATCTTCCAAACCGCATCAGTCAAAAGAAGATTAATTTACCTCCCACTCTAGGTCCCTACGAATCCATCTAGATTCTTCCATTGTACAATTTCCATGGTCTCAAAAAGGAAAATGCATACATATTTTTTTACATATATATATATATATATATATACTGAATAAAGGTCCACCATCCCTAGAATCCAACTGTGTACCAAAAAACTTGTTTTTCAACTTTCATTGCCTCCTTCGCTTCATCAACTGAATATTCCTCCCAGAACACAGCACCAAACAAAATGAGGCTGCATTCCTGTGAAGTTTCTCACCTCTCCGGATATTGAATAAAAATGCCATTAGTCCACCCAAAACAACCAAGAGAAGGTGGCACAACTCCCTAACCACCTTACAATGAGATGATCCGCCAAGGCTTATATTAGAAATTAAGTAACGCACACGGTACACCTATTTACGATGCACTTTGAAGGGTAATACTTCTTCACATACTAAATAGCCCATTAACACAAATTACTTGCTTACCGTACCACGTACAACTTAAGGCTTACGCCTCAAACAATTTAGAAATTACTTCCCTGCCACAATTTTATAATTGATAACCCCTTGGTATGCCATATTATCCACCAAATGATTTACATTCAACGTCGCATCAAGAATTTTAATTAAAAAGAGAAGAAAAACAGAAGCTATCCTTCTCGCTAAGGATCAGATGTAATAATCAAGAGCCAGTTGTTCCCTTACATGCCTAAATGTTGAACACTTGAAGACTTGCAATAAACGATCCAATTTAATGTGTATATCATTGAAGTCCTAATTCATACAAAAATAGTTGGAAGACATATGAGAAAGAGAGGGACTAGAAGGTGCTGCTGAAAATAACTTCATAAGACTGGAATTAAGGACTTCTAGAACAAGAATATTAGAGGTCCTCATCTTCGACGCATCAGAAGTCACAGCAACAACCTCTCTCTGTCTCTGTTTAGCACAAGGCACATGCTTATACATGGTTAGCATTTCTAGAAGGGCATAAGTATGAATAATAAGCATAGTTTCCCTATTAGTTTGTGAACCCCTAACTGTAATTTGTGAAATGTTTCTTTCATACTAAACAAAGTTTCCCTCTTAGTTTTAAAACTCCTAACCGTAATTTGTGAAATGTTGCTTTCTCTGTAAAGGCATAAACAAGTAACCATTTCATACTAAGAAAGTCCAAAAGCCAATTCGGTTCTTTATTCTCAACTACTACTATATTTTATTATCAACCTAAACAAGACTTTAACTTCAAACATTCAAAAGTCAAAATATAACACCTTTATTCTGATTCTTTAATTTGTACACCACAAACTCTGTCTCGCCAAATCAAAAAAGAAAAATAATAATAATAAAAAGTAAAGAATTAAAAGAAATTTTATAGTAAAAAAAAAAAAAAAGCATCTGAATTAATCAACAACTACCAAATTTTTCAAATTAATGCTAAAATTTCCGCAAAGAGCAAAATTTATAATGATTAACCAAGAACAAATATGAAACCACGAGAAATGCATCAAATGAATACAAAAGAAACAATATTCCATAAATTGCTATTCGAATTGAACATCTGCAACCTATATGATTAAAGCAAAATTAAAACTATAAGTCGTAGTAATACGTTTATGTACTTGTGTGTGTGAAACCTTGAGCAGATAATCTGTGATCGTACCTGGAGAGGCGAATTGGGGGGAAACGAGAGAGGGCACTGAAATCGGAGAGCGTTGATAAACAAAGATGATTGGTGAGGGCACATGGAGATTGATGATGATGAGACGCGTCGTAGCGCATATACGGCACATATGCATATGAAGAGTAGATATGGCGTTGAAGTCGCCATTGGAGGGTTCAGAGAACCAGAAAACAACGAAAGGAATAAATGATTAACACAGCACACACAAAATGGTGAAGTTGAAAGACAACACCAACAACAATGTCTATCTGGTTTCTCTCTCTAAAACAGTATTGCTGTATGAGTGGGGTACTGGTATCCCTTTCGCTCGCCAATTCGATCTCTCCTTCCTCTCTAGTCTCTACCAACCTATTTTTTGTTTTTTTTTTTCAGCTTAGATGTTTATAATCTTATACCTCTCCTCTATTTAAAAAAAAAACGTAGAAGAGATACAGTGATATGATTATAATTATCGGTGGTAGAACTGAGTATTAGGAGGAGAGAATGAGTCAGAATTACAAAATAACATCAAAACATTATTCTTACTTTTTCTTGCTCTTTTTTTTAATGGGTGTTGATGAATGTGCCACATTACCTACTTGCGTGGCACAACCTACTCTAAAAAGGACACATCTAGCCAGAACCTATCTGGCCTGTCACTGAAAAAGAGACAAGTAACCTCAAGCCACTTGTTCCATAACTGGAATCACTAGCGAGGAAGGAGTCGCTACCCTTCACTCCCTTTGAGGACGTACCCCTGTCCAGACGGATGGGTCCCTCCTCCTTTCTTTGTTATTGCTCGAGGTTCCTTACTGCAGGTAGGACCTCAGGTGCATTTCACCTTTCTCACCTCGAGCCCCTATGCTCAAGGAGACCTTGAAAACCGAGATCTCTCCATTTCAAATTCCCCACCTTGAGTCTGAGGGGAACTTGGGAACCGAGATTTGCTTGTCCCGAGGTCCCACCACCTTGAATTCAAATAGACCTCGAGGGCCAAGTCTGGAGCGGGATCTTGCGGGGGCAAGAAGGCAGTACCTTGAGGAAACTCATTCCCCATCTCTGAGATCGGGAGTCTGAGAAAATGTGGATAGGTGGCTGGGACCCAAGGCTTCGCCTTATTCTTTCAAAGGCCAACACAAAAGGGAAAGGATATTGATACCCAGGGTCAAGTTCTAAATAGGTATGAAGAGATGCATTAATTGTGAAAGACAACTGACGTGACCTGCGTTAATTAGGAGCGCCGTTTCCCCTTCGGACTGAAGGGCAAAAGTGCCTCCGCCCACTGGGTAATACCCCATGTGTCAGAAAGAGGAGTCCTCGATCCTGTGGACAAAAGGAAGCTCACCTCTATGACTGATAGATATTATCCGTTCAGAGGCATTATAAATAGGAGGAGTTAATCAGCCTTAAAGGGGGGAGTTAAGAAAATCTAACAACTAATTACCATGAAGCTCGAGCTTACCTTGGTACAATAAAAATATTGCCTTTCCTTTCTTAATCTTTGAGTTTCAAGAGTCCTTTGTGTTGCTTGGATCCCCACTTGGATACTGATCTCAGCACTCTAGGCTTACGTGGAATATATTCCTCATTTTATAAAGAACTATCATCAACAATGGGTTAAGTGTTAAAAAAATAATAAAAAATAAAATAAAATTGAGGGTTTTAATCTTTATTTTTTTAAAATGTGCATATTAGTTCATAAAAATAAAAAATAAAAAAGTACAAATAAGCCCCACAAAAGCTAAATATGAAAATTCTATTTTACCCTTTTAATTCCCAATTTGCCCCAACCCTTATATGTGCATATTAACCCATACCCATTTCCTCCTCCCTCTCTCTCTAGGGTTATGATATATATATATATATATATATATATATATATATAAATTCTTTATGGAAAATTGTCAAGAAAAAAGTCGAAGGATAGAATAAGGAAAGTGTCTGGAGATTCCGTTGAGTGCTTAAGATGGATTATTTCTCAGAGATGTCAGCATCATTAAACTTGCCAGATAGGTTTTCTCGAAACATCAGGATTTGAGTGATGATCTTGATCATCTCAGTAACGACACCCAATAGGACACAGTCAGGCCAAGTTCCTCTAATCAAGGGAAATATGGCAGCAAATGCGTTATCCATAATATCCATCATTTGGACGGAGCACTCCTTTCGTGACCAAACCCCAGAAAACAAAGGTCTCAAAAGCTGGAAAAGGATACGAGTAAGATGGAATAGACGTACTCACAGCCACAACACCCAAGAGTGATGTGGCCTCTTTTTTTTTTTTAATTTTATTTTATCAATTCAATAGACATATAAAATAAAATAAAAATTATTTTAGGGTAAACACAATGGATAGACAAAAAAACATATATACACCAGAACAACATCAATATGAGAGAGAGAGATAAATTAAGAGTGATGAAAGGTGGCTTACTTGTGAGATGGTGAAAGAATCTACACCAGAAGAAAAAGCAGAGTATATATATATATATATATATATATAACACCCAGAAAAGCAATCCAAGTGGAGAACAAATTAAAAGGTTCACATGAAACCCATGTTTAAGCCCAATACAGATCGCACTCTCTGCCTTCAAATGGGTTTTCGCCATTTCGTAGGTACAAAAAGAGAGTGAAGAAGATTGATTTGCAATGAACAAAAATCAAAAAGAACCCAAAATATGTACTTCAAGTATGATGAGATATATGGGTTCAAAGGGAGGTCTAAGCTTAGACAGAGGAAGCAGGAGGAGGTGGCAAGAGGCAGCGGCTATGGTAGGGAGGAGGAGGCGGCGGCATTTTATACCACACAGTGACCTATTTACGCCAAATTGACAGTATATGGGGTTTTATACCACATATAGATTTTTTTGCATTATATTGAAAGTAGAGGGGTTTTTTTTGCACTTAGACTCTTTTTTAATCCAGGTAAAAAAACAAAAACTTCCTTAAAACAAAAGAAGATATTCTCTTTGTATAAAAAATGGTTAATTACAACGACACCCCCTGATGTTTGCCCTATTGACAGTTATATACAACTTAGCCATTTTTTAGACAAAGACACCCCTCAAGTTTGCAAACTTGAATAATGATACCCCAAACATGATGAAAGTACATGTTTACCCTTTGACCATGTAAAATGACCAAATTACCCTCAATCAAAAAATCTCTTCTTCCAAATTTTCCATCTTCCCATTCTTGTGAGCCTTTCTTCCCTACCGAGCATCAAAGCCGGCACAGCCCACAGCCGAGCTCTTCACCGTCCCGCTGTCACCCTCATCCGAGCCATCCACAGCCGCAATCTATTACCCTCCTTGAGTTACATATGGTCTATTTGATGATTACAAACAAAGCCCCAATATTTCAGTTAGTGTCATATAGATTATTGAGTCAATTTGAAGATAGATGGAGCTAGGGTTTGGGTGAAAAAAAAAATTGCAAAAAAGATAACAGGGTGGTGCGTGTGTGGTGATGATGGTGGATGGGTAGAGAGAACTCCATATTTTCCGGCGCATTCCATTCTTGCCGTTGTTTGCTTGGAGCATAGAGAGGTTAGAGAGAGAAAAAGTACAGGGTTTGAGAGAGCTCGCTACCATCATCCGCAAGCTCACAGCCAAAGCCGCAACCAACCCATCGCCGTCACAGCCAGCCTATCTCCACGTCGGGGGTCACAAGCCCATCGTCGTTCTGAGCCGAACCAGGCCGTCGCCCACGGCCCAACTGTCTGCCGTCCCCATCTCCCCACCATCCGAGTCGGCTGCCATCAAAACCAAGCTCGCAGCCGCCTCCATCAAAACCGATCTTCTTCTTCACGGCCAACTCCTCCACGGTCGTCGCCTTCTCCACAGTCGCAATCCGCCTTTGCTATCATCCACGACCGAGTCCACCACCGCTGCCATCTCGTCGCGAACCAGACCATCACGGTTGAGTCCTCCCCATAGCCTATCGCCGGCACCACCTTGCCCGAACCAGCCCGTCCTCACCGTCCGTGCATTTTGGGTGGACATCTATGGAGCACATTTTTTTGTCAAATATTTTATTCAATTATAAGGCTGTGTTTGGTCAAGTTGGACAGAAAGAGAAACGACTGAAAGAGAGAGGAGATGAGAGGGTAGTTTGGTCATTTTAGGTGAGGATTAAAATATATCTTAGGGCATATTAGACATTTCATATCACTTAAGGCTGTGTTTGGCTCCGTTTTTTTAAAATGGGGTGTCATTGTTCAAGTTTGTAAACTTAGGGGATATCTTTGTTCAAAAATGGGCTATGTTGTATATGGCTGTCAATATAGCAAACCTCAGGGGGTGTCATTGTAATTAACCCTATAAAAAAAGAATGTTCTTTTTTTGGGAGTAGTAATTTTTAAGGTGAAATGTGAGACATTTGTTATTTCCTAAAAAGTTAAGAACTTGTCTTTTTAAGTTTTGAATATTCAAATTTAAAATTTTAAACTCCAAGAACAAATATGAAAAAAATATATGAAAATATGTAAAATATATTGTTTCAAAAAGGAAAGTGGACAATTATTTTAAAACAATCAAATAAATAAATGAAAGGTATGAAAGTTATTAATTATTCCTTTCACATTAAATGAATTGATATTTTGATTTTAGTAATTTTTTTTTTTTTTTTTCCTTCTCTAGTACTAATATTCTTCTTTCTCTAAAAATCTAAATGGTGGGTACGTATCAAACACTTGGATAAGGCATTGATTAGGGTGGCCACAGATCAGATTGGATGACACCTAATCGATCCGATTCTAGCAAATTGAAATTTTTTGAATCCGCCACCAATCCATTATCCTATGGATCGAATTGGATCCATGGATTGAGATTTTTTCTAAATATTTCATATTATTTATTTTTTAACCACAATCCAATAAATAAAATTTTCAATTTATCATCGTTACTTCATATATTTAAATGATTATTAACTAATATATTATTAAAGTCCATTAAATGATCAATCATCAACTAATTAAATTAACTAATACATTATTTGAATATATATATATATATATATATATATATATATATAAATTTCACGGATCGGATCGGACTTACGGATCGAATTTTTAACAGCTCAATTTGTGATTCGATCCGTGAGTTACAAATTCAATTTTTTTGAATGCATCACCGATCCGTGGGTGTAATAATCTGATCTGATTAGATCCGCACGAATTGAACCGGATTGAGTCAGAACGGATTCACGGATTATTTGTCCACCCCTAACATTGACACCCGTTATATATATATATATATATATATATATATATATAGAGAGAGAGAGAGAGAGAGAGAGAGAGAGAGAGAGAGAGTGTGTGTGTGTGTGTGTGTGTGGGCAGAAAATAGCTAACGGACACGTCATGCACACTTTCAGGACACAATACACGTTATGAACACTTTTAAGACACGATAAAATGATTTTGTAATTATTTTTTAAAAAAAAATGAAATTCAATACAATTTACAATATATTGTGGGTTAATGCGAAAAATAATATAAAATTAAAAATAATTAACATTTAATTCTAAACTTTAAATTAGTCAAAGGAGATAAAATAAAGAAAAATGATTATTTTTCTATATAGTAAAATAATTATTTTTTTTCATTTTACAAAAAAATACGACGAGAGGCTGGATAGACAGGATAATGTGGTGGGGTAGTGACAGAGATGGTGGCGGTGAATAGGTGGTTAGAGAGGGAGGGAGGGTGGGGTTGTGTTGTGTAACTTAATACTGTTGCCGGGTTTTTTAGTTACTTCATTTTTAATTTTGTAATTAAAAAAAAAAAGTTAAGTGCAAGAAACATCTTCACTACTTATTAGTATACAGGTGTTTGTTGCACTTAATCTATTAAAGAATGCATTAAAACAAGGGGTAAACATGACATTTCATACGGGGCCATTCTCGAATGTAATTAGACCAAAATTCAGGGGTGAAATTATATGTTTTTTTCATTTTTTACTTCAAAAGTTTTTAACAATTTTTAAAACAAAAAGAGAAAGGAAAAAAAAAAAGAAAAAAAAAAAAGAAAAGAAGAAGAAACAATCTATATATAAACCAGTCATCAAAAAAAAAAAAAAAACTATATATAAACCATTTTTTTTTTTTTTTTTTTAAGCACTTGGCAGAAAACAAACAGAATAAAAGAGGGAAATAGAGTTAGGGTTTGGTGAGGGACGAAGCTAAATGGAAGTGATAGCAGAGAAGAAAGAGTCCGATAACAAGAATTCACTCGTTGATCATTCATCAACGCCCACTTTTGATAAAGAATCCGAAGATCGCGAACGCCAAGCTCGCGATCTCAAAGCTGGGCTACATCCTCTCAAGGTCTCTCTCTCTACATATATATGTGTATTTGTGTAAACATCCTTTGCTTTCTTTATCTTATTTCGGACTGCTGCTTTATAGATTTTTGTTCCATGTTTGGTTGTTTCTATTGTACGTGATGGGATTTCTGTTTCACATATGAATCAAGATCTTGATTTATATTTTAATTTAGATTTAAGTTTCATTCTCGAGTAGATATCGTTGGTTCATTTCGACATGAATAATGAATTTGTTTTTTTTATCTATGCGTGTCTATTAGTGTGTGCATGCTTAATAGTTGTGTTTCTCTGTGGATGTGTTTGTATATTTGCCTGCACGGACTATAATTCGTCTTGGAATTGATCGGTTTAGCTAAATTTCAACCTAAATACGTGTATTGGTATTTGTGTTTGTAGACACTGCTAAAAAGGATCATTTGGAAGAGCAAGATGATTTTGAACATAAAATTAAAGCATGATTGAGGGATATGAGGTTTTTGAATTGTAGGGTGGGATGCCCTGTTCATGGGCCGCCATAGGACTAGGTGTAGGGTAAGATCAGATTTTGTATTAGGATGTGGATGGTTGGTTGAAACTTGGTATGGGTGAGATAGGGAAGTTGTATTATTATTAATTTTTTGAGGTGAGGTATTCCCAGTGGGAGCTTAAGGAGTGGATAAGAAGGGTTTCATGGAGACCAGTTTGGTTCACGATGGCCCCTCCAAAAGTTGCAAGGATTTGATAATTTCTTAAAGTTAAGACATAACTATTAACTGTTGCACACATGTACGCCCGTGGGGGGCATCTTTCTCTGCGTTCTCAGTAGTGAGGATTCATGGGCTTTTCTTCTCGTCCTTCTTTGCAGTTTGATGTGATTTGAGCATCAAATAAAAAAATCTAATGTATCCATTAAAAGCTCAACATAGTAAATTCAAAAGAAAAAACAAATATTTGGGAACAACACAAATCCCTCCCTATTGTAAGGGTGGGGGAATAATTGTAAGAAAGACACTGAGGTAGAGAGAGTTTAAGTGGATAAAGGAAGAGGGGAGGGAAGAGAAAATTATTCGATAGGGCTCACAGAAAAGCAATTTTCCAAACCTCATGAACATATCGCGAGAGAGAGAGAGAGAGAGAGAGAGCTTAAAGTTCGCTTAAAATTTTCTCTATAAGAAGTCTTGTATGGGTTCCTCCTTGTTACAAGGTCAAAGTAGATAATATTAGAGATACCAAAACACAAATGTGAGGGATCAAGAGAGAAGTTATGGATGGAGGAGAAGTAGACTAGCCAAAGGGACCTTCTGGTTATTTGGCAAATGTTAAAATGAAGAAACGTTCAATTAATCCGTAAATTACATAATTTTTGTAAAAAATGTCATTGAAAAGATATACATGGATATCTTTCTATATATCATTAATATTCCTAGAATCAATACACAACTTTTTCTTGCATCAACAAACAAAATTATTGATAAATACGTTTACAATAATAAAACAAATCAAGAAAGAATTGCGAAAAGAAATAAAAGGTAGGAATGTTTTTCTCTGTATGTAAGTGCAGGATCAATTACGTTGCCTTTAATGCTTGCTCTAATGTTGATATTTATAGTCTGATGTCGTTGGTATTACCCGTTGGTCCTTGAGGGGGTTCGGTTTTTTTACCCGAGACGTACCTTGCTAGGTCATGATTGGCTTAGACACCTAAGGGGTCCCATCATTCCTTAAACCATGACTCTGTTTTTGCGTGGTGTGTTAACCCTAATGCAAACATTAAATGCATTTGGCGCTTCGGCAGTGGCGGTGGTTGTAAACATTAATGACTCTCATCATAGCATTAAACGTGATTGTAAGGGTCTCTGTCTAGGCACGTGATTCACTATCCGTTTGGCGAGGCCTATGCTCAAACCTATGAATGCTCTGACTTCTCACCCTCCAATCCAAAAATTAGTTGTGAGTGCTTGAGATGATCCTACCCTTGTAACGTTTTGTGCCCTCAACTTTGAATCAGTGTGTCCTCGGTGACCTAGTTGTGATTCTAGGGTTTTATTTGTACTCAAGAATTGTACTGTCGAGGTTTTGTAACCTGGCATATCACTAGGGCCTTTTACTTGTACTCAAGAGTTGTATCTTCCAGGTTTGATGACCTAGCGTGTTTGCTAGGGTTTTGTTTGTGCTTGAGAATTGTGTCTTTGAGGTTTGATGACCTAGCCTGTTTGCTAGGGTTTTCTTTGTGCTCGAGAATTGTATCTTTGAGGTTTGATGACCTAGCCTGTTTGCTACTTGAGAATTGTATCTTTCGAGGTTTGATGGCCTAGCATGCTTGCTAGTGTTTTGTTTGTACTTGAGAATTATATCCTCGAGGTTTTGTGACCTAGTCATAATGCTAGGGTTTTGTTTGAGAATTACATTCTCAAACAAAATGGTGACCCGGCAAGGTCTATTGATACATTTTGTTGACCCTACAAGTCCTTCGTGGCTTTGTCCTATAACGCGGGCTTTACAAAATTCTAGAACAACTTTGGGCTTTACGAGTCCCTAAAACAAGTCAAAGCATTCTAATCTTATATGTTCTTTTTAGCATCAATTTATTGTACAATATAGTATTCCTAAAATCTCTAATACTTGGTAAAAGCCACTACTCAAATGTTTGTTCCATTAATCTAGGGTGTATTGGGAGGATGGACTTAGTACAAGAATAACATTTGGCATTATTTGCATACTGGCTTCCTTGGACTCAAACTATCTTTTTCGAGCTTGAATTAGCGTAATTTTCATTTTTTTTTTATTTTTTATTTTTATGAAAAAACTTATGAAATTTCCATTTTGTTCTTATTAGTTTGCCCTCCCTCATTCTCATTCTCTTTTTCATTCTTTTGGAATGAAGTTTTGGTAGTTATGTCTCTCTCCTAAAAGCTTGTACCTTTCATAGTAGACGGTGGTGGTTGTTTTTTTTCTTCATATTAGTATGTGCAATTGAAAGGTTGTTCATTAGGGTTTAGGAGACATATTAGTTGTGCTATATTTTCACTTACGCAATCATCTTGTTATTCTTTCCTACTTGTTTGTTCTTATTTTGCTATTGAAGGTCTCTTTTTCCCTCATCTCTATCTAGACACATTACTAAAAGAATTACTGTTCTAAGCATAACTCAGGTAACTTTTTTGCTTGTGATGGTTGGGGAATTTTCTCTATCACGTTTATCATGTCAATATTGAAGGCCCCGCCCTATATTTAGATATTTTCCAACTATTCATTTGGAAATTTTTAGTGACAATATCAGCCCTTATATTCATTTAAATACATAAAGCAAGAGAATGTAAATCCATCAGGATGAATAAATGTTAGGGATAGATGAATATATTTATACGCGTTTAATTCATCTTGTTCGTTTTCATGTTTAATTTTTTAATTTTTTTTTAATGTCTATGCTTATAGTGCCACTCATCTTTCTTTAATGTTTCTATAACCAGCACAAGTTTGTATTTTGGTACACTCGTCGAACACCTGGAGTTCGAACTCAAACATCATATGAGGACAATATAAAGAAAATAGTGGATTTTAGTACGGTAAGCTCCTTCTATATATGTTTAAATATTATTAGGCTACGATGCTAACCAATCATAAATCTTTACTTTAATTAGTTTTACTAGATTTATATATTTTGGTTGAGTGTGTTGCTTTTGTTTTATAATTATCTATTTACAGGTTGAAGGATTTTGGATCTGCTATTGTCATTTGGCTCGTCCCTCATCTTTGCCAAGCCCTACTGATCTGCATCTTTTCAAGGATGGAATTCGCCCACTATGGGAGGTAAATATTTGATCCTGACATTCCATTTCTTGTGATAATTAACGATAGTTTTTTCCTTCTTCCACCCCCTTCCTCTTTTATGCTACACATTATGAATTTGGGAAATGATAAATGTACTTTTTTTTTCTTTAACTAAATGACTTAAATGCCCCGTTATACTTCATTCTCAAGAATGCAATAAAGGACGATAATGTTAGTTCACATTCAAAGTGGAGTGCATTCCCTTTGAATCTTTACCCAACACAATTTACTGATTCTATTGGAAATTATTGTTTGATCAGGATTCTGCTAACTGCAATGGTGGTAAGTGGATAATACGATTCAAAAAGACCGTCTCAAGTCGCTTTTGGGAGGATTTGGTATGTTGAAAGGACAATTAGTTTTTTTTTTTCTTTTTTCTTTTTTCTTTTTGACACTGTATTTAAAGATTTTTAGTTGATTTTTCCGTTCACCTTCAAGTGTTCTGCATTTATTACCGGCCAAGATATTCCCATGAAGTGTGCAATTTATTATGATTTTCTTTACTGTCTCACGCTATAGCGTTCCAATATCTTTGACAGTTTGCATTTTTTTCCCCTGGAAGGTAACAGTTTGCATAATTTAAGCCTTTCTCCCAGCATATATATATATATATATATATATTTTTTTTTTTTTGGATATTCCCACAATTAGAGATATTAGCATACTTGGAGATTTACTTGGCCAGCCGTGTACGGAATGCTAGCCCTCTCTACTTTAAAACTTCGTGCACCGGGGGCCAAATAATTCCAAATTTTGGACTAAATTTCCTTTGACTTATGAATTGATGGTAAATCAAATTTTAAATCTCCTATATTACTTCTAACTAGTGCCTAAACATCCCCATTTGATATACGTGAGGTGGAAATGTTTAAGTTCCATTCCACATGGGGCCTTAAGGATCATATCTGGATCCAGTAAGGCTTGATAAATGTGTCATCTGATGTATCTTATCTTGTATTTTGTTTTTGGGAAATCATATCAGGGTGAACTGAAAGTGGCTTAACCTTGTGTTGATGTTTGGGAAATCATATCAGGGTGAATTTAAAGCGGCTTGATTAAATAAACCTGTGTGTTGGACAGCCATGCATTACAATGATTGGCTTGGTTCATGTGCTCAACCATTTAATTTAACTTTAGAATGCTATCTTTATGTGCATGGAGTGGGAGATTCAAATGTATTCGTTTACGAAGCTCTGATAATCTGAGGAAGCTTGTGTGAATAGAGTTAGACTCGGACCCCCCCTTTGTTGGGTATGTTAGGCTAGCTCATGGCTTTGAAGCTGATAACGTACAGAAATGAAGGAGGTGTGTAGTCTGCAATGTGAATGTGGTTGTTAGCTGACAGTAGACATGATCCTTTTTTACTTTTACTACTAATACATTGCAGCCTTCTGATAGTGCTGCAGTACACTATCAATTTTATAGTTTTGACATTTTGCAGAAAACTATTGCATTTATTGTATAATGTGGCTAATTATTCTCTCCACAATATTGTAGAATTTTTAATTATTTGTTCTCCGGGAATTCTCTTGCAGGTTATAGCATTAGTTGGTGACCAACTTGATTATGGTGATAACGTATGTGGTGCAGTACTAAGCATTCGTTTCAATGAGGATATATTGAGCGTGTGGAATCGGAATGCATCTGATCGTCAGGTTTACTACTGCCAAGTCTCAGCCATCATTTATGTTTACACAAATCTGCAGGCCAACAATAAATTTATTAACCCTGCCTTACTTTTGAATAGGCTGTAATGGCTCTGAGAGATGCGATCAAAAGGCATTTGAAGCTTCCCCACAGCTATGTAATGGAATACAAGCCCCATGATGCTTCTCTGCGTGACAATTCGTCGTACCGAAACACTTGGTTGAGGGGATAGAGATGTGCTGGATCCTCTCATTGCTCTGCCAGGTACTAATGCAGAAGTTGCATATCCGTATACCTCTGGCTGTTCTGTTCTGGTCCTCACGACTGCAACCAGTGAATCCTGTTTTATGATCCAACATCGGCCATCCATTTGGGTGCGCACGGATGACAATCATCAATATGGATGTGTAGGATGTTATCAGCTTTTATTTATACAAATTATATAATCCGAACTTCTGATATTAGTTGTCTATTGTTGTATGTGTATGTAAGAAACAGCCCTTGCCTTGACTGAGGTTTGGTTGTCTAAACAATCTAGTCTCCAAGTTCAGAGATCTCATTGGTTATGGCGCTCTCCAATTTTTTGGTTTGCTAGTTGTTACACTCCACCTTTTCACAGTAGTTTGACTTGTAATTTAAGAAATTGGGTAACACGGAAAAGAAAAGTAGAAAGCTATATAGAGGTTGCTCATAATGTGATCAACAGGACAGCTCATGATTAAATTTTTTTGGGGTAAGTGCAAAAAACACCTCTGAAGTATATATTTCGTAACACTTTTGTTTCCTATTTGAAAAGGTGTGGAAAAAATACTCCTATTCTTTTTACATTTTACGAAAATACCCCTTCAATAAAAAATTTGATATAAATTAGTACTATAATGCCAAATTTACCTTTTTACTCTTTCAACAATGCCCATACCAAACTTTGAACTGGTTCAATCTCAAACTAGTTTAGGATAAGGAAATACCTGTAACCAAACATCCTTTTTCTCTTACACCTCAAGCAGTGGTTGGTTCGGGGCGTACAACATGGCGGCGCAGTTTCCGAAGGCGGTGGCGCGGGTGATGATAGGATGCCCTATATTTTCTCTCTTTATACAAACCACAAGCCCTAATTTTCAAAGACATGCATATGGATATGGTCATGTATATATACATATATGGGGAAAAAGATGGATTAAGGTCGCAAAGATGGGGTGTTGAACCCCATATTAAGGTCGCAAAGATGGGGTGTTGAACCATTATAGCCACCAACCCCATATTTTCTCTTTTTACGAACCACAAGCCCTAATTTTCGCATACATAAATACGGTCATGTATATATATATATACACATATAGAGGCGGTGGCAGAGAGCAGCGAAGAGGATGATTGCAGATCGCTGTGAATTGACTGCCATCGTCGCGATCAATATACAGTAGAGTATCACACCGCCGTCGCTGTTCGCCTGCTCGACGGTGAGCTTCTTGCTTGGCATTCGTTCCATCAAGTAATGCAGTTTGATTGCTGTTCGTCGCCGCCGATATAATTAGTCCGTGCTTGAATCCTTGCTCATTGATCCTCTAGTTCATGTCACTCTAATGCTATGTTTGATTGGAGGGAAGGATTGAGGGGGATGGATGAGAGGAGGGATGGATAAATTTTTTCGTGTTTAGTTGGAGGGAAGGGAAGAGAGGAAGGAAACAAGAAGGGATGAAGCATCCCTCCTTCCTTTATGTTTTTCTATCCGGCCACTTTTGGGAGGAAGAGAGGAGAGAAAGAAGGCATAACTACCTATAAATTTGTAATTTACAATTTTAACCTTTTAATAAATTTTGAAATAAATATCTACCTTTTATAATTTTATATAAAATGGTGTATTGGTAAAAATAATACAAGAACTCTCCTTCCGTTTCTTCCAACCAAACAAGAAAAAAGTATCACTCCATCCTTTCTACTATCCATTCCATTCAACCAAACATAAAATGGGAAAGATACCCTCCCTTCCCTAGGGATATAACATCCATTTCTCCCCTTATCTCTTCCATCCATTTTTCCATCCCTCCAACCAAACGAAGCATAAAGGAATGAGATATAAACTGGAATCTGCATGATTATGGGTGGTTGCGAAGCCAATCCGTCCGAAAGTGCTCTGTGGATGATGATGAAGCTTAGCCGGGAATTTTTTTTCTCCTCATTGTATTGGAGTTGAGAAGACGGGTTTTGGGTACTTTTTTGTCATTTTAGATTATATTATTATTGTTATATATTTTATAAAATGTGTCATTAAGGGTATTTTAGTCCAATTTTATCTTAAATGTGTAAGGAGGATCTATTTGCATAAATGTTATAGTTTAGGGGTGTTTTTTTGCACGGAAGGGGTGCAATATGCACTGTATGCATACTTGAGTAGTGTATTCTGCACTTGACCCAAAAATTTCTGATAAGAATTTTTTGACTATGTACTTATATTTACAAATCTTGTGAGATATGGAACTTGATTTTGTAGGTTTGATGTTTTAATTTGTAAGCACATTTATTTGTTTATTTATTATTATTATATCATTATTTGAGCTCTTACAAAAATAGTCTCTAAAAATAGCTCTTACAAAAATAGTCTCTAAAAATCTAGTTGTGTTTAGTGAACCAAAACTTCCTCAATTCTCGCAACTAAAAGTGGTAAAGTGTGAGCCTTCAAATCTCCAAAGGGTAAAAGTGAATGTGTGTACGAATGCATGACAAAAAGTGGGTGTGTGTGCACGCTCTTGCCTGGCAAAAGTTCAAAATCTCTACCACTGAAAAATTGTTTTATTTTTGTTACCAAACAAGAGAATTTTAAAATTAAAAGTACACAAACCATATTGATTAGACAAACAAATACACGTAGCAAAATTTTCCAGAAACAGACATTTGTAAAGACTAGTCCTGGATTAGCTAGTTCAGGCCCGAGGTTGAGTTGGTCACCACATATCAAATATTTTCCCATGGCCACTTAAATTATAACTTTTTGACGTATATCTCTATTATTTATGCCACATTAATTTTTTTTTATCCTGTCACACAAATTTTTATTGATGTGTATAAAAGGATAGCCAAGCTTGTACAGACCTTCAAGGTTGAGTCGTCTTCTTATGATGGAGGAAACATATTCACATGAGAAGACAGGAAACAGAGTCTGGTGAGTGCATTTTATCTTTGATGATATTATTTTTTATTTATTAATCATAACGTATATAATAATAAAATTGTGTCACGAGTGAGATAATCGTAAGTGATAAGACTTGAGTATTATTCGAGATATGATAAATTTTTTGAAACTTAAACATGACGTATGGTGATACTTTACTAGCTTAAATTGGGCACGTGTTGCCCGTTTAACTAATCCACCTCAATTTTTTTTAACTAGTTAGCTAGGATCAAGGTAAAGAAAATAGAAATAAATAAATAAATTGTAATGTTTTTGGTAACATACTTACCCCACTTCCATATTTTGGTCAAGGAAACAACAGCTTAGGAGTTGAACCCGAGAGTTTTTGGTTTGTACCCAGGCTCGATGTCCAAACTATAGGATGTGTCCTATTGAGTCAAAGAAAAATTAAGTTAGGGTAATGGGCCACAAAAAAGAAAACCCTGTTATATAGATAATGTGCAAGAGATACTCGTTTTTTAAAAGTGCTTACAAATCTTTGTATTTAATTTTAACCAATAATTTTTTTTTTAAATAAAAATTTCAAAATACACTCGAGGGCAATTTATTTTCTGTTTACAAATTTTTTACAAAATTCCAAAAATCTCAAAAAAAAATTTAGTAGAATTTTTAAAATCAATATATTTTTTATTTTATCTAAAGAACATTTTAGATATTTTTATTTTTAAAATTGAAGAATTGTTCTTAAAATTAAATTTTGGTTAGGGTTTAGCTTAATTAAATTAGTTATACCGACCAAGGAATTGGAATTGACGGTTGTGCCATAAAGTTTACAGTAGAAAAAAGAAGCATATACATAGATTATATTCCTTTCTCTCTCTTTGTGGCAATTCCTAGTTGGAAGCAGGCAGGAAATTGTTTCCATTTGCGGCTAAATTCCAACAAACCCTACAAAAACCTTGTGAACTCGACAAAATTGACCTCCAAAACTGTGAGACTAGTAATATTTATTTTTTAATGGCAAACCATACCGAGACTAATTTTTAATGGAGAAAGGGCAAACATCTGGTTCTGTCTTTAGGGTACATGCATTGGTCAGATCTCTTGAACTCCACTTTTAAACCCTATGTGTATTTCTATGAATTTGTTAGTTCCCTTGAAAATGCGACTTTAACTGGTACGTATTATTATTTATTGTTACACAATTTTTTTCAATTAGGTTATGTTTGATACAGGGGAAAAAATAATAACATTAGTTATGAGTAAAATGTTGGGGCACAACGGAAGCAAAAGAAAGAAACAATGTCAAGAGTTTGTGTGCATGGTCCGTTGTTGAAATTCTCTACTATTGTAATATTTCTACGTATACAATAAATCTCCTCTCATCCGTGGATGTAACCCTGATTTTGGGTGAACCACGTATATTTCTTGTGTTGTGGTTTGAATTGTTGTTTTTGTTTCTTTCTTTTGCTTCCGCTGTGCCCCAACAACTGGTATTAGAGCCAAAGGTGAAGGAGATCCAGAAAACACAAGAAGTCTCAACATGTGCTACAACGGGCTTCAGTTGTAGGTGGAGTCAATCGGCTTGATTACATGACATGGAGCTTGAGTAGTCAAGGTGGAACCTTGGGGTTTGACTGATTAAGCAATGTATAATGAAGGGATAATCCGAGTTCTGCAATAAGATCGCGAAGATTGAAGTTGCAGAGAATTGTCTAGATTCAATTGCCATAAGAAGCGATTGACGTAATGGAATTTGAGCTAAGGTGGAGATTGTTAGGAATTATGTCTCAAATTCCCATTATTATTAGTTTCCATTTTAGAGTGTAATTTTATGGTAATTTCTTATAAAGACGTGAATTGGGCTCTAAGAAATTGTAATCCTTGTCCACAAAGGAATTGGGTATGTGACTCTATAAATAAACACTTAGGCTATTGTTGACATTCATGAGTTGAGACAGATGTAGCCTCATGAGGGAGTACGATGATGGTAGGAGTGAGTTACGAGTTTGGTAGAGTGAACACTGATGGCGAGAGGGAGTTTCGTGGCGTACACAGAGAACTCGGTCAAGAGTTTGTGTACATGGTCCGGTGTTGAAATTCTTTACTATTGTAATAGCTCTACATATATAATAAATCTCCTCTCATCCGTGGATGTAACCCTGATTTTGGGTTAACCACGTATATTTCTTGTGTTGTGGTTTGAATTGTTGTTTTTGTTTCTTTCTTTTACTTCCGCTGTGCCCCAACATAAAAAGAAAGAGAAGGGAAGCATAATTTTAATCTCTTATCGTGTTTAGTTGATTAATGAAGGAAAAGAAATGAAAAGATAATAATCATGTTTGGGAAAAGAAATAAAAGAAAATTATTTTAATAAATTTATTATTATACCCTTTTATATTATAAAAAATAAATTTATAGATTTAACTCTCTAATATAAAAATAATATTTTTAGGGCAAATCAATTTTGTGACACCCCCACATTTTTCACGCATAAGTTGATCAGGCTTATACACGAAAAACGAGGGATATCAAAAACAATTGGCAATATACAAGCATGGAATACAAAATGATGATAATAAAAGAATTTAGACAGGAAAGGAATACTAAATAATACAACATCCATCCATCCTTTATTTAATATAGTACTCCATTACAACTTGGAAATCCTATGTCAAGGATCCCTAAATATAACCCTGAGAGTTCAACGTCAAAAGTAAATAAAAACTGAAACTGAAGTGATACATAAAACTTCTACCCTGAACTGGATCGTAAGAGTAGATGAGTCCGGATGGTGGTCCCTCACTGCTAACCTCAACCTTGGAACGGGTACTGACCGTATCCTGAAATAACAACAATAGTGGGTCAACCCCACGAGCAAGTCCTCTCTACTATGACCCAAATCAGAGAATCAAATAAATTAATCATTATGAATCGGACGAGTACTATATTTGCATACATCCTAAGGGAACTATCCAATGTATAACATGACCTCAACCAGAATAGACGGTGATCACTTAGACTCACACTAGGTGGTTAAGTGTCGCCTTTCCCTACCCGGGAAATCAGCTATTATACATGGTGCACGATACTGACAACACAGACTATAACGAACTACACAGTGATAACACCTCTCAATGTACTGATGAATATACTGAGCATATCAATTAGGTAATACAGGCCAATAATAATACTAAATATACTGAGTATGTTAATTAGGAAACACATGCCAATAATATTAAACCACATACCCCGGCAGCCACACATCTGTCTATAGCAACGAATGCCTAAGGTATAAATGAGTCTAAACTTATTAGCCAACTCACATGGTTCTATATGGCAACACATCCATATAATATAAATGCGACATAATTTAAACAGTCCATTTATTCTCTAAAATGCACACAGCATAATAATCATGGTTTATATATAATTAACAGTATAAACATCCCATAATATAACATGGATAATTTATATGACGAAAACCATGGCATTATTTAATTTCAAAGCAATGATTAATACCATTTAATAAAATAATAACATCATCTATATTTAACAATGTCGTTAAATAAAACACATTAATATCCATACTGTAAACGAGCAAATAAATGCTTAGAAAAGACTAATTGGCCATAAGAATAATTAACGGGTATTAAAATAATAATTTCGTGGCCCGTTAAACCCGTAAATACCAACCTAGTACCTAAAAATCCAAGTTTAAGGTTCTGGAATTTACAAAACAGGCCCTAGGGGTCTTCTGGTAATTTCCAGCAGCTGACAGGGCCCCTCACGCACCCCCACGCGCCGCCCTAAGCTCCCCCACGCACAGCCCAACCTTCCCCACTCTCCCACGCGCCTCCACGCGCGTCTGGCATTAGCCACGCGCGCGCAAGCGCTGCCACGCGCCCTCTAATGCTTTTTTGCTGACGCGGCGGCTCCTGATTCGGTGGTTGCATGGACTTTGTTGTGGGTGCGCTCATGGAATTGATCCAAGGCTCATCCTTTAATCCAACGGTTCCTAACTTGCGTGCACCATGCTATTGTGTGCTACGCTATACCGAATCAATCTGTGATTTAAAATCCAATCTAACCGCTACTGATGCGCGCGCATAGTAAGCCTTGTGCGCCGCACCACATGGGATCGCTCCGGTCACCTTCCTCGTTGCCGGTGGCCGGAAATCTCGCCGGAGCCTCGCCGGAAATTATAGAAAAATCCCGAAAAATTCTAGAAAATTCTAGAAAAATCCCTAAAGCCTTATTTAATTATTTTCAGCCATTATTAATTTCATAGGACATTAAATAAATATATACCATCCTATATAATTAAAATTTTACAAATTTAATAAACTAAAATTCCTAATTTATTAAACTCCTTACATGGTCTCTATGCTCTAAAATAATATAAATAAACTAAACAATTAATTTATTAATTCAAAGGGGAAAAATAGATAATAACTTGCCTTATGGATTTAAAATAAATCCGCCGGTTGTGCGTAGTCGGGTAAAATCGCCTACACCGGTCCAAGCTTCTTTCTCTCTCTCTTTTCCTTTCACTCTTATAAAATAACTCTTTGAAATTTTTAAGCTTTCTAACTTAAGTGAGTTGCCTTAAGGGTAAGTTGGCTAACTAATATATATATACAACTTATATAATATATATAATACAAATATCTAAATTTTCATTAACTTTCAACATTCCCACCTATATGGCTTTAAGACAATGCAAATCATAGTCAAGTTATTTGATCTACCATTCTACCATAGTAAATGAAATTCTATCCTAATATTTAATTTTTCATCATTACATTGATTTAATACTATTATTATTATTATAATAATAATTATTATTATATAATACAAATTAAATACTTTAATTAAATAATATTAATTAATCTAAAACATAACCAATAAAAGTTCTAAACTAATCATTATAATATATATAGAACATAAAATCAATATTACATGCACAAATAAATAAAATTAATTAAATAATTTAACATATATAATTAAAAGGTGAATAAATCTACACATTAAAGAATTAACCTAACACAAAATTAATTTAAATAAACTCTTTAAAATTACGGGGTATTACAAATTTAGCCTCCCCAATTGCCTCCATCTCTATTCTCATTCTTAACTCTGAACTTGCCCTTTCTGTCTCTGCAAATGCAAACTACAAAATCTACAAGAATCAGAAGTTCAAAACCTATATATTTCAGTTTATCTATTTCAGTTTATCTACCCGTCTGCAAGAATCAAAAGTTCAAAATCTATTACCTTCGCCCGTTGTTCTAGTTCGGGTTCGCCATTCGCAAGCTTCAGCCGCTATCTCTCAACTCTCCAAGATTGCCCCCCCTCGCTCTCTGCAACTGCTAACTTGTATGTATGACTTTTGTTTTAATTTTTTTTTCTAGATCAACCAATCAAGGTCTGCAATTCTTGTTTTGCCAACTAAATCTTAAAATCAAGTGTAATCTTGATTTTGTGTAAGGGTAAATTTGGCATAAAAAATAATACATCAAGCCTCTCCTTCCCTTTCTTTCCATTTTTGGGAGGATAAAAAAGTTATTGTTTATGCATTGTGTTATCCTTCCAAAACCATCCCTTCCTTTTCCTTTCAACCATTTATGCCAAACATAATTTTTTAATCACCCTCCATCACTTTTCCTTTCCTTTCCTCCCTTTTCCATTACACTAAACTGACCTTTAGGCTTCGTTTGGATACATAGGAGAGAAAAAAAAGAAAAAGATTATGAGAGAAAAGAAAAGGAAAGGAAAGCATAACTATAATTTATATTCATGTTTGGATAGATAGGAGAAAAAAGAAATGAATGAATAATATTCTTATTTGGATAACACTGAGGAGAGAAAACAAAGAAAAATAATAATTAAAATTACTATTTTATCCTTTTTTTGGGGGGTTAGTAGGGCAAATCATTTCAGCCACCCCAATGCCTCCATCTCTATTCTTGTTCTGCAACTGCTAACTTGTATGTAATGGGTTTTGTTTTAATTTTTTTTTTTCTTTCTAAATCAACTAACCAAGGTCAGTAATTTATAGGCCCATGGATGATGGCCACCAGAAAATATATATATATTTTAGGGTAAATCATTTCAGCCTCCCCAATCGCCTCCATCTCTATTCTTGTTCTCAACTCTGAACTTGCCCTCTCTTTCTCTGCAACTGCAAACTACAAAATCTACTAGAATCAGAAGTTCAAAACCTATATATTTCAGTATGTCTATCTGTCAAATTAGGGTAAGTGAGGCGGCTGAGAGTAGATCTGAAATGGGGATGATGTTTTATGAAAATCTATGGGGATTAGTGGGCAGGCTCGTTCAGAGGAATCAGAAATCAACAGCCCTTTGCGTATGTGTGTGTGTGTGTGTGTGTATATATATATATTTGTATATATAAAATATATATAAAGAAAACAAATCATTTCAGCCTCCCCAATCGCCTCCATCTCTCTATTCTCGTTCTCAACTCTGAACTTGCCCTCTCTCTCTCTGCAACTGTAAACTACAATATACAGAATGCTACTTTTGTCATTGCCTTCATTTCCCTTCAAATCCCTCCAAATCTTGTCAACTTTGGAGGGATACAATATGAGGGATTTGGAGGGGTTATCCCTCCAAATCCTTCCCAATCATTTCTTTTCTTTCCTATTCTTTTCATCTAAACAGACAAGTCACTATCATTCCCTTTCTTTTCTCTCCAAATCCCTCTGAATCCCTTAATCCAAACGAAGCCTTAGTGTTGCTCGATGAAACTACAAGTTTCCTTTCTTTTCTTTTCTTCTTGGGAATCTCTCAAAAGCAATCCAAAAATTGAAATATATATATTCATGTTTACTTATATTTTAAAATAGCATGCATCAACTATGGTATGTTAATTAATTTTAGATTTTATTCTCATATGCTATATCTTTTGGTGATAAAACTACAAATTAATTCACCGGACAAAGAACTAGGATTATCTGTTGTAAATGGATCCTGTTGTACCCAGTAGTGCAAATAATGTCAAGATATGTTTTTTAAAAAAGATAATTTAAAAGTGAATCGGAGAAACCAACTAAGTTAATAATAAATTATTAAAAAAATAAAATTCAAAATATAAAACGTTAAAACATTTCATAATGACCATATAATTTTGTTAAAACATCCTATTTATATATCCATTACCCATGCTCTATTGATTTTGGTGATGCAATTTGGGAAGAAGATGGAAAAATATTTATGAGACAAATTTCAAGACTAAAAGACATCAAGCACTTTTAACACCAGACGATAAATAATTAAAAATGAACATAATTAAACCGATTGGATCAATATCTTCTATTTTAGTTTTATTTTAATAACATTTTTAAATGTTCTATTTTACTTTTATTTTAAAAAGGTATTGAGAACAAAATTAAAAAAGTGTTTGAGGTAAAATATAACATTTAAAAAAGTTATTGAAATAAAACTAAAATAGAAGATACATATATATTTTTTCTCAAACAAAGATAAACTCATGTTCATCTAAGAGAATCTTATTGACATAAAACTAAAATAGAACATTTAAAAATGTTATACAGCAAACCTAATTAAAGCGATTTATAAATTTTTAATCTTATCTTGAACACCTTAATCTATACCTCGCCATCTTTTAATCTTCTTGTCAAAATCTTTTAATCTTTACCTGTAACACGTTTTTATCTTGTTCTCAATACCTTTAATCTTTATCTCAACGTGTTTTAATTTTGTTCTTTACAACTTTAATCTTCTATTCAACAACTTTTTAATGTTGTTCTGAACACTTCTAATCTTTACCTAAACACCGTTCAATCTTATTCTCAACATATTTTAATCTTATTCTCAACATATTTAATCTTTATCTCAAAGCCTTTTAATATTTATCTCAATTCCATTTAATCTTGTTCTCAATATCTTTTAGTATTATTATCAACACATTTAATCTTTACCTCAACACGTTTTAATTTTGTTTTCAACAACTTTAATCTTGTTCCCAACACCTTTTGATGTTGTTCTCAACAATATTTACCTAAATACATTCTAATCTTGTTCTCAACATATTTTAGTGTTATTCTCAATACCTTTAATCTTTAACTTAACGCCTTTTAATCTTTAATAATAATTTTTATTTTATTATGCCAATTAACATTCTGCATATAAATACTTGCACTTCTTGAAACCTTTCGGTGAACTGGTAATTTGTCATTTCATTCTCGTATACTTTATTCATTGTAATAACTTTTTTTGACCTTTGTAGACACTAAAAATTTAGTGGGCTTTGGTTTTGACAAATTGACCCATTATGGACTTAATGTTTAATTAAGTTATTTAATTGGCTCAAGCTTGGTCCATTTAAATTATTTAATTAGTCCAACCCAGATGGTTAAATAAACAGATAATTATTCCTAATAAAATATATGTGGAATAATTATTTTTAAGGATAATTATCATAATATAACCGATCCGGCCCAGTTATAATTTGATCCTTATTAGGAGATGACACGTGTCATCATCCTATCAACCCAAGAAGCCTATAAATAGAGGCCTGGAGCAAGAAGGAGGGGAAAAAAATTTAGAGTTCAGAAATCCAGAGACTCAGAAATCCAAAAGGTCCAGAAATCCCGAGGGCAAACCTAAAGACGAAGAACAACAATCACATCCAAAGACGTGCCGTTCTTCATCAAATTCAACAAAGGACACAAATTCAGAATTCAGAAGTTCAGAAATTCAGACACAAATTCAGAATTCAGAAGTCCAGAAACAAAGGACACATAGGGTTTAGGGTTTAGGGTTTAGGGCAAATTCAGAATTCAGAAGTCCAAAAATCCAGAAACTCAGAAGTCAGAGACACAAATTCAGAATCCAAACCCAAAAGCGAAGAACATCAAGCACATCCAAAGTCGTGCCGTTCTTCATCAAATTCCACGGTGATCAACAGCAAGCACATCCAACGACGCGCCATTCTTCATCAAATTCCACGGTGATTCAAGAACAAACTCGTGCAGCCCTTGGATCCAATCAACAACAAAAAGGAGATCGAATCAGAGGACCATTCTTTTTGTAAAGAATATTATTACAGAGGATTGTACCTCAATTTCTTAAATTAATAAAATTATATTATTTGCTCCATATTTTGTTTCTATTTGCAGACTTACAAAATTTGTGTGTACAACCTTATTTTATATTACGGTTTGTTTAAGAGAAAATTTTAGGAAAATAATTTTCTTGCAACCGCTTAATTTTTCCTCAAATTTTTTTCTGACATACAACACGCAAATTTTACTTTCTTCTTCATATCTTAGTTTCCTATTATGCCCACGTCACCCTCCTCACTTTCTCCACAAACTTCTCTAACAAGTGAGTTTTCTTCTTTTGTAAATTGCTTATAAGATAATGTAATACTAATTTAATTGTATATAATTTTATATATGCATACATAATTAAATTTTTATTGTTTTTTTTTTTTCCTTCCATAATTAGTAATGATTGAGAGCGATGTGTGTGTGTGTGTGTATATATATCTAGTATTTAGTAACAGAGTAAGGGTGAAAACCTAGGTTATGTGGATACAAGTTTTGAAATTATAATGTAATTTATACACATATATATATTTTATATATAGATTTCTAGTGACTTTAGAAGTCAACTACTCAAAATATAGTAAATGAACCAAACTAATTTAGTTCCAAATACTTTGTTTCGATTAGACTGAAGTTTTGTTTTGTTCTGTTTTTTTTTTTTTTTTTAATGGCTAAAAGTATTTATATTAACTTCAATCTTTTATCTAAGATTTTTCGGATCAAATTTTTTTTTTAATTAAACTTGCACCTATAATCACATAAATCTTATTATTAAACATCAGAAAATAAATATTATAATGTTTATTATTTCATCTTTGAACTTGAAATTTTAATTTTGTCTATAATTCAGGAAATATGATAATGTCTCAAAAGAGTACAAAATAATCTTATAATTAAAAGGGTAGATTTGGAAAATAAAATCATTTTCTTTTCACTTTCATTTTTTCCAAACTCACAAAACAATATTTTCTCAAAAGTTTTTTTTAAAATTTTTCTTACTAACCAAATACATAATGAAAACTTGATTTTCTTTTCCATTCCTTTACTTTCTTTCACTTTCCACTTTCCATCCAAAATTTCTATCTAACCAAAACCGACCATTAACGTTTTTCCTTTCATATATTCTCAATCTCTATACTTTATTCACTATAATTAGTCTTTTAACTTTATTCTATGTTAGTTGTTTATACTGAAACATATTATTTTTTTTTAATAAGTAAAGAAGAAAAAAAGTTATTATCACTAAAGGAAAGTGTGAAAAAAATTATTGTTGATTTTTTTTACCAATTAAATAAAGATCACATATTCATATGGAACACATGAATTCATAAATTATTCATACGTACATAACTACAATTATATTTTAAAAATCTAACATATTCTTAATGCGATTGAGATTTTGGTTATAGTAGGAAGGAAACGGTGACTCGCGAAGAAGTCACTTGGTGTTTGATTTCTGTACAACTTTTAAATATATATTGAAAAGAATAACGTTTTTCTTCTATTTTTTAATATAAACCTGCTAACGTCACAATATAGTTTTATTCGCTTAAACTTTGGATTGTAGTTATTTTTTTAAAACTTTCTTTACATTCACGTGTGTGTACCGTGCGTGCACTAGATTAACAAAATCGTGATTTTTAGTTTCATTTTCGATAGTAAATTTTATTCATTGTAATTACTTTTTAAACCTTATTCTATAAAGTAACCTTGATTTGTTTTTTAACCTTGTTTAATATAAAAAAAAATTACAGTGGGATTTGTCGGACGTCATCTTTACAGCGATTCAGCTATCTACAAATTTTAGTATACTTGTTCATATACACCTTACGTCGTTTGTCGTTTCTCCTTTCTCAATTATAATTGTTGTTATTTATTTATTTTTTTTAACTTTCTTTTTCACGTTATTCATTGTAATTACTTTTTAAACCTTCTTCTATAAACAAAGTGTGATTTGTTTTAACCTTGTTTAACATAAAAAAAAAAATTACAGTGGGATCTGTCTGATGTCATCTTTACAGCAACTTAGCTGTCTGCAAAACTTCAATGCACTTGTTCATATACACCTTACGTGGTTTGTCGTTTCTCCCTTCTCAATTATAATTGTTGTTATTTTTTTTAACTTTCTTTTTTAAAAAACAGTGGTTTGTAGTTTCATTCTCAATAATAAACTTTATTCACTGTAATTACTTTTTAAACCTTATTCTATAAACGAAGTTGGCAATCGTGATTTGTTTTTTAACCTTGTTTAATATAAATAAATTATAGGTGTGGTCTGTCTGACGTCATCTTTATAACGACTCAGCTATCTGCAAAACTTCAGTGCGTTCGTTCATATACACCTTACATGATTTGTCGTTTCTCCCTTCTCAATTATAATTGTTGTTATTATTTTAAATTTTTTTTTTAACGAAACTGTGATTTGCAGTTTCATCTCGATAGTAAAATTTATTCACTACAATTACCTTTTAAACCTTATTCTATAAACAAAGTCGGCAACCTTGATTTGTTTTTCAACCTTGTTTAATATAAAATCGTTCATATACACCTCACGTCGTTTGTCGTTTCTCCCTTCTCAATTTTAATTGTTGTTATTTTTTCCTAACTTTCTTTACATTCACGTGCATGTACCGTACGTATACTGGATTAGCGAAACCGTGATTTGTAGTTTTATTCTCGATAATAAACTTTATTCACTGTAATTACTTTTAAAATCTTATTCTATAAACGAAGTCGCCAACATTGATATGTTTTTTAACCTTGTTTGATATAAAAAATTATAGGTAGAATCTATCTGATGTCATCTTTGCAGCGACTCTCGTTCATATATACACCTTACCTCGTTTGTCGTTTCTCCCTTCTCAATTATAATTGTTATTATTATTATTTTTTTTACTTTCTTTACATTACTGGATTAGCGAAACCGTGATTTGTAGTTTCATTCTCGATAGTAAACTTTATTCACTGTAATTACTTTTTAAACCTTATTTATAAACGAAGTTGGCAATCGTGAATTGTTTTTTTTAACTCTATTTAATATAAAAAAATTACAGGTGGGAGTTAGTTATCTTCAAAACTTTAGTGCACTCATTCATATACACATTATGTAGTTTGTGGTTTCTTCCTTCTCAATTATAATACTGGAATGATCCTTTTAACCATATGCTGGTTTATAAATAATAAAAATATATATTTTTTAATTAATAAATTGAGAAGAAATTGTGAATGAAAAGTTGTTGACAAAGTTCTTAAATTATAGTTGATTTTTCTACCAATTGAACAGAGAGAGTATGTTCTCATCCCGATGTTTGCATTGGATGACCCATGTACTCATGTTATTATGTAGTGTTGTTTTGTTTATCAGAAAAAAAAAATTGTTTAACATGTAGCACATTAGGTACAGATGCGTGGATTAATTAAATATATGGTGAAATTTGATAGCCCATGTTTTAATCTCAATACTTACCCCAAAAAAAAAACTGATACCCATTTCTATCATTTTACTATCATTTGAAAATTTTCTTTCCCATAACAAGGGAAAAGAGATTTGAGATGATGATAGTTCTAGGATTAAACAAGAATTAGTCAAACGAAGTAATGTTTTTAGTGTATGAGTAACATATTGATTAGAGAGAAAAAATTAATAAGAAATGATACAGAGATACATTGATCAAAATTACTATATAACTAAGGGGATGACGTCAAATAATAATATTTATCTCTAACTCAAATAAAACAACACAAGTACTACACATCAACCTATTTATCATTATTCAAAAATTAGATATATAGAAACTAAGACATTGACCCTAGATTAGCTAGTTCAGGTCCGGGATTCAGTTGGGCCAGATGAAGCCCACCACACATCGAATATCCCAGGCCATGGCCACTTGTAAGTTCAATCCCAAATAACTCTTCTTCTATTTATTTATTTATTTATTTTTATATATCCTATCACAAGTACCTTAAAATATAACTTTCTAATGTATATATATTATTTATGACACATTAATTTTTTTATGGATGTGTACAGAAAATAGCCAAGTTCAAGCTTGTACATGACCTTCTAGGGTTTAAGCTGCTTCTTATGATGGAGGAAACATGTTCACATGAGAAGACAGGAAACAAAGGTCACGTCAGAATGTGAGAGACTGGGTAAAGTTAAATTATTAATGTGTGTGTGAGAGACATCATTATATTAATTTAATGGATGATTGTGTGTAGAGATGGCAAAAATCTCCAACCCGGAGCCCCGCCCTCGTCCCGTTTACAACGAGTTTGGAGAACCGTTTAGTTAAATAGGGTGGGGATGGAGATCGATTTTAAAAAAAAAACGGCCGGTTTTGGGCTGGGGACGAAGGAATCCAATCCCCTCCCCGAAACCGCCCCGATTAGTATATAAAATTATCAATTTACCCCTACATGCTATTATATTTACCAAATTAACCTACACTATATATATGAATGTTGGAAACCCTAGACTACAGTTCACTTCCTAAATTCCTAATGATAGTGAGGCAGCAGAAGGAGGCGGCAGTGATAGAACTGATGAAAGAAAAAAGAAAATAGCAAGGAGCTAAGGACGAAACAACTAGTGGTTCTCGAAACTCCTACCGTCCTACACTCCCTCCGGCCTCCTTCACCACCTTCATCCACCGCCTCAGCCGACGTCCAGTTTCGCAAATATTTTTCTTTTCTTGTTGGATGGTCACTTACATTATGTTGTATACTCAATCTTAGATACTTAGAAGTCCATTGATTTGTTCAAACAATAAGATCCACCAATTGTTTTTCTTACAATTTTCTGGTTTTGATTTGAAGTTATTAGAGGTGAGACTGTAATTTTGTTAATATTTAACTTTCTTAATATTTGATTAAAGAATCAGAGGAGTCTGCAAATCTCAACGAATTGCTTTGAGTTATATATATATATATATGCAATGTTTCTATTTTTTTTTTAAAACCATTTTCTGGAATCTTCTGATTTTTTTCTAGGGTATTTTTGTCTTTTCTTGTTTTGCGTGCTAGACACCGTGGGTGTGCCGGGTGAGTTTCGAGAGTGGTTTGGGCATTTCTTTGAGTTCATGATTCTCAGAAATGTATTGTTAGCCATTTTAACATTTTTTTAGTTTTTCGGACTGGGAGGTCCCAGGTGGGACCCGCTACCGAAGTAGATGAGCACATAAGTTGTGTCACGGGCCTATTACATTTCATACATTGCTAATTTTGTGCATAAATTAAATGTTAGTTTGTGTGGTTACAATTTAATTTGGATGTACACATATATTATAAAAAGGTAAAGGTGAGATTTTTTTTTAAAAAAAATTTATGAGCCCAACAAGCCATTCATTTTAATGGCTCTCACGTAATCTTTCTTTCCGGATTCCTTTTGTTCTCTCTTTCTTCTTTTTTTTTTTTTTCTTTTTTTTTTTTTTTTTTTTAAGCTTAGACTTTTTCACCCATTTTTCGGCCGATCGGTTGGGTTTTCGGTTTGGGTTTCTTGACGAAAAATGTCATTTTCGTCATTCTCTATCACATAGTCAAATGATTTAAATTTCGGAGGAAGGCTGATTATTTTATGAATTTTTGGATTTAAGGCTTCGAAGGGGTTTTTGGCCCACTTGGAGTCGGATTTTGGAGTCGAGCCTTTAGAACAGTAGAATCTCTTCGTCGACGGCTACGTTCCCATAGAATAGTTTTTCGTTCCGCCGTCATTGACCAGCGTTGAATTTTGTTGACCGGTATTGACCGCGTTGACTGGCGTTGACTTTTCCTTACGATGATGCATTTTTGCTACTTTTGAGGTGGGGATGTCTAAATCGTCATGTTTTGACTTTAATTGAGTTCGTTATTTGATTTCTTGCTAAGCATGCTTAAAATGACGTATATCGGGATTGAATTGTTGATTACGTGTTTACATGTTATGTGGTGAAACATGATCTAAATGATGTTAATTGTGTATATATATGTATTTAGTTGCAAAGTTGTTTAATAAGCACGCCTTGCATTGAATTGTTCTCTTAAGATTATATATATATACATGATGACGATGATGAATGTGTATGATTAAGTTGATAAAATGCAAGCATGTGTATTGTCAATTTTATTCATGCATGATTCCATTCATGGCATGGGCATGGTTTGGGAAAAGTGAAGTTGAAATGATTCTTGTAAAGAAATGTGATTGAAAGGGAATTATGAGAAAATGATTTAGAAACGAATCGGGTATTGTAAGCTCGGAACTAACTTGACCAAGAGTGGCCCGGTGTAGGGCGTGAAAAAGTTGACACTAAAAGTGTCAATCCTGGTTCGGTAAAGTCAATTAGCGGCTAACTTGACTTAGAGTGGGAGCGGCTCGGTGTAGGGCGTGAAAAAGTTAACACTAAGAGTGTCAATCCCGGCTCAGTAAAGTCAGTTAGCATAGGTGAGGATTTGGGGTTGGTTTAAGACCAAGCTCGGGACGGTTACGCAGTGCTTTGCATTTCATGGCATTTTGACACCTATGATTATAACTGATTATGTGATGATAATATTTTTAATTGAATGACGTGGGTTGTAATTTTGATAATTCTCTGTGTATGATCCCGATATCTTTTTTCCCTTTTTTAGTTGTTGGCTCAAGGGAGTCCAAAACTGGTGTTTTAGGCATTACCTACTGAGCTGTTGAGCTTATCCATTATCTTAACATTTTCAGGAAACTTAAGGAGTATGAACGTATGACTTGTATCCATGGACTTAGACGCCCCTACCATTTTACCTGCATTTGTGAGTTTTCTGTAATGTTAGTGATATGATGTACTATTAGTCTTGGGATGACGTATATTTTATGCATTAACATAAGAAATGACGATAATGCCTTAGATGACCTTGGGTTCGGGTAAGGATCCGATAAACGATTTGGACCTCTGGGTTCGGGTCGTTACAATATATATTTAATTGATGAATGATGATGCTAATTGATGATGTTATTTTGTTTTGTTTGGTTGATGTTTACTTGAAAGTTCAGATTTATGTGGTTATATAGAATAAAAAAAAATTAGAAAATTCAAATTTAATTGGTTATGGGGTGGTTGCGGGGCAGGGGCGGGGGCGGTTATTGGGGTTGGGGGTAAAAAAAAAATAGTTTTGGGGGTGCAAAATTTTAACGGGGACAAGGATGGGGATTGAGAAACTCGCCCAAAATCGCCCCATTGCCATCCCTAATCATGTGTCCAAAGGTGAAGGACATGAGAGGCACATCAACTCATTGTTCTTTGCTCTCAAATTGTAATAGTCGAATATTATGAAAAACATCGAATGGAAAAAAATAATAATAATAAAAAAATAAAAAATTATACTTCTCACTTGTAGGTACCATCACGATTTATCAATCAATAAAAATATTTAGGGGTGAGATATGATGGCCTAAAAGCGAGTAACCTGAGTCCAACCAAAAAAAAATTATGAAACTAAGAAAGATAATTGAGATCAGGGGATTAAATTTAGATCTTAGACCTTAGAACTCGACTTCATTTTGGATGGGATTTGTGCAAAAGTTTTACCAGCTTAAACCACTCTATATTTTAAAGCTATACGGTTTTTTTTTTTTTTTTTTTTTAAATTATTTTTTTATGACATAAAAACCCTCACAACTACCTGCTTTTTGGACTTGTAGATGCCATGTAAATCTCTGGATATGTACAACAGCCCGCAAGCCACACTTATCGGTTAAGTCCGAATTTACTGTCTTAGAGAGAATCGAACGCAAGACCTCTTATGTATAAAGCTCTTATGTCCAGTTCCTGAACCATTTACATGTTCAAAGTTAAGATTAATTACTTAAATATTTTTGCGTAACATTATATATAAGGAATAATTAAAATATTTTACTTATATAAATAACGTGCAAGAAATACTGTGTTTTTAAAAAGTGCTTACAAATCTTTGTATTTAATTTTAACCATATTTTTTTATATATATATAAATAATTCAAAATATCCTTAAGGGCATGTTAGTTATTTCTGTTTTCATTTTTTTAAAAATAAAATTTCAAAAATCATTTTTTTTTTGTAAAACCCCCCAAATACTCCAAGATTCCAAATTTTTTAATAAAAATTTTAAAATCAGTTTATTTATTTTTTTATATTTTTTTTATTGTGTTGAGAACATTTTAGATATTTTACTTTCTAAAATTGAAGAATTGTTATTAAAATTAAATTTTGTTTAGGGTTTATCTGAATTAAATAAGTTATACCGACTAAGGAATTGAATTAACGGTTGCCTAAAGTTTATAGTAAAAAAATGCAACATATATAATAATGTATGCATATCCCTATCAGGAAATTGTTTCTATTTGCGGCTAAACTCCAACAACCCAACAAAAACCTTCTGAGCTTGCAACCTACTCACCTCAAACTAAAACCTTCTAAACTCGACAAAATTGCAACTTTGAGACTATTAGTATTTTTATAATGGACAAAGAGCAAATATAATGGAGAAAGGGCAAACATTTGGTTCTGTCTATAGGGTACATGCACTGGTCAGTTCTCTCGAAGATGCTTCACTTTTTAACCCCTTTGTAATTCTATACATTTGTTATTTCTCTTGAAAATGCTCGACTTTTAAGCCCAATGTATTCCTATCCAAACAACGGAAGTCACTAGTTTCATTTGTTTTCTTATATTTTCCAGAATCTCCCGATACGGTCCAAAAATTACAACATATACCTATTTTCATATTTACTTATATTTTAAGATAAATTAGATTGACCTCCTTTTAGGTTTGGGTAAATTATATACGAGTAGAGTATTTGATTTTTATTACTTTGATCTACCTTAAGATTTGACGTGTGTACTCAAAACTCTATTGAAAATTAAAAGATGACTAAATTGTCATTTTTTTGTATTAAAAGATTTCAATAACCTTATATTTTGACATGAAGTAACAAAACTGTCATGAAATGCCATTGAAATGCAAAGTATTAATTTTCTTAGCAATACATTTGATTAGGTTTATTTTTACGAGTTTGATTAGGTTTCTTTTTTCTTAAAAAAAAAAAAATAGATAGGGTAATATAGTGTTTACAAGATAAGAAAATTAATAAAAATAAAAAAAGGCAGAATCTTTTGGTTTGACAGAATTTTTTATTGAATTATTATTAAATTAAATAATGGTATGAAAGATATTTTACACTTTTAAAAGGAATCAAAATAATACTATGTAAAGGCCAAATATTCTAAACTAACTTGATACCATGAATGAGTGTATATATATTTATATACACACAAACTAGTTTTTAAGTCAGGTCACGTTGGTGTATATATATATACACACACTAGTTTTTAAGTCATGTATCACCTCTGGTATGCTAAATATTATTATTATTTTTTTATATTAATTACATGCTATATATTTTGGTGATAAAATTAGTTGTCCCCAACATTATTCCATATGTAGTGGCTCACAGCAAAACACTGAAGGGAAAATTAGTTTTTGATAATCAAAGTTGAAATTTTTTACTTTAAAGTGCCTTAATTCGAGAAAAGGTCAAAAAATTAGTTTTTGACAATTAAAATTGAGAAAAATTACTTTAAAGTGCCTTAATTCGGGAAAAGATAAATAGTGACCGAATTTAAAAAATAATTGATAATGAGTCATCTTTTAATTTTAAAGTCCAAAATACCCTTCTTTTTATTGGCAGATCCCCAATTGCTTTTTATTTTCTCCTCTTCTCGGCCATGGAAATCTGAACCTCTAAACCATAAACAAAAGAAAGTGTAACAGAGCATTCAATTTAAAAAGTACTACGTATCAAAGATGTTGGGGGGTGTAGTTTATGTGGAGGTTTAGATTGCTATTAATACGATGTTGTTGTCATCCTGAGTTTTGTTTTACATATTGGCAGATTGTTCTTATATATAGCGTTTTATTGTTACGAATCGAAATACTATATATTAGCATTAATTTTAATTAAATACAAAGATGGGTTCTACCAGTATTATTATTTCATAATCAATGAATAATATATAGGGTCAGTAAATATTGATATCCGATTATCTGTTAAATATATATACACACTGTTGCATTGATGTAATTCCATGGATAGGTCCAGAAAAGAATCCAATCGTGCAACTTAGATTGCCTTGCCCTCAAAGACTATTGTTACGCATGGTCTAACTTAATTCTATCCAAAAAGTTTTGATGCAACGCGTTAGATCGAAAACACCAAATTGAAAACGTTAACTTATCACTCTTTGAATATATTTTAAGTGGGAGTCATGTTCATCACCTAATACATATTAAGTGATAAAAAGTTTTTTGCAATTTTTTTAACAGTTTTAGTGATAAAAGGCAATGAGGATTCGAAATCTCGTTGCTTGTAAACCCAAAGAGCTAATCCGATAGCGGGGCTCAAAATTTGCAAGCAAAAACAAAGAGAGAAGTCACTAGAGACAACCACGGGTCCACTGCCACTAGAATAACAAGAGAACTTCAATGAAAATACAAGGTACCACTTGAATACAAATGTGAAAGCGAAAAGGTTAAAACGAACTTAATCCGTTAATTAAGGGTAAAAAGACCATTAATAGAGACTACAAAGACAGAATGGTCATCAAACATGACTATAGGGCAAAATGGTCATTAGAGATGACCACATGGGCAAAAGAGAAAATATTAGGCCATTTAACCGATAAGATGACTGTCAGAAGAGGAACCCAACCCAAAAAATCCAACTCTAGTGATAAAAGTCATTCGCATAATACGGAGTATTGTTGTTAAATTAACAAAAGAAATTAAGCTTTGGTAGGGTTTACCTGAATCAAATTATCGATTTATTTTCTTTTGAGTAGTCGGTCTAAATTTCAAGAACCTTACAAAGTAACAAAACCTTGTACCAACTTTGAACACCTCAAAACTGAAGCTCTATTTTATAATCAAAACATCTGGTTATGCTTTTAGGGTACATGCATTGGTCACCCCACTTGGAAATCCTTCAACTTTATCCTTTCTTCATGTATTCCCACCGAAACACCGCAACTACAAGTTTTGCCTTTTCACGGTCAAACATCCTAATTTTTAATTTGTTATATTAATCGATGCGTTAGAAAAAATAGACATGCTAATTAAAAATTTGAGTTTTAGAATTTTCGTATATCTAACACTAGCCGTGTTCATATAATGTCTATTGATGATGTCTTTAAGTTTCACACTGGTCAGATCCTTTTTCTTTTTCCTTTTTTTTTTGCAGGAGCTAGATTTGAGTTTTACAAATTTCTAAATTTGTGTGGAGATTGTGAGGGTATTGTAGTAAATAATGGAAGATTTTAATACACTAGAGAGTTGTTGAATTTGTTCATCCGTTGGAGAAGTTTCTAAAACAGTAGTGATTATGAAGTTTGTAAACATGTAAATGTTAATGAAATTTAATTAACTGTCTATAAATAGGGGAGGGTGTTATTTATAACTTTGTCTTTGTACACGACGGTGTGTATTAAGGATTAAGAATGTGCAATGGTTATAAACTTTGAGTATTGTTATAAATCGTCTGTTTGACATCATTTTTACTGTCTGTAAAATTTTAGTGCACTCATTTATAGACACCTTACGTTTGTCGGACCATGTGATTTTATAAATTATCCACGCACAGTTAAAAACCTAACCTATAGTTAATTAAAACATTTAAGAATTAGTTTTCCTAGAAAATTTAATTAATTATTATTATTATTATTTGTTTACCAAACCAAATAAGTAATTATTTATAACTTTGTCTTTGTACACGACGGTGTGTATTAAGGATTAAGAATGTGCAATGGTTATAAACTTTGAGTATTGTTATAAATCGTCTGTTTGACATCATTTTTACTGTCTGTAAAATTTTAGTGCACTCATTTATAGACACCTTACGTTTGTCGGACCATGTGATTTTATAAATTATCCACGCACAGTTAAAAACCTAACCTATAGTTAATTAAAACATTTAAGAATTAGTTTTCCTAGAAAATTTAATTAATTATTATTATTATTATTTGTTTACCAAACCAAATAAGTAACCCTTTTTACCGTTCATTTTTCTCTTCTCACCGTGACTTATTTATTTTCTCTAAAATTCTGATCATTATTTATATATTCCGCACATTTTCTTCTGTAAAATTTTTTCCTTATGGTAATCACCATCATGTTTAGAGTTGACTATAATTTAAACCTCAACATCAACACCCCAACATTTCAAGCCATGCCAGTGCTGAGAGATGAAATGAAACCGTCAGAACAAGGTGCCCCCAAAACCAGAGCAAGTCCTCATATACTTGAGTCCATCTTCCACAGGCATGTTAAATCTTCCTAGAGATGAAACTGTGAGGATAAGAAAACTCCTAGAGAAATTTGGTGCTGTTGCAGATGCCAATGTTTTCTACTGGTTCCAAAACAGGCGGTCCAGGACTCGCCGACCACTACGTCAAATTCAGGCCAGCCTCGCCGAAGCAGCTCAGCCAAGGACTAGTAGTACTGGTACCAGTGCTATCCAGTATGAGAGTAGTAGCTCCGGTGTGGGTTTTGTGCCCTCCTTTTCTCCATCTCCTTCTCCCACTTTATCTCTGTCTCCTTCTCCATCTTCTAAATTGTCATATTGGTTCTTCTTCATCAGGTGGTGGTGGTGGTGGTGTCTTCTCGTTTCCGACCACATGGGTATCCCGGAAATTCATCAAACCTCAAGTCTGACTCCAAATTTTGACTGAGTTGCTCTCATATTCTACCATTTTCACTACCAACCCGGTAATTGCTTATATATTGCTGAGTTGCTCTCATATTCTACCATTTTCTTTCACGCATAACATTTTCTTACTCCTTAATTTTCCTCATACACATGCGTACATACATATATCTGTTCTTGGATTAATTTTCTACTCTCTCTTGTTTTGATGTTAAATTGGGAAAAAAAAGGGTTAAGTAGTCCCTTGTTTTGACTAAATATTGTCTCAAATTTTGAAGGATATAAAACAGCTTTTTAGTAATTACATAATGACCATCATATTAATAATAATTATTAAACAACTCCTCGTAATCTCATATACACACCTCAACTTAATTTCTTTCTAAAATTTTCTTTAAAATCCCTAAGAATGGGACCCACATGTCAAACGTGTATCCCTGGCGTGTCGGACATGTATTCACGGCGTGTCCGTATTGTGTTCCTTGTATCCAAATATCCAAAAAAAAAATTCAGACACGTTATTTTGACGAGTACTTTCTATGTCTTATTTTATATTTGGTGTTATAGAAATCATATCGAATGAAATTGAAAGTTATAAGATGGTTGTTATTTAATTTTTATTTTTATTTTTTTGATTTATAGAACAGCAAGGTTCAAAAAACTAGCATGTCTCTTAGTACATTTTAATGGTGAAGACTAACATGTCTCTGGCTACATTTTAATGGAAGTTTTATTTGTTTCTCGTAGTTTGTATGTTCTCATCCCGATGTTTGCATCGGATGACCTATGTACTCATGTTGTCATGTAGTGTTGTTTTGTTTGTCAAGAAAATAATAATAATAATAATAATAATAATAATAATAATAAATAAAATAAATTAATTTTTTTTAACATGTATGATATTAGGTATAGATGCGTGGATTAATTAAATATGTGGTGAAATTTGATAGCCCAGTTTTTGGCTTTGTTCTCTAGCCCAGGGCAAGTTCCCTATACTGTGGGCTGTGGGGGATGCCCCATGTTTACACTTGTAAATTGTTTTCTTTTTTTTTTATCTCAATACTTACTTACCCCAAAAAAAAAACAAAACCAAAAAAAAAAAAACAGATATGCACTTCTATCATTCTACTATCATTTGAAAATTTTCTAGCCCACGACTAGCATTAGGGAAATGAGAATTGAGATGATGATACTTGCAGGATTAAACAAGAATTAGTCAAATGAAGTAATGTTTTTAATATATGAGTAACATATTGATTAGAGAGAAAAAAAATAATAAGAAATGAAATAGAGATACATTGATTAAAATTATGCCACATTATTATTTTTTTTTATCCATGTACAAAAAGATAGCATATGACCTTCTAGTTGAGCTTCTTCTTATAATGGATCGAGGAAAATGTTCACATGAGAAGCAAAGTCATGTCAGAATGTGAGGAACTGTCAGAATGTGAGGAACTGGTAAAGTTAAATTATTAATGTGTATGTGAGAGATAGTGTGTGTGTGTGAAAAAGACCATTATATTAATTTAAAGATAATGTTTAACTACTCACGAGTGAGTAATTCTACCTTACTCACTCTTTATGTGTATCAATAACAGGGGCGGAGTTAGGATTGTAAAGTAAGGGGGGCTAAAAATAATTAAACTCATGATTACTTAGTGTGTCATTCATGCTCTAAATAAGAATTCTCATGATCAGTCATTTAATTTAACCCAATAATTTACAACCTTTAAACATATTTACACTTCCAAACTCTAATGTATTTTCATAGTCAAGAATCCACTGAAGTCTGCTTCATGCAAGTACTAAAACAAACATCTACAAGAATGCGAGATATATATGTTCTTATTAATAAATTCACATTAGAAAGTAAGACCTATGTGTTCCGCCCCTAACTAGTTATTAATTCATTATATAATAAATTACACAATTTAATAAGAAATTATCAACAAGTCATCAACAAAGACCTTTTTTTTTTTACAAAAATAAAATTCAATACTTCACTAGATTAACAATAATAATCCATGATATCCATCCACCTAGGCCTTAGTGTCTTACACACGAAAAGTTTAGGTCTTCTTCCATAGACTAACAATATGTTTGATTTACTAGGTTGGGCCCTGTTATGTTTTATTATGGTTTATTTTATGATTAGGTCTGTCTATGGTTCGTGGGCTTGCTCATATTTAAGATTTGGTCTATGCAAATTTTATAACTCCTTTTATTTATAGAAATATTATGAATTGGGTTAAGCTGATAGAAAGAGGAAGAGTGGTACATGGGCTCATAGGAACAATAGTATTAAATTTTTTTCTTCAATTGGACCTGGGTTATAGCCCAGGTTAGCTCATTACTAGTTCCTCCCTTGATCAATAACAAAATAACACATCAACTTTAATAACAAAATAATCCACGCCCTTCTTTGCTTTTTCGGATCAACCATTAAATAAAAGTATAAAGTTTTTTTTATATTATTTTACTGATTTTTTTATAAAAGTTGATGTGTTATTTTATTATTGGAACATATAAAGGGTGAGTATGGTGAAGCTATTCACCAATGAATATCTAAGCATTGTCCTTAATTTAATAGTTGATCGTGTGTCTGAAGGCGAAGGACTGAGTGGCACATCAACTGGCTGTTCTTTGCTCTCAAATTATAATAGTGAAATTTTAATCCCTAGAAAAAGGAAAAACATCGAATGAAACACTGCAACAACAAAAAATAAAAATAGAAAAAAGAAGTTATACTTGTCAATTCTAGTTACCATCAAATTTTATCAATCAATAAAAATATTTAGAAATGGGATATGATGGTTTAAAAGCGAGAAACTCGAGTCCAACAAAAAAAAAAAAATTATGAGAGTAAGAAAGATAATTGAGATCATGGAATTAAATTTAGATTTTAGACCTTAGAACTCAACTTCATTTTGGATGGGATTTGTACAAAAGTTTTACAAGCTTAAATCACCTTATATTTTAAAGTTACACGTTTTTGTTTTTATTTTTATTTATTTATTTTTATGACATGAGAATCCTTTGGACTTGTAGCTACGAGGTAAATCTCCGGATATGTGCAACTGCTCGCAAGTCACACTAATCCGTTAAGTCCGAATTACTATCTTAGAGAGAGTCGAACACAAAACCTCTTATATATAGGGCTCGTGTATCTTGTTTGTGAACCATTTACATGTTCAAAGTTAAGATTTATTTATTTATTTATTTTTTTTCTTCGACGTAACAGTATATATAAGGAATTATTAACCTAACTTATGAAATATTTTACTTATATAAATAATGTGCAAGAAATACTGTGTTTTTAAAAACTGCTTAAAAATCTTTGTATTTAACCATATTTTTTTTATATAAAAAAAATCAAAATATCCTTCAGGGCATTTTAGGTATTTTCGTTTTCAATTTTTTTTTTTTTTTTAATAAAAATCTAAATTATTTTGTAAAACCTCAAAATACCCCAAGATCCCAATTTTTTAAATAATTTTTTTTAAATCAATTTACTTTTTATTTATTTATTTTGTGTCGGGTACATTATTAGATATTTTACTTTCCAAAATTTGAAGAATGGTTCTTGAAATTAAATTTGGATATTAAATAAGTTATACCGACTCAGGAATTGAAATTAACAATTATCCACTAAAGTTTAGGGTAGAAAAAAACAACATATATAATAATGTATACATACATTAGATTCCTTTCTCTCTATCTTGCAATTCCTAGTTGGAAGTAGGCAGTAAATTGTTTCTATTTGCGGCTAAACTCCAACAACCCTATAAAAACCTTGTGAACTCGACAAAATTACGACCTACCCACCTCCAAATATTTTATAATGGACAAAGGGCAAACCATACCGGGACTATTTTTATAATGGACAAAGGATTCTGGCTTTAGGTACATGCACTGGTCAATTATTTTGAAGACTTGACTTTTAATCCCTTTGTAAAATTCTATGCATTTGTTTCTCTTGAAAATGCTCGACTTTTAAGACCAATGCATTCCTATCCAAACACCGGAAGTCTAGTTTCCTTTCTTTTCTTATATTCTTTAGAATCTCCAGAGAGTCCAAAAATTGCAATATTCATTTTTACTTATATTTTAAGATAAATTATATTAACTTACCAGGTTTGGATAAATTATATATTTGGTCTTTATTACTTTGATCTACTCTAAGATTTGAAGTGTGTACTCAAAACATTCTTAAAAATTAAAAAATGACTTAGTTGTTATTTTCTTGTATTAAAAGACTACAATAACCTTATATTTTGATATAAAATAACAAAACTATCATGAAATGCCATTAAAATATTTTTAGGGTTTTGATTTAAGTTTCTTTTTTCCACAAAAAAAAAAGGATAATATAATGTTTACAAGATAAGAAAATAAAATAATAAAAAAAGACAATAGAGTCTTTTGGTTTAGCAGATTTTGCTTATTGAACTATTATTAAATTAGATAATGGTACGAAAGACTTTCACACTATTGTCAAAATAATATAAGCCAAACACAAGATGTGTATAATTTGTCCAAACTTTAAAGAATGTTAGTGTAATTTATCCTATATTTTAAACATACTACTAAACTAACTTGATACAATGAATTAGTAAATATATATACACACAAACTAGTTTTTAAGACAGGTTACGTTAGTGTATATACACACTAGTTTTTAAGTCATGCATCACCTCTGGTATGCTAATTATTATATTTTTAATATTAATTACATGCTATATATTTTGGGGATAAAATTAAATTTGTCCCCAACATTATTCCATATGTAGTAGCTCACAGCAAAACACTGAAGGGAAAATTAGTTTTTGATAATCAAAATTGAAAAAAATTTACTTTGAAGTCCCTTAATTTGAGAAAAGGTCAGAAAATTAGTTTTTGATAATCAAAATTGATTTTTTTTTTTTTTTACTTTAAAGTACCTTAACTCGTGCAAGTTAGATTGCCTTGCCCGCGAAGAGACGATTATCAAAATGATAACAACTCCTTCAAAGACTATTGGTATGCATGGTCTAACTTAATTCTATCCAAAAAAAAGTTTTGATGCAATGTGTTAGATAAACACCGTTTGAAAACATTAACTTATTTCTCCTTAGATATACTTTAAGTGAGACTCATGTTTATCAATTAAAATATATTAAGTAATCATTTGTAATTTTTTAACAGCTCTAGTGATAAAAGTGAATGAGGATTCGAAACCCTCATGACCAAGTGCGTCAACGTTGAACCTGAACACCTAACTCGATATCGAGCCCAAAATGCGAAAGTAAAAATAAAAGGAGAGGTCACTAGAGACAACCACTGCCACTAGGACAACAAGAGAACTTTAATGAAGAAGATACAAGGCATAACTCGAATACAAATGCCGATGTGAAAAGGTCGAAATGGATTTAATATGTTAATTAAGGGTAAAAAGGTCATTAAAAAATACTACAAGGGCAAAATGGTCATCAACTATGACTACATGGACAAAATTGTCATTAGACATGACCACAGAGGCAAAAGAGAAAATATTAAACCATCTTACCAATCAGATCCATATGATCGATGAGATTGATGGTCCAGAAGAGGAACTCAACCTACAAATCTATGTAACTGATTAGATGACCATCTGTTCGATTAGATAGATTATTTAATCGATCAAATGCGACTCATGTTTTTCATCTAAAACTTATTAAGTGATAAAAGTCATTCGGTTATAAGTTAGAATAACATTGTTAAATTAGCACAGGAAATTAAGCTTTGGTAGAGTTTACCTAAATCAAATTATATGTAATTAAATAGATCTTATTTCTTTTGAAATTTCAAGTTGTCAGTCTAAATTTCAAGAACCTTACAAAGTAACAAAACCTTGTACCAACTTTGAACACCTCAAAACTGAAGCTCTATTTTATAATCAAAACATCTGGTTATGCTTTTAGGGTACATGCATTGGTCACCCCCACTTGGAAATCCTTCAACTTTATCCTTTCTTCATGTATTCCCACCGAAAACACCGCAACTAAAAGTTTTGCCTTTTCACCGTCAAACTTCCTAATTTTTAATTTGTTATATTAATCGATGCGTTAGAAAAAATAGACATGCTAATTAAAAAAAATTGGGTCACATTGCATGTATCCAATGAAATGTAATTAATTTAGTTTTTTGATACTATATACATCAATTGGTACTATAAAATGAGACATATTCCTAACATTATAGCAGCTCACAATAATAATAAAAAAGACATTTGAAAATATCATTAAAGAATATTAATTTCTAGCACCATCGATCAACATATGTTACCACTGGGCAAACTCTTAACAATGCTGAAGTTTTTTCTTTTTAAATTTAAGTAAATACACATCATACACTCAACCTTGTAGCCGTGTTCATATAATGTCCATTGATGATGTCTAAGTATCACACTGGTCAGACCCTATTTTTTTTTCAGGAGCGAATTTTAGAATTTTCTAAATTTGTGTGGAGATTGTGAAGGTATTGTAGTAAATAATGGAAGATTTTAAAACATTAGAGAGTTGTTGAATTTATTCATCCGTTGAAGAAGATTCTAAAACAGTTGTGATTATGAAGTTTGTAAACATGTATATGTTTAGATGAAGAGTTTTAGAGGGTATATTTTACCTATTGATTGCAATAAAACTTAATTAAGTGTCTATATAAATAGGGGAGTGTGTTATTTATAACTTGGTCTACAAAGGTCACGGTGTGTATTAATTGGATAAAGAGTGTGTAAGGCCGGTAACGGTACTCTGCTTATAAACTTTGAACATTGTTATAAATCGGCGTTTAACCGACTTCGGCCACCATAACCTTTTTTTTAAAATATAAAAAAATTATAGGTGGGGTCATTTGACGTCATCTTTACAGTGACTTCAATGCACTTGTTACGTCTATTGTCGTTTCTTTCTCATCCATTATAACACTGTAATTATCATTTTAACCAACAATGTAACACTGTAATTACCATTTTAACTAATACTGTAATGACCATTTTAACCATACGTTGTTTTATAAAAATTAATAAAAATAATATATATTCTTTAATTAATAAATTGAGAAAAAATTGTTAGCGCTCAATATAGTGTTAGAGCTGCTCATTTGGACTACATTGTTGCCTCTCATTATGGTGTAATTACTTTGAGTCAGCTAAGACTTTCTGGTTTGATGTGGTTTCAATTGCGCACAAGGTAAATGTTCCTTCGGCTTGTAAAATTGTTGGACCTATTTTGTACATATCCATTTAACAAAAAAAAAAAAAAAAAAAAATTGAGAAGAAATTGTGAATAAAAGTTGTTGACAAAGTTCTTAAATTATGGCTCCGTTTGTTTCAACGTAAAATATTTTTTTTGAAAAATATTTTTCATTTTCAGGTAAAATATTTTTTTATTTTTACTTTGTCGATGTTTGACAAAGGTCTACGTAGAAATTAAGGCCAAGTCCATTAGGCGGGACACTTAAAATAACTTGTCGAAATTTTATGGATAAATTATTTTTGTTAAATTTTAATATTTTTTTTTCTTTCGTAAATATTTTACGACAACCAAACACCAGAAAATAAAAAAATATTTTACGTCCAAACAAACGGAGCCTATAGTTAATTTTTTTACTCATTGAACAAATATCAATATTCATATGCACCACATAATTTTATAAATTATCCATATATACACAACTATAGTTAAATATTAAAAACCTAACATATCGTTAATTAAAACCTATAAGAATTAGTTTTCTTAGAAAATGTATTTTTTTTTACCAAACCAAATAAGTAACTCTTTTTACAGTTCATTTTTCTCTTCTCACTATGACTTATTTATTTTTTCTAAATTCTGATCATTATTTATATATTCCACACATTTTCTCTTGCAAGATTTTTTCCTCTGATGCTAATCACCATCATGTTTAGAGATGACTATAATTTAAATAGACAATTCAGTGTTACACTTACTGAAAAGAAATTGTAGAATTATTTTTTATGCAAATTGGAAATAATTTTACAAAGGTTAGCTCATAATGCTAATTATATATGACTTTTAACGTATCTCTATATTTGTGTGCATTGTAGACATATAAGAATTCGTGATACATAAGGCTGTAAAAATATAACAATAGTAGAGTTTTGCTTCCAGAATGGGGTGTAAATATTATTTACTTGCGGACTCTCATATCAGTTTAAGAAAAAAAAAAAATTTCAAAACCCAATTTTCAATAAATAATTATTTAGTGAAGATAAAAAAAAACTGAAATTATCTAATTATTTACTAATTATTAGATTAGAGACAAACCTAATTATTAGAACTTGAACCCACAATTTCAATTTTCACCATTTTCACAGTATGAAACCGCCAATAAAGCAGGGGTAATTTAGTAATTTTGCTCACTAACATTCTGCCTATAAATACTTGCACTTGTGATGTTGACTGCTCATAGTTCATGAGTTCTATATTCTACCCCATTTTCCTTTTCCTAGTTTTGTGCTTAACAACTTCCTTTCCCTTCCTTCTCAGTGTCATGGAAGACCAACATCAACACCCTAACAGTAGTTCTTCAAGCTTTCCTTTCTTTGTGATGGATGATCAACCTCAACACCCTAACAATCCAAGCTTTCCCTTCTTCAGCGTCATGGAAGATCAACCTCAACCTCAACCTGAACCGCAACATCAACATCCTAACAGTAGTTCAAGCTTTCCCTTCTTCAGTGAAATGGAAGATCAACCCCAACATCCAAACAGTTCAAGCCATGTCCCTGCTGAGAGAACAAATGAAACCGTCAGAACAAGGTGGGCCCCAAAACCAGAGCAAGTCCTCATACTTGAGTCCATCTTCAACAGTGGCATGGTAAATCCTCCCAGAGAGGAAACTGTGAGGATAAGAAAACTCCTAGAGAAATTTGGTGCCGTTGCAGATGCCAATGTTTTCTACTGGTTCCAAAACAGGCGGTCCAGGTCTCGCCGCCGACAACGCCAAATTCAGGCCAGCCTCGCCGAAGCAGCTCAGCCAACGACTATTGCTACTGGTACTGGTGCAATCCAGTACGAGAGTAGTAGCTCTGGTGTGGGTTTCGTGCCCTCCTTTTCTCCATCTCCTTCTCCCACTCTATCTCTATCTCCTTCTGATCCATGTCTTCTTGGTTCTTCTTCATCAAGCGGTGGCCTTGTCGGCAACCACCACGGTGGTGGTGTCGGTGATGTCTTCTCGTTTTCTGGCCACATGGGTTTCCCTGAAATTCATGAGCAAACCTCAAGCCTGACTTCAAATTTTGGAGCTTCTAATAATTCAAATTTGCACTACCAACCCTCCGGTAATTGCATGGCTGAGTTGTTCTCATATTCTAACATTTTCTCTCACGCATAAATTGAGTTGATATTAACTGTCTCGAATTTTGCAGGACTTGTGACTGTGTTTATCAATGGGGTTCAGGTAGAGGTTCCAAGGGGACCCTTAGACATGAGGGTGTTTGGTCAAAATTTAGTGTTGTTACGTTCCTCAGGAGTGCCGGTAGCATCTAACGATTTTGGCTATTCAATAGAGCACTTGGAGCATGGTGAAAACTATTTCCTGGTAAGCAATCAAGGGGCTACCAGTACTACTGCCTTTGAAACCAGTAATAGTTATGGTGTGTACCAAAAGAATCTCTGTGTGTGTGTGTGTGTGTGTGTGTGTGTGTGTGTGTGTGTGCATATTTAGATCATAAATGGGAACCCAAAAATGGTTTAGACTCGTCTTTCAAAACATGCATCCTTTTTTAATTACTTCTTCTCCTCCCCTCTCTCTCTCTCTCCAATTTTTCTTTGACCTTGGATACAATTTTGGGTGTGTCTTGGGGGGATTAATAGAGTTAATAAGATACTTTATTTAGGGAAAAAGGTTAATAAGATACTTAATGAGCTCAATCATGAGTTAATTCTCTAATGCTTAGAGGGAATTTTTTGGAATTCCATGAAGCTTCTCTCTCTCTCTCTCTCTCTCTCTCTCTATGTATATACATATATATATTATTGGAATTTCTTAGCTTCTCTCTCTCTCTTGTTGTGAGGAACAATATTGGGTGGTTCGTGGAGTCCACCAAGACAGCATATTAAGATAGTAATTTTGCTTGCAGGTTTCAAGGCCCCTTTAAAGAGGTATTAAAGTTGCACCGACCAGAATGAGCTTCTTCCACGAGGTTTCAAGAATTTAGAGAAGAATTTTAGTGAAGATCTTGAGAAGAAGAAATGTTTATTTTCTTTCTAGTCAATGTTTTTTTTATATATTTTCTACCCTTAGATGGGTTATGTTCTTTTTTCTTGCATCTTTTTATCACAATTAGCCTATGTTGTACTAGAATCCCAACCTAGTTTGAAGAGCAAGACCATGTATTAGATGTTTTTTGAGAGATTAATACTTACAACTTATATTTATATTTGATCAATTTTTACTTCAATGCTACACCAATTAAATGCATGTGAAATTGGTAATTTAGTTACTCTTTTTCTCTCTCATCTCTCTTTCTCTTGGATAAAAAAAGAACATAGATGTGGTACTGATATGTTGCAAAGTTTAATTTCCAGTGATTGAAACTTTTGATGAAATAAATTGACTTGGACCAAAATGGCTCTATAAGTTATGATATGCACTTAATTTGTTAGTATTTTATAAGTTTGGCAAAGCTATGATTTGGTTCTCTAGTTCTTATTCTATGCATTTCCTTTTTGTACTATGATTCATCTATCATTTATACTTTGAAAACACATGCAAGTATGGGGTTTTGAGTTTTTATTTATTTATTTATTTATGGGTATATGGGTTTTGAGTAAGTTGTACTCAAGGAACCAACCTTTCCTTTAATGTTACATTTTGGTCGCAGATTTTTCTTTCCCCCTTAAATTATATATCACATACTTCTATAATGTGTGTGTTTGTTCCGGTAGAAGTCAAAGATTTTTCTTTTGTGTGTGTGTCTGTGTGTGTTTTATTTTTCTTTTCTTCTTCTTTCTTTTGGGTTTCAGTAGAACAAAAATATAGTTGAAGAAAGCAGTTCAAGATTTGAAATTCACACATGGATCATAGTGTTCATAATAGCATCATGCAGCACAAAATGCATAAACGCAATGATCAGGATCATGATCATAGTGCATGTTCACAATAGCATCATGAATCACAACGCAATCATTAATATCATGATCACAGTGCATGTTCACAATAGCCTAAAGCACCACAAAGTGCATGTATAATCACAATGATATATATATATATATATATATATATATATATATATGTATCATATGTAAGTTACACCATATTTTTGTCTCAATTAAGCGCGCTTTTGGGACAGAGTGATTGTCTTATTCATTTTCCTTCTCCTTGTTCCAAATCATTTTTTAGAAAACTACTTTTATTCCTTTCAACTCTGTAGATTAATCAGAATATTAATGTGCTTTACTTTTCTTTGATTTCTTGTTTCTTCCAAATAAATCAGTAGACAGGTTATTGAAATTGCTAATGAATTAGTACCATACCCTTTCCCTTAACACAAAGAAAATAGAGATATCAAAAGTTAAAAACTTGTCTACAAAATATCTGTGAACTCCAATTGTCAAAAGGATTACACTTGTCTTTTAACTTCTTCTTCTTTTTTTTTCTTTTTTTTTTTAATTTTAGGTAAAACATCATTGAAGAAGATAGATCATTTCTACCTGATGTACTCAAGCGTCCTGTAATTTAGTAGTACTTTCTCACATTCTAAGTAAAAGGTCGATGGTTCAAGTCTTTATAAAGGCAAAAATGAGTGTGCGCATGATTCTTACCAAAGAAAAAAAAATTCTATATATATAATAACCTAACATAGTTACTCAATTGAGGCTTGAGAGGAAAATAAGAGAGAAATTTTAAATGGTCCTGACCAAACATACACAACCACGCAACTAAATGTGTCAGTTTATTTAATTTTTTTTATTGCATGACATAATAAGATTGACCAGAACTATATAAATCTTTGACTACAGAATATGGAGTAATTTTTAGGGGGCAGTGTGGGTGTGAATTTTTTTGTAATTAAGATAAAAAGAAATTATCAAAGAGCCTCTAACACAATAATATAACCTTCTTATTCTCAAAGAGGATGAGAGGGATTCGAACATAAACAAAAGTTTGTGTCACTACTTCCCTAATCCAAAAAAATAAACAATAAAACAAAAAAATGGTTCAGTTACAAGTTACAATGGTTTGTCATATCATCTGATACGTGAACTTTTTTTAAGTTAGATATGCGATCCGTATTGATCAATTTATACTGACTTTATTCGAATCTGTTATAACGCGACCGCCGTCGATAGAGGAATCATAATGGATACTCCGAACCATGGAACTTACAACCTAATGGAAATGCATAATGTGGTTAAAAAAGAGTGGCTGGTCTTGTAAACAACACCACAACCCATAATTTGATTGAGATTGATGACCTCCTAGCCTTTCTTCTTTTTGATAATTAGAAGCAGTGAGATTATGAAGCCCATTGTTAATCATAATGAGTCCAGACCTAATAATAGACCATGATTACCACCAGTAAATAAAGTAGCCCAAACTAGCTACTCTAAGCCCAGGCCATTCTACTCTACCTAGTCTCAAAAAGGTCCTCTTAGAATAGGTGGTGTTTGGATTCTCAAAAAACTAAAGTTATAATTAACGCGGTTTGTATGTGTTGTACACTTTGTAGTTGCTTTTAGCTGGTAAAAAAAAATTACTATAAAGCAACTAGTTGTTACCCATCAAGCCTACTAATTCAAGCACTAAAAAATAGTTTTTACTAATAATCACCCTTGACTTTGTCCTCACAGTTGTTGGCAAATTGTTGTGATCAGGGAAGACGTAAGACTTTACGTGAGATGGGACAAGACTGAAATTTTATAATAATTTTAAGAAGGGCGTTAGTAAAATTTTAAGGATATATAGTGAAAAAAGAAAAAAATAGCATGATATATTAATAAAAAATTAATAGATTCGCCTCTGGTTGTGATATGTATGGCTTGTTTGGTTTAATTTATTTTAAACTTGCGTGTTTTTTAAGATTTTTTTTTAATAATAATTTTTTAATTTTTAAGTTTTTAAGAATTGTTTCTCAAAAAATTGAACTTAAACAAAGCTCAGGACTTCTTTTTGTTACTAGTAAATGTTGTCTAGAGTTATAGCCTCTTAACTTGTCCTTAGCGATAATAAATAAATATAAAGAATTAAGAGCTTTGATTGGATAACAAATCTGTTACTAAAAATACCTTAATCAAACAAATTTAGATAAGAATTTTAAGTTTTTGAAACTGCATGTATAGAGTTTCTTATTAAGTTTCCAAGCATGTACTTCATTGATACCAAAGTATTTTTTTTCTGTTTTTTCATTTTTTTTTTTCATTTTTATCGGGTCAGAAAAAATATTTACATATTCTTAGGGCTATCGACCTTAACTTTTAAAATATATATTTTTATTATTTGAACAACAATAGAGATAATATCATTAAACGGAATGAATAATACAATCCGATTGAACCTCCAAATTTTAAAAGGCTAAAAATTTCAGATAAAAAATATACCACTAAATTATCAAAATTTAATCTCATGAAAAAAGTACCCGACAAATGGTAGCTTCCAGCCCTATTGAGGTTGCTACAGATCGCTAGCTCATTTATAGATCAGTTACAATTCTAGAACACTTATTATTTATTATTATTATTATTATGAACATTCTTTGAATGTGATCTGATTTTACAAAATTTCAAACTCACATGGTCGATCCGGTAAAACATGTTTTTACCCAAGAAATCATGTTTGAAAAATACGCTTTAACGTAAAGCAAATTACAAAGATATTTTAAACAACTTTCTGAAGTGACACGTGCAGTAAAAAAATGTTACTTTGAATGAAACTCAGTTAAGAAAATGATAGTTATTGTTAAAATATGCTTTATGATACACACCATGAGAATTTCTGATGGGCCCATGTAGTCAATCATGCAGATCAAAATACGATATCTCTTATTAAAGTCCCCCAATATTTTATCATATTTAAAATGATTTTCTAACTTCATCTATATACACTTTAATTTTTAACAGTAAAACTGATTAAAATACTAAAATTGAAATTTGTTAACAAATGAAACTTAAGTAGGACAAAGTTGGGTGTTAGTTATGGATTCTTATTCCTAATTTTCAGAATATAAAGTTGGGTGTTAATACTTTAATAATTTAAATATTTGAGTTGAATTGTAAAATATTTAATCTATGACAAATGATATCAGAGCAGGTCTAATTCTTTATCCGATGTCATACCAAGCGCACACAATTAAGGTGTCCGAATCAGAAGAAAGTATTCCGTGTATTTAGTGCACCAGATACATCAGAATCATCTATGCAGTGCACACACAAAAACAGACGATTCTGAACCTGGTACACAATGCACCGGATATCCCAAATATATTAAACATGCCAAATATATTCTAACCAATCAAATATTGGATGCCACACCATTAGATCCGGATGGAAATGGTCTTGAGCATGACATAAGTCTTTTAAGTTTTAATCAACAAAATAGTGAAATACATTTGATATGTTAAGATCGACAAGCTGCCAACAAATTTGTACTGCATTCTATGCATGAAAAAATCTTTTATATATATATATATATATATATATATATATTTCTCTCTAGCCTTATCCTTCAAACTATTTTTTCTGAAAAATTGAATAAAGAAGAAAAAATAATATTTATTTAAATTAAGAGGTAGAGTGTCAAATATTTTTTTTTCATTTAATTTTTGAAGCATATAAATAAACAACTCATTTGCAAAAATAATAATAAAAAAAATAAATCAATGTACACGTACTAAATGGAGCACATTAAATAGGCAACAAACCATGTATAGAGACACAAGTATATAATAAATATTCTTCCAGTAAAGCATGGTCAAAAAAGTACGCCAATCACCAACAAACAGCATTAAAAAGTCATGAAAGATGGCCAGGTTCATTTGTCAGTCTTTGAGCCACTACTTTGGCTTTGCCTCATGCAATACACAAAACATCACAGAGAATAATACCAGAGACACGTAACTTGGATAATAAGTCCAAAACTAGTAGAGTAGTGACTTCAATTTTTCTTTTCTAACACCCCCAAAGGCCACAACTAATAAAATATTAAACTCTCTCTGTCTCTCTCCTATTCTCTTAACTTTTCTCACTGCTGTTTTTATTTTTCCATTTATGGATGTGTATATGAAAAGACTCTAGTGCAAAAAAAACCAACTTTTTCAGCATACCATTATAGACTGAGATGGAGAAAATGCATTAAAAGAGCTAACAATTCACAACAGCTTCTATATGTCCTTCACTTGTTACAATTTGGTAGCTAGTAGCAGTACTCTAACTACAACCCATCCCCAAAACCCCATCACTATTTTCTTTATGTGGGTCCTACTCCAAGGAAATCAATGAATTGAATGTCCTTGTGTTTCTCATTCTCATTTTCCCCATACATGAAGAGATTGAGACTAGTCTTGTTATTGGCAACTGACTCAGTTGCTGAAACTTCTGAGTTTGAATCCGAGTGCTGATGACCACATTGGTCCACGTTCATCACCATTGCCACTCCCCCAGGACCATACAACTGGACATCACCAACATTTCTCATTCTCACCACTTTTCCCTCTGCAGATGATCCTACAAAACCAAAAATTATATAATTAAAATATGAATAACTACTAATAAAATTCAAGAATAAATTTATATATATATTTTTGTAGCAGTAAGATTCTTTCATTGTGACATTCCATTGTGACCTCGAGATTAAAAGATAATGGAGTCAAGTCTGCTGGCATATGACCAACCTCAAACCTGTATAGGTCATAGGTTCAAAATAAAAAACAACTACTCTATTAAAAGACAAGGCCTGCATACATCTATCCTCGTTGTAACTCCAATGACGAGAGCCTTGTGCACTAATTTGAGAGCCTTGTGCACTAATTTGACGCAACAATAAAGATGTTACATTATGACCTCAAGGTCACATGTTCCAAACACATTTGCTTAGATCTAAGTCGGTTGAGATCTGACTCTCGAAGCTCATACATTTCCGACACAATTATTTATATGTCAAATGATAAATGAATTGGTCTCGAGACTAGGTAATAACTTTTCCTCTAAATGGAAGTAAGTCTACTTAGATCTGACTTTCCGTCGCTACTCCATTCAGAGGTAAGTCCCGGGTGCCTCGTGAACTAGCTAGTCCTTTTCTTTTTACTATATAAATATAAACTCAATATGACATGGATTTCAAGATTTTTAATAAGAGAGAGAGGGGGAGAGGGGTAAACAATGTTCATACCCAAGTGGAATCCATAAGATTGGTAGTGCTTCTGAAGTGGATTGAACCTAGTGAGGAACGCAGGAGGCAGTCTGGCAGAAGAGGGACTGAGGGAGAGATTAGTGCATGTTGAGGCAGATTCATCAACATTGTTGTTGCTAGAGATGGTTGAATCACTGCATGCATTGTGTTGGTATTTAGCACTCTTATTATACTTCAATCCTTTAGACACTATTTGCTGTGAAGAATTCCTCCTCCTCCTGTAGAAAATGTTATGCTCTCTGTGTTTTCTGGCAAAGATCACATGCCAATGATTCTTCACTGCATTGTCAGTCCTCCCTGGGAACAGCCTAGCAATCATAGACCATTTGTTGCCATACATTTTATGTGCAGCCAACAGCCTCTCCTCTTCTTCCTCAATGAAAGCCCTCTTGTTAATCCTTGGATCTAGCTGGTTAAACCATCTTAATCTGCAACTTTTACCTAAAACAAAATTTAAATTTATAAAAAAATATTCAAAAACATTGTGGATTTTACATAAAAGACTAGTCCAGTGCACGGACTGCCAAAAGGTGTTCATAGTCTTACTTTATTTGTATATCGAGAGAGAGAGAGAGAGAGAGAGAGAGTACCTGATCTTCCTTCAAGTTTCTCAGCAATCAAGTTCCAGTTTTGAGGACCAAACTGGGTAACAAGTTCTTTGAGCTTGGAATCTTCATGTGGTCTCCAATGGCCTCTGGCACAGAGCTTTGGGTGTCCACTTTTCCTCTGATCACTTTCTTCATCCTCGTTAGGGTTCAAAGCAAGGCCTTTTCTCTCAACACCAAAACTCCCATCATCTGTAGTCCACTCACTTCCCCTGACTTCTTGAGCATTCAAAATCTGGAATCCCATTTGAGACCCTCTCTCACCAAGATGGTTTACAGAGAGAAAAGGCTTGGGATCAACAGGAGGAGGACGCATACTAAAGTTCATGTTTGGAAACCCAATGACACCATCACCATCATGATTCTTGATGTGTTGAAGACTCATTGGATTGAAAAAAAAAAAAAAAAAAAAAACACAACCTAGATGAACCCAGGAGTTAAAAGGCGAGAAAGTGAAGGAAAATGAAGGAAACGTCCAAGAAACCAATGTGTTTTCCCTTGATCACTAGTACAATGCCACAAACAGAGGAAAACAGAGGAGACTGAAATAAGCAAAATAATGACCACAAAACAACTGGGTTTCTCTCAAAATCCTCTCACAGAGAGAAGCTGACTAGAAAATCAGTAAACAAAATGAATTAAAGATTTCATTTTTTTTCATACTCTCTCCCTCTGTAATCTTTTGATGGGTTTGATCAAAGAGAAGGAATGGAGAGAGGAAAGGGATGGAAGAGGAGATCTTTATTGGACAGTTACACTTCTTATTTGAAAGGAACCAAAGAAACAAATATAACGTTTATAAAACGGGGAACAGAAAAGAGAATGGTTTTTTACTGTGGAGGAAAAGAAAGCTAAAGAACAAAAAGAAGAGCTGAAGCCACACGATTCTCTCTCTCACTCACTCACTCACTCCTCTTTTTACTCAACTTGCTCTCTCCATAACGCTTGATCAGAGAGGTCCAGGGCACCTTATTTTGAGACTGGTATATGTCTGTCTCTCTCTCTCCCCCCTCTTTCTCTGTCTAGGATTTAGTGTATGGTGTTCATGCAAGTCGAGAGCCGCACGTGTGGGTGGTCTGCTTTGGGTTGGGGCTGTTGCTGTTTCTCTCTCGATGTTCGAGAAAAACCAGAATCCCTCTGTCTGTTTGTGTGAGCCCTTTTTAGCTTTTTAAATGAAAAGGAAAATAACATTAAAAAAGATAGTGCAAGAGTCGTAAAACACCACCCCACCACCTGTAATCAGTACTATCTCAATCTTTTTATATACTATCTTTACTTATATATATATGTATATATTAATATATTAATGTCTATATAATGTACCTTCTGTTTTTAATATTCACTCTTTCTTGTTTTCTTTTTCTTTTGTTAATTGGTTTCTTAGTCTGTTAGGCTTTTGGTTGTTGAAATTCCAATTATGGACGCCAACTTGTTTGAGCCGAGCCTAATTAATACTTGTCCATGCATGTTTACTAAATATATGTGCAAAAGTTAATAGATTTAATTAAAACTGTAACAAGGAAGAAATTTGAATTAGATACGGAATAGTTTTTGAGACAATTGGTTATGGTTTGGGCGCACTCAAAGTAACAAAATAAGTATTTTTTATTAACGCATTAAAAAATGTCCAACTCTCGAATTAATCTCGATTATTTTATGTGAACCATATTAGTCCAAGAATTGGACTGCATATCACGATTTTCTAATGCATTTGATAAAAGAATGTAGTGACGTTTGTTTGACAGGAAAAAAAAAAAAAGGTAGTAGATTAGTTAAAAATTGGATCTAACTCCTACATATACATATTACATGAAACCCTCTCTGTTGAAGTGTGATGTAGCCAGCTGATAAAGAACTCTAATTGACAGTGATAGAATCAAGAAAGAAACAAATAACTGGTAGGTAACCGCAAAGCAAACTCAAATACTTTAGGACTTGTTTGAATCACATTTCTAGTAGCAAGTGGTACCACTTTTTCACTTTTCAAACTAAACTATTCTTAAAAACAGTAAACTCCAGCTTATAGTTCCTGAAAAAAAAAAAAAAAAAAAAAAAAAAAAAAAAAAAAAAATCCACATACTTGAATATTCCTCAGGTCTTTACTTACTAAAAAAACATTCCAACATATCTACAGTTCAAAACATTCCACGAGTTCTTGTCCTAATGCTATGTTTGGGAGCACTTGACGGTTTGGATTTGAAATTAGAAGGAATTTAGTTAAAACTTTGAACTAAATTTTCTTCCATCCCAAATCCACAGCATCAAATTGGTGCGCTCCCAAACACAACATAACAGTAAATTCTAGGAAAACACACAACTTGATCTCTGGTTTTCAATGTGTACTCGTGTACTACCACTTCGACCAAACATCTCAACATAGCAATTGACACAACTAATCTACAACAATTAAAAAACCTACCCAAACAACCCAAAATGTTCAGTGTGTCACACTAATAAACAAATCTGCAGGAAAACTAAAATTCACATTTACTTACCCGAAAACAAAAAACTAAAAATTCACACCACCAACATTATGCTAAAAAATGAAGACAGAGAGAAAGAAAAGAATACCATACAAAGTGATCAATGAGAGTGAGTCGCCGAGTTCATAATTGAAGACAGAGTTGAGGAGGAGATGAGGTAAGGCTTGGGAGAAGAGAGAGTCAAATTAAAACCCAATGATCTTCCCCAGTACCTCTTCCAAAGGTATACATACTACTATATAATTATATATTCACAAACCAGACTAGTCCAGCCAACAAAGCAAGCTTAGCACCTATGTTCAAGCTCCTCGATTAGGGCATCAAATGTGATTTCTAGACGACAAAGGCACGATTGTTAAATATCGATTTACTACCCCAAAATAACCAGGCAACCATAAGTAATGAAAGATGATCACCGAATGCGGCCTTGTAACAAGACTTACAGCATGGTCGCTAGGCTACTAGCACTATCGACTACCAAAAATGTCTATGATTTTTCCACTGTAATCATTAGTAATATTTAAGATTTTCAGTTTTTATTTATAGAACTAGCGTAATTAAGCATACCTTCTCATATTTAAGTTGGTTTCATAATATTCCCCATCCGGAGGAAAGATGCGTTCAAATTAACTGCTATATAAAACACATCAGACTACCATTTCTACGGTACATCTATAAGCCACTTCAAATATATGAATTTAAGAAAAAGTTTGTTACAACAGTAGAATTTTTAATGACTTCGAGGTGCAAATGCTGTTTAAAAATCATAAAGGAATACAGAAAATTCAAGAATTATAATTATTAACACATTACTCGCAAAAATAAAAAAAAATAATAATAAAAAAGAGGAGGAAAAAAATGCACATTCAAAAAAAATTAAAAATATTTCCACATCCCAAATCCTCCCTTTGTACGAGTGCCCACATATGTGAGAGTGAGGACTGATGAATAAAAAGATGAATTAATTAAAGGGATCACACAGGTTTAACACCATGGTTCCCGCGGGTAGGCTGTGTGAATCAGAAAAAATCAAAATATATTTAACCAAAGCATGTTTCCACTATCAAACAATTCAGATGAGGAATTAATAATGCCCCCATGGTCAAACCCCCCCCCCCCCCCCCCCCCCCATCCTATCTCCAAATATGAGAAGAGTATTTGATATAACATGTTTAAAAAATGAGCTTCTAATATGAGAAATCAGAATGAAGAAAGTTCAAAGGAACTCAAAGGGTTGGTCAATCACTCAGCTTGAAGATATCCTTTCTCCTCCAAGTAAGTTACTACTTGCCCCGTCATTTCATGCGGTGTAGGGCAAACCCCATCCTTCTGTCGTATTTCAATCTACAAAATGGGAAAGGATTCTTAGTTGTAAACATAAAGAAACATGACAGTATTGGAGAGACAGTGATGAATTTCGTGATGCCTTTGCATCATTAGATGTACACACCTCACAGTTTAAAGGTGCTTCGTAAGGATCATCTATCCCAGTAAAACCTGCAATGTCATTAGATTATTTGAAACTCAGATTACGGTTTAAGTATTACATCCCAATCACCAAGAAAGGGAAAACTTTAATACACCAAATGTGAAATAAACCCAATCAATCAGGAGAAACTGTTCCCAACTTTGTAAAAAGGAATCAACAAGAGCATCTATAACAAGAAGCAACCCTTTTCCAAGTAAAAGAACCTACTACATGTACCAGCAGATGCCATGTAGTACTTGTGTAATTAATTCTGTAGTGAAAAATCACATCAGCCAATGGCAGTAGGTGGTACTTTAAGAACAAATACGCATTATTACTAATGAGACTTGAAACTTGAGGTCTTGAAAAAGGTAATAAAAAGGAAAGGGATAAGGAACAAAAAAAAATTAATGCTACATGTTCTCAGTGTGACAAATTTTACCAGTTGTTAACTTTTTAATGTTTTTCAGCTGAAGGCTCCATAAATAGTTGAAGATAAAATCTGTCAATATGATGTACCTACGTAGTTTTTTCATTTGAACATTTTCTACTTTCATTGGTGTAAGTCTTCATGTATAACTTGTAAAATATTTTTGTGTAACATACAATCAACCCATGGTAGTAGCCCAAGGCTGCACAAGAGATATAATAACAGTCACACCTTTAATCTTTCCAGCACGTGCAAGCTTGTAAAGCCCTTTTGGGTCCCTTCCTTCACATACTTCTAGAGGCATGTTCATAAAAACCTGTGAAGATACTTATTAAGTCAGCTTCCCATCTTCAAGAAAAATTTCAACCTGGTAATGGAAAGAATTTATCAGATGGAGCCTTGCCTCAATAAATTCCGTATCTGTCAACATTGCACGGCAGGCATCACGGTCCTTTCTATAAGGAGATATCAGACTGGCAACACAGATTAAGCCAGCATCTGCGAAGAGCTTTGCAACTTCCCCTAAATTAAATGAGAAATAAACTTAGGAGTCAGAAATGACAAGTAAAATTATTCAGACAAAGACCACAAAATAAATATCTAATGTTTTACAAAAGTTAAAGATAAATGCATGCTACCCTTCATTATGGTGGTCGACATTCTACCCTAGTTGTTTTCATTGCTCTCATTATGTATGAACAATGACATGCACCTCGAACAAGCACAAGTTTAGAATTTGATACATGTGTCCAATTTTATTATTGACATGCTTCTGCCTTGCTTAAGAAAGTTGTAGAGTACCCCAACCCAAAAAAGAACACCTTTTATTCAGTTTGCCCCAAATTGGGCAGCTCCCAGATCTTTGGAAACCTCTAGGATAAATTCAACATACTACCCAAACACCGGTAAAAGGTGTATAAGCTAATGAGACATTCAGAATAGTAGCATTTGAATCTGTATCTGCTAATGACTGAAACAGATCCTACTAACTTCTGACTTTTCCAACACACATTGATATGTAGCAATAGACTGTTCAACCAATGAAAGTGACTACATAAGCATATCCCATATTTAATTGAGTGCATGTCATTTCAATAATGTGTTGGAGATGAAGCAACCAATGGATGGTTGAACTATATGAAAACGCAGCTTTCAGACAAACCTAACTTAGGTTCAGGAGTATTGAAGTTTTGGAGGAAAATCTTCAATAAGGAGTATGGTTCTTTCAGAATAAACATACTTACCAACCCTGCGTATATTTTCAGTTCGATCTTCAGGTGCAAAACCAAGATTCTTATTTAATCCATGCCTAAGGTTGTCTCCGTCAAGAATGTAGGAAAGTTTTCCCCTGGAGTGCAATTCTCTGCCAAGGGAGCATGCAAGTGTGCTTTTCCCTGTATAATATGGACAAAAAGTTATACAAGAGATGGCATAAACACAAATTATACAGCACGTTGGTAGTTACTAAAACTGTTTAACACTTTAAATAGTTCACTACAATTCCTCACCCACAATTGGACATCAGCAATATAGATGTATTGGTAATCGCTAGTACAAACAACTTGCAATTTTTCTCATATTCCATTGTTGCAAACTGATTTACAGAATTGAAGGTTCCAGATAGCCTGCTGGAAGTATCTATGTGATGCCACCAAAGAGTTCAGATTGGAAATTCACCTTCTTCAATTGGGAGAGGAAAAGGTGATTTAAATATGTATTCTATACATATACATATATATTTGTGTGTGTGTGTTTGGGGGGGGAATAAATCAAGCTACACATATGGAGGTAATGAAAATGAAACAAGGAAAAAGCATAAAAAATATTCAGTCACCAGACATGATAAATCATCAAAATTGACTTCAAACATTATAAACTTGTTTACTGACATCAGAGAGTGCATTGCATTTATTAAAATCCTTTAGTTACTTCATGATCCAATCTGTTTCTCCTAAAGCTATCTCGTCAAGCACACCAGTGACTAAGAAGAGGAGACACTGATAACTCACTGAATTCATGATATCCACAATCCATAGAGTCAAGAATAATAAATTTGGTCCAAATCCAAACACTCCATTACGAAAAAACAGGGGAAGGAAAAAGGGATTCATCTGTTACTGTCTATGGCCCACACCATACACTCCTATAATAGATTCACGGTATTAAGGTAGTGGGCTTTGACTTTGAGCTGTAACTTGTTTGGTGCCTATTCTGTTCCACGTGAGCTAATCATTTCATCAGTTGATTTGTTTATCAACTAAATTTTTTCATAATCACACAATCAGAAGCTTGGCCCTTCGACTTCCATATATAAAGGTAAACATCCTATATTGAAAAAAAAAAAAAACACTTGGAAATGAGGGTATCAGAAAATTAAGTTGGTACATGCTTGGAGATCATCTACAAAGCTATTTTTCTTTTCTAAAAGATAGACGGAAAGGTTTAGAAAGAAGAAAATTTACCTCAATTTTTATACATGAACTTAAAGAAAGTATACTCTCAAGGTCACTGTAACGAGAAAGGGAGAGCTTTAAAGAGGAATCTCAAGTTGCATCAGTTGACCTAATTAGGGACATGAATGACACAAAGTAACTAGCTGAGAACAACTGATAGAGTAATCACCGCATTTCCAAACAGATTAGGCTTACACTGATTATCAAAATCAATTCCTTATCTTTTTGCACAAACTTATAAATGAACTTACCAGGGATTTTAAGGAGACATTCTACGGTTAATGTTAAAAAATAATGAAATAACAAAGAGAGGATTAAGAGTTAGACCCATGATGACATGCTTGGGAACTTTAGGTTTAAGGATATGCAGGAGTGAAAGAATAATATAGAATATATATGAATTGTAGTCTTGGTACAGCCATAAATTCAAGCTAGGTGGGACCATCAATGTCTAGCTAAGGTGATATTTTCTTCTCCTTGATTAAGAAATTATAATGATATAAATGAAGTGAGAGTTTGCTGAACTATTGTGTGATCTCAAAAGACCAGTCAAATTAACAAATTTCCAACTCAGCCATAAAAGCAGTTGTGATCTATCGTTTCGCAATTAACAAACATGCCTACAAAATGAAAAATCTAAAACAATGATACCTAGAAGGATGAATGGCAATATAAGATTTCATACATGAGAAATAAATAAAATTCGTAAGAAACTAGACTTGGAACAGATTGATAAAAAGATGAGGAGAAGTTGTAAGAGATCAATTGACAATGTTCACAAAGAGCAATCACAATTGTACAAAGGATAAGAGGAAGTGAAACCGAGTGTTAGTTAAGATAGTGAGGAAAAACATGATTTTACTATTTCTTAACAAAGGAATGGTTCCAGATAAAGTGGAATGGCAAAAGAAGACATTGTGCTAGCTGTTGGTGTGAGCTTCGGATATGAAGACGTACATATATAGTCAAGATGTCAGAATCATTAAAAATAAGACAAACTGCAGCAAAAAGAGAATTAATATATGCAAGAAATGGACTCTATTGACAAATGGCAAAAAAAATAAATAAATACAATAAAATAAAATAAAAGGAACTGATCAAGTTAATCTGAATATAAACCTGATCCACTCAGCCCCGTGATCCATACTACACATCCCTGTTGGTTAAGCAGCTTTTGCCTTTCAAGCTTCCCAACTGGAAATTCATTCCAGAAAATATTTGTTGAATTTCCCACAGTAGACATCAGAAATAATTCTCCTCTTCCCTGTTCACATAAAACTTACAAAATCAATGATAGCTATTAAATCAGAAGTAATGCTCTTAAATGTCTTTTCCATACACATGCACAAAAGATAGAGAAGAAGAAGAGAGGGGGGAAAAAATAACAGAAAAATAAACTTTAAAAGATATGAAGCAGTCCTCCAAATAGCAGTTTTATCAAATTAGGCAGGACCCCTACTAATTTGATATTTAAAACCATAACTATCAGGGCAATCTCATATGGTACAAACAGGACATTGACCTACCAAAATTTTCTTTCACCACCCAAAAAGATATAAAAGGAAAAGGAATGGGATTATATTCCAAAATTCAGTATTTAAAGTGAACCAAGAAATACAATAAGCAGATCTTTCTACCATGTCATTATTGACAAAACTAAAGGTGGACACTCTCACAACCAATAGAAAGTTCATCACATCATATTATGGAACCGACTATATATTTCTATCAGAATCTAAAGAATCTAGGTTTGGTACAAAGCGAGACCCACCACAATTCCCTTACTCATAGAGAATAGCAACACTAAAGCAAGTCTGGAGTCAATGAAAAGGTCTGGGGAAAAAAAAAAGAAAGAAAGAAAAGAAATAAACACATACACACACAGAGATCTTTCTTACTTAAAGATCTTGCAGCAAGATCACCTGATGTTATATCATCACCTAAGGTAATACACTCTCCTAATCAACCAACCAATGTGAATAGTTGCATCTTACTTGACCACAACACTTCAACTCGCTTTCCAAACAGGAAAGATTCTGAGCTTGGGTGTTGTAGAAAAAATCCAGCATATTTGTTATATCAAATTGTCCAATCTTTAACAAATAAATATATATGGCATAAGTAGGTAAATTGTTACTCCTTATCCCCATTCACATCAGCTGCATTCCAATAATGAGCCTTTTTCATATCATATCTTTTAAATTTCCCAGAAAAGTTATATCTTCTCAAATTACAACTTCCTGTTTTGCTTACAAAGTTACTTTTTGGAATCTCTAACATACCATTTGTGTCCTAGACAAATGCTGTATGAGTTAACCATCCGTCTTTGTTTATGAAAAGCAATTTCTTGAATTGTAAGAATTCAGAAACTACTCAACGCTAGTGGATATCAATATAAATGAAAAAGCTCTGCCAGTATATTTCACTCACTGTATGAGAATGGGTACTATGATTGGTGTTATTGGAAGAAGCCTAAGAAGCACGGACACGGATACGGGACACGGATACGACACGACACGGACACAGCGACACGGCAAATCCAAAAAAATTAGGACAGGGACACGGCAAATAGTATATATATATATATATATATATCAGCATTAATAATTTAAAAAAAAAACACTGATATGTTTAGGTTGGAATATATATATATATATCACTGATATGTTAGTATATATATATATCAGCATCTTTAGGACACGGACACGGCGAATTGTGGCATCTTTAGGTTAGTATATATATATATCACCATCTTTAGGGTAGTAAAAACAAAAAATAGAACATATCAGCATTAAAAATTAAAAAAAAAAAAAAAAAAAATTAACATATCAGCATTAAAAATTTAAAAAAAAAATCCAGAAAAGTGTGTCCGAGCCGTGTCCGAGCTGTCTGAGCCGTGTCCGAGCTGTCTGAGCCATGTCTGTGCCGTGTCCAAGCCGTGTCTGAGCCGTGTCCAAGCCGTGTCCGAAAATAAAAAAAAATAAAAAAATTCCAGACACGTTTTTTGGCGTGTCCGACACGTGTCGGGGCGTGTCCGACGCGTGTCCGTGTCCGACACGTGTCGGACACGGATTCTTCGTCCATTTTGGAGTGTCCGTGCTTCTTAGGAAGAAGCATAGTGGTTTTTACAGCAAAACATGTCTACTGGCTAACTTGAAACAGTTCATAGTAAAGCACAAACTACTTTTTAACTTTTTTTTATTTATAATGCTTTTGTAGTCTCAACACAACAAAAATTCTAAATCCAAATCTTTTGGCGTCGATCATGTAAATGTTTAATTGCTAATAAGCTCTATCTAGAACCTATCTAACAAAATCTTATGACATCATTTATAGCTACCTCCAGTTTCTAAATATTTAGCCATTTCCATTTCAAATCTTCATATTAGCTACACTTAATTTTTAAATGCCTTTGTAGAATTTTGTAAAATATTTAAAGTAAATTTAAATTTTTTCTAAAGATTTGATTGTGAGAATTAACTTCCTAGTAAAAATAAATAAAAAAAAGATCTCCATTCTGTTTACTTATTATTTAACTTTTCATTTTGGTAAGCACCACAATCCACACACACATCCTACCCGGAGTGAATCCTTGTACTTCCCACTTTTGAGGTGATAGAAGATACCACTCCACCTAGACAACTGGTACCCACCATTATAGAATATTTTCCTTTTTTAAAAAAAAAAAAAAAAAATTCTATCCATTCCGAAAAAGATCATTTTGCAGTAAAAAGCTCATGTTTTAGTAGGTTCTCTCTAATCATAAACCGATTTTGAGTCCATGAGATGGAAGCTATGACTTATTCATGCCACACTTTGAAAATTTTTACTTAAAGTTACAAGTGGAATTTGTTTTTATTACCTCTAAACAACAGGAATAAGAAGCACATCCCTATTTTCTTTCTATTCTTTTCCGAAAAAGGAAAAGAAAAGAAAATGTTCATATAATAGACGACATGGTGTTATAATTCATCTTCACAATGAGTCAAAATCACACAGTGATCATGTTGGTTAGATCCAATACAAAAGAAAATTTCCATCATTAAAAAAAATCTTGCCAAATTCACTGGCTGAGGCCAACATTCTTCTCTTAAAGATCAACATACTTGCAACAACTCTAACAAGCATATATGATTCTTACATAAAACCGAACCAAAATAAATACCCAACTTGTCGAACAATAAATGTATGTCCCGTGGTGACAATGCAGTAATTAAATACAAATTCAAGTACATATATAACAATGTTCAGAAAAACCCAAATCAGACATCCCAAATTAGACTTCCAATGGAGTTGCAAACAAACCAATGACATATAGAATCATAAAATGATCAATAAAAGGAAACTTTTAAACATTGCAATCAAACCAAACCAAACTAAACTGAAATGGGGGAGATCAAATACCTGGGGGAAGCCTTGGAATATTCCTGTCTAGAGAGAGAAAGTAGATAGAGAGAGGAGAGGGAGGGGTTTAAGAGACAGTGAGGGTGTTAAACGAAAATTTTGGGCTTTCCATTTCGGGTTTTGAATCTGGACGCATTTTATTCATTTCGCACTGCACAGTTCACATGGACGTCTTCCATTTCTTGGGTTTACTTTTCGCGTCTTCGCAATGATGTGGCGCACAAGGTTTGATTCCTAACGCAGCGTATAAATGTATGTGTGCGCGTCTGAGCGCAACCAAATGCCGTGAGAAAAGGGGAAAATAAAATGAGTTGTTTTGGTTGGCCGGATGTTTAGGGAGTGATTAATTTATTATTACTCTCAAAATAATTTTTGTTTTTATTGGCAAAAAAACAGTTTTTTTTTTTTTTTTTTAGAGAAATGAAAATACTCAAAATAGTATAAAAAAAATTTTGGTTAGATTTTTTGAATTTTTTTTTATAAACCTCAATTATAAAAATATATGTTTTGAGAATCGTGTTTGTTATAGTTATCTATAAATAGCTTTATATTTTTTGAATTTTTGAGAATTATTTTATGAGTGAAAAACTAAGTAAGTTCTTTAATAACGGCTATTTTAGGTATTTAATAATTTCTGGCATAGAGAGGACTTGAAAGAGTGAATTATGATATACTTGGGGGGCTGTTTCCTAATTCCTACTTCTACTAAGCAAAATTGTGATTTTAATTTTTTAGAGTTGAAACAGAAAGTTAAAAATTCATTTTTAGATATTTAAAAGGGAAAAAAAAAAACTGTGGATTGTGCTCAAATACTTGAGGTATGTTTAATTATTTATTAAGTCTCAAAATAAAAATCACTTTTAAAAAGTACATGAAGAAAGTTCCTCTTCGTAAGAGTTATGAACTTAAAAACAATATATATTTAATTACTAAATTGAAAGATATAGTAGTAATAAATAAGTCATATTACTTTTCCCATGTCTCTTCCCGTGAATACGCTCTCTTAACGGCAGTAATACCGTATTGAATTTGTGTGATCCATTAGTTTGTACACTTCATTAGGTGAAAGAATTTATGTTCCGACGTGGGAAAGAAAAAAATTTGGATGGAAAAGTGAGAAAAAATGGATGGTTGAGCTCATTCTTAAATAAGAGATCGTACTTTTTTTCTTTTATTTTTTTGGACAAGACAAAGTGATAAATAAGGATAATAAATTTTTTTAAGAATAAATTCAATCACCCTCTCTCATTTTCTTATTTATCACTTTCTTAATTTTATAATTATGAATTATTTGTGCGATTGAACCACATTAGCAATATGGATGACCTGCTTACCGACAAATCTTGTTATTTCGTTTTCTGGTTCAGCTGAATAAAAATGGAAGAGAATAAGTTCACAAGGTATTATGTTCATTATGAAATAAGGAAAAATAAAGTTTTAAATTATTTTTATTCCTGTAATATCTATAATATTGTAATTCATTACAGTAATTTAAAATAGTATTTAATTTAAAACTTTTATAATAGTCCACTTTTCTTCCCACTCTCTTCGGCTTATTTTTTAACTGGTGAAAATTTGTTTAAAATGAATGATGACGCATCACTTTTACTATCATTTCTTTCTTTTTTTATATTATTTTTACCGAACAAAGAAAGTTTATTCCTTTCTTATTTTCTTTTCATATCTCTATTTGAAAAACGCATCAGTGATAAGCCGGTGATTTTTCACAAAATAATTGACATGTATAATAGCCTCTTAATTAAACATGAGATTTCTAGTCTACAATCTTTTGATACTTGGCACGTGTTGCAATTTGGGATGGCAATGGGGCGGGGCGGGGATCTCATTCCCCATTCCCATCCCCGCTGAATTTTTCAATCCCCATCCCCACCCCATCCCCGCTTAAAATTTCACCACCATCCCCATACCCGCCTCCACCCCCGACCCCTTATCCCCGTCCCCGGCCCCGATTAATATATATTATTTTTTTTAAAAAAAATGTAACGACCCAACTAGATACCAAAATAATAATAAAAATACAAAATTTCGGCATGACCTCTGCAGAAAAAATCTCTCTACGACCTGTTAAAATACAAAAAAAAATGATGCAATGGCCTCATTGGGCCTTAAAGATAACATATCGTATCCTAACGCACAATACAGATATTATATCACATTTCTAAAATGACTACATACATACAAAAAATTTCCGTTCCTCCATCTCATCCAAACAAGGAACACAATTAAGTTACATTAAGTTACAGTCTGTAAAACATAGCTAGAATTTAAAAGTTCATAGCTTACAACATTGTACCAATTAAACTAAAGTTTTTCAAAATACTTAAGATTACATTTACAAAATATTAGAGTTCTAATACAAAAGATAATAAAATAAAATAGGTCTCCAAGCTTGTCTAAAATTGTGATGGATCGTCGTCCGCCACCTCTTTTCCGTGTTCTGAAAAATATTAAAAATAATGGGGTGAGTATAAACTCAGTAGGAAGTGTCTAAGACACTCTTCTTATATCCCCGTAAATCCATACAATGAATAGATAAAAATGAACGGGATCATGCCACAGGGAAACGCACATTCTCAACACAATAACAAGTATGTAACAAATATCAACCAATCACAAATTTACCACAATGTCATGAAGTGCAATGTTATACAAACGTCACTCCCCATTTTACGAAACATTTCCATTTCAACTTCCAAACCGTTAGTGTAATCTGACCCAAAGCACTTCCAAGGCGTCACGAATGGAGGGTTGACTAACTATCCACGACCATAAGGCACCTCCAAGGCGTCGCATCCGGCTTAATTAGCTCAACCATACTCCCTTCTAGACTACACTAACAACACGGACCGCTAGGTGCCTCCTAGGCTTCCGATTTTCTCAAATTCCTTTGAAAAAAAAATTTTATAGCAATTGATATCATGAAACAAACCAACACTAAGCATGCTTCTTTACAAGTTAAAAATCATCACTCTAATAAGCCCAATTAACACATAACACGCATTTATCACCATCAATGTAAATAACCCTAACAAACATAATCATAAAAAATTAAAATTAAGCATGCTTAAAGTCAAATTAGAGGGGAAAATTCACAAGAAATCCAAGAATTAGTGGATTAGAGCACCCCTACCTCAAATAAGAGAAAAGTCCCAAAATGGGTCTCAAATTCGAAATCCCTACAGAGCATTAAAGCTAAAATTGATGGTACCCATGCGTAGATCTTGCTGTGCTCTCCGACTTTACTTCATAAAATTCTACCAAATTCTAACTGGTGAAGGTGAGATCAAAGCTTGAAATTGCAAAAAAAAAAAAAAAAAAAAAAAAAAAAAGAAGAAGAAATGCTAAGAGAGACTGGACGCAGAGAGAGAGAGGAATAAATGGGTCTGTATAGTGACTCTTAAGTCATTTACATTGACTTAAAACTCATGCGGGCCCCACAGGTAAATAAATAAATATTTATTTAACTTTAATATTTATATATATATATGTGTGTGTGTGTGTGTGTGTGTGTGTGTGTGTGTTACATTCTCCCCAACTTTAAAAGATTTCGTTCCCGAAATCAAGCCATACCTGAGGAAGAAAACAATTCTGGATACTTTGTGTGATACCCCTCAATTCTAGAATCACGAGTGATCAAGTCCGGGCACAGATCCGAGAGATATCAGACAATCAATATGTAAACAAGCAAGAATAAAAAAAAAAAAAACTGAATTAAAAATAAAATAATAATGCGCTGAAAGAAATCTAAAATAAAAAAATCGTCAAACTTTAAATAATAAATTAATATCTTTTAAATCCTCAAAATCCGTACAACTCAGGAATCCAACTAGTGGACCCCTGTAATACCCCTAATTTTCAAAAGGATAGTCTTGGTATTTTTGTTTAATTGTTTTCTGTTCATTAATGGTTTGTGGTTCATTAATTGTTTTGAATTATGTTTTAATTGACTTTTTAATTATTTGATTTACTTGACTTATTTGTGTTATTTGAATTAATTAGTTGTATTTGATTTACTTGACTTATTTGTGTTATTTGAATTAATTAGTTGGTTTATTTGTTTTCTTTGGTTTAATTAATTATTTGAATTATTTACATTAATTGTGATAATTGTGATTATTTAAGTTAATTGTTTAGTTATGTGTTTAATTGTAATAGTGTTATATTTAATTCTTTATTGTAAATTTAAATTGGTAATTGTCTTGATTTAATAATTAGGGTTAAATTGGTAATTGTCTTGATTTAATAAGTAGGGTTTTACTTTTAATCAGTTTGTAAGCCGTCGTAGGTGTCTCAGTATGTTGGATGGGCCGGTTAGGATTTCGGTTGGGGCTTGAATTAATTTAGGGTTTAGTAAAATCCTATAAATATATGTTAGATGTTTGGTTAGGGTTTGAGAAACATAACAAAACCAAGTATACGACTGTGGAGACAAAGGAAGAACAGAGAGTGTTCACGTTGGTTTTCGTCGGAACTTTAGAGACGGCGTAGAGATTTTTGGATAAAGATCTCAAAGTCAAGTTCTAACCTTACTCTCTCCCTTATACTCGTGTTCTTTGCATACTCAATAGTTCCAGGATGAATTACATGTTTAAAAATAAAAAACGTTATCTGTTTCATGTTTAGAGTTTAACTGAAACTGAATTTGTTTTAAAATCGTTAAACTGGTTAACTTTGAACTTTCTTGTTTAATTCTTGGTTTAATCCATATTAGTAGCATAATAAGGACTGAATTAAGGGTTGGAATCTTCTGGGATTAAGTTAAACTCTCTGAAAACCTATACTGTGAAGTGTCGGAGGCGTAAACGACGACTGGAGAGGAGAACACGAAGAAGAGGAGGGAGAGAGCCAGCTCCTATTGGGTTGGAGCCGGCTCTCCTTGGATTGGAGGCGGCTCCAATGGTCTAGGAGCCGGCTCCAAGGCCATTGGAGGCGGCTCCAATATTCTGGAGCCGGCTCCAGGTTGTTTGTTCGTGGGTTTTTGGTTCTGTTGTTTGTTTTTCCACTTTTCAGTGATTAGGCTTCCTAGTGATTGTTTTAATATGTTTTAGTAGAGAATGAATACTGTAATGGATGGTTTAGGAGTGGTCTAGAGTAAACATAAATATTCAAAGATCAGATTAACATAGAATTGGACACAAAGCATTAATCATTAGGATTACATGGAGTTAATTACGAATGTCTTGTAGACTTGTGTGGATTTGGAGTTTCTAACTTCTAGATTATAATGTAAAATTTCTTGTGAGAGTTTGTGCACTGCTAATTGCAAATTCTTAGAATATACATACATACAAGGAATCTGTATTTTTGCTAAAGATTAATTGATTATTAAACTTAACATTTAATTCGTCAATTTTGTTGAGTAGGAGCTTAACAGTATGATAAATTGTCTAGATTTATTATGCATGCCATGGAAATAAATATTATAACATTTGTTTAAGCTCTGTTAATTATGGATACCGGGAATAAACTTATATTTACAGACACAGTCCTGTGGGTGATCAGGTAACGGTTTATTGTTGGATTAATTAAGCATGTTTTTCTAGTATACTTTAATGTGCTTAGTTTGGAACTGTGGGTTTTGACACTGATACTGTTAGTACTTAATCAGTGGTTGGATTTATTAAAGCATGATGGTTAATCTATTCTAACATGGTTAGGTTGGAATTGTTGGTTTTGGCATTTATAAATTATTTAAATGCGTGGAATAGAGTAATTAATATTGATATTTATGTTTCCAATGTTAATCAATTTGTTGGGACTATTCAAGAGCGGTTGTTAATACATTCTGATATGCTTGATATGGACTCGTTGATATTGTTATGTACTTGTATATGCTTTATCAACTATTGGACGGATTGGATTGTATGTACCGGTATGGGACGGTGACATACTAGGTTTGGATTAGCTCAAATTGCTAAGTCCTACCTATTTTGGAGTAAGGGCACGGGTTATAAAATACAATCCTCTTTATATATATAAGTCGGTACGGTTGAATACGCCGAGTGACTTACTGGATTTCTTGTGGATGGTTAGAAACGGAGTTTAGATATATTTTTATGTTACCGTGTCATGAGCTTGAGTCTCAGTGTCGACGGTTAGGGTGCGTATATGCAGTTGGATGTGTAGCTGATTGTGAAGGTTGAGGTATACCCTGTTTAGGTTTAGGTACTCATGCCCACTCAGGTGCGTATTGTGTGATGCCTTCTATCCAGGTTGAGACCCCCTTCATGGCCTAGCGAGAGTCCAGTAGTGTGGATATATTTATGTACGGATTATTAGTTATTGTTGAACTATTTAGTATGTACATGCGTATCGAGTCTCTGCTTGGATTGTAGTAGGATAGAACTTGTTCGTGGGCCTGACCCACTCCTATTTTTCAGGTGTACGTCAGTTCCAAGCTTAAGCTTGTTCGTGCTGAGCAGAGACGATCTTCCATTTTACCGACGATGTAGGGTTTCTTTCCAGATCTTGGATTTGGATTTTATCTTTCATTTTACTTTCATTCAGTGTGAGATTTTTATTAGGGGTCCACTAGAGATGGATTCCCGAGTTGTTCAAATTATGGATATTTGGTTTATCAAATTTAAGTATTTAATTATTTAAGGATTATCTTTTAGTTCTCTTTTCAGCTTTAAACTTTCATTTCTTAATTCATTTTGTATTCCGTGTTCGTTATAAAATATTAATTGTTTGATATTCCCTCGGGTTTGGGCCTGGGCCTGATCAACCCTTATCTCGGATCCGAGGGGTATCACAACCCCTAATAATCCCAAATGATAAAACTTTACAGAATTAAAATCTAAAACTAAAATCAGAAAGAAAATCCTATTTAGTTGGAAGAGTGAATGACTGTAGCTGCATCACCACAAATAAGCTCTAAGTATGGTACTGTTGAACACCTGAAAAATAAGGGTAGGTGAGGCCCACATGCAAGTTCCATACTACTACAATCCATACATAAACCCGATACGTAGATACATCCTAGATAGCTCAACAATAGCTAAAGTAGTCCATATAGATATAAGTACACACTATAAGACGTTCACCAGCCCACATAATCCGTCTCAACCCAAGTAGAACAAGCAGGGAAACATCATCAGGCCTGGTTATCAATCCTAGGCGATATACGCACCCTAACCGTGATCAGGAGACTCAAGCTCGTATCACGATACCACAAGTATATATATAAATTACTTCTTAATACAGAAAGATAAAGCAACCATCCGTTATGTTGTTCGACTATTTTAGTTGACAAGACATGCATCCATATAGGAGTTAACTATTTTAGTTAATCCATTCCTTATGTATGAAGGGGTAGGACTTAGCTTTTTGATCTAACCCATCCCTGATATGTCACTGTCCCATACCGGTACATATAATGCAAATGACCCACAAATGATGCACATTCATTAGAACATCAAATACATCCAGAGTCCAACATAACAGCAATCAGATATAAGCAAGATTCTATTATGCATACAGTACATGATTAAAATCACGAAACATTCGTTCAAATTGCTACAGTAATGATAAACAATTTAAACCATCCATTCCCCATATAATTGACAGAACAGGAAATATATTAGTTCAGCAATTAACATCCATAACATGATATAATGATTTTCAGAATTTTAAACTGACCACATTATATTAGAAATCCCAAACCATACTCTCATACTAGTTTATTTAAATCACTAAAATAAAGACTAGTAATGAAATCCTCCGCAATCCTCGACGACATGTAAATTAGTAGTTAATCCCACGACGTCCCTTTAATCCTCATTGCATAAATCCCACTCCTGACATAATGACACTCAGAAGTCTAGGCAGAGTACACTATATGAATTCCTAATAGTAGTTTCATACTAATCCATTTAAATTGGTTAAAACACAACCAGCGAGTAAAACTTCCTCAACTCCTGATAACGTGTAACTTAATATCTAAAACACATGATGTATATAACCATATCCTAAACCAATCTATCTGGCCCTCATTAAATTATATATATCATTTATATAACATCCCAGAAATAATTTAACACCAGTCCGTTTAAGTTGCTAAAACAAACTAGCGATTTACACCTTCCTCCTTCCTTCCTTGACAAAATGCCTATTATTTGTTTATGTTTCATGACGCCCCTTAGGATTAGCACCCTAGCATAAACCAACTATTCTAAGGCTTTAACAAGTTAATTTTAAACATTTAAAACCCCACAACATTTTCCAAAAATTCCATTTAAGCCCCTGGACTCAGAAAATTACCCAAAAATAATTTCTGGGCAATTACAAAAAGTAGAGACGGCTCCAACTTTAAGTTGAGCCGGTTCCACCCACATTGGAGCCACCTCAACACCTTGTGGAGCCGGCTCCACTTCAATGGAGCCGCCTCCATTGAAGGGTGGAGCTGCCTCCACACACCCAACCTCCGTTTTTCCTTCTCCGCTTCCTTTGTTTGCCTTCTACGCTTCCAGTAAAGTTTCAGTCCTTTGTCCCACTTTTGTTAAAGATTTTTAAGGTTCAATTTAAGTCCTAACAATCCTAGAAACATCTCCAATTCCAGTATGAATTACTTAACAAAAGCTTAAACCATGATCGTAACAGTTTATGCTTCCTTCGTTTGTCAACTTCGCTTCCGGTGAAGTTCTATGTTTCTGTCCCAATTGTTTTTAAACTTTTTAGGGTCCAATTGACATCCAAATAGTTCTACAAAATCTTCCCATCCCAATATGAATTAATTTACGGAAGTATAAAAACATACTTAACACAGTTTATGCAAGAAACCGATTCCAGTTATTAATTGTAAAACAAACTACAATCCGATAAAATATGCATCAACCATCAGTTTTAAAAGTTGAATTTAGTTCCTGGAGACTATAAAGGATGCACAGAACACAAGTTTATAAGAAGGAGATAGAACGAAACTTGCCTTCGGTTTCAGCTTTGAAACCTAAACCACCGTCTCTGTATTTTCTGACAGACTCCCGACTGCTGTTCAACACCTCCGTTGCTTTTGGTTCCATCCAGAAACAATCCCTTTTCTTCCTCCTTGAGCCTCTCTACGTTTATCTCAAAACCAACCCTGCTTTCTTCTCCGGACCCTTTCTGTTTTTCCTCTCAAGACACTATTACGTGAATAGGGTTTTCTAACCCTAGCAGACGTATACAAGAATATCTATATAGGCGTCCCAACCGTAAGTCAGATCATAACCGTATATTTATAAGCTTTAATTAAAACCTAATTTAAGTCGGCGACTGCATGAAAATAAAATCCTAAACCTAAACTATAAATACAACACACATAAATTATATAAGCTACCAAAAATACACGTCAATTAAGTCACTACTAATCAAATAATTAAATTAACCAATAATTAAATTAAAAACAATTACAATTATTTTAAACAAACACCATTACCAATTAAGCAAATAAAACCATTAAACACGTAGCCAGATATATCCAAATAAATAAATAAATTTCAGTTATATCCTTTTGAGAATTAGGGGTATTACACTTTGAGCTAACCTCCTATTTAAGCTCCCAAGTAGCCTCCTCAACTCCGTGATACATCCAAAGAACCTTTACCAATGGTATCGTCTTTTTCCTCAACACCTTCTGCTGTGTGTAAAGGATTTGAACTGGTCCTTCCTTGTAGGAAACATCCTCATCAATGTCAACCTCAACCGAACTCAAAACGTGAGATGGATCCGATTCGTACTTTCGTAGCATCGATATATAAAAGACATTATGAACCCTGTCCATCTGTGGTGGCAATGCTAATCTGTAGGCAACCTCTCCTACATGGTCCAAGATCTCAAAAGGTCCAATGAATCGTGGCGACAACTTGCCACTCTTCCCGAACCTCATTAATCCCTTCCGTGGAGAAACTCGAAGAAAAACGTGGCCTCCCACCTCAAAGGATAGCGATCGTTTCCGCCTATCTGCTTAACTCTTCTGTCAACTATGAGCTGTAAGCAATCTCTGCCTGATCAGTTTAATCTTCTCGGTAGTCTCGAGTACAATATCGGGTTCTAAGGCGGCTGTCTCACCCACCTTAGTTCAACAGACAGGAGACCTACAAGGTCTACTATACAACGCCTCAAATTGAGCCATCTGAATACTCGCCTGATAATTGTTGTTGCAAGTAAACTCAATAAGTGGAAGGTGATCCTCCCAACTACCACCTAAGTCAAGTACACAGGCCCGAAGCATATCTTTCAAGATCTGGATGGTACGCTCCGACTGGCTATCCTTCTGCGAATGGAATGCTGTACTAAGGTGCAACGATGAACCAAACGCTGCTTAAAGTCCTTTCCAGAACTTCAAAGTGAACTTGGCATCCCTATCTGAAACAATAGCCACTGGAACTTCATGCAATCTTATAATCTCTTTCACATAAAGTATACCAAGTGCCTCTGCATCATCTGTTGCCCTAATAGGTAAGAAGTGAGCTGTCTTGGTCAATTTAAAAATAATGACCCATACGGTTTCATTTCCCCTCCGTGACCTAGGAAGACCTGTCACAAAATCCATGCCTCCCATTTCCACTGCGCTACCGGCAATAGCTGTAATAAACCAGCTGGTCTCTAGTGCTCCGCCTTCATCTGCTGACAAGTAAGGAACTTAGACATAAATTGTGCAACGTCATTCTTCATTCCATTCCACCAATACTGACGTCTCATATTGTGATACATTTTGATACCACCTAGATGAACTGTAAATCGGGAAGTGTGAAACTCCCGTAAGATGTCCTCACGACAAACTGTGGGAACAACTAACAAACCCCTGAACCGTAGACCTCCATCTGCATGTAAGGTCCGATCCTTCACAGTCTCGCCATTGGAGATCAAGGTATAAATGGTATCCAAATCCGAATCTTGTCTCTATGACTCAATCACCCGTCTAACAAGAGTGGGTTGAGCCACGAGACTTAACAAGAATGCTAGCTCACTGTCATCATCATCATCATCATCAAAGCAATACAATCCCATTTCAGCTAAATCTTCAAGCATCTTCCACTTCCGAATGGCTAACCCGGCCAAAGTCCCACGAGATTTCCGGCTTAAAGCATTAGCTACCACATTTGCCTTACCCGAATGATACTATAAATTAAAGTTGTAGTCTTCTAATAACTCAACCCATCGCCTCTGTTTGTTGTTCAAGTCCTTTTGGGAGAAAATGTACTTGAGACTCTTGTGGTCCAAGAACACCTCAAATCTCTCACCATACAAATAGTGTCTCCAACACTTCAAAGCAAACATGACTGCCACCAACTCCAAGTCATGAGTAGGGTAGTTAAGGTCGTGAGTCTTCAACTGTCGAGACCCATAAGCCACTACTCTATCATCCTGCATCAGTATACAACCCAAACCATCACGTGAGGTGTCACAATAGATCACATAACCCAAGCCACGCTCGGGTATCACCAACACTGGAGCCGTAGTCAACCTTGTTTTCAACTCATGAAAGGATGACTCACATGCCTCATTCCATGCAAACTTGATCCCTTTCCGGGTCAATCTAGTCATAGGAGCTGCCAAACGGGAAAAATCCTTCACAAATTTTCGATAATAACCCGCTAGACCAAGAAAACTATGAATCTCAAAGACATTCTTAGGTTGCTCCTAATTGAGAACTGCCTCTATCTTTGAAGGATCAACTGAAACCCCATATTCCGAGACAACATGTCCCAAAAATTTCACCTCTTGTAACCAAAACTCATACTTTTCATACTTGGCGTACAAACGGTGCTCCCGTAGAATCTGCAACATTATACTCAAATGGATCTCGTGCTCCTCCCGAGTCCGTGAATACACAAGAATGTCATCCACGAAAACTACCACAAACTGATCCAAGTAATCGTGGAAAACACGGTTCATTAGATCCATGAATGCCACTGGTGCGTTAGTCAGACCAAAGGGCATGACAAGAAACTCATAGTGTCCATACCGTGTACGGAAAGCGGCATTTGGAATATCCTCTTCTCTAACCTGTAACTAATAATAACCTGACCTCAAGTCAATCTTCGAAAAACAACTGGCTCCTCTCAACTGATCAAATAAATCTTCTATCATTGGCAATGATACTTGTTCTTGATGGTGGTATGATTCAACTTTCGGTAATCAATACACAACCTTAAAGAACCATCCTTTTTCTTAGCGAACAAGACCGGTGCACCCTACGGTAACACACTCTCTCGGATGAAGCCTTTCACTCTCAAATCATCAAGTTGCTTCTTCACTTCTTCTAATTCAATTGGTGCCATACGATACGGTGCCATAAAGATTGGTGCGATACCAGGTATCAAATCAATAGCAAATTCCACCTCTCTATGTGGAGACAACTCTATCAAATCATTCGGAAACACATCCAAGAAATCATGTACAACTTCTGGATAATCAACCCTACAAAACTCCACATCGTCATCGGCGAAAAAGCTAGCCAAGAAGAACGTCTGCCGATCCCGACCCCTAACACCATAGAATGAATGAGTGAGAGGATCACATCGATCTCCCACAAAACATAAACAATCCCCATCCGGGGTACACACTAAAACTCTGCCCCTGAAACAATCAATGATAGCTCTGAACGATGACAACCAGTTTATCCAAAGAATGACGTCAAATCCTGTAATCTCGAGAAGGATGAGATCGAACTACAATACTCGTCCGGCAATGGTAATGGAACAACCCCGACAAACTCTACCAAAAGTGACTGAACCCCAATAGGCGTGTCAACACAAAGCAGTCTGTCTAACTGACTGACCTCCAAACCCAATGCCCGTGCAAATGATGAAGCAATGAATGAATAAGAAGCATCGGAATCAAACAATACACAAGCCCAAGAATGGGACACAAGAAATATACCCCTGACAACTGAAGGACTGGACGGTGACTCGGCTGGAGTGAGTGCAAACACGCGACCCTGGGTCCTCTGCCCCTGAGAACTATCTGCCTGATAACCAAACTGCTGAGTGGGTGCACTCGAAGAAGGTCCCCTACCCAGTTAAAAACTCTGGGCTGACACGGCTGGCTGAGACAGCTGAGATGGTGGTGGCGGTTGAAACCCTGACTGAACTGTGGCAAATTGTATCTGCCTCTGCTGTAAACATCCACCTTTGCCCAAACCACTGCCCCACTGTGGACAATCTTTCACCTTATGCCCTGCTGGCCACACCCGAAACATCCACCAAACGCCACCTGGATTTAAGTACACTGGGACTTGTGATGCCCTGACTGTCTGTGATACCCCTCGGATCCGAGACACGGGTTGATTAGGCCCAGGCCCAAACTCGAGGGATATCAAACAATTAAAGTATTTTAAAGCGAACGTATAATAGAAATTTAAGAATTTAAATAAAGAACCAAAAGAAATATAAAATCCTCCAACCTGAAAAATATTAATAATCCAATCTTTCCAAAACCTCCAAGGTTACAACTTGGGAATCCAACTAGTGGACCCCGAAATAAAACCTCAACTGAAACTAAAAAATTGAAAGTAAAAATAATCCAAGATTAAAGCGTGAAGTGAAATCCTACGTTGCTGGTGGAATGAATGAGAGTCTCTACTTAGCATGATCAAGTTTGAGACTGGAACCGTCCAATACCTGAAAAGAATAATAAAGGAGTAGGTCAGACCCACGAGTAAGTTCTAATCTAACTGCAATCCATACAGTGACCCGATACGCAGATACACCGTAGACACCTCACAATATCTATATAGTCCATACATATAAATATATCCACACTAAGGGACATTCACTGGTCTATAATAGGGGTCTCAACCTGAATAGAAGGTAACATGCGAATACGCACCCAAAGGTGGGCATGAGTACCTAGACCTAACAGGGTACACCTCAACCTATTATAACCAGCTACGCATCCACTGCATATACGCACCCTAACCAACGAGTCTGAGACTCAAGCTCAACTCGTGGTACCATAAACATATATATAAAGTCCGTCCAAATCCAGGGTATGTAGTTCAACTATTTATTAAACTGACATACAATAAACTAACTAGTTAGTCACTTAACTTATTCAGTTGATATGACTTAACTACCATCCATTAATCCAGGAAGCCACTCAACTTAGTTGTAGTTGATATGACTTAAACAAAATTAGGATTCAATATTTATAAATTAGGATTCAAACAAAATTAGGCGTTTTGAGCTAAACTGTCCCTAGTATGTCACCGTCTCATACTGGTGTATATAATCCTCCATATCCTTGTAAATTACATCATATATATAACAGTTTAGTAATTTACAATCCAAAACTAATATCCAAATAATTGCAGAAAGAAGATTAACAATCTAGCAATTAAAATCCAGTATTAATCCATGTAATTGCATCGAAGAATTTAATATTCTAACAATTAACATCTAAAACATGCATAGTTCAAATTTAATATAACAATGACCCTATCATGTATTTAAAATAAGTTCTATAATAATATTATAGTCCAATAAATCACTAAATTAATTTAAGCGATTTAGTTCATTCCATCCGGTAACAGCGTACTAAGTTATATACTTATATTCTGTTATATCTTTTAGCACAGAGCCACACATTATGCCACAAGTCCAATTCATTAATTTAAAAAGACTTCACCATGCATTTAAAATAAATTTAGAATCATTTTATAGCACCCTAAACCGTCAAATTAAAATTAGTCAGTAAATCTCCTTCCAGCCGTTAACTGCACGCAAAGTTGTCAAATAGCGTACTGTTAATTCTATTAAAACTAAGGGGTAAATTTATGCAATTTAAGACCTTAGTTACATGTTAAACTAATTATTTAAAAACCCATTAAATTTCTAAAACTATTCAATAACCCAAAATGCCCAAACAGTGACTGAAAAGTCACTGTACGCACAAAACAAAGAAAGAGCCTACTCTAGAAAAATGGAACAGGCTCAATGTGGCATAGAGCCGGCTCTAACACCACCTTAGAGCCGGCTCTAACAGGTGGGAGCCGGCTCTTGGCATTCCAGAGCCGGCTCTCTCTCCCCCTGTGAGCTTTCTCTCCATTTCAGCTTTATTCTGACCTCTGTTCCAACTCCGGCCAATTACAACCTTCCTGTTTGGTTTTAAAACTAATTTAAGAGTCTTATTTAAGCCTATAATCATCCCCAAGAGTTGTTTACAATAATTTGAAATCAAGTACAGAGACTAAACAAAGCCATTAAATTAGCATGCTTGAAAACAACATTGGAACAGGTTTAAGAAATTTCAGTTCTATTCACCACTGAACCTAAAGATCTTATCTCATCCCAGTAACATCCCCATGGTTCGTTTGCAGTAGTTAAAAATTAATTACAAAGTCTAAAGTTACAGCAGAGTTAACATGCTTACAAAAAAACAACTGGAACGAGACACGCGTGAACTGTAACAGACTAGTTTTCAACATAAACAAATCATTCATATAACATATATTAAACATATAACTTCCAGTTATTGATTGATTAAACCCTAGAGATTATCTAGGTGCACAGAACACGAGCCAAAGAGAAGGAGAAAGAGAAGAACTTGCCTGTGATTTCAATTATGAAATCCCGGTGTCGTCTCTAAGTTTTCCGACAATTCTGAACGCCGTCAAGCTTCCTATTACTTCGTCTCTAATCCTTAATCAACCTCCTTGGTCCTCTCTGTACAATTCCTCTTAAGCCTCGCTCTGTTTCCTCACAACTGCTCTATGTTTCTCTCTCTGTATCTTTGGTACGTGAATAGGGTTTTTCCAACCCTTGATATAGATTATAACCGTGTATTTATAGGCACAAAAATAACCTAAGTCTACTTAAAACCCTAGACTGTAATTTAATCGGCCCATAGAAAACCTAAGTCATATTCTGTCGGCTATCAATATAGAACCCCTAAAACATACGTGAAAACCTACTTGCATAAACAAAACATTTAACTTATTTATTTAACTTATTTATTAATAAAAACAACTAATAAATCCACGTTAGATAATTAAAACATTCAATTAAAATAAACACAACAATTTATTTAAACAAAACAACTAAATAAAAATAATCAAGGAATTCATTTAACTCAAATAATTCAAATAAATTAAAATAATTTCAAATAAACAAGCAACAAAACCATTTAAATAATTAAAAATACAGGTAAATACTTAATTAAAATACCAGGACTATTCTCTTAAAATTAGGGGTATTACACTGTCCACACTTGAAATAAATCACTTGAGCTATCTGAGCCTGAGTGCATTGGGACTTGTAATGTCCCAGCTGCCCGCATCTGAAACAAGTAACATTCGGTCTAAAAGACCCAATAGACATTAAAGCTGTGGGTGCGGATCTAATTGACTGTTGTCCCCTGAACCCTGACTGCTCATGCTTCTGCTTCTTACTTAATTGTCCCTTGGAAAAAGCACTCATACCCCTGTTGTGCTTGTAGGACTCCCTGATAGCCTTGCTATCTTTGCTCTCAGCCTCAACCACTGAGGCCTTTTGCACTGCTTTTGCATACTCTGTCGGTTCTGAGGCAACTACAATTTGCTTGATAGTAAGATCAAGGCCATCAATAAATTTTTCTATCTTTCCTTCTTCATCATTAGCAATCCCCGTGCAAATCTCAAAAGCGATGTAAACTTGTTTTCATACTCTGTAACTGTCCTGTTTCCTTGCTTCAACCCATCAAACTCCTTCTTTAGTTCCCTCCACTTAGACACCGGAAAGTACTTCTCATAGTACAACTTCTTGAAAGTATCATATGTCATAGTATCCAAATCGTGCGTGTGTGAAACGGTCCTTCACCATATCTTAGCATCACCAATAAAATTGTAAGTCGCCAATATGATCTTCAACTTGTCCATTGCCAAATTCATGGCATTAATATGCTTCTCTACCCTATCCATGAAACTATCTGCAACAAGCGGATCCGGGCCGCCCTCAAACAGAGTTGGCATTAATTTAATAAACTTTGCAATGTGATAAAGAGTATCATTCAACTAATTTGTCTTTGGAGGTGGTAGTGGTGGTGGTGCCAGTGGTGGCACAAACTGTGACGATGACGCAACTGCCGGTCTAAATGCTTTGAAAAGAGCTGCCTGAGCGGCCAACTGCAATTGTTCCTCATTTATCTGAAAAGGTGGATCAACGGTCCCCCTCTTGGTGGGACCAAATCACGCAACAAGATATCTTCCTCAATTTGCTCCTGATCCCTTTCCATGGGATTGGAGTTAGAACTTTCCCCGGGATCCCTTCGTGGTGGCATAACGCTGTAAGAAAAATGAAACGGATCAATTATGATGACACTAAAATACGCACGAGAACGAAGTCCTCACATGAATGACTTGACAAGAATGGAAACACATAAACACATTCCATACTCCCAAAATATCCAATTAATGATAAACACGATCATGCTAATAATATACAACAACATTAAACACTTAACACGTAATCATATAAGCAGTTAAACAATTAAGCATGCCTTTCAAATAATTGAACACCTTAACACATATGTGTATAAGCATGCAATCACGTAAGCAATTAAGTAAGTAAACAAATAACTCAACTCCCCATGCAATCCTAGGTAGACCTCTACCCGTCGTCCTAATGGTATATGAACATTCGTTCTGATATTAAATTTGTAACGACTCAACTAGATACCAAAATAATAATAAAAATATAAAATTTCGGCATAACCTCCACAGAAAATGTTCCTCTACGACCTGTTGAAATACAAAAAAATGATGCAATGACCTCACTGGGCCTTAAGATAACCTACCATGTCCCAACGCATAATACAGATATTATATCACATTTCTAAAATGACTACATACATACAAAAAATTCCCGTTCTTCCATCTCATCCAAATAAGGAACACAATTAAGTTACATCAAGTTACAGTCCGTAAAACGTAGCTAGAATTTAAAAGTCCATAACTTACAACATTATACCAATTAAACTAAAGTTTCTCAATATAGTTAAGATTACATTTACAAAATATTAGAGTTCTAATACAAAAGATAACAAAATAAAATAGGTCTCCATACTTGTCTAAAATTATGGTGGATCGTCGTCCGCCACCTCTTTTTCGTGTCCTAAAAAATGTTAAAAATAATGGGGTGAGCATAAGCTCAGTAGGAAGTGTCTAAGACACTTTTCTTGTATCCCCGTGAATCCATACAATGAATAGATAAAAGTGAACGGGATCATGCCACAGGGAAACGCACATTCTCAACACAATAACAAGTATGTAACAAATATCAACCAATCACAAGTTTACCACAATGTCATGAAGTGCAATGTTATGCAAATGTCACTCCCCATTTTCCGAAACATTTCCGTTTCAACTTCCAAACCGTTAGTGTAATCTGACTCAAGGCACTTCCAAGACGTCACAAATGGAGGGTTGACTAACTATCCATGACTATAAGGCACCTCCAAGGCGTCGCATCTGGCCTAATTAGCTCAACCATACTCCCTTCTAGACTACACTAACAATACGGACCGGTAGGCGCCTCCTAGGCGTCCGGTTTTCGCAAATTCCTTTGAAATTTTTTTTTATATTTTTCCCAAGAACAAATTCATTTATTTTAAAACATTTTTCCCCCTTTTTCTTTCCTAATGGATGCATGAATGTTTCATGCTTCATTTCATCAATTCAACCATAAAGTTCCCATATACTTTTTCAAATAAATTAATAAATTACAAAAAATACACAACTCATATTCTTATTCCACATTTTGCTAGCAATTTAAATATACAATTCACAAATTTATTTCCCTAATTATAACATAAATTTTCATAGCAATTGATATCATGAAACAAACCAACACTAAGCATGCTTCTTTACAAGTTAAAAATCATCACTCTAATAAGCCCAATTAACACATTACACGCATTTATCACCATCAATGTAAATAACCTTAACAAACATAATCACAAAAAATTAAAATTAAGCATACATAAAGTCAAATTAGATGGAAAAATTCACAAAAAAATCAAGAATTAGTGGATTAAAGCACCCCTACCTCAAATGAGAGAAAAACCCCAAAATGGGTCTCAAATTCGAAATCCCTAGAGAGCATTAAAGCTTAAATTGCTGGTACCCACGCGTAGATCTCGCCATGCTCTCCGACTTTGCTTCACAAGATTCTACTAAATTCCAATTGGTGAGGGTGAGATCAAAGCTTGAAATTGCAAAAAAGTGAAAAAAAAGAAATGTCGAGAGAGACTGGACGCAGAGAGAGAAAGAGAGAGAGAGAGAGAGAGGAATAAATGGGTCTGTATAATGACTCTTAAGTCATTTACATTGACTTAAAACTCATGCGGGCCCCACAGGTAAGTAAATAAATATTTATTTAACTTTAACATTTATATATATATATAAACATTACAAAAAACATAATTTTTCTTATTTTCATATATATACTAAATCTAATTTAATAATAAATTATTAAATATAAGGGTATATTAGTAATTTAACACTTAATCGGGGCGGGTTTACGGTAAACCCGCCCCGCCCCCGACCCCGTCCTCGACGGGTATTTAAAATTTACTCCCATCCCCATCCCCGCTATAAACAGGACGGGGTGGGCGAGGACCCGACGGGAATGGGGAATTTGCCATCCCCAGTTGCAATTCAATTTCTTAGGTATAACCAAGTATGCACAATGGGCCGGCCTGACCCCCCAACTGGGTGTCCTAGTCTGATGGGGCTTGATTGGTCATTGGGCCAACTGCTAACAGGCTGTAGAAAATTTGATAAGCCTAACCCACTCTCTTTTAGGGTTGGGCCTCGACTTTGTGCTTTGGGCCTATTTTTTTCACCCTTGGGTATAAACTAATGGAAATTGGGGTGAAAAGGATGCAGCAACTTGAAACTTTGAAAGTGCCAGTTGAAACCAATCTATGGACGGAGTATTTATGAGCAGCTCACATTACTTAATTAGGCAAGCAAAAAAAAAAAAATTATTTTGTTTTTTCTCGAGGACAATTGTGATGTTTTAGTATATCTCATAATTCACATTGGGCACGTGAAGTCCCGTCTCATATGCAGTGGGGTAATTAAAAAAATTAAGAAAAAAAAAATTTAATCAGGCAACTTTAGTTTGGATTCATTTTGGGGCCTTGTTCGTTAACATTGTTTTCTTGAGATTTATTTGTTTTGAATTTTTTTTGTAGTAAATATACATTTATTATTCACAATATGTTCCTAAATGAACTCACTCACAAATATTTGCATAAACTCTTATAGTATTTGATGAATATATGTAAACTTTTAATTCATGTCTTATGTGCAATTCTTATACTTTCTGGGGTAAAAAAAAGTTTATATAATATGATGAAAACATAAAAATTAAGAAATTTTAATAATAAAAAAACAAAGTTCCATGAAAATTATTAAATGTTTGGGAAAGCTTTCAGTTTCTAAAATTCCTTTCACTGATTCGGCTTTGATGAAAGGAATTTAAAACAAAAAGTTGTTTGGTGGGTAAATTTTTTAAAGTTTTTTTAAATATTAACCTAATTTAACTTGACAATTATATTTTTAATAAACCATAAATAATAGCAAAGACAAGGAAGATAATAAAAACCATATTTAAAGTGATGAAGTGAAATTGAAGATCCGGGTATACAAATTTAACCCAATCTACATGGTAGAAGTTTTTTTTTTTTTTTTCTTGACTGCATGATAGAAGTTGAAAGATATGGAAAAAGAGGAAAGAAAAATAAAATGAAAGAGAGAGATGACAGCAAAAATATTCTATTTTTATTTTTATTTATAACTATAAATCACTTTAATAGTGGAACGGGTAGCCTTCAATTTTTTTTTATTTTTTATTTTTTTATATATTTTCACGCACACAATATATATATATATATATTGAGAGAAAGAAAAGTTATTTTCTACTTAGGGTTATTTAGAATATAGAAAGGAAAGTAATTTAAAATAACTTTCCTTTCGATATACTAAATAACCCATATATATATATATATTTTGTTTTTTGAGAGAAATGAAAGTTATTTAGAATTCTACTTAGAGTTGAATTTTGGATGTGTGTTCATAAATTTTGGAATTCTTCAGACTTTGAAATCAAATAAGAGTCAATAATAATTTTTATTACAACTTCACAATCTCTTGTTCTTCCTTTGTTGAATCGTTTTTTAACAATATTTTTTTCAATAAGGTTCTGTGAAATTTTGATCAACATTATTTTTTTTACTTTTTGGGTACAGAGCGAATGAAGAAGATGATACAGAAAGAGAAAGATAAAAGTTTGCAAAAATAGAAATTGGTTAAATAATGGACAATATAGGAATTTTACATTTATTACTTAAAAAACATGTAGTTTGCATTAGAAAATATGTTTTATTAGTTTTGGTCAATCGAGCTATTTAGACTTTTTAAAAGTCCGTTTTCAAAATTTTTACTAAATACTGTTATTATTGAAAAAGGTTTTTATGGTCTTAAAAGCACTTTTTGAGGCTACAAGAAGCTCACCCAAACAGTAGTTCATCCAATTCCAAAATACCTAAATATGTTTATTAATCTGTATTATCTTTCATCGTACTCGCTATGTGTATAAACTTAACGGGTGCATTATCAAGATTCTTCCTTTCCTTTGTTTTTTTTTTCTTCTTAACACTCCCTCCAACTCATCAAAATTGTTTCTCTTTCATTTTAACTGTTTCAAAATAATTATTTCAATTTAAAATCTAATGTATTATTATTATTTTTATATTCTTAATTAATCCCACCTTACTTTTATGTTATAAAAATAATTAAAATTTAAAATAAGACCTACCATATTTGAAAATTTATTTTCTAGCATGTTAATACAAAATATTAAAAAATACACTTTTAAAAAGTTCAGTTCTTAAACAAGAAATTTTTAATTTTTTTTGAAGAACAGAAGGATTTTTTTGATCAACACGACAACAGTCACAACACACTTCACATTAACTGATTTAAGATTTTTAAAAATGTGGAGTTTTATGAACCATCCGATCGAATAAAAAGAAAACATGAGACAGAAAGCAACGGAGAGATCCGATTCCGGGACCACATGAGACAGAAAGCAACGGAGATATCCGATTCCGGGACCACATGACAAATGTCATGTGCGTCCTCATGGAAACCTATGCGACCTCACTTCCATTTCCAGCAGTGAGATTGAAAAACCACGACACAGAGGAGTGGACATGAATGCCTGAAGAGCACAAAAATGCAGGCATACCTCTTACTGGGACCAACCTCCATCGACGGCGGTGGAAAGATCACTCCCGCCGCCGCCGCCAATCGGAGCCTCTTCATTGGCCCGTGTATCTGGCCCCACAGCCGTAGCCCTAGTACCCATCGTCGTTTGTGGGCCCCAGTTACCGCATCCGCCACCATCAACGGCGATCAGAACTACTACGCCGTCCTCGGCGTCTCACCGGATGCTTCCCCAGCAGATATCAAAAAGGCCTATCGTCTTCTCGCTCTCAAGGTATTATATCTATATGCGTATATATGTTTGTGTGTGTTGCCGAGTATGTATAATTTATGTGAATTTTGGTTATGATGATGGAGATTTTGGGATCGGTAAAGCATGTTACTGCTGTATTTGTTTTTTTTAATTTAATTTAATTTTATTAATTTCCCGAGAATTCAAGGGAAAAGCAAAGGCCTTGCAATCTACAAAGGATAAATTTTGCCTTAGCCTGTTAATTGTACACTGATGTGATTGATCCATGATAGGCAAGAGCCACACAATTTCAATAACTTGCTAAACATGATAAATATTGCATTTTTTTATTCTAATTATATAATAATACTTGTATGAATTTTACATTGAATTCTAGGGTGCTGTCTATGATAAAAGTTTATTAATTTTTTATTTTCACTATTGTTATAATCACAAATGCACTCAAACATGAACGTATATAAAAGTTATTCAATGAAGGATATTCATATATCCTATTCTCAATGGTTTGTAATTATAGTGGTAGGCATTAAACACCCATATTTGTCATGCAAGCAGGCTATGTAAAACTCCATTAGAAGAGTGAAAGGCGTGGGGCTTCAGTTTGTGGAGCATTGTATACAAAGATGAAAATTAACTCGGGTGAAAAGATCTTTTGTTTGTTATAGGGATCTAGTGATCCAACTGTGGTTGTGGTTTTGCAATTTAGTGATTGGGAAAATCATGGACGTTTATACTAAGACTTTGAGGGTAAGAGTTCACATGCTAGAATTTTGTTTCATGTGGCTTGGATGGTGCGCAACAAGGGACATGTGGAATCTTTAGCCAAGATGCATGTGGCAAAGCTTTTGGCAATTAAACTTTTCACCATTGCTCAGTGAGCTAAATTTGACATGTTTGCCAATTGTGCTGATTGTATTGTAATTATTGTACTGCATTTATTCACATTTCTTATTTACCATTTTTTGGGGACCTCTATCTTCTGTTAGGGTATGGCAACAGTGACATCTATAGGAACAGTTTAGATGGAATGCTATAGGTCTCTGCCTTGCCATGCTCTTAGCACCACTTTGTCCAATTTTAGCTAACGACGACTCATGAGAAATTTATGTGCCGCTATTGATTTATGTTTTTTTTTTATTGGAAATTTGATTATGTGAAGTCTCAGTGAGGTTGATTTTATGACCTTTCACTGTCAATGAAATGGTTGTTATTTAAATTTGTGTCTTCTATTTCACTATTGCAGTATCATCCAGATGTTAGCAAGGTTTCACAAGCTGATGAGGTGTTCAAGAGCATCCGTCTTGCATATGATGTGAGCATTTCTATTCTTCTTTGTTTTTGGCACACTGATAGCTGCTTTTAATACAGTATGAAATATTTCAAAAAGCTCCCTCAAGTTGTTGAGAAGACCACAGTGGACTTAAGGTCAACTTGAGTATGGATCGAGATAGTAAGGAAAGACATGGTAGTGTATGGTTCAATCATAGATTAAGATACTGGTTGTTACTTAATAGTCTCGAAGCCTTTTGACTCTATCACATCCGATTAATAGATGGCATTACATAATTCTTGCAAAAATTATTTATTTGTTGTTATAATAATAATTATTTATTATTTTTTGTGTGGGGGGTTAAGGTTATTGCTGCAACAGTTGTTCGTATTCCCTCTTTTAACTTCTCTTTTCTCCGCTCTCTTGTGACGCTCTAAAACTTGTATTGGAGGCTGGATCTATTAATTAGATGTTAGAGTAACAAGATCTGAGAGTTATTTTTTTAGATTAAGCCATCCGATTTGTCATTTGAGGCTTTTTTTTGGAATTTATTTATTTTCTCTTTAGCATAGCATATTTTTTTTTATAAAAAATGATATTAATTTTATGATATTATTAGAATCATCAAGAACCTGCACACGATTTTTTTATTCTTTATTTATTTTTTATGGTGAAGTGACTAAACTCATAAATGAATGAGTTATAAAATATATGACTCTTTCTTTTTTATGGTTTATTTTTATTTATTTTTTATGGTGAAGTGACTAAAGTCATAAATGAATGAGTTATAAAATATATGACTCTTTCTTTTTTATGGTTTATGACTTGTAGTTGCATTATTGGTTATTAGTTATTGATATGTTCTTCATAATTGACGGTGCTTTCTTTTCAATTTGACTTAGAACCCATATAAATTCTAGTATAGCAAGTTAAACATCTTTGTGTCATAGCATACATAAAAGACAATTTTAAATATTATAATACGACAAAAATGGTTCAAAACATGCTTGTCATTTTTAGTGGTTAGCTAGTGATTGGAAAAAGTTGACAAAATCAATTCCTGTCAAGCCTTACCTGATTACTCCTGATACTGTTACACTGAGACGAGTGCCACTGGTGCGAGTTTGAGCCTTAGAACAACCACTGTGTGAAATATGAAGGTTAGTTTTGTCTCGAGATCTCCCTTTCCAAGACCCTGCCGTTAGAATTCTTTTTTAATTTGTATAATTAATGTGCATAATTAAATTATTCTAATTGTTTTCAGTTACTTTAATTTAATCAAACTTTTTAAATTATTGAAAATTTTGTGAATATTATGGAAGAAGAAAAAGCAAGTTAGATGGTTAGAACTTATATGCTAATCTTATTTAATTGTACCCTGATTTAATTTGAACTATGAAATTGGGTTCCTTCTATTCTTTCATATCTGATTGTGAACCAGACCTATTGGTTTAATTGTCAATGGAGTATTGTAATGTAAACTCATGCAACCCCTGATTTACCCGTAATCATTCCGGGTAAATGATTGTGTTTGTTGCCAATCCAGCCAATGAAATGATATTCAATGACTTCTCAGACCTGACATTTACGACAAGTTCATTGCTAAATTCTTTGAGAGTGATATGTTATATGCATATTTATATATATATTTTTAATTTATTTTATTTTTTCCCAATATGGAAGTTTAAATTTTATTAACTGAAAACATGATATACAATAAAGCTCAAAAGCACGCTTGTAGACAACAACGAGAGCGAATTCTCACAACCCGACAGGATAGGTCACATATGCCTAAAGCAACAAACACAACAATCTGAACGATCTCTCAGAATGCCAGAGGAATGGGTATCCAAGAGTAGTACAGACAATAGCAAGACGAGCTTAAAAGCTAGCTTCAGCACGTAGAAGTTAAAAAAGATTATCATTACCCTTCCCGCACTCTGGTTTCAAAGGATTTGGAGGCCTCCTTGTTTGTTTGAGACATGATTCTTGGGCTTACAAGATCAGATTGCTATTTCTTTTTCATGAGTATCCTTAATCCTAAGAATTCTCTTCCAATTTAACTTATAAAAAAAAAAAGAATTCTCTTCCAATTTCCTTTTTGTTTTCCTCCTTTTAGTACATTCCTCAATACTGGTAACTGGTAGCGTAGAGATTGAGGAGGAATGCCAACCCTCAAGGCTTGCTTGAGTATTATGCCCCATTTGCAACTATAATTTCTTTGCCCTTCCTCTTGGGCACTTTTTGCCATTCATCATGAATAGCCCTTAGGACTCCTCCCTTTGACCTGCCATTGATGCTTACAAGGACTTTTTGGGGTGGTGGAATGCCCATTTGCCTTGAAGATTTTGCATTTTTTGAGGATTCCATGGGAGATCTTGAAAAATCTCAGCTTGAAACCTTTTGGGATTTTCCTCTTGGCTTGAATCCCCACACAAATCCTAGGAAATTTGAATCTAGTGTTTAATCAAGTTAGCTCATCAAGGTATATAAGGTTATTTGTTACACTTGCAACATAGTTAAGTGTCGCAGGGCCGGGTCCACTGCCTAAGCCCTTGTGTTTTTGCAAGGGGGTTCCAAATGTCGTGCGTGGGACCTGTGCAACTATTTCCCGAATCATGTACCTTTGGGCTAGCTGATACCACTTTCATAGGATGGATTATCCAACATGACTTGGCTTTGCCACACCCACTTAAGATCTGGGACCACCCAAGTACACTTCCAATGTGGGATTTGGAACATGTCTATGAAATAAACTCCTCTCTTCTGTTTGAAACGCCAAGGGGTGATTGAACAATGGACCCAAACTGGAATGCAAGAGAAGGCGCATTGATGATTTTGGTTTTGCCCGGAATTTTCGGAGGAAGTACTGCGGAGGAAGATGATCAGGTTTTGGCATGCTAGATTTTGACTGGATTTTGAGACTCAAATCTCATTTAGCTAGCCAATATGTGTGAAGAAATGTTACTAAAAATTTAAGTTTCAACTGATGATTTCTGCTTGATCTTTTATTATAAATATTTGAGAAAATATATTGAAAGCATTAATAAATAATAACCAACATCCCCTCCAACATTACTGGGAGATTGGTCAAAAATTTGTTTACATGTACTGTGCCCCTTTGGCACCTTCAATGGATTGCTTTTACATATTAAACAAAATAATACTTGAAAACTCTTAACTTTGACTAATGTATGTGAAATTCAGTGACAAAACCTATCTTTTCTTCTTTTTCCATTGACAGATATTATCTAACGAAACAAGAAGAAATCAGTATGATCGGGCCCTCAAATTTCAAGAGGATACTGATAGGCCACGGAGAGGAAATTGGGAATACAACCCTGAATTTGATGATGGCATAAGGATTTATAGGTGGGCTGATTTGAGACAGAGAATGCAACGTGAAAGACAGTGGGAACGATATAATGCCCGAGGGGAGAATTCTTTCTCTGACAACGAAACAGATGAGGAGTCTGAAGAAGAAATCCTAGATGAAGAAAGAGGCTCCTTCAGCGACGTGCTTAAATCTGCCTTCGTCTCTCTGTTCCTAATGCAAACCATTGGAGCTCGACTGTCTCTCACGTTTAGTAGCCTAATGGCTTTGCTTGATCGTAAGTTGGATGCTGGATATAAGGTGGGTTATCTGGTAGCATGGGTTTTGGGTGGGAGGGGGGGCATTTTACTTACTTTGTGCCTCTCATTTGCAAGTTGGGTTTGTGGCAAAACCAGCAGTAGTGTAGTTGCTCTGGTGGTTGTAGCCATGTGGGTTGGATCAAACCTTGCAAGGTATGCCCCACTTCCACAAGGTGCACTTCTTACCCTTTTGTACATGTCTATTAAGCTGCAAGTCGATTTAAACTAAATCTATTGCTGCTGCATCTTCTGTAATGAAATGTATTTCCCTTCTTAAATGATGTTTGTACAGATGTTGCTTTAATAAATCTACAGTGTTTCTTGTCTTGTTATAAGTTTTCTGGCTTAATTTCTTTTCATCCACAATAGGCATTCCATACCTCCACTGAACTATAATTTTTCTTTTCCATTGCTATATTATTAGTTCCAAAAGTAGAATGGAAAAAGTTATAGGATTCCTGATCTCCTTTAAATTCTGAAAACATTATTTCCACTTGATTTGGGGAATTGAAATCTCGACTTTCTTCTTTGAAAGATAAGTAGGACTAATTTTCCTTCCCGTGTGGAATCCTGTGAAAGCAACACATTAAATTTGTAGAGTGGCATAAAAATTTCACTACTATTTTGCATTGTTTCAATCAAGCAAACGGAGTACGCATATTTGAAAGAGAAAACCAGCAAAAAAAAGAAAAAAAATCTACAATGTATTTTTTCTTTGGCCTGTCAAAGAACTCTCACATTGACCTCCAACTTTTGTTTTGAAAGAAGAGAAAATACCACCTAGTGTTAATTGATACATTTATTTCTTACATAAAACAATATCCCGTCTCTTCCATTGTCAAATCTATCAGCTCTTGATCTCATCTTTCTTCATCTCCCTCAGATTTCTCCACAAGTACCTCCCGCTGGCCATATCCACAAATACCCAGAAGCCGTTTTGAATTATCTGGAATTTAAAACAATGTCAGAGATAAAAGAAAAGAAATCAAAGCAAGAAAAAGAAAAAAAACACACAGTAACTCAGAAGAAAAACACACAGTAATCACAGTGATATACCCTTTTCATGTTGAACCCTTGTTTGTCTTTCAAAGATTTCTTCTCCCCTTTGGAATCCTCTGAAACCAAAACTCCATTTTCCTCGGAAGAACGAACCGTTCTCCATGCAAAATACCCTGCAAGAACTGCGGAGATGAACACCAAGATGAATCTCAAAGGACACATATCTTGCAGACAAGGGAAAAGAATTCCCAGGTCGATTTTCCGGCAATTGGAGGAATTTAGAACTTGTAATCAGAAATTTTCCTTTCAGGATAGGTATGGTTATCTTGAAGAGAAAGGAAAAGAATTCTTTGGTTGATTTTCAGGCAATCGGAGGAATTTAGGACTTGTAATAAGAAATTTTCCTCTTTATGTTTTGTTTCATGATAGGTATGGGCATTATTTACAAAGAATGCGAAAGACAGAAGGTGGTGTAACAAGGGCATGGCTTTTTTTAAGGGTGTACGTGAATATAGAAGACGCGTTATTGGTGAATAGTGGGTTTTTTTTAACTACAAAGTCAATAGTTGTGCCACCTACTACTCTAACAGTTGTTATGTTTATATGAAAGTCAATTTAGGAAACAAACGTGTTGAGCTGTGAGAGGTGGGACTTTTTCTAAATGTTGTGTTTTGGTGGGTGATGATTACGTACAATGTTATCCTAATGTGATCGTGATCGACCGTGACCTTAGGTTAATCAAATCGAAGCGGATTACGGCTAGTCTGGTAGAGGATTTTGAAGTAGCATGATATTCATATTCATTTCACCTTCCGTGCTAATTTAAACAAATATTCGTTGTAACATTTTTTTTATTTGAACTCAAGATGTTTTCGTTGCGATTGGATTATTCTACTTACCCGAATGAGTTTATTTGGACACTTGGTGTGACATATTTTTTTTATTTGAACTCAAGATGTTTTCGTTGCGGTTGGATTATTCTACTTACCCGAATGAGTTTATTTGGACACTTGGTGTGACATCGAATTAACGACTTGATTTGACTCCGATATTATTGTAACGGATAAACGCTTGTTCATTTATTCAAAAACTTGAATTTATAAATAATGCTACATACTTATTCATTTGAGTCAACAAATCATAAGGACATGAAATTATTGCATTATTAAACTGCAATATTATTACAAGTCTTAATATATTTTGATACATTTTCAATTTAATCATATTACGATCTCGATTGATGGAGACTAACAAAAGTATTTCGAGGCTCAAAATAAATTGTTGCACTCTATTTTGATTTAATTGCGTTTTACCAATCACATGCGTCCAATAATAATACCCCGCAGAACAAAAAAATGTGCACGAGTTCCTTTTTTAAAATCCTCCCAAAAATATGAGAAAAACATAGAAACTCTCCTTTTAAGATTTTGTATATAACTTTGTTTTTTTTTTTAAAAAAAAAAAAATGGAGGATTTATCACTTGGATTGCCCATGCGATTATTCTGTGAATTTTTTATCAATAAAATAAGTAACGAAAAAAATGACAATTTAAACTCGTGAGTTGTGACACCAACCGAAAAACACTAATTTTGTATCCAAACAAGGCTAAGAATAAATTCTAAAACCAAACACATCCATCAAACTACATCATCAAGGCCCAAACAGGCATTAAGAAGCCAGCACAGCTGCACAGGATAGGAAGCATGCTAAATATCAACAAAGAGACCCCATTACTTGCATGCCTCTTCACCTTAGATACTTATAATTAGTACACTCAATATCATCGTGCCAGATTAAAAAAACTCATGCCATTAACGATCAAAAGTCAATATCAGAACCCTTAAAATTACACAATGTATCTGGAAATGACAACTCCAAAAGAGAGGAGTGCTAAATAAGACACAAAATGTCATATTCTAATATCTCCCTCTGCCCCTAAAACCACCACCACGGCCACCGCCTCCGCCTCGAGGGCCACCTCTACCCCTAGGAGCACCCCTTCCGCGAAAGCCACCACCCCCACGTCCACCGCCTCTGCCACCTCCTCTTCCTCCACCTCTAGAGAAAGCTTGTGATGATCCCCTGCAAAAAATAATGAAACATTCAATTGATGTAAAATGATGTGTGATCAAGGAAGAATTCCAAATGAACTACATCTGAACCAAAGAACAGTAACCAACTCCAATTTAAAGAATTCACAAATCAATTCTTTAACAGCAAACAATACCTAAAAAAATAAAAAATCGTATCTGCATAAACTACACGGTAGAGTGGAGGTGGAAGAAAGCCATTTGGTTGAATCTTTAAAATAAATTACCATTTCACCCAAAAAAAAAAAAAAAAAAAACCAAAAAACAAAAAAGGCATTAAAAGGACATCTATAAACTAGGACTACAAAAATTGTAAAACAATATGCAATATGTTTCATTTGCTATATAGTGAGCACACTTGAGTCGAGAATCAAGATCATGCTCATTTTTTTGAACTCGTCATTAAACCATAGCCAATCTAGAGCTAAGCCCACAAAATAAACAAGCAAAGTCTGGACAGTCTCAAGCATTCTTCAGCGCGATTTGTTTTCAGCCCTAATATGTATACCAATGTGAATATAAGCATTTTGCATCAACATACTTATAGGATAATATACACACACACATACACACACAAAAGTGAATAATTATGAGAATATGCACAAAAAATGTTATTTATTGATATTATATAAATTAAGTGCATTGGCACAACTCTACCCCACGGGTTTGTTTATGCATGTGCGCATTCGTCTCTCTCACCCTCCACACACACACATTTAGCAAACGGGTGCAAGTGACAATTTCAAAAATAAAACAAAATAACCCCAAGTCATTTTCAGGATTTCCAAGCTAGTTACATTTTAAGATGCATTTGAACATTATAAGAGCATAGCAATAACTGATTCATAATAAGAAAAACACAAATTCTTTTAGTATCTAAATAGTAAGTAAAAAAAAAGCACAAATTATTTTTAGTATCTAAATAGTAAGTAAAAACAAACATACTTCGGCTGTGGAAGAAATCTTGCCAGCGGCAGAAGTTTAGCCGGGTCAATGTAGAATTTATCACCCGAGGAATATGATGTTGCTATTATGCCTTCCATCATCTTAACTGAAAACAACTACAAAATAACCACAAAAAAAAAAGGTAATCACTCAGAAATTAAACATAAACTTCCACACACACACACACATACATATATATTACAAAGGAGGTAAAGACCCAAATTTGGTCAAGACATGACAAGTTAAGAAGACTCACAGATTCATTGATGGGACCAAAAATTTCATCAACTTTGCCAATCTGGGTTTTGTTATGCAGATAAATAGGGGCATTAAAGTAGGGTATTTTCTCATTGGTGAGCTTCGTCACTGCATCACCCTCGCAAGCATGAAGAAATGTCGAAACTTCTGCATAAAAAAAACAAAGCTTACATGAAAAACAAAATAAATAAACGATATATACATACATTTATATATAAAAAAATATTCATATGCGTCAACACATGTACGAACGCATTGAGAGATAAAAAAAGAACAGACCTACAACTTCGGACGGAGGGCCTTCGTCACGAAAACCACCACGGCCACCTCCACCGAACCGACCGCCCCTAAAACCGCCACGGCCACCATCTCTGCCGCGTCCGCCATCTCTGCCGCCCCTGAATCCACCACCTCCACGGCCTCTCGGAGGTCTCATTCCTCACCAAACCTAACAGACCAGAGAAAAATGTGAAGCTTGAAAGCAACTGTGAGTAGCGGAGGCGGGAGGGACTAGGGTTTTGGGTATAAGCGTGTGCCTCTGTTATTTATTGGGGGCGTCAAATGACTATTCTCTCCCTGAACTCTTCAAAATTACCCTAGAGATAAATTAAATGGTAAATTACACTTAAGTTTGAATTTATTGCATTAACCTCCCTTATGTTTTGGATAATCAAAAGTAAAGGGTTCGAGCATTTTTTTATCACGACCCAAAAAAAAAAAAAAAACTTGTAATGTGTATTTATGTGAATACCCTCGACAAATTTGAAATTTGTAATTTTTTTTTTTTTTTCGCCAACAAACAAATTAAGCCATAGAAGTGGAAGAAGAATAAATAGGGAGAAGAGCATTTAACAACCACGGGTGCCATATGCTCCACTCCAAATCACCACACTTGGCTGCAAGAGCCTTTCTGCTCAAAAAATGAGCGACACCATTTCCTCCAAGAGGAATCCAAACAAGAAGGACCTAGACAAAGGGAGAGAAGGGAACAAATATCAGGAAAAACACCACCTGACCTTCAACTGTCACTTGTAACTGCATAACAGGCTTGTAATCCCCTTCAACCACGACATCCTTGTAGCCCCAACGATTTAGAAGCAAGAGCGATTCCCTTAACACCAAAGTTTCAGCCAAAGAAAGACTAGAATGAGAAAGGAAAAAAGTGGCAACTTTGACAGGCCGACCCAAATGGTTTTGAAGAATTACTCCACCTCCACAAGTTTGATGAGAAGAGTTGAAAGCTGCATCAAAGTTCAGTTTGAAACACTCCAAGGCTGGGGCCGACCACACAGCTGGAAAGAGCCAGACTGGACAAAAGGGCAATGATAGAAGATTATTTTGCCGAGACACCTCCTGAAATTCCTGAAAGTCCGTAAACGCTTTCTGAGCAACATCAAAAGGATTCCAACGTTTCCTATTAAAAACAAGATCGTTGCGGCACTTCCATATAGACCAACACACAAACGTCGCCAAACTCGTACAATCATCAAAAGCCCCCAACTGCGACCAACGATCACACAAATCAAACCATCGTTTTTTCCACATGGTAGGAGCTGGAGAAGAAAAAACGATCCGGAGCGGACATAATTTCCAAACCAACTGAGCGAAGGCACAAGTGCATAGCAGGTGATCAATAGTTTCCACTTCCGAATCACAAAAAGGATAATCTGGAGAAGAAGGAACCCCACGAATCCCAAGTTGGGACTGGACCAGAATTCTGTCATGCATGCTTTGCCAAATAAAGAGAGTGATTTTCTGATGGGCCTTAATCTTCCACACGTTTCGCCACATCAAATCAGAAACGGCATCAAAACTGGAACTTGTCTCCGAAAGAGAGGAGGGCACTTTATGGAGGAGAGAGCAAGCAATATGGTAAGCACTTTTGACAGAAAAACGACCATTAAGAGAGGTGCCCCAAACCTTATGATCTTCACGCCGAAACAAACTCAGAGGGATATTTAAAATAAGATCACGATCCCGTTGGTTGAAAAACCGGTCCACTAACTCCACATTTCAACAGTGAAGGGAAGAGGATATTAAGTCAGCCACCAAGGAAAAGCTCGCTCCGTGAGGCTGAGAAGAAACAGCATGGTTAAGAGAGTCCGATAACCAGTTGTCAGACCAGCATTTCATCTTCGCTCCATCCCCAATACCCCATTTCAACCCTTTCCGGATCAACTCTTGAAAACAGAGAAAATGCTCTTCCAGACCCACGAAGCATGAGACAGAGACGACGATTCCACAAAGCTGCAATTTTTAAAATATTTGGGCTTGAAGGATTTGTACAATATAGACTCATCGCCTACATCCATGCGTTAAGCAACCTTAGCTAAAAGTGCCATATTGAAGGCTTCAACATCCCGAAAGCCCAGACCTCCCCCATCCTTGGATAAACACATATCAGCCTAACAAATCCATTTAATTTTATGCGATCGCTCCACCCCACCCCACCAAAAATTCAAAAGCTGGCTGGACAAGACTTGGCAATTCTTTTTGGGAAGCCGATAACACTGCATAGAGAACACTGGAATAGTCAAAAGAATAGATTTCAGAAGTACCTCCTTACCAGCTTTAGACAACAGAGAACCCTTTAAACAACTAGCCTTTGCAGAAACTTTTTCCGACAAAAAGTTAAGAGCAACTGTCTTGGATCGACCCCAAAAAGAAGGCAAGCCCAGATACTTATTTGGCCAGTCCACATTATGAATACCCAACAACCGCCGACATACCTCCTTCTGTGAAACTGAAGTATTTGGAGAAAAAAATAAGCTGGATTTATCAAAATTAACCAGTTGGCCCGTTAAGGCTGTATAACGATCTAGAATAGATTTGATCCGAAACACCTCAACATCTCTTGCCCGACAAAACATGAGAGCGTCATCTACAAACAAGGGATGCGAAATCAAAGGACAACCACACCCTACCTTTAGACCCAAACACTAAGCACGCCGACCGAATGAATTAAATAAGAGGGAGAGACCCTCGGTACAAAAGAGAAAGAGAAATGTCGATAATGGGTCTCCATGTTTGAGCCATCTCGAAGGAAAGAAATCCGCACCCCGTTCACCATTAATCAAAACGGAATATGGCGCAGAACAAATGCATTCCATAATCAAATTTACCCAACTCGAAGCAAAACCCAAACACCGTAAAAACTTGCCCAGAAAAGCCCAACTAACCCTGTCATAGGCCTTCGCCATATCCAATTTGAGGGCCAAAAAACAAAGGTTTCCACTCCTTTTGGACTTCAGAACGTGGAGAAAGTCGTGTGCAAGAAGAATGTTGTAACGACCCTAAACTAAAACCATTTATACAAAAATTTCGGCATGACCTCCCCTAAAAGTGGTCCTTCAACAACCTGTCCCAATATACAAAACAAAAAAAATATACTCCAGCATCCCATTCATCCGTTCATTATACCTCAACGTGGCTCATCTCATGGGGAACATCTACATACCGTTTAATCCAAATTATCATAATTACAGTCCCAAAATATAGTTACAATAACAAGAGTTCACGAATCTCTATACCAAATATAACAAACTAAGATTTTACAAAAATATGGGATTTAATACAAAAATAGCAAAAAGAAATCTTCTAATCCAAATTAGGCCTGTGGTGGAAAGTCATCCGCCACTTCTTTCCCGTTTCCTGAAAAAAATTATTAAATAATAAGGTGAGCATAAAGCTCAATAGGTAGCACTTAAGACACGCATCTTGTGTCCTTGTGAATCAATACAAAGAATAGATCAATAGGAATGGGGATCATACAATATCGGGATAATACAACATTCCAATCAAACTCAAGTACAAACAATGCAATGCCATGAAATGCGAATGCATGCCGATGTCGCTTCCCGTTTTCACATTTAAAATCCATCTCTTTCAAACTGTTAATATAACCTGCCCTTTGGTGACCCCGCAGCGACACGAGAGGAGGATTGGCTAGTGTCCCTGACCTTTGGTAACCCTGCGGCGTCATTATGGGGCCCAGCTAGCTCAACCACGCTAGGGCGACTCCCTAGTCCCCTCTAGGCCATATTAACACTCCGGCCCTTTGGTACCCCCGCGGCGACCAGGTTTTCATAAAATCATTTCGTAAAAACTCTTTTCCCAAAATTTCCCTTTTTGTTTCAAGCAAATTCTCCCATTTCATGCAAACCCAATGGTATGTACATGTATATATATCCCATGCTTTCAATATTATGGCATTTAGAATTTTACACCACATAATTAAGCATACATCATATTTAACATCTCTAAATGAATTATCAATACATTAAACACAACAAGACAACACAAAATTTTACACCACAAAATTAAGCATACATCATGTTCAACATCTGCAAATGAATTATCAAAACATTAAACACAACAAGACAACCTCTAAGCATGCTTTTCTACTCATATTCATAATCATGAATTTTCCTAAACATCATTTATATAATTATTGAAACAATTAATTTCCAAATTAAATATGCTCGTCACAACAAGAGAGATATAATTCACAATGGAGCAAGAAAAACATGGATTAAGAGCCCCTACCTCTAAATTGAACAAAACCCTTGAAATTGGGTCTCTAAACTCGAATGCACAAATGAGCACCAAAATTGAAATTGTTAGTATGGATGCGTAGAGCTCGTCATGGGCTTCGTTTTGCCTCAAACGGCACTTAAATCCGCCAAAAAATGAGGGAGAAATTAAGCTTAATTGTGTAGAAGAAAAAAAGAAAAGAAAAAAGAAAGGCAAGCGGCAGAGAGCTGCGAGACAGAAGACAGAGAACAAAAAAAAGGAAAAAAAAAAAAAGTGTGGTCTTATGACCACTTAAACTTGTGGGCCCCAAACAATTTTTTTTTTTTTTTTTTTTCTAATCTTTTATCTTTTTCTTTTGCCTTTTAAATTCCAGACATTACAAATGTTATCATGGATAAGACGGTTCGGTACAAAGGCATTCTAGGTTTCAGTAATTAGCAAAGGGAGCAAAGGTTTCAAACGGTTAACTATCACTTTAGAAAAAATTTTATAAGCCACATTACAAAGAGTGATAGGGCGGAAGTTAGACATAGAAGTGGGGTGCGAAACCTTGGGAATCAAAATAGGTTTGTGGAATTCAGAGATTGGGGCAACGGAACTGTTTTTTTTTTTTTTTTTGTTAAATTATTTTTCGAAGCACAAAAAAAATATTCCGTATTTTGTCAATTTAAAGACTAAAATGTCCTTGAGACAAATTTTTTTTAAAAAAATATTAAGTTCAATTTTAAGAATATTTTAGAATTTTTATAAAAAATTAATCAAAATTGACCATCAATTTACACATATTTTTAATTATTAAATTTAAATGTCCATACTAAATTGTACTGTAATTAAATTTCGTTGAACCTAGGCCAGACCATGTTGTCCAAGTTCGTAAAAAAACAAAAAAAACAAAGGAAGGGATTGGATTGAGGTTGACTCGTCGAGTTGCGCCATTACTCTATACAGAATTCCTCTCTTGCTGTCTTTTCTTACTTTTACCAAAATTTCCCTTACAGTTTCATCCATGAAAATTGAGGTCAAACTTCACTATAGAGGTGGTGATTAATGGATCCTTAGCACATTTTTGTTTCACGTTTATGACAGGTTAGTTATTGAGAGAATTCAAACGGTGTTACTTGTTCTGGAGTCATTTATCATTATTTTGAATCATTGGGTTATATAATACTCTTTCTATCCCAATATAAGTGTTACTTATGGGGAGTAATAATTTTTAGGGAGACATGTAAGACCATGTATTGTCTGTCTGAAAAATTACTACGTTGCCCTTTTAAGTTTTAAATATTGAAGTTTGAAATTTAAACTCAAATGACATTTTTGGAATGATGTGAAATATATTGTTTGGAAAAGGAAAGTGGACACTTATTTTGGGACGGACAAAAAATGAAAGCATGACCCTTATTTTGGGACGGAGAGAGTAATACTTATATTGAGATTGCAAGGATAAATAAATGTTATTAGCAGTGTTTTACTGGAATCCTCCTTCACATAGAAGGTTGAGGGTTTGAGTTCCCAGTAAGATAAATAGAGTATTTGTAAACTTACCATCACAAAATATATAAACATATATATATACACACACACATATATATTTTAACCAATATAGTTCCTTTGCATTTGAACTTTCATTCCACCATTGATGTTCTAACCCGTATAATTATATTGCTATTAACAGTTCAAAATAAGTTGAAGTACGGTGCCAAGTGGTATTTTCTTGCCTTTCTACTTCTAGAGTTTAGTGCCCATAGGCTATATAGAAGCTGTGAGTGAATTTCTTGCTGAGTTAGGAGGTGTTTAAGGGGGGTTAAGTCCAGATATCTTACATTCCGTCTAGAAAAGGAATGATTGGAAAATATAACTAGAAAAAGTTTAACAATTTTTTATATTTTTCACTCCCAAGTGAAAGAAATTGGAAGGAAGAAAGTGATTGATTATTTGTGTTATTTATATTCACATAAATAAAGCGTTAATTATTTACTTTTTCTCCCCTTTCTAATCCTAATATGTTGTTTTATGTTCCCATTCTACTCCTTTTTTTTTTTTTTTTTTTTTTTTTTTTCAGGTATTCTTGCCTAAAATGGGCATAAATGGCCCTCACTTGTAATTCTACATGATTTGCTGGTATGTAATTTATCTGTGATGAAAGTTGCTAGAATAATTTATTTTCATTTTCTTACCAACCAACCAAGAAAAGTCAACTCTGCTACTTACAAATTCTTCTAGTTTGCATTTATGTTCAAGTTTAGCTTTAGTGCAGGGAATGCTTAGAGAACAATTCTGTTTTACCACTTAAAGGGACAATAACCTCTAAGACCTGTGTATTATGAAATTGCTTGTCTTGGGCTTTTCCTCTTTACTTCAATAATTTATTATCTCATGAAAAAATAACTTGCTTATGAATTTTATGCCTTTTATATTCAAGATTTATGTGCGAGGATGTTGAAGAAATATATACATGTGTGTCTGTACATAATACATATATATAGCAGCAAAATGATAATCAAAATGAAAACTAAGTTACGAAAATGATATGATATTTATCAAGTTGGAAGATCCCAATGAGCTATGAGAGAGTACAAGTAGAGGATATAACTCGGAGAGACATGCATTTGGAAGAAAGTAAGTAATTCAACTGTAAAATTGTGAAAACTAATTCCTAGCCAGTCTTGTAGTCCTGTTGAGGCAATGATGGACAGACTCAGATCAATCTGTTGTATGTGATAACCAAAGTTAGGAAATTATATATTTTAGATATCAATTGAGTATTGGGTTCCTGAAAACATTGTAAAAAGAAGTCTGTGTGTTATCAAATTGCTAATTTCTTTACTACTTGATTTGGAGATTATAACATTATGACTCAAAAGTGACACTAGATCACTTATTCCCCATCATGTAATTGGCTCTATCAGATTTTAGTTTTAGTCTTTTGGGGCCTAAGGGAAAATATCACTATCCAAAGCCAATGTCATGTTTAATATGCATCAAGATAGTGTAGCTGATCGTGAACCAGGGACTGCATGCCAAGAAACGAAATATCAAAATGCTTATATAGGTAACGCCAAGCAAGACTACGGAAAACATTTATGCATAACATTAGAAGCAAAAAGAAAACAAATGAATTTCAACTAAACACATGAAAATGATTGTATATTTGAAGTACGCAAACTAAGCACTTTGTGATAATGGCTGGTTTTAGTTTATATTCAGGACTGCATAATGTTTGTTTAGAAGTCTGATTTATTTGTCATGGGGTCATAGCAGCGTCTAGTTGTTCCATAAACCTCTCTCAGATTGATGCAGTACTTTTACTTAAAGAGTTTTACTAACAGTACTTTATGATTCTTTATCTAAGTCATGATATGCCAAACAGAGAAATGGAAAAGACAATTTAAGAAGGAAGATGATTTATATTAATTGATTCTTTCATTAAACTATATATCTTAAACACGAGGCCTCAGGCTTATGATGCAAAACATTATCCTGTGGATGTTTACGAGAGGACTAATTATTTAGACTTTCATAATTAGATGTCCTGAACAGGTTTTGAAACCTCAGAAAATTCATTCCCTAATCCTAAACCTAATAGGAGGCCGGCGACGTCGCAGTGTGGTGTTGTCAAAGTAGCCAATGGCATAGGCCACTCCAACTGCTGAAAACAACCCAACTGGATACCCAAAACCTGCATATTCCCATGAAAACCATGTTTCCTTGCTCTCATTCTCCTCTCCCTCTTGTGGTGGCGGCACGTCCTGACAAGGAACCTGGATTTGCATTCCACATAGTCCACTGTTGTTCGCATAATAGTTTGGATCAATTAGGCTGTCCATTTGAGGACCTTCTGGAATGGGACCGACAAGGTTGTTGTTGCTCAAGTCTAACGTGCTCAATTCTAAGAGTTTTGCGAAAGTTTGAGGTATTTCACCTGAAAGCTTATTGTGTGACAAATCCAAGGTCTCTACACTCTCCAAATCGCCAAAACTTGTAGGAATTTTTCCTGAGAGTGAGTTAAAGGACACATTGAGTAACTTAAGGCTTCTAAGACCACCTAATGAATCAGGAATTTCACCTGATAATTGGTTGTCTGAGAGGTCTAATAGAGAGTAAATACCAAGGTTGTTGCCGGATAAACCTTGCTTTGAATTCTTCCAGTTGACTAACAAGTCCTGTAATTCAATTGGGAAGGTAACCAAGTCAGAGAGAGTGGGGATATAGGGAATATCAACCATTCCCCTCAGGTTTCCAAAGCTTGAAGGAATATTTCCAGTAAGGTTGTTGTTGGAGAGGTCTAGGATCCGAAGACTACTCAGATTCGACAGATCATCGGGGATCGACCCCTCAAGCAAATTGTTCCGAAGACTAAGGACTTGAAGAGAAGATAGTTGGGAGAGAAATGATGGGAATTCTCCTGTGATTTTATTGTCATAGAGATCAAGGTGTGCAAGCTGGCTCAAATTGGACAGGTTAAAAGGCAAGTGACCAGAAAACTCATTTTGACTCAGTGACAACATTATTAAGCCTATCCCAAAAGTTGAAGGAACCTCACCTGACAATTTGTTAGAGGAATAATCAATGTAAGCAACAAGGGCCGCTGGGTCGAAAACTGGGAAAGTGCTTCCAGAAAAGCTATTTGACGACAAGTCTAGCCATAGCAACCGATAGATATTTGAGAGGGAAAGTGGCACAGGCCCAGAAAAATTGTTACTGGACAACATGAGTATCATCAATGCAGTAGCTTCACCAATGTTTTCTGGCAATTCCCCGGAGAAGTTGTTTCTTGACAGAGCAAGGACAGATAAACTTCGAGTTTGGAATAAACGAGGGGGCAGAGAACCCGTAAGCTTGTTATCTGATAAAATTATACTTCCAACATCCAGTTCAGCCAGCCATTGTGGAAAGTTTCCTTCGAGTTCATTTTCACTCAAGTCCAAGAAATTAAGACTTGTTTGATTGGAAAGCCAGATGGGAATATGCCCTGAAAGACCACAAGATCTAAGAGACAGCTCAGATAACACACACTCTGGAACTACCGTGGTGTTGTTATTCCAGGTGAGTCTGTTTCTTCCGAGGTGCAAAATTTTCATCCCCTTGAGGCTGAACAACCATGCTGGGATTTCACCGGAGAGAAAATTGCTGTCCAGTCGAAGTGTCTCCAACTTACCCATCTTTTGAATTGATGATGGGATTCCACCACTCAAGTTGTTCTTGCTTAATGCCAAAGTTGACATATTCAACAAGTCCCCAATATTGGCTGGTATCTCCATTGATAGAGAATTATTTCGCAGATCTAACATTTGCAGCTCCCTCAAATTTAACACGGACACTGGAATCCTACCAGAGAATTTGTTTTGACGAAGTGACAATTTCTGTAACACAGTTAAGTTTCCAATCTCCATAGGTATATTTCCTTGGAGAAAGTTTTCTTCCATGTTCAACAGCTGCAAATTCCTGAGGTTACCAAGCTCACCACTCAGCATCCCTTGAATCGAGTTGCTGCTTAGATCAAGGTATTGGAGGTACCTCAAACTAAACAACTGAGGAGGAATTGAACCGCTGAAGTTATTCATCCTCAGGTCAAGATGGACTAGTTTGGACAAATTGGCAAAACCAATTCCAGGTATTTGACCTTGTATTGAATTGGAGGAAATGTCAAGTAACATGAGACTTCTTATGCGAAAAATGGGTGTCAAGACATCTGAAGTCACAGCAGTCATCAAGGGTAGTAAAGGAATGACATAGTAGAGATTAAGACCGGTCACCTGTGGTGAAGATGAGCTGTGGTGGCAAATGACCAGGTCCCATTGACAACAATCTGAACTGGAATTCCATGAATCCAATCCAGTGACCGTTGTGTTCATGGGATCGTTTCTCAACGAATCACCAACAAGTAAGGATTTGAATTGGAGGAGAGCTTCTTTCTGATCTCGTGGACAACAAAGTGAAGGGCTACAACAAAAATTGAATATGAAGTAGAAGAAGTACAACACAAGTATATGTTCTGATTTGGCCATTTTGGGCAGTTCTGTTCTTTCTTTGATTTGCTAAATCAGAATTGAAATACTTATAAGAATGTCAGAAAGGAAAATGAACAACAAGGGACCACTCTTTATGGGTAGTATGGCATTCAAAGGATGGATGATTAATGTGTAGACATAACTCAGTTTTTAAGTATTGAGTGGAAAGACAAGGGAAGCTTCCTAGGTTCTTTCATTGTTAGAAACTTTGAGAGTTAATTGACTTGTCTCTTTTAAAAAACTCAATTCATCTGAAGGTTTATCCACAAATTAATTTTTAATATAACCTTGTTATTATTATTATTATTGTTATTATTTTTATTTTATGTCTTAATGTTGATTTATAGATTATAAGTCCCCCCTACCAACTTCACATGTGTCCCTCCAAATAGCGGTTATGATGAGCAAATGACTGAAAAGTCATGCAGTCGACTTCAATTCAACGGTGCAGAGTATCATTGCATCAAAAGACTTCAAAAGACTTCTAGAACATCTGTTTTTACTGAACATGATAACTCGAATTTTTAAGATTTTAATTTAATTTATTGTATAACTTTTTAGCTGGGTGTATTTTGATTTATTTAAATTTGTATAAATTGAAAATTTTATTAAGATTTTCGGGTCGTGTGATACCCCTCGGATTTATGAATGCGGGTTGGCCAGGCCCACGCCCGAATACCCGAGGATATCAAAACAAATTGATAATAAACGAACACAAAGTACAAAAGAATAAAGAAGAATAAATAAAATGTTGACAAGAAACTTAAATGATAATCTAATAATAAACCTCAGAATATATTTCCATTAATTAATAAACTCTTCTGATACAACTGATCCTCCAAAATACAACTCGGGAATCCATACTGTGTGGACCCCTAGAAAATCCAAACTAAAGAAATGACAGCAATAACTGTCTAAATCAGGAAACTGAATCATAAAAGAACTCCTATGTAGCATCGGAAGAATGAAGTAGACTGATCCCTGCTCAGTACGAACAACCTCTACTCCTGACGAACACTTGAAAAATAATGGTGGGTAAGCCCCACAAACAAGTTCTACTCTACTACAGTCCAAGTAGAGATCCGATACACGTATACATCCTAATCAATTCAACAGTAACTAGTAGTTCGTATATATATATATATACACACTAAAGGAACTTCACTAGACTATAGGGTTGTCTCAACCTGAATAGTAGGCAACATGCAAAACGCACATATAGTGGGCATGAATACCTAGACCTACCAGGGTATACAACTACACTATATCTAGCTACACATCCCTGGCGATATACGCACCATAACCACTGATCTTGAGACTCAAGCTCATATCATGGCACCATACTTATATATATATAATCTAGTAACCATCCTATCCGGTATAAATTAATCCTCCATAAGTCATTCAACTTGTTCAGCTGACCTGACTTGAATATAAATAAGACTTAACATTTTAGTTAATCCATTCCCTTATATAATAAATTAATTATCCATAAGTCATTCAACTTGTTCAGCTGATCTGACTTGAATATAAGTAGGACTTAACATTTTAGTTAATCCATTCCCTTATATAAAATAGGTAGGACTTAACTGATAAGTTAATTCGTCCCTAGAATGCCACCGTCTCATACCAGTGCATTAAACCACACAATCCAACAATTAATGTAACGATTAAGGAAATACATCAAACAATTCAGAAATAACTATAATAATATGATATCAAGTTATCACAAAATATGAATGACTTATTATTTATTTAAGCTTCCTATATCATATGTCCTACATAAACTGAATCTTATACATATGATGATATTTTATTATACCGTCAAATAAGCATTTTCCATATCCAATTCATCTTATACATTTAATCTCAATTGCTAAAACATATTAAAAGATTAAATTCATTCGTTTGTTTAAAACATTCAAATAGCAAGCATCATTATGATTGAGTCTATTTAAATTTATTTAAACCCAAACCTAGTTTCTATTTAATGTTCAGGAATCCTAGACATGTTTTTACGTTCCATCGTTCCACAGATATGAAAAATACATAATTTAAACATGTAAAAATTCACACCGGAAATCAAATCAAAATCATGCATTTATCAATTCATAACACAAGAACAGATATGAACCAAATTCATAAAACCTACGTTCTAATCTAATTAAACATGCAAAATTATTTAATTTTATGTGTTTAATAAATTTTGGAATTTCCTAGGCATGTACAGAAACACGAATCAAAGGGAAAGAGATAGAAGAAGAACTTATCTTAAACTTTCGAATCGAAAATTAAACTTCTTCTTCCTTGATCTTCTCTCTACAGGATTTTCTCCTCATTCCTTCCTCTTTCCCCTTCTCTCTCTAACTCTTTCTCTATAGAATATATTACGTGATATATTTTCACTCCTTTTTCAACCTATAGTTGTGTATTTATAGGCTAAATAATAACCCTATTCCTTTTCCCAATCCAAGTCAACTTAATAAAGAAAAATAAAAAATAAAAATATTAAAAAGGTAACTTAAAATATGTTACGTATATAATCTATGTATATCCTTATTAATTAAATAAAATATATACATTAGATTATTTATTAATACTAAAGTTACAATAATATTAAAAGGTAACTTAAAACATGTTACATATATAATCTATCTATATCCTCATTAAATAAATAAAATATATATATTAGATTATTTATTTATACTAAAGTCACCATAATATTAAAAAGTAACTTAAAACATGTTAAGTATATAATCTATCTGTATCTTCATTAAATAAATAAAATATATACATCAGATTATTTATTTATACTAAAGTTACCATAATATTAAAAAGGTAACTTAAAACATGTTACGTATAAAATATATGTATATCCTTATTATATAAATATATAAAATATATACATCAGATTATTTATTAATACTAAAGTTACTATAATATTAATAAATTACTTTCCTTTTTATATATATGTATATACATATATATCTATATATATACATATACAAATATCCATGGGTAATTATCCATACCCATCCAACCTCTTATTCAAGTAGTTCATGGGACCCAATTAGTTAGCCCATTACCACTAACCATAAAATAAAATAAAATATTTAATCATTTAATTTACAATTAATTACAATTAATCAAATACATCATTTAAGCACCTAATCTAATTAAATAAATAATACAAATAGCACCTAGACAAAATACAAATAACACATAAATAAGTAGCCAAGTAATGAAGTAATACTTAATTCAATTAAACACATAAATAATTAGTTAAATAATCAATTAAACAATTAAAAAAATATAATAAAAATAAATAAATAAATACTGAGACTATCTTTTTAAAATTAGGAGTATTACAGGTCGTGACACATCTTTTGGAGGATCTCAGAATCCCTGCATATAAGTCAAAGTCTACATTGGTTATTTTCATGTCTGCAATAGTATATGGTCCCCCTATGTTCTCATTTTCAACACGGTGTTAGGTAAGAAAAAGGAAGATGCTGTGTTGTTAATTAGTCTTCATTTGTTTATTGAAGTATCATATAATTATTTTTAATTTAAAAAGGACAAATATACTTGACTAAATGTTTAGTTGTCTGTCTTGTTAATTTGGTTTTAGTTAATATGTCATTCTCTTAAGTTTTGTTTTATTATCTAAAACTGAGAAGAGCTTGAACAATTTCCCTGAGGCCAAGTCTTCTTCCCAGTTTTCACTTTGCAGCAATAATGGCTAAGTTTCAATATGATGAATATAATTGGTTTTTTATTTTTTTTTGGTAAGTAATTTGGGAAAATTTATTTGCTCTGTACTCCTGGTGCAATTAAATGGTAATATCATGAAATTGTATCCATCGGACCCTGTTTTAAAGCTTTTGTAACATAAATAATTAGACCACTGTCAAATGCTTGTTAATTTAATATTTAATGTACATCTAGATTGTGACACTGATCATGAATTTGAGACCGCCAAAAAAAACAAGAATTATCAAAATGCTCATGTAGCAAACCCAAGAAAAACTACCCAAAGCATCGAATGCATAAGATAAAAGAAAATGAAATTTCAACTTATATATCAACAGGATGGGATTGGTGTTACTGAAGGTGAAGGATCAGTGATATGGACAATTGTGATTGTCCAAAGCATTCCACTTCTTGAAGTGTGAAAGATTAAGCATTGCATAATATTTGACCGCGCTATAATAGAGAAAATCTACAAAAACCTAAGAAGTGGCCCAAAAGTACTTCAATTCTAAAAATTACAAAAAAAATACAGGGAATGAAACCCAATCACTAAACATATTCTGAATCCTTAGGAAATTCATGCCCATGGCCTTAGCCGAAGAGTAGGCTGGTGGCGGCACCACCATGCTGTGTTGTCGAAGTAGCCACTAGCATAGGCAAATGCAAGTGTTGAAAATAACCCAACTGGGTATCCTATTCCTGCAAACTCCCATGAAAACTCATTCTCCTTGTACTCTTGTCCTGGTAAGATTTCCTGACAAGGCACCTGAATTTGCATCCCGCATACTCCGCTGTTGTTTGCATAAAAGTTTGGATCATTTAGCCTGTCCATCTGAGGACCCTCTGGAATGAGACCCACAAGCTTGTTGTTGCTCAAGTCTAACGTGTTCAATTCAAGGAGCTTTGCAAAAGTTCGTGGTATTTCACCTGATAGATTATTGTGTGACAAATCCAAGGCCTCTAAACTCTCCAAATAGCCAAAACTTGCAGGAATTTTTCCTGAGAGCAAGTTGAAGGACATATTGAGTAACTTGAGGCTTCTGAGACCACCTAATGAAGCAGGAATTTCACCTGATAATTGGTTGTTTGATAGGTCTAACAAAGAGTAAATATTAAGGTTGCTGGATAAATCTTGTTTTGACTTCTTCCAGTTGACAACCAGGTCAGGGATTTGGTTATGGTATTGTATAGCAAAGGAAAATGTATCAGCCAGAGTTGGTGATCCAAAGAAAAGATCATCCGGGAATTTCATAGCCAAGGTAAATGCGTCAGGGAGAGTTGATGAGATAAAGGAAATATTAATCATTCCCATGAGGTCTCCAAAACTTGGAGGAATGTTTCCAGTAAGGTGATTGTTGGACAGGTCTAAGATTCGAAGACTACTAAGATTTGACAGATCATTGGGGATTGACCCCTTGAGGTAATTGTTCCGAAGACTAAGGACATGAAGAGAATGCATTTGAGAGAGAAATGATGGGAATTCACCTGTGATTTTGTTGTCATGGAGATCAAGGTGTTCAAGCTGTCTTAAATTGGACAAGCTCAAAGGCAAGTGACCAGAAAACTCATTTTGACTCAGTGATAACAATATTGTTTCTCTACCAAAAGTTGAAGGAACCTCAACTGACAATCTGTTAGAGGAAACATCAATGTAAGCAACATCAGCCTGTGGGTGGAAAATTGGGAATTTGCTTCCTGAAAAGCTGTTTGACGACAAGTCTAGCAATATCAACCCACAGACATGCGAGATGGAAAGGGGCACAGGCCCAGAAAAGTTGTTACAGGACAACAAGAGTATCATCAAATCAGTGGCTTCACCTATGTTTTCTGGCAATTCCCCGGAGAAGTTGTTCCTTGACAGAGCGAGGACAGATAAATTTTGACTTTGGAACAAACGAGGGGACAGAGAACCCGTAAGCTTGTTATCTAATAAAATTATACTTCTAACATCCAATTCAGCTAGCCATTGTGGAAAGGTTCCTTCGAGCTCATTTTTACTCAAGTCCAAGAAACTAAGATTAGTTTGATTGGAAAGCCAGATAGGAATATGCCCTGAAAGACCACAAGAACTAAGAGACAACTCAAACAACACACACTCTGGAACTACCACGGCATTGTTATTCCAGGTGAGTTTGTTTCCTCCAAGGTGCAAATTCTTCATCCCCGGGAGGCTGAACAACCATGTTGGGATCTCGTCCGAGAGAAAATTGTTGTCCAGTCGAAGTGTCTCCAACTTACCCATCTTTTGAATTGATGATGGAATTCCACCACTCAAGTTATTCTTGCTCAATGCCAAAGTTGACATATTCAACAAGCCCCCAATGTTGGCTGGTATCTCCATAGAAAGAGCATTATTTCGCAAATCTAACACTTGCAGCTCCCTCAAATTTAACATGGACAGTAGAATACTACCAGAAAATTTGTTTTGATGAAGTGTCAATATCTGCAACCCAGTTAAGTTTCCAATTTCCATTGGGATATTTCCTTGAAGAAAGTTTTCATCCATCTTCAATACCTTCAAATTCCTAAGGTTACCAACCTCACCACTCAGCATCCATTGAATCGAGTTGCTACAAGAAAATTTGTTTCGACGAAGTGACAATGTTTGCAACCCAGTTAAGTTTCTAGTCTCTACAGGGATATTTCCTCGAAGAAAGTTCCCATCCATGTTCAGTAGCTTCAAATTCGTAAGATTACTAGGATCACCACTCAACGTCCCTTCAATTGAGTTGCTACTTAGATCAAGGTACTGTAGGTACCTCAAATTAAACAACTGTGAAGGAATAGAACCACTGAAGCAATTCTCGTTCAGATCAAGATGGACTAGTTTGGACAAATTGGCAAAACCAATTCCAGGAATTTGACCTTGTATTGAATTTAAGGAAATGTCAAGCAGCATGAGACTTCTTATGCGAAAAATGGGTGTCAAGACATCTGAAGTCACAGCAGTCTTCAAGGGTTGTGAAGGAATGGCTGCGCAGAGATTAAGACCAGTCACCTGTGGTGAAGATGAGCTGTGGTGGCAAATGACCAGGTCCCATTGACAACAATCTGAACTGGAATTCCATGAATCCAATCCAGTGACCATTGTGTTCATGGGTTTGTTTCTCAACGAATCACCAACAAGTAAGGATTTGAATTGGAGGAGAGCTTCTTTCTGATCTTGTGGACAACAAAGTGAAGGGCTACAACAAAAATTGAATATGAAGTAGAACAAGTACAACACAAGTATATGTTCTGATTTGGCCATTTTGGGCAGTTCTGTTCTTTCTTTGATTTGCTAAAGCAGACCTGAAATACTTAAAAGAATGTCAGAACGGAAAATGAACAACAAGGGACCACTCTTTATGGGTAGTATGGTATTCAAAGGATGGATGATTAATGTGTAGACATAACTCAGTTTTTAAGTATTGAGTGGAAAGACTAAGGAAGCTTTCTAGGTTCTTTCATTGTCAGAAACTTGAGTTAATTGACTTGTCTCTTTAAAAAAATCTCAATTCATCTGAAGGTTTATCCACAAATTGATTTTTAATATAATCTTGTTTTTATTATTATTCTTATTGTTATTATTTTTATTTTATGTCTTAATGTTGATTTATAGATAATAAGTCCCCCCTACCCACTTCACATGTGCCCCTCCAAATAGAGGTTATGATGAGCAAATGCCTGAAAAGTCATGCAGTGGACTTCAATTCAACGGTGCACAGAATCATTGCATCAAAAGGCTTCTAGAACATCTGATTTTAGTGAACATCTTTTGGAGGATCTCATAATCCCTGCATGTAAGTTAAAGTCCACTCCGCATTGGTTATTTTCATGTCTGCAATAATATATGGTCGGCCTATGTTCTCATTTTCTACACGGTGTTAGGTAAGAAAAAGGAAAATGATGTGTTGTTAATTAGTCTTCATTTGTTTCTCGAAGTATAATATAATTATGGGTAAAGTACAACCACGCCTTTTGAAGTTTGGCAAAAGAATATTTAAAGAAAATTTATCTATTTTTTAGACAAATACATCTCCTGGAGGATCCATAATGGATAAAGATACCATTTTACATGAAAAATTGACCAAATTACCCTTTAACCTTTTATGAGACTTTTTTAACTTTACAATTTAATAAATTGGACCAATCTACCCTAATGAACAATTTATGCTTAAAAAAAAAACTTATTCGCTTTTTTTTTTTTTTTAAATGTCTTAACTTCTTAAAAATGTAGACGTCTAAAATGATTTTTGTTCAATACATATATTTCAAATAAATTATATTTTGTTATTACTTCTTTTCTTTTTCTTTTTTATTTTTAAATTAAGATACTTAATTCTTTCATTTAAAAAAATTAAACCAATCTCTTTTCTTTAAAAATAAAAAATATGGATACCAGTATAACTTTATGCATCTTAAATTATATATCAAATATTATACATTTCCCAACATAAAAAAAAAAATGTATCAGTATAACTTTATATGCATCTTAAATTTATGCTGGCCTTTGTTTTGTTTTTTTTTTTTCCCCCTTTTATGTTGGGAAATGCATAATATTTGATATATAATTTAAGATGCATAAATTTATACTAGTACCATATTTTTTATTTTTAAGGAAAAAAGATTGGTTTAATTTTTTTAGATGAAAGAATTAAGCATCTTAATTTGAAAATAAAAAAGAAAAAGAAAAGAAGTAATAACAAAATATATTTTATTTGAAATATATGTATTGGATCAAAAAATCAATTTAGACGTTTACATTTTTAAGAAGTTGGGACATTTATAAAGTAAATAACAAAAAAATGAACAATATAAAGTTTTTTTTTTATGCATAAATTGTTCATAAAGGTAGACTGGTCTAATTTATTAAATTGTAAAATTAAAAAAGTCTCCTAAACGGTCAAAAGATAATTTGGTCAATTTTTCATGTAAAGGGGTGTTTTTGTCCATTTTTTAAACTTCAGGGGGTGTCTTTGTCCAAAAAATAGCTAAGTTTCCTCTGAGTATCCTTTTGCTAAACTTCAGGGGGTGTGGCAGTACTTTACCCAATAATTATTGTAACGTTTTCAATTTTTTCCCTTTTATCATTTTTAGGAATTTTCTGAATTTTTCTATAACGACCCGAACCCGTGGGTCCAGACCGTTAGCCGGGTCTTTGCCCTGACCCGAGGTCAATGAGGTCATACTTGCCACTTCTTATGTCCAAAAATTGTCATAGAGCTCACTCTGGGGTTCAAAATACCATAAATCACAGTTCCACAATGACGGTCAACCAACACAGGTCAATTGGGGATGAGCAGCCAGTTAATGGGCTTTCATTGGCCGGTTGACAAGGCAGGATCAGCCAGCTGACCTACAGGGTCGATCGGCTGAAACGATGGGGTGAAATAAAGGCTCTCGAGAGTTTCACTGTACAAGCTTCGATTAGCTGACGATGGGGGTTCGTTCGGCTAAACAATAAGTTTTGGTCGGCTGATGGTGAGGGTCAGCGGGCCGAAACAGGGATTTGAACCCTGAAACTCACTAGAGTGGCCTCTGACTGTGTTTTATGCATACTAAACTCATAATAACCTATTATTGACTGAAATTCCGAGTTCACGGCAATAGTTTAAGACACAAATCAATACAAAGAGGTGATAATGATTATTCAAAACAGGGTTTCTTTCCCTTACATCTTCAATATTTACAAAGTCTCAAGTTTATATCAAAATACCATTATTGTTTATAATTACAACACATAACCATATTCACAATATGAGGGGACTTTACAATAATTGAGACTTTACGAAAGATTAGTAGATACACAAAAAGGGTAGCAATACAAGTTTCTAATCTTCTTTAAGCTTGAGATGGTTCAGTGTCCACAACTTCTTTCCCTGGTCCTAAAAAAAAGTTAAATAAAATGGGGTGACCAAATTGCTCAGTAGGTAATGCCTAAGACCCACCTCTTGTAACCCCATGAATCCAAAAAATGAATAGGACAATAAGGAACGGGGTCATACAAAGCCGGGAAAAATACAATATGCATTTTCAAGTTTAAAACAAATGAATGTCGTGCCATTAACATGAATGCAATGTCATGCATGTCACTCCCCATTTTTCAGAAAACTTCCATCGCTTCACAAAATTGTGTGACGACCCGAACCCGGAGACCCGAACCGTTAGCCAGGTTCTTACTCGAACTCGAGGTCATCTACGTCAAACTCAACATTTCTAGGGTCAAAACATCATCCTTAGGGTTAACACTAGGCTTCCCAAAGGTTCAAAACACATTTCCCCAAGGTTCAAGGGTAGGAAGTCATGAGAGGAAGAGCAAGAGGACAAGACAAGTACACTTCGGTAAACCGAAGTAGAGCTTCGGTCGGCTGAAGCAGACCCTCCAGAACCGGTCGACCGAAATAACCCTTCGGTCGACCGAAGGGTGAGATCCCGAGAGTGTGAAGATGGTTCGGTCGACCGAAACAGGAGATCCTGAGATCACCTACTTGGTTCGGTCGACTGAAATGGCTCCTTCGAGCCCTGAAGCTGAAATTGACCTGCTGCCTTATGGAAATGAAAGGGGGCCTAAAATGGAGACTTTAAAATGATTCAAACGTGAGCTAAACCATCAAAAATGAGACATTTCACGATCATGAACATGAGTACTATCGCATGATCAACTTAATCCCATTTATTTTCAATGAAAACTAAGTTTCATTCTTAAGTTACAAAGCCATGAATATTAACATATGTTACATTCTCAAAACTATGGTTATACACTGAATAGCCAAAATACAAAACAGCAAAATGAACTTCTAACAACTTTCAAGCCTACGGTGGATTATCATCCGCCAATTCCTTTCCATGACCTGAAAAATGTTAAATATAATGGGGTGAACGAATTGCTCAGTAGGTGACACTTAAGACACGCCTCTTGTGTCCCCGTGAATCCAACCAAAGAATAGAGCAATGGGAGTGAGGATCATACTATGTCGGGATAATATAGCATACTAACCATTCTCAAGTATAAGCAGGATGATGCTATGGAGTGCAATGCATGCCAATGTCACTCCTCATTTTCAACATTCAAAAATCATCACTTTCAAACGATTAATATAACCCGCCCTTTAGTGACCCCGCAGCGACACGAGAGAAGGATTGGCTAGTGTCCCTGACCCTTGGTACCCCCGCGGCGACTGGGTTTTCATAAAACCAATTCATCAAAACACTTTCCCAAAATTTCCCATTTTCATTTCAAAACAATTTTTCCCATTTCTTGCCCAATGCCAATGCATAGATGCGTCAATGCCATGTATGTAATTATCATCCCATAACTAGTACAAATTTTAATTAACATGGCATAATTCGCAAGGATCATCAAGAAGGTCATAACATGCTTTTATACAACAAAGATCTAGCATGATAAACATTTAAAACTCAACAATTAAGCATGTTCTTCACATAGGTCGTTTAATACACATGATCACAATTAACATATAAACATAACTACCAACAATTTTCTAGAGTCTACATAATCTAATCATGTTAAACAACAATTAAAGATAATTAACTCACTAAGGTACAAGATCTCATGAATTAAGGGCCCCTACCTCAAATTGATGCAAAACCCTTAAAATGGGTCTCCAATTTCGAAATCCCTAAGGAGACTCAAAGCTGAAATTGTTGGTACTCACGCGTAGAGCTCGTCATGCTCTCCGTTTTGCCTCAAACAACACTCAAAAATTCCAAGTATTGAAGATGGAATCTTAGATCAAAGTTTACTTCTCAAAATAAAAGAAAAATGAAGAGAAATTGAGAGAGAAGAATAAGTTACGGGGAGAGAGAAAGTGGGGAAATAAATTGTGGTCTCTAGACCACTTATGTGGTTAGTGGTGGGTCCCACCAACTTTCTTTTCTTTTCCCTTTTTCTTTTTGTCTCAAAATTACACCACACATTTAAATACATGCACCACCAAGTAAATGCCACTTAATTCATATAAAATAAAATGTGTGAAATGCAAATGGACCCAACTAAAATCCCGTACGCAAAACGTGAAAAGACGAAAATGCCCTTGCGGCGACAAAATTCCGAAAAAATGAAATATGTGGAAAATTAGAAACATCACAATCTCCCCAACTTAAAAAGGATTTCGTCCCCGAAATCAAGCCATACCTGGGGAAGAAAACAACTCTCGGTACTTGGAGCGAACCTGCTGTTCAAGCTCTCAAGTAGCCTCCTCAACTCTGTGGTGTCTCCATGGAACTTTCACCAACTGTATTGTCTTGCCCCTTAACACCTTCTGCCGGGTGTCGAGGATCTGCACTAGACCCTCTTCATAGGAGACATCTTCACCAATGTCCACGTCAACCCAATCCAAAACATGAGATGGATCTGGTTCATACTTCCGTAGCATCGACATATGAAAAACATTGTGAACCATGTTCATCTGTGGTGGCAAAGCAAGTCTGTAGACAACCTCTCCTACACGGTCCAAAATCTCAAACGGTCCAATGAATCGTGGTGACAACTTGCCATTCTTCCCGAACTTCATCAAACCCTTCCGTGGAGAAACCCGCAGAAAAACATGGTCCCCCACCTCAAAAGATAGCGGTCGTCTCCGCCTATCTGCATAGCTCTCTTGTCGGCTCTGAGCTGTGAGTAATCTCTGTCTGATTAATTTAATTTTCTCGATAGTCTCGAGTACCATGTCGGGTCCTAAGGCAGCTGTCTCGCCAACCTCAGTCCAACAAACTGGAGATCTACAGGGTCTACCATATAACACCTTAAAAGGAGCCATCTCAATGCTCGCCTGATAACTATTGTTATATGCAAACTCAATGAGTGGAATGTGGTCTTCCCAACTGCCACCTAAGTCAAGCACACATGCCCGAAGCATATCCTCTAAGATCTGGATAGTACGTTCCGACTGGCCGTTTGTCTGTGGATGGAATGCCGTACTAAGATGCAACGCTGAACCGAACGCTGCTTGAAGTCCTTCCCAAAACGTTGAAGTGAACTTAGCATCCCTATCCGAAACAATGGTTACTGGAACTTTATGCAACCTTACAATCTCCTTCACATATAGTACACCAAGTGTTTCTGCATCATCTGTTGCCTTAATAGGCAAAAAGTGAGTCGTCTTGGTCAATCTGTCAATGATGACCCATACAGCCTCGTTGCCTCTCCGTGACCTTGGAAGACCTGTCACAAAATCTATAGCAATATGCTCCCATTTCCATTGTGCTACAGGCAATGGTTGCAACAACCCAGCCGGTTTCTGATGCTCGGCCTTCACCTGTTGACAGGTAAGGCATCTAGTCACAAACTATGCAATATCCTTCTTCATCCCGTTCCACCAATACTGACGTCTCAAATTATGATACATCTTAGTACCATCAGGATGAACTGTAAAGCGGGAAGTGTGAAACTCCCATAAGACGTCCTCCCGACAAACTGTGGGAACCACCAACAAACCCCTAAACCGTAGACCCTCATCTGCATACAAGGTCCAATCTTTCACTGTCTCACCACTAGAGATTAAAGCGTGGATGGCATTTAAATCCGAATCCTGTCTCTATGACTCAATCACTCTTACAATAAGAGTAGGCTGAGCCACAAGACTAAACAAGAATGCCGATTCACCGCAACCATCATCGTCAACATAATATAATTCTATTTCCACCAGATCATTAAGCATCTTCCATTTCCGAATAGCTAATCCGGCCAAAATTCCACTAGATTTTCGGCTTAAGGCGTCTACTACCACATTTGCCTTGCCCAGATGATACTGCAAATCAAAATTGTAATCTTCTAAAAATTCAACCCATCGTCTCTGCCTGTTGTTCAAGTCCTTTTGGGAGAAAAGGTACTTGAGACTCTTGTGATCCGAGAATACCTCGAATCTCTCACCATACAAGTAGTGTCTCCAACACTTCAAATCAAACACAATAGCCGCTAACTCTAGATCATGAGTAGGGTAGTTGTACTCATGCGTCTTTAACTGTTGAGACCCATAAGCCACTACTCTACCATCCCGCATCAACACACATCCCAACCCATCACGTGAAGCATCACAATAGATCACATAACCCAAGCCACGCTCAGGTATCACCAACACTAGAGCTGTAGTCAATCTCGTCTTCAGCTCTTGAAAAGATGACTCACGGGCTTCATTCCACATAAACTTGATTCCTTTTCGGGTAAATCGGGTCATAGAAGTTGCCAAATGGGAGAAATTTTTCACAAATCTCCGATAGTAACCCGCTAGGCCAAGGAAACTCCGGATTTCAAACACATTCTTGGGTTGCTCCCAATTCAAAACAGCTTCAGTCTTTGATGGATCAACTGACACTCCACCTTCCGAAACAACGTGTCCCAAAAACTTCACCTCTTATAGCCAAAACTCACACTTCTCATATTTGTCATACAATCGGTGTTCTCGCAAAATCTGTAAAACAGTACACAAATGGACCTCGTGCTCCTCCCGAGTCCGTGAGTATACAAGAATGTCATCCACGAAAACTATCACAAATTAGTCCAAGTAATCATGAAAGACGCAGTTCATCAAGTCCAAGAATGCCATTGGCACATTAGTCAAGCCAAAAGGCATAACAAGGAACTCATAGTGTCCATACCGTGTACGGAACGTTGTCTTCGGGATATCCTCATCCCTAACCCGCAACTGATAATAGCCAGACTTCAAATCAATCTTCGAGAAGCAACTGGCTCCCCTCAATTGGTCAAACAAATCGTCTATCTTTGCAAATGATACTTGTTCTTGATGGTGGCATGATTCAACTTCCGGTAATCAATGCACAACCTCAAAGAACCATCTTTCTTCTTAGCGAATAAGACCGGTGCCCCCCACGGCGACACACTCGGTCGGATGAAACCTTTCATCCTCAAATCATCAAACTATTTCTTTAACTCTTCCAATTCAATTGGTGCCATACGATATGGTGCCATAGAATCAGTGCGGTACCGGGCATCAAGTCAATGGTAAACTCCACATCTCAGTGTGGAGGCAATTCTGTCAAATCCTCTGGAAACATGTCCAGAAAAATCACGAACTACCTCTGGATAGTCTTTTCCCACAATATCATCTTCTTCGGCTAAAAGACTAGCCAAGAAATAATCTCCACGACTTCGTTCACGAATTCCATACAATGATGAAGGATGGGAATCACTCCGATCTCCCATTAAAAAGAAACAATCTCCCTCAGGAGTGCAAACTGTAACTCTACCTCTGAAACAATCAATCGTGACACGAAAGAAAGCCAACAGATCCATCCCGAAAAATGACATCAAAGTTAGTCATGTCCAGGAGGATAAGGTCAAACACAAAAGTTCGTCCGACTATCACAATGGAACAATCCCGAACAACTCAGCTCAAAGACATTGAAACCCCAACTGGCGTATCAACACACAATGCCTGATCCATGAAACTAACCTCTAATCTCGATGCAAGTGCAAATGATGATGATATGAAGGAATGAGATGCACCAGAGTCAAAGAGAATGTGAGCCCAAGAACCAAACACTAAAAAGATACCTCAGAGAACTGATGGTCCAGAAGATGCATCAGTCGGTGCAAGTGTAAAGACACGTCCCTGTGGTGCCTGCGCCTGAGAACTGCCACCCTGAACACTAGACTACTGCACCGACACAGTAGGAGCATCCCTCCTAACTGGTCGTGAACCCCGAGAAGACATGGTAGGTTGTGGTGGTGGCGGCGGTCTGAAACCTGACTGAACTGTAGCCGACTGTGATGGCCTCTGTCGTGACCCTCTACCACTACCAGTGCCTACTCCCTGACTAGGACAGTCTTGAATCAAGAGACCCTACTGGCCACACCCATAATAAGCCCTTGGAGCTGAAGAAACTGTAGACGATCTCATAGGGCAACTGGACTTGTAACTCCCTGGCTGCTGACACTGAAAACATACGACTCCACTCTTGTCAGACCCAGCTGGCATAGGAGTGGTAGGAGCAGATCGTGCGGACTGCTGCCCCTGAAACTGAAACAAACCACCCTTGTTCTTCTTCCAAGAAGATCCTTCTGAAGATGACCCTGCACCTCTCTTTTGCTTCCATTGTTCCCTTCTTGTATCCTTATCTTTGATATCAGCCTCAAGCATCAAAGCCCTCTCTACAGATTCAGAATAAACCTTGATGAATTATGCCGTTATCAATAGTCTCATTCTGTCATGAAAACCGAAAATAAATTTTCGAGTTTTGTCAACTTCATCTCTCACCATTTCTGGAGTAAAGCGAGAAAGTGAAGTGAACTTGTTCTCATACTCCGCCACTGACATATTGCCCACCATTTCTGGAGTAAAGCGAGAAAGTGAAGTGAACTTGTTCTCATACTCCGCCACTGACATATTGCCTTAAATAAGGCCAATAAACTAGTCTTTTAACTCCCATCTTTTAGAAATCGAAAAATACTTCTCGTAAAATAGCTCCTTGAACTTGTCCCAACTCATCTTTTCCACCTTATGCCGATTCGTAACTGACTTCCACCAAAGCTTGGCATCCTTAGCAAACTTGTAAGCTGCTAGGATAATCTTTAAGTGATCCTCTGTCACATCCATTGAGGTCAACTGAGTTTCAACTTGATCCATGTAGTCGTCTGCTACCATTGGATCCGCACCGCCCTCAAACATAACCGGCATCAACTGAGAAAACCCCTTAATGATCTTAAGACGCTTCTGAGCTGGCGTCTCCTCTGCCTAGACTACATGTTGTGGTGCCGGCTGCGGCTGAGCAGCAATTGTTACCCTCAAGACACTTTGCAACAAACGATTCAACTCCAGTTCCGCAGAACCTTCACCCACTTCTACGGGTGCTTCAACATTATCCCTCCTTGTAAGGATATTTCTCGGGGGAATCAAACCTCTAAAAAGTGTGTCCTCATCATTTAGCTCCTCTGGATTGGAGCTGGAGCTATCGCCAATATCACCCCTTGTTAGCCTAGGGCCAACTTCTTTGGGTTCCTCACGCCGTGACATCGTGCTATAAAACGAGAAAACGGTTCAATAATAAGACACTAAGGTCCACTGTGGGTGACTCAACATGAAATGATGCCGTAACGACACTTAGTATGCACAACTATACAAGAAACATTTTAACATAAACATTTAAGCATGTAAGCACATAAGCAGTTAAGCATGCTTCTTCAAGTAATAAACAAGTAGCAAATAGTCACATAAACAATGTAATCAACATCCCATGCAATCCTATGTAGGCCTTTACCCGTCGTCCTTTAGGTTTTCGAACCATCGCTCTGATACCATTCATGTGACGACCCGAACCCTGAGATCCGAACCATTAGCCAGGTTCTTACTCGAACCCGAGGTCATCTACGTCAAACTCAACATTTCTAGGGTCAAAACATCATCCTTAGGGTTAACACTAGGCTTCCCAAAGGTTCAAAACACACTTCCCCAAGGTTCAAGGGTAGGAAGTTATGAAAGGAAGAGCAAGGGCACAAGACAGGTGCACTTCGGTCGACTGAAGTGGAGCTTCAGTCGGCCGAAGCAAACCTTCCAGAACCGGTAGACTAAAATAACCCTTCGGTTGACCGAAAGGTGAGATCCCGAGAGTGTGAAGATGGTTCGGTCGACCGAACCCCATTTCGGTCGACCGAAACAAGAGATCCTGAGAGCACCTACTTGGTTCGGTCAACCGATGCACCATTTCGGTCGACCGAAATGGCTCCCTCAAGCCTTGAAGCTGAAACTGACCTTTCTGCCTTATGGAAATGAAATGCGGGCTAAAATGGAGACTTTAGAATGATTCAAACGTGGGCTAAACCATCAAAAATGAGACATTCCACGATCATAAACATGAGTACTATCGCATGATCAATTTACAACATCTTATCGGTCGACCGAAATGGCTCCCTCGAGCCTTGAAGCTGAAATTGACTTGCTGCCTTATGGAAATGAAAGGGGGGCAAAAATGGAGACTTTAGAATGATTCAAACGTGGGCTAAACCATCAAAAATAAGACATTCCACGATCATGGACATGAGTACTATCGCATGATCAACTTACAACATCTTTTTAAGTCATTAAATGAAATTATACACAATATTACATTAATCCCATTTACATTCAATGAAAACTAAGTTTCATTGTTAAGTTACAAAGCTATGAATATTAACATTTGTTACATTCTCAAAACTATGGTTATACACCGAATAGCCAAAATACAAAACAGCAAAATGATTTTCTAACAACTTTCAAGCCTATGGTGGATTATCATCCGCCAATTCCTTTCCATGACCTGAAAAATGTTAAATATAATGGGGTAAGCGAATTGCTCAGTAGGTGACACTTAAGACACGCCTCTTGTGTCCCCGTGAATCTAACCAAAGAATAGAGCAATGGGAGTGGGGATCATACTATATCGGGATAATATAGCATACTAACAATTCTCAAGTATAAGCAGGATAATACTATGGAGTACAATGCATGCCAATGTCACTCCCCATTTTCAATATTCAAAAACCATCACTTTCAAATGGTTAATATAACCCGCCCTTGCATAGATGCCAATGCATAGATGCGTCAATGCCATGTATGTAATTATCATCCCATAACTTGTACAAATTTTAATTAACAAGGCATAATTCGCAAGGATCATCAAGAAGGTCATAATATGCTTTTATACAACAAAGATCTAGCATGATAAACATTTAAAACTCAACAATTAAGCATGTTCCTCACATAGGTCATTTAATACACATGATCATAATTAACATATAAACATAACTACCAACAATTTGCTAGAGTCTACATAATCTAATCATGTTAAACAACAATTAAAGATAATTAACTCACTAAGGTACAAGATCTTATGAATTAAGGGCCCCTACCTCAAATTGATGCAAAACCCTTAAAATGGGTTTCTAATTTTGAAATCCCTTAGGAGACTCAAAGCTGAAATTGTTGGTACTCACGCGTAGAGCTCATCGTGCTCTCCATTTTGCCTCAAACGGTATTAAAAAATTCCAAGTATTGAAGATGGAATCTTAGATCAAAGTTTACTTCTCAAAAGAAAAGAAAAATGAAGCCACCCTCAATCTCAAACCCCATTGCAAATCACCTGAAACCTCCATTCAGTAGACTAGTTTCAATCAAATGTCCACACGCTTCATCATCTTCAAACCATACCTATGCAACGAACACAACAAAAAGAAATACACCTCAAGGTCCATCACCCACAAGCTTATTCCAGCACTGTAAAAAAGCCAACTCTCACCACCCACCTGCAACCATCTTACCAACCCATATACATATATTCTCTCCAAACAGCATACCCATCACTACATTAAACCAACACCACCGCCCACCCAGACACCTAGCAAACCATCCAACTACCAGCAAAGCCAAATCCAAACCATTGCAAACAAATATAACCACACCTGTTCAGAAGCCAAATTGTACTGAAAAAGATTCACTTCCATATAACTTTAATGTTTTTTTGTATGACTCACCTGCTCACCAAATTGAGCATCTTACGGAGGAGAGAGAATGGGCTCAAGAGAACCTTGGCAAAGCACTTAATCTGTTTAAGGAACTGAAAATAACCATCTCAGAGCTGAGATCAGAGATTGCAGAACTAATGTTTCAAAGATCACAACCACTTCCTCCCACACTCATCCAATGCAAGACACAAGCCAACCCATGTGCACAGCCAAAGATAACCAGGTATTTCCTTCTCTCTGGACTTTCAGAACAAGGCAACAGGCTGAGTACCAATCACACAATCAGGCCAGCTCCGGTGACCTCATGCCCCTCTCCTCCGGTCATTCTTTTCCCACCATTTTCTCATTCAAATTCAAATTCAAATTTGAATTCCTTGACCATTCCCCCTCAACCAATCCCTTCCCAAAACATTGTCCGATCAAAAGTTACTTTACCTGCTGAACCTGTAACATACCAAAAAAAGAATGATGCTGTAAAAGACCCCATCACAGTTGGCATCACATCCAATAATCCTCTAGTCATTAACCAGCAGGTAAAGCCATCTTGGGCAAGCATTGTCAACAGCAACATTGATGGAATTCATCTCCATCACTTCCAAAAAGACAGCATATCAGCCAGGCCATTACTTATTCCACCAGATGATATCACTGACGAGGGGATCCAATCACTACAATGATTCATTGTTGGCTACTTCCCTTTCAAAAAACTCCCATTTTCAGTGGTCCATACCAATGCTTTCAAGATATAGGGAAAGAAAGGCCTTAAGGAAGTGCTTGGTGATGGAAACGGAGCCTTCTACTTCAACTTTGGATCAGACCAAGGAGCAAGGATCATTATTGAAGCTGGTCCTTAGAACTTGGCTGGTAAGCGCATCCTGCTCTCCAAGTAGCAACCTAACCTCGATCTCAACAGCCTAGAACTTACTAAACTCCCTATTTGGGTCAAATTCTTCAACATCCCAATTCACTACTGAACTCCAAGGTGCCTAGGATTCATTGCCAGTGTAGTAGGCAAACCTCTGTAAATAGACAAATTTACAATGTCAAGATCTAAGCTTAAGTATGCAAAAATAAGCATTGAAATTGACCTCAAAGCCACCTTAGTTGAGAATATTAAGCTTATGATAGGGGATAATAAGTATGTCACCATTGATGTTGAGTACCAGAAATTACCAATTATTTGTAGCTCATGCAGGCTGGTGGATCACAACTCCAGTTCTTGCAAAACCAACTCACAACACATGAATCCCCAATCCATTACTTGCATTCCCAAAACCAAACAAACCTGGACAGTGGTGACTAACAGGAAGAAGAAGAATGATCTACCAATTCCCCCTCTCTCTGATGTAGATAAAGTCAGGCCATTAGAGCAAGAACGTTTTTTAGCCTCTGTCAATGCAGATGGATCTTTCCGCTTACCAACCCAACCACATAGTCCTTCCCCTGCTCCATTGGCATTCACTTCCCTCTCCAATAAGAATATCACTATCGACTTATCTAAACTAAGGCTACCTGCGCGGGTTGTACCACGGAGTGATGAAATTGTTAAATGTTCAACCTCATCCTCACCAGCTGCAATGAGAAATATGTTTCATGCTCTTACTGAGATAGTTGCTGATACACCATGTGATCAGATGGATGCACTTGACAAGCAAAATAATATTCAGAGCCTGGGAATGGAGATAGCAGGTTCAAATAATGTTGTTGAAGTAAACCAGAGCCTAGATATGAAGCTAGCAGGTACAGATAATGAGATTGCCCATGTTGAGCAGAATGAACTGGTAAAGCACAATGACTGTGACAACATTGAAAGCAGCACACCAGGGTCTTTCATTTCCACATTCTCTTACATAAGTAACACAAAGTTTGCTAATGCTAATTTTAAAAAGAGACTCATTGCTGCAGGGAAGCTTAAGAAAAAGGAGGATGCAATTGTTCATGCCTTGCACTTCAAAGGTCTGAAGTTAATGAGAGGAATCTCAAAGGGGTCCAAAAAGCAACTGTTGCCATGAAGATTGCTTGTTGGAACATAAGAGGCCTCAATGGCCTCTCCAAACAGATTGAGGTAAAAAACCTAATCAAGGAACACAAGTTACATGTGTTGGGAATTATGGAAACTAAGGTCAACCCATCTAATATTCCCACGACCCACTCAGTTATAGCTAATCAATGGTCTTTAGTTCACAATTATGAGTTTTCACAACTGTGGATGATTTAGATTTTGTGGAATCCTGTAACAATCAACCTCACGGTGTTACACAAATCTTCCCAAGCTAATCACTGCTACCTCACCTTCATTAATGAAGGGAAATCATTCCATACAACATTTGTTTATGGTAGCAACTCAGTGGATGATAGGAAGATCCTTTGGACCAATATCCTTCACCACTCAAATACCTTCTCCAACTCCCCATGGATTTTGCTTGGTGACTTTAATGCTATGCTTCATCCAGATGAGAACACAGGTGGTAGTGATAAATGGACAACTTCCATCAATGATTTTAGAGAATGCTTACATGAAGCTGAGTTTAAGGACCTGAGGTATTCAGGAATTTTTTTCTCCTGGTCCAACAAAAGCATTGAAGGCACATGCATCGCTAGAAAATTGGATAGGGCTATCATCAACTCCCAATGGACTGGTTATTTCCCCATGTCATAGTGTATTTTTCTTCCACCCTCAATCTCTGATCATAGCCTAATATTGATCAAATTGGATGATGTGGGACAGGGAAAAAGCTCCCTTTCAAGTTCTTTAATGTTTGGAGTTCCTACCCATCATTCCTTTCTACAATGGATAAGATTTGGAATAATTTCATTTGTGGCACTGCCATGTTCCAAGCAATCAAAAAGCTGAAACTCCTCAAGCCTGAACTTAAGAAGGAATGTAGCTCTAATCTCTCTGACCTTTCAAACTCTATTGCCAATATCAAACATTAGCTTCTATCATGTCAAAGAGACCTTGACAATGATCCATCTGACCAATCCCTAAGAGTTATGGAGAAATCACTTATACGGGTCTTATCTAGAAGGCTTGAGGAGGAAGAATCTATGATCAGGTAGAAGTCCAGAATCCAATGGTTACAAGAAGGAGATGATAACACAGCTTTCTTCTTCAGATCCTTCAATCCAAGATCAATAAAAAGAAGATCTCCACCATCTTGGACTCTAGTGGCAGACAAATCCATGAAGAAAAGGCCATCAAAGATGAGATCATTAATCACTTCCAATCCTTATTAGACACTGATCCACCTATTTACCCAGCTACTGATTACCTTAGACCATTTGTCCTAAAACAAGTTCCCCAAGACCTTTTACAGCCTCTCTCTACAATCCCCTCTAATGAGGAAATTAGATCCTGCATTTTCTCAATGAATAAAGATAAATCCCTTGGACCAGATGGATATAATGCTCTCTTTTTCCAGAAATCTTTGCGAATAGTGGGCAGAACCATCACCAAGGCCATCAGAGAATTTTTCACCAATGGCAAACTCTTGAATTAAGTCAACTCAGCCTATATTGCTTTAGTGCCTAAGTACAACAATCCTACCTCTATGCATGACTACAGACCAATATCTTGCTGCAATGTAATCTATAAATGCATCTCCAAGCTCCTAGCCTCCAAGCTTTAGCACACTCTGCCATTCCTTGTTGCTGATTCTTAGACTGCATTTGTTAAAGGTAGAAAAATCAATGACAATGTGATCCTCGCCCATGAATTGTTCAGGAACTACCATTCCCAGAGATCATCTCCTAGATGTGCCATTAAGGTGGACTTAAGGAAGGCCTTTAACACTGTGGGATAGGATTTCATCTTTGATGTTCTCTTCCTCTTTAGATTTCCCTCTATTTTCATGAATTGGATTAAAGAATGCATCACATCTCCTTCATTCTCCATCTCAATCAATAGTGAGCTGCAGGGATTCTTCAGAGGTGTTAAAAGACTTAGGCAAGGGGACCCCTTATCCCCTTTTTTATTTGTCCTAGCTATGGAAGTCCTATCATCCATCTTACAAAACCTCATCTCATCTCTCCCTCCTTCAAATATCACTGGAGATATAAGAAGGTAGGACTCACTCACCTGTGTTTTGCTGATGACTTACTATTATTTTGCTACGGTAATGTGAATTCTTTTAGTGTCCTAAAGCAAGCACTGTATTAGTTCTCAACACTCTCATGGCTTACAATCAATCTATCCAAAAGTTCAATGTTCTTCTCGACCTATCCTCTGATCTAGAAAACCAAATCTCATCAATCATGGGAATTGGCAAGGGTACTCTACTTATAAAACATCTTGGGGTTCCTCTTACCTCTACCAGACTCACTTCTACTGATTACAAGGTCCTAGTGGACAAGATCACCAGCAGAATAAGTCATTGGAGTAGTCGAACCCTATCCTATGCAGGCAAAGTACAACTCATCCCATCTATTTTGTTAAGCTCTATTACTTACTGGGCATGCCTCTTTGTGCTTCCAAAGGCAGCTCTTGATGACATTAACACTACCCTAAAGGATTTCTTATGGTTATGAGCAGAAATGAAAAGTTCAGGGGCTAAAATTGCATGGCACAAAGTGTGCAGACCTAAAGAGGAAGGAGGCCTAGGGTTTCCTAACCTGGAAGACTTCAACAATGCAGCAGTTTTAAGACATTTCTGGGCTTTCTTCCTTCCTGATTCTCCAACTATCTGGTCTACATGGTGTAAGACTTACCTTGTCAGGAATAGAAGCATATGGTGCATCCCAATCCCTCAGAATTCTTCATGGTTTTGGCGCAAGCTACTCCAATTGCGACCAATTGTTCGACTAATTATAAGACTTAAGATTGGTAATGGGGAAGCTTGCTCCTTCTGGCACGATACCTAGCTACAAGAAGATCCTTTGTTACCAAGATTTAGCTCTCTTATCCCACATGCCCCTCTTCATAGTCTACTTGGCTCATTCGCTTCTGGGATTACATGGAATTTCCCACAACCCATCCTTAAAGCCATTCCCGAATTATCTTCACTCGCACCACCGAACCCATCTCTAACGGATTCACCAATTTGGACAATTTCTCTAACTGGTGCTTATTCCCTAAAGAACACAATGGACCACATCAGATCTCGGGGAAATCATGCTCCTTGGCATCACTTAGTCCATAATCGAATTTCAATCCCAAAACACAGTTTTATTCTCTAGTTAGCAGTTCAGAAGCGACTTTCAACAATGGACAGGAGGAAGATGACCCACCTTCGTCAATCAAGAATATGTCGTCTGTGCAACCTTGAACCAGAGAGCCATGATCACCTATTTTTCAAGTGCCAATTCTCCTCCCCAATTTAGAGCTTTTTGCAGGGGAAATTTGGATTTTACATTCGCCCGGCGAATTGGAGTGACCTTGTGGCATAGGTCTCCTTTCACTGGCGTGAAAAAAAAATTCCAGAACCAAGTCATCAAGTTAGCCTTCGCAGCAACTATTTACCATTTATGGCAAGAGCGCAACTGCAGAATCTTCAACAACAAGAGCTCTTCGCAGAACTCAGTTCTTTTTTCAATCTTAAGTTCAATTAGAGGAAAGTTACAATCTTACTCTCTCAGAAACTATATGGAAGCTCTCCTAGCCTTGAAGGACTGGGAATATAATCCCTCATCTTCTCGTCCGCCTCCAAGACCGCCGGACGGCGTCAATTGAAGAAGACGACATACGACGACAGAAAAGAGGGAGAACATGTGGGGTTTGCTATAACCATGGGATTTTCAGATCTTCACGGTTTTTAATAGATGTGTTGTAGATAAGTGCTTTAAAATATCAAGCACAGTATCGGGTTGAGTCATTTAGACTCTTGGGTTCGGTCATTGACCTTGTTATTTCTTTTGGGCCACTGTCTTTTGTTCCAGCACAAGCAGGTCTTTTTTGTAATTATGTTTACATAAATACATTTGCTTAACATTCCAAAAAAAAAAAAAAAAGTTACGGGGAGAGAGAAAGTGGGGAAACAAATTGTGGTCGTTAGAGCACTTATGTGTTTAATGGTGGGTCCCACCAACTTTCTTTTCTTTTCCCTTATCAAAATTACACCACACATTTAAATACATGCACCACCAAGTAAATGCCACTTAATTCACACAAAATAAAATGTGTGAAATGCAAATGGACCCAACTAAAATCCCGTACGCAAAACGTGAAAAGACGAAGATGCCCTTGCGGCGGCAAAATTCTGAAAAAATGAAATATGCGAAATTGGAAACATCACAATCTCCCCACCTTAAAAAGGTTTTCATCCCTGAAATCAAGACATACCTGAGGAAGAAAATAACTCTGGGTACTTGGAGCGAACCTGCTGTTCGAGTTCTCAAGTAGCCTCCTCAACTCTGTGGTGTCTCCAAAGAACTTTCACCAACTGCATCGTCTTACCCCTTAACACCTTCTGCTTGGTGTCAAGGATCTGCACTGGACCCTCTTCATAGGAGACATCTTCACCAATGTCCACGTCAACCCAATCCAAAACATGAGATGGATCTGGTTCACACTTCCGTAGTATCGACACATAAAAAACATAGTGAACCCTGTCCATCTGTGGTGGCAAAACAAGTCTATAGGCAACCTCTCATACACGGTCCAAAATCTCAAACGGTCCAATGAATCGTGGTGACAACTTGCCACTCTTCCTGAACCTCATCAAACCCTTTCGTAGAGAAACCCGTAGAAAAACATGGTCCCCCACCTCAAAAGATAGCGATCGTCTCAGCCTATCTGCATAGCTCTTTTGTCGGCTCTGAGCTATGAGCAATCTCTGTCTGATCAATTTAATTTTCTCAATAGTCTTGAGTACCATGTCGGGTCCTAAATCAGCTGTCTCAAAAGAAGCCATCTCAATGCTCACCTGATAACTATTGTTGTATGCAAACTCAATGAGTGGAAAGTGGTCCTCCCAACTGCCACCCATGTCAAGCACACATGCCCGAAGCATATCCTCCAAGATCTGGATAGTACGCTCCGACTAGCCGTCTGTCTGTGGATGGAATTCCATACTAAGATGCAACGCTGAATCGAACACTGCTTGAAGTCTTTTCCAGAACTTCGAAGTGAACTTAGCATCCCTATCCGAAAAAATGGTTACTGGAACTCTATGTAACCTTAAAATCTACTTCACATATAGTACACCAAGTGTTTCTGCATCATCTGTTGCCTTAATAGGCAAAAAGTGAGTCGTCTTGGTCAATGATGACCCATATAGCCTCGTTGCCTCTCCGTGACCTTGGAAGACCTATCACAAAATCCATAGCAATATGCTCCCATTTCCATTGTGCTATAGGCAATGGTTGCAACAACCCAGCCGGTTTCTGATGCTCGGCCTTCACCTGTTGACAGGTAAGGCATCTAGTCACAAACTATGCAACATCCTTCTTCATCCCATTCCACCAATACTGACGTCTCAAATTATGATATATCTTAGTACCATCAGGATGAACTGCAAAGCGGGAAGTGTGAAACTCCTATAAGACGTCCTCCTGATAAACTATGGGAACCACCAACAAACCCCTGAACCATAAACCCCCATCTGCATACAAGGTCCAATCTTTCACTGTCTCACCATTGGAGATTAAAGCGTAGATGGCTTCTAAATCCGAGTCATGTCTCTGTGACTCAATCACTCTTACAACAAGAGTAGGCTGAGCCACAAGACTAAACAAGAATGCCATTTCACCGCAACCATCATCGTCAACACAATCTAATCCTATTTCCGCCAGATCATTAAGCATCTTCCATTTCCGAATAGCTAATCCAGCCAAAGTTCCACGAGATTTCCGGCTTAAAATGTCTGGTACCACATTTGCCTTGCCCGGATGATACTGCAAATCAAAATTATAATCTTCCAAAAATTCAACCCATCGTCTTTGCTTGTTGTTCAAGTCCTTTTGGGAGAAAAGGTACTTGAAACTCTTGTGATCCGAGAATACCTCGAATCTCTCACCATACAAGTAGTGTCTCCAACACTTCAAAGCAAACACAACGGCCACTAACTTCAGATCATAAGTAGGGTAGTTGTACTCATGAGTCTATAACTGTCGAGACCCATAAGCCACTACTCTACCATCCTGTATCAACACACATTCCAACCCATCACGTGAAACATCACAATAAATCACATAACCTAAGCCACGCTCAGGGTTCACCAACACTGGAGCTGTAGTAAATCATGTCTTCAGCTCTTAAAAAGATGACTCACAGGCTTCATTCCACACAAACTTGATTCCTTTTCGGGTCAATCGGGTCATAAAAGCTGCCAAACGGGAGAAATCTTTCACAAATCTCCGATAGTAACCCGCTAGGCCAAGGAAACTCTGGATTTCAAACACATTCTTGGGTTGCTCCCAATTCAAAACAGCTTCAATCTTTGATGGATCAACTGACACTCTACCTTCCGAAACAACGTGTCCCAAAAACTTCACCTCTTGTAGCCAAAACTCATACTTCTCATATTTGGCATACAATCGGTGTTCTTGCAAAATCTGTAGAACAGTACTCAAATGGACCTCGTGCTCCTCCCGAGTCCGTGAGTACACAAGAATGTCGTCCACAAAAACTACCACAAACTGGTCCAAGTAATCGTGAAAGACGCGGTTCATCAAGTCCATGAATGCCGCTAACACATTAGTCGAGCCAAAAGGCATAACAAGGAACTCATAGTGTCCATACTGTGTACGGAATGCTGTCTTCGGATATCCTCATCCCTAACCCGCAATTGATAATAGCCGGACCTCAAATTAATCTTCGAGAAGCAAGTAGCTCCCCTTAACTAGTCGAATAAATTATCTATCCTTGGCAAAGGATACTTGTTCTTGATGGTGGCATGATTCAACTTCCGGTAATCAATGCACAACCTCAAAGAACCATCTTTCTTCTTAGCGAATAAGACCGGTGCGCCCCACGACGACACACTCGGTCGGATGAAACCTTTCATCCTCAAATCATCAAGCTGTTTCTTTAAATCTTCCAACTCAACTGGTGCCATACAATACGGTACCATAGAAATCGGCGCGGTACTGGGCATTAAGTCAATAGTAAACTCCACTTCTTGGTGTGGAGGCAACTCTGTCAAATCCTCTGGAAACACGTCCAAAAAATCACGAACTACCTCCGGATAGTCTTCTCCCACAACATCATCTTCTTCGGCTAGAAGACTTGCCAAGAAATAATCTCCACGACTTCGTTCACGAATTCCATACAATGATGAAAGCTGGGAATCACTCTGATCTCCCACGAAAAAGAAACAATCTCCCTCAAGAGTGCAAACTGTAACTCAACCACTGAAACAATCAATCGTGGCACGAAAGAAAGCCAACCAATCCATCCTAAAAATGACATCAAAGCTAGTCATCTCCTAGAGGATAAGGTCAAACACAAAAGTTCGTCTGACTATCACAATGGAACAATCCCGAACAACTCGACTCAAAGACACTGAAACCCCAACTGGCATATCAACACACAACGCCTGATCCATGAAACTAACCTCCAACCCCGATGCAAGTGCAAATGATAATGATATGAAGGAATGAGATGCACCAGAGTCAAAGAGAATGTGAGCCCAAGAACCAAACACTGGAAAGATACCTCAGAGAACTGACGGTCCAGAAGATGCATCAGCTGGTGCAAGTGCAAAGACACGTCCCTGTGGTGCCTATGCCTGAGAACTGCCACCCTGAACACCAGACTGCTACGCCGACACAATAGGAGCATCCCTCCTAACTGGTCGTGAACCCTGAGAAGACATGGAAGGTTGTGGTAGTCGAGGCGGTCTGAAACCTGACTGAACTGTAGCCGACTGTGACTGCCTCTGTCGTGACCCTCTACCACTACCAGTGCCTGCTCCCTGACTAGGACAGTCTCGAATCAAGTGACCCTACTGGCTACACCTATAACAAGCCCTTGGAGCTGAAGAAACTGTAGACGATCTTATAGGGCAACTGGACTTGTAATGCCCTGGCTGCTGACACTGAAAACATACGACTCCACTCTTGTCAGACCCAACTGGCATAGAAGTGGTAGGAGCAGATCGTGCAGACTGCTGCCCCTGAAACTAAAACGAACCACCCTTGTTCTTCTTCCAAGAAGATCCTTCTGAAGATGGCCCTACACCTCTCTTTTGCTTCTGTTGTTCAATTCTTGTATCCTTATCTTTGATATCAGCCTCAAGCATCAAAGCCCTCTCTACTGCTTCAGAATAAACCTTGATGAACTGTGCCGTTATCAACGGTCTCATTCTGTCATGAAGACCGGAAACAAATTTCCGAGTTTTGTCAACTTCATCTCTCACCATTTCTGGAGCAAAGCGAGAAAATGAAGTGAACTTGTTCTTATACTCCGCCACTAACATATTGCCTTGGATAAGGCCAAGAAACTAGTCTTTTAACACTTATCTTTTAGAAATCGAAAAATACTTCTTGTAAAAAAGCTCCTTGAACTTGTCCCAACTCATCTCTTCTACCTTATACCGATTCGTAACTGACTTCCACCAAAACTTGGCATCCTTAGCAAACTTGTAAGTTGCTAGGAATATCTTCAAGTGATTCTCTATCACATCCATTGAGGTCAACTGAGTTTCAACTTGATCAATGCAGTCGTCTACTACCATTAGATCCACTCCGCCCTCAAACATAACCGGCATCAACTGAGAAAATCCCTTAATGATCTTAAGACGCTTCTGAGCTGGCGTCTCCTCTGCCTAGACTACATGTTGTGGTGCCGGCTGCGGCTGAGCAGCAATTGTTGCCCTCAAGGCACTTTACAACAAACGATTCAACTCCAGTTCCGCAGAACCTTCACCCACTTTTACGGGTGCTTTAACATTATCCCTCCTTGTAGGGACATTTCTCGGGGGAATCAAATCTCTAAGAAGTGTGCCCTCATCATTTAGCTCATTCGGATTGGAGCTGGAGCTTTCGCCAACATCACCCCTTGTTAGCCTAGGGCCAACTTCTCTGGGTTCCTCACGCCGTGACATCGTGCTATAAAACGAGAAAACGGTTCAATAACAAGACACTAAGGTCCATTGTGGGTGACTCAACAAGAAATGATGCCGTAACGACACTTAGTATGCATAACTATACAAGAAACATTTTAACAGAAACATTTAAGCACGGAAGCAAATAAGCAGTTAAGCATGCTTCTTCAAGTAATAAACAAGTAGCAAATAGTCACATAAATAATGCAATCAACATCCCATGCAATCCTATGTAGGCCTCTACCCGTCGTCCTATAGGTTTTCGAACCATCGTTCTGATACCATTCCTGTGACGACCTGAACCCGGAGATCCGAACCGTTAGCCGGGTTCTTACTTGAAGCCGAGGTTATCTACGTCAAACTCAACATTTCTAGGGTCAAAACATCATCCTTAGGGTTAGTACTAGGCTTCCTAAAGGTTCAATACACACTTCCAAAGGTTCAAAGGTAGGAAGTCATGAAAGGAAGAGCAAGGGGACAAGACAGGTGCACTTCGGTCGACCGAAGCAGACCCTCCAGAACCGATCGACTGAAATAACCTTTCGATGGACCGAAAGGTGAAATCCCGAGAGTGTGAAGATGGTTCGATCGACCGAACCCCATTTCGGTCGACCGAAATAGGAAATCCTGAGAGCAACTACTTGGTTCGGTCGACCGATGCACCATTTCGATCGACCGAAATGGCTCCCTCGAGCCTTGAAGCTGAAACTGACCTGCTGCCTTATGGAAATGAAAGGGGGGTTAAAATGGAGACTTTAAAATGATTCAAACGTGGGCTAAACCATAAAAAATGAGACTTTCCACGATCATGAACATGAGTACTATCACATGATCAACTTACAACATCTTATCGGTAGACCGAAATGGCTCCCTCGAGCCTTGAAGCTGTAACTGACCTGCTGCCTTATGGAAATGAAAGGGGGACTAAAATGGAGACTTTCAAATGATTCAAACGTGGGCTAAACTATCAAAAATGAGACATTCCACGATCATGAACATGAGTACTATTGCATAATCAACTTACAACATCTTTTTAAGTCATTACATGAAATCATACACAATATTACATTAATCCCATTTACATTTAATGAAAACTAAGTTTCATTCTTAAGTTACAAAGTCATGAATATTAACATTTGTTACATTCTCAAAACTATGGTTATACACCGAATAGCCAAAATACAAAATAGCAAAATGATCTTCTAACAACTTTTAAGCCTGCGGTGGATTATCATCCGCCAATTCCTTTCCATGACTTGAAAAATGTTAAATATAATGGGGTGAGCGAATTGCTCAGTATGTGACACTTAAGACACGCCTCTTGTGTCCCCGTGAATCCAACCAAAGAATAGAGCAGTGGGAGTAGGGATCATACTATGTCGGGATAATATAGCATACTAACCATTCTCAAGTATAAGTAGGATGATGCTATGGAGTGCAATGCATGCCAATGTCACTCCCCATTTTCAACATTCAAAAACCATCACTTTCAAACAGTTAGTATAACCCGTCCTTTGGTGACCCCACAACGACACGAGAGAAGGATTGACTAGTGTCCCTGACCCTTGGTACCCCCGCGGCGTCATTTTGGGCCCAGCTAGCTCAACCATGCTAGGGCAATCTCCCTAATTCCCTCTAGGCTATATTAACCCTCCGGCCCTTTGGTACCCCCGCAGCGACCGGGTTTTCATAAAACCAATTCATCAAAACACTTTCCCAAAATTCCCCATTTTCATTTCAAAATAATTCTTCCTATTTCTTGCCCAATGCCAATGGATAGATGCGTCAATGCCATGTATGTAATTATCATCCCATAACTAGTACAAATTTTAATTAACATGGCATAATTTGCAAGGATCATCAAGAATGTCATAACATGCTTTTATACAACAAAGATCTAGCATGATAAACATTTAAAACTCAACAATTAGGCATGTTCTTCACATAGGTCATTTAATACACATGATCCATATAAATATAACTACCAACAATTTGCTAGAGTCCACATAATATAATCATGTTAAACAACAATTAAAGATAATTAACTCACTAAGGTACAAGATCTCATGAATTAAGGGCCCCTACCTCAAATTGATACAAAACCCTTAAAATGGTTCTCCAATTTCGAAATCCCTAAGGAGGCTCAAAGCTGAAATTGTTGGTACTCACGTGTAGAGCTCGTCATGCTCTCTGTTTTGCCTCAAACGGTACTAAAAAATTCGAAATATTGAAAATGGAATCTTAGATCAAAGTTTACTTCTCAAAAGAAAAGAAAAAGGAAGAGAAATTAAGAGAGAAGAAGAAGTTACGGGGAGAGAGAAAGTGGGGAAACAAATTGTGGTCTTTAGCCACTTATGTGGTTAGTGGTGGGTCCCACCAACTTTCTTTTCTTTTCCCTTTTTTTTTATCTCAAAATTACACCATATTTAAATACATGCACCACCAAGTAAATGCCACTTAATTCACATAAAATAAAATGTGTGAAATGCAAATAGACCCAACTAAAATCCCGTACGTAAAACGTAAAAAGACGAAAATACCCTTGCGGCGACAAAATTCCTGAAAAATGAAATATGCGAAAAATTGGAAATATCACAAATTGTTGATATAACCCGCCCTTTGGTGACTCCGCAGCGACACGAGAGAAATATTGGCTATTGTCCCTGACCTTTGGTACCTCCACAGCGTCATTTGGGGCCCAAATAGCTTAACCACGGTAGGGCAATCTCCCTAGTTCCCTCTAGGCTATATTAACATACTAGCCCTTTAGTGACTCTACGGCAACATGGTTTTCTCAAAATCTCTTTAACCAAAACATTTTCCTAAAATCCTTTTTTTCATTTGTTTAAAACCATTTCCCTTCATTCATGCCCCATAATATGCATGTATGTCTCATGTATGCAATACTAAGGTAATAAGGAATTTCATACTCTACAAATAAGCAAGTTTTACAATAATTCTAAGAAAATTTTCATAAACTGTCATGTATCATTTCTAACAATTTTATCAACACAATAGTATAGAGAATTCAATAATTAAGCATATTTTTCATACAATTCAACAATTACACATAATTGCATGCTTCATATACAACATCAAGTCATTTAAGAGGCAAATAATTCAAATTGATCATGTTTGACAACAAATGTAGTAGAATGAATCACAAAACCATAAGAAAGTGAGAATTAAAGACCCCTACCTCAATCTAAGCCAAAAGCCTCAATTTTCACCTCAAATCCTAAGATTAGAGATCCCCCAAATGGTGGCCAAATGAAGATTGGCTCCAATCAACTCGTAGATCTCGTCGTGGGCTTCAATTTGCCGCAAACGGCTTCCAAAAATTTCAAAGATTGAAGGAGAAATCAAGTTCTAAAGTTTTGATTGAAAAAGAAAAAGAAAAAGCAAAGTAAAGGGGAGAGAGAGAGAGAATCAGCGGGAGAGGGAAAGAGAGGTGAGAAATGAGGCTAGAAATGCCTCCTTGTCCAATTTGATAAGGGTGTAGGTCCTACCAACCAAATTTTATTTTATTTTCCTTTTTTTTTTCTTTTTAATTCTCACCACATAAAACAAATATACACACATACGCACATTTTAATTTGCAATCACATAAAGTGCATTCAATAAAATGTATGAAATGATAATGGACCCAACTAAAATCCCTGGGCACAACAATTCTGGTAGCAGATCCCACACTGTACCGTTTGGCCCGAAAAACTAAAAAATGTCAAAATGGTCACCCTTGCATTTCAAAGAGTCTTGGACTCAGTGAAACGCCCCAAATAATTCTAGAACACAACCAGCACACTCCGTAGTGTCCGGTACGAAAAACGGTAAGAGACAAAAATGCCCTTGCAACGGCAAAATTTTCCAAAAAAAATGAAAAATGCCGAAAATTGGAAACATCACATTTTCAAGAGTATTTTTGTCGTTTCTCGTTTTGCATGCCGGACACCGTGGGGTGTGCCGGGTGTGTCCGAGAGTTGGTTGGGGCATTTCATTAAGTTCAAGACTTTTTGAAATGCAAGGGTTGTTATTTCAGCATGTTTTCGTTTTTCGGACCGAAAAGTCCCTGGTAGGACCCGTTACCAGAATTGTTGTGTACGAAAATTTTATTTTGGGTCCATAACATTTCATACATAATTATTTTATGCATAATATTATGGTAGTGTGTTAAATTGTGTGGTTGTAAATTGAATGGAATACATATATGTATATTAATGTAAAAAGGTAGGATTTTAATTTTAGTGGTGGGACCCACCACCACTTATGCTTGATTTTGTTGCTAAGAGGCCATGTCAAGGCCTCACATTCTCTCTTTATCTCCCGGCTCTCTCTTTTTTCTCTCTTCTTTTTCTTTTTTCTTTCACTATCTTCAATCTTTGATTATTCTCTCATTTTTTAGAATTTGTGGGTGTCGTTTGCGCCAAATCGGAGAGCTCGTAGAGATCTACATTTTGATAGGAGCAAATCACACTTCTGGCCAACCTTGAATTTTCGAAAATCTAGGGATTTTTGGGGTTTTTTTACAAATTTGAGGTAAGGGTTCTTAATCTACAACTTGTTGGATCTTTGTGAGTTATTCTTCATGATTTGTCACCTAGCATGTTAAATTTGTGTTGAACTCTCTTATAATGACCTAATTGTTGTAAATGAAGTATGCGATTATGTGTGTTAGTTGATATTATGTAAATTAGCATGCTTAAGTAATAGTATTACATGCTTATGGTATTTAAATCACTATATGTTAATTGAAGTTGTATGAAAAAACATGCTTAAATGATCGTATTTCATGCCTATTGTGTTTTAAATTGTTAGACTTTGCAATACGGAAGCATGTCAATTATTTATAGTAATTTTCCTACAATGAATATTGTGTTGTTAATGTTATACTTGTTGGATATGAAATTGTTAATTGACATGGCATAAAATGCATGGTATATTCATGCATGACATTGGGCATGAAAAAGGGAAATTAATTTGAAATGAAAGTAAAAGGGACTTTAGGAGAAGTTTTGATAAAGGGTTTTGTGAAAACCCGGACGCCAAAGGGTTACCTAAGGTCCGTGGTGTTGGTATGACCAAGAGGGAACTGGGGAGGCTTCCCTAAAGTGGTTGAGTTACCTAAGCCCCAAATAACGCCGCGGGGTTACCATCGGTCAGGAACAGTTAGCCAATCCTTCTTTCGTGCCGCCATGGAGTTGCCATGGGACGGGTTGCATTAACAGTTTGGAAATGATGACAGGAAAGGTTTTGGAAATGGGAAGCGACATTGCATGATATTGCATCCCATTGCACGGCATAGTTCATTCATGACTTGGATTATTGATGTGATGTTGTGGTTATTTTCTCCCCGGTATGGTATAATCCTTTTTTTTTAATTTCCTATTCATTGGTTGGATTCACGGGGTCATAAGAGGTGTGTTTTAGGCACCTCCTATTGAGCTATTGTGCTCATCCCATCATTTTAACATTTTTTAGGTTCGGGAAAGAAAGTGGTGGAAGAGCATCCTCCACAAGTTCAAAAGGGGCTAGAAGTTCAATTTGTTATCTTTTGTATTTTGAGTCCATTCATTTGTAAAGCATTCCCTTGTCAATGTATTAAGTTTGTATAGCTTGGCCATGTAATGTAACCAAGTTACATTACTCACTACCAGAGAAAATGGGTGCCAAGGAGACCTTTGAAAGAGATATTCCCAACAACGGAATTGCCAATTTGAGGGAACAAACGTAGATCGTGCAGCATTGCCCAAATGAGTAGGATGATGGAACTATACATAGCAATGGTGTTACTTATATAAAAATATGAAACATATGCTTTATAACCCATGCCTGCTTGGTGTGAATGATCATGATCATTAGAATTATTTGTCTATGAGCAGAGAATTTAGTTTAACCTGCTTGGCCAAATGCAATGGAGTATCTTGATATGTTTGATTGATGAACAAGGCAGGTCGGGGTTTTTAAGCAGATAAGAGATTACGTTGGCTATGCCCTTCTTACCAGCCACATGAAGAATATTTTGACCATCGTAGTTGTTGATGATGGATTCTGCGCAACCCGGATCTGATCCGACTTTCTAAACAAAGAGAAGAAAAGGTGATCCTACAAACATTGGTGTGTTATCAGTGGAGTAGGCTCCGACGAACAAGTCAGTGTGCGAAGTAATCTCTCTGGAGAAATCAAGAAATTGAGTTAGGATTTATTACGTACCTCCAAACATCAATTAGCCCCCTTTATTTATAGGGCTTAGGTCAAGATGTCACGTAGAGTTACCATTATCTTCATCCTTATCATAATCAGTAGGCTTAATTATCTATAGATTTAATCCTTATCGTAATCTGTAGGTTTAATCCTTATAGTAATCTGTAATATTTATCGTAATCTGTAGAACATATCTCAATCTTGTGAGGTAGTGCGTTAATTTAACAACCTTCCCTTATCCACGGGTATTTAATTTATACATCCGTCAGTAGTCGAGCAACTCCTTTGAATCGCAGCGAAGTTTGAGAAACTCCTTGATAATATTGACATGGCCGGCCTCTCTTGGATGCCCAATGAATGGGAAATGAGCCATCCCCATCCCGGTCTCTTATGTATATATGCAGCAGTTGTATATTTACTTTCGCCAAAGAAGTAGCGAACGCCCTCAATGTAATTTGTTGCTAATGCATAGGAAAGAGGAGACCTCTCTTTTCCATCATATGCACATAAGTATGTTGATTGCCCATTCAGCATAGCATTTAGGACATCTGGTATTTATTTTTGGTAAAAAAACACAATTTATGAATATCATATATTAACCCTTAAATAGTAAAAATATATATACACACACACACACCTGTGTTTCTTGCTTTGATGGCAGCGGGCACAACTGACCTGCCTTCTAGGTTTCTTATGTCAGCTGGTCCAATATTCTGCATCATAAGCTGAACAAGCTGTACATGCCCTTTTTCGGTAGCCATGAACAGTGGGGACATATAATCGGCATTTTGACGTGTGCACACTTGTGGGTTCTCCTCAAGTAAGACCATAGCCATATGATAGTGACTATTTTTTATGGTCACTTTTTGTATATATGCATGTGTTTAAAAGTGGTATCTCAATGAAGGTAAATTATGTTTTTTCATGTCTTTATTCTTTGAAAACTATGAGACTTTAGCTCCATTAAATAATAAATATGAGTCATTAGTATCATTTATATGTAATTATTACCTTTTAGTTAATATGTCAATGAGTTTTGCTGTATTATTGGAAACTGAAAATTGCTTGGATAGTGTCCAAGAGGAGATTTAGTGTTGAATTTGAGAGTGATGCTACCAGTTATTCAGGTTGTTCAAGGAGCTTCAATGGCTGATAATAATAATAATAATAATAATTTATATATATATATATATATAGGAGCTTCAGTGGGATCTACTAACATAGCAACTATAGTTCAAGATATATACGTCATGTGATCTAGTTCAACATGCTGCATTCATCAAGGTTGGATCATCCTATACGTACCTGCAATTGGGCTGTGCTCATAAATTTGCCCGAGGGCAGTAGAAAAAATTATTTTAATCAGTACTTTCACCAGTATCCCTGTTAAGGTATTTTTTATTTTATTTTTTATTTTTTTCTTTTGTCGTCTCATCGTCGTCAAGAAAAAAGTGAATAATTATCTTAACTCCGTCCCTGCACAGAAGAGGATCTAAATTCTAAAATTTGATGATTCTGATAATTTTGGGCAGACATTGGTTTCAACCTAACATATAGTAGTAATTATTTTTAAATTTAATTAGTAAATTATTATTTTCTGATGATACTTGTGTGCTCCAAATAAAAACTAACATTCACTTTAACAAAACACTCGTATTAGTTTAGATAAGCATGATCCATTGCTTTTTGTTGAAGGCTGTTATGGGATAATACTAGGAGTGAGACTTGGGCCCCACGCCAAAACTACATGTCTAGCATCATTGCTTGTGCTAAGTCAGAAACTCATAATTGCACGAATTAGTATTTGGAAATAATTTAAAATCTTATATCCTTTATTATTTTGCTTCCATAACTAAAATTATGTTACTAAAGGCTAAGTGTGTCAAAGTTAGGTGAATTCCCTACTATAAATAATTAAATATTAAATATCTAATTTAAACACATACTTCCGATTGTTCGATTGGTAAAACATTTATCCAACAAAAATCGGGGTCTAAATTTTAAACCGAGTTGCTGGGTTTGTCCCACCACTAGAAATGCGAGCTTTAACTCTCCATTATTATTATTATTATTTTTATATTTCCATTAATTTTCGGAAATGAAAATAATAATAATAACTTCTCATTAATCGATGCCACGTGCAAGGCAGGTGTTCTTTCCTACTAAATTGGTCTCAGTAGTATGTGTGACTATTTTATGTGAAAACTGGACGCTAGAGTGTGGGTTACAGAAAAGATGGCATCACCGGATCGAAACCCAGAAATCAGGAAGGACGCAGTGAACAACCGGTGGGTCATTTTCTCTCCGGCCAGAGCTCGGCGACCTTCCGATTGCAAATCCAAATCTAATCCTAACCCTAACAACAACCAATCAGAGTGCCCCTTCTGCGCAGGGCATGAACACGAATGTGCGCCCGAAATCTTCCGCGTCCCACCAGATTCCACCTCCAATTGGAAAATCAGAGTCATACAGAACCTATACCCTGCTCTCAGAAGAGACCTCGAACCCTCACTAACCCAAAACCCCAACCCTAACCCTAATACCGGTGGGTCGGCAATGATCGGGTTTGGGTATCACGATGTTGTGATCGAGACGCCGGTTCACCCGATTCACCTGTCCGATCTCTCGCCGGTCGAGGTCGGAGAAGTTTTACTAGCTTATAAGAAGAGGATCGAGCAACTTCTCAGTCATGATTCCATCAAATACGTTCAGGTTTGTTACTGATTTTCAGTGTTCTTTTACTTGTTTATAGTTCGTAATTTGTGGGTTTATGTTTATTGCAATGATTTATGCTACATAAAAACTGAAAGCGTAGTCCAGTACAATTAACTTGTTGATCAAGTGACATTACAAGTGGGTCTAGTTTATATTTAACAAATTCCATAAAAAATAATCAACTCATTTGGATTACGTTAATAATTCATCAGAGTGATTGGTATATTCTGTTACAATTATTTGAGGTTTTTGATGCTTTGTTTGGTTGCATGGAATTGGAATCGGAGGAAATTTAGTTTAAACTAGTCCTATGATGAAAGAGTACATGTGGTCAGAACATGAAGCGATCGGGGAGGTATTAGGATCCCTGGGATGCTTACCTCTGAATATGAAAATGCCATGTGGTATCCACAGGAAAGGTGAGCGGTGGAGGTAGGCATGACACAGGACTACGGCACGACTCAAGCCCGTGGTCATGAGCTTGGTGAGCCCTAACATCGGGAGGGTGTTACTGCAAAAATGTGAATGTGCCCGGGGTCTAGGGTAGTACGAGTGATTGGTATATTCTGTTACAATTATTTGAGGTTTTTGATGCTATGTTCCGTTGCATGGAATTGGAATTGGAGGAAATTTAGTTTAAACTAGTCTTGTGATGAAAGAGTACATGTGGTCAAAACATGAAGCAATCGGAGAGGTATTAGGATCCCTGGGATGCTTACATGTGAATATGAAAATGGCATAATACAGGTCTACGGCATCATGATTAGGATCTTGAGCCCGTGGTCATGAGCTTGGTGAGCCATAACATCGTGAGATTGTTACTGCAAAAATGTGAATGTGCCCGGGGTCTAGGGCAGTATGACTGTGTTACTGTGAAAATGTAAATGGGATTTAATTAATAAGTTCCTATTCAAAGAGATAAATTTATAGATTGAAGGATGGATTGCCATGTCACTTTGACACCCACAACATATATGACAGATGAATTTGTACAATGGTTGGTTTGGAAAAATGTGGGTCTTTGGGATAAGTTATTTTAATATTCTTTCACCAAGCGCGGTTGATGTTATTTGCACATACACATTATCATTAAATTTCTTGTTTTTTTTATTAAATTAAATATTTTGTATTTTAGTAAATTAAATATTTTCCTTTGGTAAGGATAACTGATATTAATTGATGTTGGTTTTGTTATTTGAAGGTGTTCAAAAACCATGGTGCTTCAGCTGGGGCATCCATGAGTCATTCTCACAGTCAGTTAATGGCCCTTCCAATTGTACCCCCCACAGTTTCTGCCCGTATGGAGAATATGAAGGAGTACTTTGATCAGAAGGGGAAATGTAGTCTTTGTGAGAATCCATTGAATGACCTTCTAATTGATAAGTCAACCCATTTCATTTCAATTGTTCCCTTTGCTGCTACATTCCCTTTTGAGATGTGGATCATTCCTCAGGAACACACCTCCCATTTCCATGAACTAGATGGAGAGAAGGTAATCATCAGTGCTCCTTTAATCTTGTAAAATATTGTACCAATTTGTTTTCTAGAAAGTAAAATGTGAATTGGTAATCAGATGTCACTTTTGCTGAATAATTTTGAACATATTAGAGACGATGACAATAAAAATTATAGGCTTTCTTATACAAGGGTTGGCCTTGTCTCAGTAGGTTTTTGAAAGTACTTGTTTTGCCTGTGAGTGAAAGCAAGACAAGGGGAAGAAACAAAAGAAGAGATTCATAATAAAAGTCAACTTCATTTCAGAACTAATCACTATAGAATACTCTTAACATTCATTGCTTACCTTAATTGGTCAAATAGAAGGTAAAACTACCGGAAAGTGGTTTAGTTAAATTGAAGTTTACGAGCTGCATTGGTTAGTGACCACTGGCCAATTACCTTTTATCTTATAATATACCTCTCAGCCAGTTTTAAAATAGTTGGGACTAGCGCTTGTGGTAACTGTTTTTCACTGCCAGTGAAGCACAAAAATGTTAATATGATGGTGGGGTAAGTTTCGAGAAATAGTTTAGTTATGGGACTTATGGCATTGGAAAGTAATGGCTGAGGAGGAATAGAAGAGATGAAGGGCTGGTGCTGCTTTCTTAACATACATAAAGTTGAAGCACATTACTTCCATTCCACCACTGTTTCCTTCAAATTTCATGTTGGTATATTATTTCTTTATGTATCCAATTTGTTTATTTATGAGAAAAAGGGGAAACAAAAATTGTTTTGGATGAAGAAAACAATTGACTAATGAAGTACAAGGATTAGCTTCAACTAAGGTATATGCTAAGGATGTTGCTATAAATTATTGCTGACTTTTTTTTCTTTCTGAACCCTCAACCCCACATATGGGAGGATGAGAAGATTCCAAATGAGCCAAGGCTTAGTGGTAGATTATTGCTGACCTTAATGATAATGAAGACAACATGAACACTGAGTTAGATCAGGTAGAGAAAATTCATGGCAATTAGAATGCCGCATCATTCACAGCAGTAAATTGTTGTGCAAAAGAAATATTATTTTATTGCACTTATTGGTGATCGTGAAATTTCAACTTTTTGTTTGTAATTTAAAATATTGAAACACTACATAATGTGCGCATTTGTTGCAGGCAGTTGATCTCGGAGGGCTACTGAAACTTATGCTTATAAAGATGTCCTTGCAGTTAAATGATCCGCCATTCAATTTCATGATTCACACTTCTCCAGTTGAGGTCACCCCTTTGCAGTTGCCTTATTCTCACTGGTTTTTGCAGATAGTACCCCAATTAACAGGGGCTGCGGGTTTTGAGATGGCAACTGGATGCTACATAAATCCTGTTTTTCCGGAGGATGCTGCAAAAGTTCTGAGAGAAGTAAATATTATTAATTAGATGAATTTTGACAGCCTTAGACTCCAAAATTCCCATCATATTTTAGATGAAATTATGATATATGTTTTGCTCTGTACTCCTCTCCAAAGTTTATTTTCTTTTTTATCTCTCAAGAAACGACCCTATGCTTACCAAAATACACACGAACAAACTTGATAGAGTGGTAACTGTTTCCAGAATTTATAAAGACCTTATTTGCACAAAGCAAGGATCTCTTTCAGCAATACTCATGGTCATTGCAAGCCCAAAAGATGGTATTCCTGTGGTATAGCCCCCTTGTGATGATAGCAGCTTGTGAAGCACAGAACCAAGAACCACAATTTAATTGGGAAGGTAAATTTTATTCAGAAAAAGAAGAGTTTTGAAAGATGTTAGACAAAGGTCATCATTGGTGAAATGTAATATATGTAGAGGCTGGAAACATCCGACGAGCTCATCGATGTTTTTAATAAACGATGCAGTAGAGGTATACGAGTTTAGCAATTTACAAGTGAATCAAGAGAGCAATCCCCAGTTGGTATAGGATCTGTTTGATTAGTGGCCAATTAGGTTAGTTTTTGACTACTTTTTTCTTCTTATGATACTAGTACCTATCAGCATATGTATATTTTGATAGCGAGGAGTATTTGGTCGAGAGGTGACTTGTCCAGCTATAGCTAGGTGGTGGGATTCGCGATGACTTCTTTTGGCATGTATTCTTGACATATGAGCTACACGAAGTTTTTGATGTTTACTGAGAATGTTGAGATGAATTGATCACAATTGTATTGCTAATGAAACTAATATTTTGATGTGAGAGATATATTATTATTGTCTGGAGAAACGCTTGTGTAGTCTATTCAAATAGAAAATGATACATCTGACAAAAAAATTAAGGTTTTATTATTAGGGGTGGGTCTTGGGCGGGACTAACCAACTAACTAAGCAACCTATTCTTGCCGAAAAAGAAAATTGTACGGAGTGGGTAAGGTAGTTGAGACCATGGGATAATAATTTTTATAAGGAAATCCGAAAAATCCAAAGAACCAAAATATAAGAATATTTTATAATTTTTATATTTAAATTAAACTATTTATAGTATTATCAATCATGAATTTACCATATGAGATTTCATATTACAATTGATTTTCGTCATACCTTTGTCGGTTGATGCGATTGGTATATCGAAACTCGGGCTTAGGTATGTCTGTTGATGCGATTGGTATATCGGAACGAAACTTGGGCTTGGGCTTAGGTATGTCGGTTGATACGATTGGTATATATTGGTATGTCGGACTTGACAGTAAGATATTACAACATTGGGTTTGATGTGCCTGACAAGCCTGAGTCCCACCCCTATTTATCACTCCATTCATCATGTGTACTGGAGGGTGATCTCCATCTCTCCTTTTCTTTCCCTTCATTTTCCATTTTCCTACCAAATGAAGCATTAGTCCCAGAAAGCGCGCAAAAGATTGGACCAAAACAACACGTTAGAGAACCTGCATCTCACCTTAAATGATGAGAATGCAACACAATCCATTTTCAGATTATATGGCAAAAGGCCCCTTAATTAATCTATTCTAAGTTTGGATTAATTAAGGGGCCTTTTGCCATATAATCTTAAAATGGACTGTGATTTTGGTAAAAGAATCTTTTTTCTATACCTCCTCCAGTTTGTCTGTTTCTTTCATCACTTTTCCAAAATAAAATGGACTGTGAAATTTCTAACCAGAAGAATTTCAGAAGTTGAACTATGGTACTGATTAGAGTCCCATTCAAACTTAACACTTTCTTTTAAAAAAAAAAAATAGCTCTACATAAGCCCTAGGCCCACAAGCATAGAGCTGTGATTATAATTTTTTTTTTTTTAAATAAATCTCTTTATTTCAATTTTAATTTATACATAAGCTAGTAAATTGAACAGAATCAAAAAAAGAGTACATGGTACAAACAGGGCTGTGCAAAAAGGGGGCAAATCGTCTCAAAACTTCTTTAGATCAGAGATGACAATCTCTCAGGTCAACAACAATGAAAAAGCAAAAAATAATTAGATCTCAAATATGTCCAAGTTTTGCAGTAGTTTTCATCTTTCAAGGTCAGCAGTCCACTGGGGATTTCATTTCCTCAACTAAATAAAATTCACCTTTATCTGTACAATTTGTGTGAAAATCTTCTTCAACTTTCTATTTGAAAGAATCATTTTGCAAAGTCCAAGCCTTGTGTTTCTCTACTACCTGTTTATAACTCATGGTACCTGATTTCCCGAACCAAACTTAAATCACCAAACTTTGATCTGCATATATGCACCACGATCAAGAAATTGGCGAGAATCAAAACTTACTATTTTTTATAACAATGGCAAGAAAGGACTATCATCTCATAAGGGCTTGCAGGGAAAGCCGATTTACGTGATCTTATAGTCTCCTTGAATGCGGCATGAAGACATTCCTGTGGAACAGAACACAAGGAGAAAATAAATATCGATAAACAAAGCTTTGGTTCTCTTGTAATCTTCTATGCAATGATGATAATAAACCGGATGCCAATTATCGAGTGCAACATCAAGGCAAAAGGTATTTCTGCCATTATTTGTCCAAGAAGGTTGGAGTGTCATATTATTCACTTTTTTGATGAATACAGTAGAAATGAGTGTACCCTGAATTGGGTGCTGACTGGAGAGTAGAAGTAGTGCAGCAAGAGTGGAATGGATGAATTTAAGATGAAGCTCTACTATAGATTGTTTTTATACCCTTATGTTATATAGCCTTTTATAACAATCAATCAGAAGATGACACACTTATTAAAGACGTTAACGTGGAGACATCTGCTGAAGATTAAAGTAATACAGTCCTAAATAGTTGATGATAGTAACGTATTAAATGGTAGATTCGAGGAAGACAAGAGACGGATCATCACAAAGATTTGTTAGAGAAGGCTCTCAAGAACCGAGACTAGTCCTAGGAATTTTTTAGCTGGGTGTTGCATTTGCATGTAATCTTATCAGTCGAGTATTCTGTATTCTCTTGGTATTCATACCAAAGACCTGAGATTGAACCCTGCCTTGCATGAATTGGGGGAGGAAGAGTTTCTATGCCTAGGGGAGGTCTATTAACCATCATGCAGCCCTCATTCCCAATGGAGAAAGACGGAGAATATTTGAAAGCTTACCTCTTCAAAGCTCCAGATACAAAAGGGCAAGTGCTGAAAAAGCTCGCCAAGGAAGAACCAAATTGCTGTTGACAATGCTCTCAAGCACATCAGAGCAGCACAAACTTGAAAGCACCGTGTCTTGCAAAGATAAATTAAGTTGGAAGTGAATTGGAGAGCCTCATAACAGTTCCAGTACCATCGAATTTCAATAGAATAACCCAGAGAGAACAAGCACAAAGTAAAAGCTCGTCAGAAGGATCTCTGTTTGTTTGATTCCTTCACCTGACAAAAGCAAATAAAGCGAGGATAGGAATAACCAGCGAAGTAACTACTTATCAGAGAAAAGAATTTGTTATTATCCTTGGATACAATATAGAAAACCAGTAAAAAGAGATTTTTATTAGCCTTGGATATAATAAAGAAACCAAATAAACATACCTTGCAAGCTCATTGAGGTAACTTATAGAACAGCTGTAGAAGTATTATTTTGGAGACGTGATGAAAGAAACAGACAAAGTGGAGGAAGTATAGGAAAAAGATTCTTTTACCAAAATCACAGTCTATTTTGTTACTTTTTAAAAGCATGCTAGAAAAAAAATAAAAGGTGGAGGCTGAAGAAATTACCAAATGCTGTCATAATAAGTAGAGGCCAAAATCATCATTGGAGACAAAGATTGTCATCATCATCCTTGCCTTGGAGACTAAGATGTATTATCAAAACTTCAAGTGCCTAATCACTCAACCTTCTTTCCCTGATCAAATTTCTGCAGTTTAAGTTACCAATAATCTTTACACGAACAGAAACCTCCTTCAAAATGATGAAAGCGGTATACATCTCGTACTACAATAGTCCGGTTTGAAATCTTTGATACAAACTTAATCCAATTATGGCAATCATTGCAGACACGAAGGTTCTTAATCACACGCAACGGTATTGTACTTGACAAGCTTAGGAGACCAAAAGTAATAGCCAGTTTTTCACTGTGAATGTGCACAGTTGGGTCTTTCTGCCCCAGCTCTGTATCATTCAAAAGGCTGTAACGGTCTTGTACGTAACCAATAGCAGCAGCCCTTTTGTTCAGATCCTCTAAGTATTCATATATGTTATCCGCCAGCGGATGGAGTCTATCGCCCACAAAGAATGCGTGAACTGAGTTCTCCACCTCAATCCAGCTACGACCAGGCTCTTTCTTAACACCTCTGTCTTTCATCATTTGCCTCGTCTGATCCCTACAAGCCCATTTTCCAGCCAGTGCATACATATTAGAAAGGAGAACATAAGTTGCTGAGTCTTCAGATTCCAGTTCTAGAAGATGATGGGCGGCAAATTCTCCAATTTCCATGTTCTTATGAACTGTGCAAGCACTTAGGAGGGTCCGCCAGACCATGGCATCTGGTTCAATTGGCATCCCCTTTATAAAGTCTCTTGCACGGCTCACAAAGCCAGCTCGTCCAAGAATATCTACTACACAAGCATAATGTTCTGGTTTAGGCACTAGGCCATGCTCTTCGCTCATGGATTTGAAATAGCTGAGCCCCATGTCTACCAAACCCACATGGCTACAGGCTGCTAAAACACCTACAAAGGTGACATAGTTTGGCATCACACCAAGCTGTTTCATTTCCTCAAAGAGTTTTATTGCTTCAGTACCATATCCATGTTGAGAGTAGCCTGTAATCATGGCATTCCATGAAACTTCATTTTTCTCGGGCATTTCAAGGAATTCTTTTTTGGCATCATCAAGGCTCCCACATTTTGCATACAATGTGATTAAAGCATTGGAGACCTCAGTTTCTGTATCATGCCCTGTTTTTATTATCTCAGCATGAATCTGCTTCCCTTGTTTTATGTTTGCTGTATTGGCAGCAGCACTAACAGCAGAACAAAATGTGAATATATTAGCTTCTACTCCAGCTCGATTCATTCGAGAGAACACCTGTAATGCTTCCTCACAGTGCCCACTCTGAGCAAATCCCGATATCAATCCATTCCATGAAATATTATCTTTAGCATCAATTTTGTCAAATGCTAAGTATGCATCTTGTATTCTACCACATCTAGCATAAAGACAAACCAGTGCATTTCCAATTGAAAGATCCATAGAGTAACCAGAGACAATTGATTGAGCATGAATTTGTTGTCCTTGATTGAGTGCTTGAATTCCAGCACATGCACTGATCGCACTTGAAAATCCTATGTTGTCTGAACGAATCCCTTGGTCTTGCATTTCTTGAAAGAGTTTAAGAGCTTCGCCAAACAAATCATGTTGAGCATAGCCAGCAATCATAGCTGTCCAGGATACAACATCTTCTTCATTGAGTCGTCTAAGAATTTTCCAAGCAGTGTCCAGTTTTCCGTGCTTGGCATACATATCTATAAGCACACTACAAACATAAACATTTGGCTGAAAGCCAGTCTTAATGACTTGGGTATGGATTTGCTCTCCTAGATCCAAAGCTCCCACGGAAGTACATGTTTTCAATATACTTGGGTAGGTGTATTGATTAGGTCTCAAGCCTTCAATCTGCATCTGAGAAAATATCTGGAGTGACTCACTCAGATTACCCATCTGCCCATAAGCCACTAGCATCACATTCCATAGAACCACATTTTCAGTCTGAGTTGTAAGGAAGAATTCACGGGCAATTTCAATGTCGGAACAATTCACATAAAGGTCAAGCAAGGAACCCTCAATAATGATATCTGAAGAAACACCAGCCTTTATTGCATATGAGTGGAGTTGTTCTCCCTTATGAAGAGCACCAACTGATGCACAGGCACTCAAGAGGCTTGCAATTGTAACACAATCAGGTTTGAATGAATCAAGCTGCATTTTCTCAAATAACAGTAGAGCCCTCTCACTGAATCCGCACTGAGCCAGCCCTGAGATGAGTGAATTATACGAAATTTCATCCCTGTAAGGCATTTTGCTCAAAATTTGTTCAGCGCATATCAAGTTCCCACCACGGGAATACAATGTAATAAGAGCATTACTAACGTAAGTTTCAGATGCAAGTCCCCATTTGAAAACAAGGGCATGAAGCTGCTCTCCAATCTTAAATAACTCTATTTTCGTGCAGGCACTTATAACACTTGAAAAGCTAAATGGAGTGGGGATAGTTCCTGACACAAGCATCTCATGAAATAGGAGAATGGCTTCTTCTTCATGTTGGTTTTGAGATAAACCAGAGATCATAGCAACCCAAGAAACACTATCCCTCAAAGATAATCTTTGAAATACCATTCTAGCAGAACTAACAAACCCACTCTTCGAATACAAATCAATTAATGGATTACAAACAATTGGACTTGCAGCAAAACCAAGACGGATAATCTTAGCATGAATCTGTTCAACACAATGGAAAGTGAACTTACCACCACCGCATGCCCTGAGAACATTTTTCAATATAATTTCATGTGGAACCACATTTTCTGCTAGCATTCGTGAAAACATTCCCAATACTCTAGCCGTGAGCTTCTTTCCAACAAATTCAGAAATTACTTTATTCCAAAAATATACACTTCTCTTTGGCAAACTGTCAAGAAGCTGGAGTGCACTATCTAAATCATCAAAAGCAACATAAACATCGACAAGCCGGCTACAAATGGCATCCTCCGCGCCAAAACCAGACTTCAAGATCGCCCCATGAAGCTTCTTAGCATCTACAAAAGAGCCAGAGTTGAGACATCCTTCTAAGAGCCAGAGGTAAGTCTGATGATTCGCGGAAACTTCACGCCGTCCCATCAAATTGAGAGAATCAATTTGACCTCCTTCCATTTCTTCAACCGGAAATTCATTAAGAGCTTGAGAAATCGCAGTAGTACCAAAAGCAGCCAAATTTAATTTACCCACATTACCAAAAAAGTACTGAAACATTCCCACAAAATGGGGAAAAGGGAAAAGACACAAAATCAATATGAGAGCTAGTATATTAGCAAAACAACACAGGTCTCATGGAAAACAATTGAAGTAGAAATGAGAATTACCTTTTGAAACTTTCTGGTTGATTTGCGCGAGAAATGATGAAACAAGGAATTTGAGAAGGACTCACAAAGCGAAATTGGGTTTGGAACCATGAATCCTTGAATTTGAGTCACCATCAATGCCTACGAAGAAGAAAGAGCTCTATCATATACCTTTTCCTATTCCTTAGCAGCTAATTGGAATTACAAAGACAAGTAGGGAAGCTAACAACAAAGTCAAATACTAAACTCGCGCACACTCTTTCTGTCTCTCTCTCAAAGTGCATATATATATGTTGTACAAACCGACACACACTATATAGTATGATATATATATATATATATATATATATATATATCTCTGCCTCGCAAATCTTATATGGAGGCTTCACAATGGCCAACGGTAACCAACGGTCTCGGTTTTGGGGGAAAAAAATGTATAATAGTGAATTAGGATCCATGAGAGAAATTTTTTTAAAAAAATAAAATAAAATTAACCCATGATAAATAAGTTTGCAAATTAGTCGCCAGATATGTCTTGAAAATCATTAAATTATTTTCAAGATTTATTATGCAAAACTCTAAAACTTTAAAACAATTGTATGTTATTTCTTGGAAATTTGGAATTTGTGGTTAGAGTAAAAACTTTATTATAGTTTAGAGGAATTTATGCAATTAATTAAGAAATAAATTTAATTTTTTTAAAAGTCACGATCTTTGCCATTTATTGCTTTCAAAAAAAAAATTTGTTTTAATATTTGGAATTTATCTGCTGCACTTTAGAGGGTTTGATGCCTTGACTTTAGCCCTATTGCCAAGGAAAATTGAACTGCATAAACACAAACCCCACTCGACGACGTCGTCTCCCTGTTCTATGCTTTGCCTCCCTCGAAAGCTCGCTCTACCCTTTCAAACTGCAAACCCTAGAAGGGAAAACATCCTACTCACATGGCAATTGCTCGGACCGGAGTTTTCGTCGACGACTACTTGGAGTGTATGCTTCTCTGCAATTCCCTCTATTTGTACTTTTTGCTTTCAATTTTTTATTTTTTATTTTTGAAATTTCATTAACTTTGTGTTGGGTATTGAATCCGAATTTCAAATAGATGCAAGCACATTGCCTGCAGAGCTACAGAGAGTTCTCAATACCGTTAGAGAACTCGACGATCGTTCCCAAGGTTTCCCCTTTACATATTTGTGAAATTGAATACATTCTATCTATATATACAGACATATACATATACATACATATATTTGTTATTTATTAGGGTTTTTGTGTTTCTGTTAGAAACTTATGATACTTCAAATTATAATGTTGTTTGAAATTTGGGTTAAAGCTATGGTAAATCAAACTAGGCAGCAGACAAGGTACTGCTTGGGTTTGGCTTCTCAGGGCTCCAAGAAAGGAAACGGTGAAGCAGACGAGGCAGCATCCGAGAAAATGAGAAAGGAAATTGAGGCGAACCAGGACAATGCATTGAGCCTCTGCACTGAGAAGGTTTTATTGGCACGGCAAGCTTATGAGCTTGTGAGTTAAAATTATTGTTGTTTTTGCTCAATTGTTGTGCTTATGAGCTTGTGAGGTTTTATTGTTGTCAAGACAACGTAAGTAATTAATCATCATTAAACGTAATGACTGTCATTTAATAACCAAAGCTTATTGTCACCGCGCATGCAACACATGAGAGCTGAGGACGACTCTGCATGATGTCTGGGCATGTGTAGATAATATGATTAGGGAGTCTTTCAGAGTTGTGTAGAGAATGGTGGAGTATGGGAGAATTCTAGAAAGTTGTAGTAGTTGGGAAAATAGGGAGTAGGTAGAGTTGTAGATATTCTAGAAGAGTTTTTTGGAGAGTAAATCTTAACCATTGGTTATAATGTATTCTAATCCTCTTTTTAAAGAAGATGTCTATAAATAGGGTAGAGGTTTCATTTGTAGCAAATAATTCTAAAATTTGGAAGAGAAGTGTGGGTGATAGGTAAATTAATAGGGGAGTAATAATTACATATATGATATAATGAATTATATCATTTTGATAGCAATGTCCTGTCACTCCCTTGTAGGTCATTCCCGAAACATTTAGAAGGAGCAGAGATAGTAAAGTAGAAATTCCGTAACTTTGTACAAAGATACAGGTTCAGGGAGATGTTGAGACTGATGAGCAGTTGACAGCGCCAGAGATTACATCCAGGAATTCTCCCAGAGACAGACGTCCTTCCACTTGATATTCAGCAGAGCTTATTGACTGACGCGGGAGAGCCCAACAAATTAAATTAAATTTTGTATATCATTACTAATTACAATCATTTTAAGTTAACGTCTAACAATGAAATTGCTTCATCCGTTAAATTGCAATTCATTAACGCATCCATATTCTCTTAATATAGTCACAAGCGCATCAATCTCTCTCCTTGCTTTCTTTAGAAATTTCAAAAGAGCTTTCAATCTGTTCCCTCTTGTCAACAAACAAACAATCTCTCTCCAAATCATCTCATTATGGTTGAACCCAAATTGTGTCTCAACCCAATGGTAGAACTCCATTGCCTTTTCCAATCCTAAGATAAGCTGCAAGACCAAGAACAAGCACACCATTGCGAGCTCTATTGTATTTCTCTGTTTGAGAGGTGCTGAATGTTGGAAACCTTTTTGACAGCTAATGGATCTTGTGGATTGGAAGAAGAATCTTTGGAGACGCCCACTGCCACCATGATTAAAGACTATCTCCAACATAGTGATATAAGCACCATTATGCCTTTACCGCAGTAACTGCAAGCCTTTCACGTGTTAGGGTGTTAATGGTTGTTTAACAAACTGTGCAAGCCCCATGAAACTGCTATTTGTTACAGGGGACAAAGATATGCTGGCAGGTGACATTATGTCATTATTTGACCTTCAGATTTTTTTTCTTTTTTCTTTTTTTTTTTTTTTTTGGTTAAACATTGCGACATGTATAGCACTTCCTTTTCTCTGACTCATACATTATCAAGAATAGAGCTCCCATGTGTGGGGGTAACTTTTAACAGCAAGAAAACTCTAATAATTCATAGATTTGCCCAAGCTAAGGTTTTGGCACATACATTATCAACAAGAAAGCTCCCTTTATGCATAAATTTGCCCGAAGACTGGGTTTGTGGTAAGTATGGATGAATGTTTAATTCTTTGTTTTCTTAGTTGGTACTCACACACCCATATGTGCCTCCACTTAAGCTTGAACCCCTAACCTTCCTTTGGAAAGTAGGGGCTTGGTACCGCTAGGCCACTGGCCCGTTGGTGATGAATGTTTACTTTGTTATCAAGTTTCTTCTTCAATAGCTCTAGACCATTTGAGAGCCGTTTGTTCTTGCACATCCTTTTGACTATATGCTATGGTAGAACATTAACTCCATATTTTCGTTCGAAGTCTGTTTATTCTTTTAAGTTCTTGAGAGTTTGAGCTTATTATATTTCTTACCTTCTGCAATTCTTTCAGATAGATAGCCATGTAAAGCGTCTTGATGAGGATCTGAACAATTTCGCAGAAGATCTAAAGCAAGGTGCTGTTTTCTTATAATTTCAAAATGCAAGTTTTAAAGGAAGTTTAAAAAATAATAATAATAAAAATAATTGAGCTAAAGTGATGAGGCTTTATGTAGACCACTAGAAATTTTTTAGACTGCGACAACACTATAAAGTTCTTTTTGCCCAAGGGGTTGGCTCAAGTGGGTAGGTCACTTGGCCCTGGTGCCTCAGGAAGTATCAGGTCTAAGGTTCGACTCCTCTTGGGTGCAAACAATTCCTTGAGGGGGTGTTCAATGTGGTCTAGCAACACAAACTTTTTTATTCTTGTAAGAGTTCTCCATCTGGGAATTATAAATAGTTGAGGTAATTTTCTTATGTAGTTTAGGTTTGCCAATTTTCCTTTTATTTGATATTTGCAGAGGGTAAAATACCACCAGATGAGCCAGCAATCCTTCCCCCATTAGCTATAGTCCCCAAAAATGAAAAACGCAAATCTTTCTACGGAACACCTCAATTAAAAAGGCTCGATTACACAGACAGGGACTGGGACCGGGAGCGTGACAGGGATTTTGAGCTCATGCCTCCTCCAAGCACCCTCAGAAAGGATTTTGCTGCACCTATTGATGTAGAGCTGCCTGTTGATCCAAACGAACCTACCTACTGTGTCTGTCATCAGGTTCTGACTTCTGCTCTACTGTTCCTTCCATTTTTTAATTCTTTCTCAACTTAAATCCTCTTGCATGTTTTGAAGTGTTTGACACTTGAATGATTTGGTAACTATGTTCAGTAACATACTATAATTACCTTAATCTTTCAGGTGTCTTTTGGAGATATGATTGCCTGTGACAATGAAAATGTATGTTCACCTTCTTCTTTTTTCCTTTTTCAGTAGTTGTTCTATACTTGGTTTTCTTCGTATCTTGTTGACATCTATTTATTAGATATAGAATATTTTTGGATGCAAGAACATGGTGCAAAATCTTTGAAAAAAAATCTGCCAAAAAATGCTTATGGGGTTTACATGTAAATCAATACTTGGAGATATAGAAAATCTGGCAGGGGACGTGATTATAAGTGTGGGTCAGGATACATACAAAACCAACAAAGTGTGAGCTGAAAGGCAAATGTCTGATGTATTGACATATGCCATAACCATACGCCCGAATGTGGATTGACACAAAACTTATGAGGCCCAACTTTCTTGTGGTGTAATAATATGAGTTTCTCCCTAGATACTAATTTCTACTTATTTTTACTCAATAATACAAATAATAAAATAGTAATTTCAAACATTTCCTATTGTGCTGAACTATCTGCCTCTCCCTCTATCTACCAAATTCTCTGAGATGGATGGAGTTAAATGATTGATTGAGGCACTCCCTGAGTCGTGCAGTCCAAGTTCGACTCACCCCATCCTCTCTGCTCCCCATCCTTGCCAGGAAATAATAATAATTGATTGATTGATTGACTAGTTAAAGAAGATGTGGGAGAGAGCAAAAGTTAGGTAAAAATCATGTCATAGCATTTGTTACCCCTCTAGTGACATAAAACCATTTTTCTTTTTAACCGTTTTCTTTTTTTCTCCCCTTCGGTTTGTATACCTAAAACTAGTATAAAGATGGATGGATCCTAACTATACGTTTGCATAGCATAGGAGTTTGGGTTGGAATGGAGATGCAAATAAATAGAAGCCTAATACTTAGGGTTGTTGAATGCGTACCAGTAAGCCTGATACCTGGGGTTGAGGAATGTGTGCCTACCCAGCAGGGCCAGCAACTGTTATATCAAATCACCTAGAGCTAAAATTTTACCACTTTCGGGTGGATCTATTATTGTTAACAAGAAGTGCTCACCCCAGCAGGATGCATTTTTAGGCTTTAGTAGAGAATGGGTGCGTTGTGTCAAATCACACTTCAGTTGTTGGAGCTCTTAGTGGCTTTTATGGGCACCATAAATCAAAAGGTGATTCTAGCACCCGGTACCGTAAAGAGTACAAATGTATATTTAGATAAGCCAAAATCAATCCCACTCTGGAACTATTATAGAGAAATAACTACTGAAAGAAATTCATTTTATCTTCTTCTTTTTAACTGAATGAACTTGAATAGGAATTTTGTGTCATAGCCTTTTAGACGTCACAATTTATAAATTAGTCTGAAGCTACCAATTATATGTTTTTTTGTTCAAGACTCAAGATAATTGTTATCATGTTTACAGTGCCAAGGAGGTGAATGGTTCCACTATGCATGTGTTGGGCTCACACCAGAGACAAGATTCAGAGGGAAGTGGTATTGTCCAACCTGCAGACTACTACCGCAATGAACACATATTGTGCATTATTTAGTTGCTTCAGAGGATTCTTCTAAAGGCAATAATGATGATGATGATGAGAAGACACTATTAGGGAAAGAACTACTTGAAGTAATTAGCGCTGCTGCGTTGTTTCAAAGTAGTTGGATAATCTACTTTTGGTTTGTGTGTCTGTAAATATATGTGTGTTGATTTCATATCATGATGGATGTTTGTGAGAACAGGTTATTTCCCTGAAATTGCAGCACTTTTGGTAATTCGACACTGTAAGCTTTCTTTACTCTCTGCTTCTACTTTGTCTTTCCCTTTTGTGTGTTGTCCCTCTGAATCTATCATAGTTTTATTCATTTACAATAATTGAATATTTATATTTTAGGAAAGCGGCAAATGATCTAAAATTGGATTAGTAGTGTATGTAATTTTAGGGGATTCACTTAAGAGCAACTAGTTTGTCCGGCTCTTTAAGGGAGTGGTGACACCCTGTGTTATTTAGACCATCAAACATCTAATAGATTGATGTTGTTTATAAAAAAATGAAATAATTTATTTTTTATCTTCCCTTAATTTTGTGTTTTGTGTCTTCACACCTTGATAATTGGGTATTTTAATCATTGAATTTTATTACTTAGTAGAAAAGTGTTGATGACAACTGAAAAGTACAGAAGAGAATTCCTTTCTCTTTTTTTTTCTTTTTTTTTCTTTTTTTTTTTTATCTTTATTTGGTTTTGTAGCTGAGAGGGAAATGCCAAAAGAATTGATGTGCTGAAGATCATTTTAACTTAAATTGGAAAATAACATTAGATCTGTGTGATTTGCTTATACATTTTGTGCATAATGGCCAAATCATACTTTTGAAGTTTAGATAGCATGAGAAAAAATAGGAATATTCATTTTCCACATACCTCAAAAATTGTTCATATGCTTATTTCTTAGTTGATATGTGTATTTGCATGAAATTGGCATTGATTCCTTTTCAATTTATATGTATCATGTATGTATATATGTTTGGTTTGATACCAGGATTATGTTTACCAGATGTTCTTTTTTTGAAGTACATGAAAAATCAATTTATCATATGCTAAAGTTCACAAGACAGGATCATCGTCTCCGAACGCGAATACACCAGAGACTAAGATTCTAGAGAAATTGTTGTTCTGAATTGATGCTGAAACCGATTTGGAAGATTCTTGCAAAGGTGAAAACGAAATATGGTAGAACTTTTGGAAATGTTGTTAATTTAAAACTAAAAATGACACATGAAGTGAAACTATTGTGCTTCACATTGAGTTTGGAATATAGTTAATCTAACAATCATGTACGGACCTATGTGCAAGTGGGGTGCTAATGCTCTCTTGAAATTATTACAAAATTTCAGTCTTGTTCTTTCTTATTTAAAGTTTTAGGTCCGCCTCGGCTAACAATTGAAGAATTTAGAATCATAAGAAATAATTTGGACTAGCATTATAACCTCCTCATCCCAAAAAAGAGGGGAAGGATTCAAAACCCAAACATGATCAAAAGGATGTGTTCATTTAGAAAGAAAAAAAATTAGGATGATAAAAAGCCTGCATTTTTTTTGGACAAAAAGATGTGTGTGGATTCCTTACCCCTAAAAAGGATGTGTATGGAGTCAAGCAGCTTGCAAGTCGTTGAAGCACGAGCGTTGTTAGGTGGTTCACATCACTTATATTTGTGATCAGTCAGCATTCTGACGTGGCAACGTGTGATTGGTGGGTGGAGGTACTATGTAGGAGTTTTGCTGCATGGAAGCGAACCCTTTGTTTGTCAGTACTTGCGCAGAATTAGTCTAGGATGACTGGTCGGTTTGAAGAAGTGTCATATTCTGCTTTGATTCTTTTTCTCATATTCGTATTCTAAATTTGAGTTTCTCCGTGAAACAAGAGCGGGAAATAAAAACCTTTTTTGAGCTCCACATCCGTATACGGCACAAATTACGATTTCTGTGCTAGAGTAAATGACAATACTAGATTTGTGTCCTAAATGACAAAACTAGCCCTAACCATTACCTAACAGCAAATGAGATTGATCCAACAAAGAATTTCCTTATCAATGTTCCTCGCGTCAAGGATTAGTCCACGCGCCAAGCCCAAGACCCCCCAATAGTCCATCACATCTCAATCCACGATTTCATGAATTTTTCAGATTCCTCTATCCATCCTAAATTATAGGAGCAAGTAATAATAATAAAATTTGTTAAAGTTTATAACTACGTATACTTAAAATAAAATAAAACCATTCAAGTGACAAAAATCAACTATTAGAATTTGGAAAGAAACATAATTAAATTCATTCTTTTAAAAATATAAATAGAACTCAAATCTTATAATCTTTATTATTTTGTTTCCTTAACTAAAATTCAATTACTATGAATTTTCTAAAACAAGAGTGTCTAAGTTAGGTAAATACCCTTCGATAAATATTAAATCATCTACATTTCACTTTATTTTACATAAGCAACTTATAATATTAAAAATTATATACTTTTCTTGTACTTCAAATTCCTTAGTATATCCCAATCATGCCCAAAATAAATTTAGGCTCTAAAATTTAAACTTAGTCTCGTTCCATGGTCCCAAATACTTTGCCCACTCTTAAAATTTTCAGACGGGACTCAAGTTCCGAATTAGGCTCACCTAAGTTCCAGCCTTACCTAATATTCAAAAATAGTAAATGAGAGGTTCTCTAATTTCATTTAACTAAAATGAAGATTAGTGTAATTTATCATTTTATATCTAATATTTGTTGCACTATTGCAACAATTTATAGATGAATGAAAAAGCTAAGCAACATTGTTTATCAAAATCATCATGTGAAGTAGTAGTACACTACTTTAAGATTTTTTATTTTAATTCTAAATATTCCTGTTGTTTACTTTACACATAATTGTTTGTTAGAATGTGATTAGGTATTCCTCTTAGGGGTAGGATTGTCCAAGAAGGTATATATAGTAGTAGAGAAATAGAAAGGGGGATAGCGGTGGAATTTTTAGAAAAGATTCGAATTCGAAGATACCCTTCCCGTTCAAAGCCAAGAAAAAGGAAACTATTGATTCAGACAACACCATCACAGCTGTATCTATATTTCCTAGATCTCTTTGCTTCTCAAAATTCCAAGTTTCTTAATTCATCCACATTGATTAAGGACAATCACAGAGAAAGAGCACAATAGGAAGAAGCAGAAGAAGAAGCTGCAAAAAAAAAAAAAAAAAAAAAAAAAAAAAAAAAAACCTCAGTTTCTCTCTTCAACACCAGAAGGTACGTTCTTTGTTCTTCAACTCTTACATTTCTCTTACGTTTTTCCAGTTCACAAATTTTCTTTTGTGGTTCAGAATTTGGGATACCCATATGGTAATTTTGATTTCTCGTTCTTCAATTTTAATAACAGTGAAAAAAAAAAAAAAACAAACAAACAAAAAAAAAACCCTTCTTTTTCACTCCCTCTCTCTCATAACCCACAGTGTTGAAAGGTGTAATCTTTTAGACCCATCTTGAATTTATTAGTAAAGAACCCATTTTGAATACGTTTTTATATCATTAAGTTAAAGCTATAGTGACCCAAGTTATCATTTTTCTCTTCAACCTTCACGAATAGGTAGAAGTCCCGGTATGTTCTTGGATATGTCGAAGAACCCATGACCTATCTTGATTTCTTCTGAGTTTTTACTTATTAAATTTAAATTTAAAGACCCAATTCGTCAATTTTCTCAATAAGTAATGTTGGGTTCGTTTTGTGTTCTTCAATTATTGAATTTCTCTACTTAATTTCAGTTCACAATTCTTCGTATATGGTTCATAATCTGAATATCCATATAGATACTTTTGAGTGGTGTTCTTTACTGTCAATCACAGTAAGTGAAACCCTCTATCTCAGAACCATCACTTTGTAATCTTTTAAACCCAATTCTTGGATTTACTGAATAATCCATTTTGAGTACGTCCATATTCCATAAAGTAGAAGATATAGTGAGCCAAGTTCTCAAATTTTCCTTTTAAATCCTTCCATACAAACGAAATAGTTTATTTCAAGGGCACATCTTGCCTTTATTTTGGAAATACCCAAATATGTTTGGGGGTTTTGGAATTGGAAGAAATTTAGTTAAAATTTTGAACTAATTTTTCTCCAATCCTAAATCCAAAGTACTTATTTGGTGCTCCCAAACGCAACAAAAGTGTACAGGAGTAATCGAGGAAAAAAAAATAGGGGATCTGAAAAATACATTGGTTTGGTTCTACATTGATGACAAATTTGAAGTTATTAGTTACATGTGGATTCATTGCACCTACTTGTGGAAGTAATGGAGATTTATGAACTTAATCATTGTGGTTCAATTGTTATTGCTTAACATTTTTACTATTTAGGGTGACTGACAATCAATTGAGTACCTGGTTTATAGTTTAGCATGAGATTGATAAGAGAGATGTAAGAAGAAGCTAACTGACCAATTGAGTAAAAAAATTCTTAATTTATCAATTAACATTTTAAGGATTTGGAAGGAAATATTGATTTGGTTAGTAATCAATTTTCTTGTTCCTGACATCTTCTTTTCCTTTATTTTCTAGCTAATATGGTTTATTCAAGGGATAATCTTTCCGTGGGTTGGTTTCAGGTTAACAATGGGCAGAAATCTCAGTCCAATTTTACGGCGAGAGTTAGAAAATCTAGACAAGGATGCTGATAGCAGAAAATCAGCAATGAAAGCACTGAAATCATATGTAAAAGAGTTGGATTCAAAGGCAATCCCACTCTTTCTTGCTCAGGTTTCTGAAACCAAAGAAACGGGGTCATCATCTGGGGAATACACAATCTCACTCTATGAAGTTCTTGCTCGTGTTCATGGCCCAAAAATTGTCCCTCAGATTGACAACATTATGACCACCATTACAAAGACCTTAGCTTCCAGTGCAGGGTCTTTCGCTCTTCAGCAGGCTTGTGCTAAGGTAGTTCCAGCAATAGCTAGGTATGGGATTGACCCGACCACCCCAGAAGACAAGAAGAGGCATACGATTCATTCACTTTGTAAGCCTCTCTCAGATTCTCTTTTGAGTACCCAAGAGAGCCTATCCACTGGTTCTGCCCTTTGCTTAAAGGCTCTGGTGGACTCTGATAATTGGAGGTTTGCTTCTGCTGATATGGTGAATGAGGTTTGTCAGAGAGTTGCAGTGGCTTTAGATAGGCCTTTGCAGACCAATCCACACATGGGCTTAGTCATGTCCTTGGCTAAGCATAATAGTCTAGTTGTTGAAGCATATGCAAGATTGTTGATACAATCCGGTTTGAGGATTTTGAATGCCGGGGTTGTGGAGGGAGAATCTCAGAAACGGTTGTCATCCATTCATATGGTGAATTTTCTTATGAAGTGTTTGGATCCGAAGAGCATATTCTCCGAGCTTGGTTTGATAATCGAGGAAATGGAGAAGTGTCAGTCCAATCAAATGGCTTATGTCAGAGGGGCTGCTTTTGAAGCTTTACAAACAGCAAAGAGAATAATAGCAGAGCAAGGCCCAAAGTTGGAGAGGGAGTTGGGTTCAATTACTGGGTCAAATTGTTCAAGTGAGAACAACTGTAGAAGGAATTTATGGGGTGCAGGAGATTTATCTCCTGGAATGGCATCACCTGAATCACAAACTGTTAATTCATTTGTTGGATATGACTCTTTCATTGAATCACCAATTTCAACCAGTGAGGTCTCCAGGAACTTGTATTATGATCGAAGGAGTGTCAACCGTAAACTTTGGAGATATCAGAACGGTGGGGTGGATGTATCTCTCAAGGATGGCTTTTACTCAGAAATGGCTAATGGCAGTGCCATTGAGAACTCTGTGCATGAAGAGTTTTCTGACAATAAAGGTGATTATGTGGATGGATTTGCAGGGTTCTTGCAGAGAAGCCCCAGAAATGGATCACCGAGAAGCACTACCCCCAGTCCTCAGGTAAAATGTCCAAGCATTTCTTTTCTCATTTGAATACACTTCTCTCGATCAGAAATTAATTTATTTGATTTACTATTTTTCATTCTCTCTTTCTTCAATATAAGAGTTAACTTATCACACTATTGATTTGATATCTAAATGCTGATCTTTTTTATTTTACTTTTATTTGTTTGGGTTGTTCAGAGATCACGCTCTCAGATAAACATTGATAATGTTAAGATCTTCACAACTCCAAGGAAGCTCATTCACTCTCTTCAGGAAGCAAGTGATTCTGGTTCAAACTTTTCTGTGAAACAAACTAGAAGATGTAGAAGTCCCTACTCGAGTGATTTTGAGTGGAGTCCTATGTCAAAATATAATCAGAATGCTTCGTCTCATGATATGAACCATGAGATCAAAAAGGATGTAAACTTATCTGGAGGGGGTACACAGTTGCATGGTGGCTCAGAATCGGTGTCATCAACAGAAGATCTTCCTTCTGATGCTGATTTGCAAGTGTCTCGGGATGAGATTCCTGAAATTAAAAGTGAAGCTAGTTTTGATGTTCAAAGAAAGCATCGGAAGTCTACTCTCAGTGTGCTTTCTGGCTTTCTTCTGGTACTTTTTGCAGTTTTCATTTGTTTGTTGCGGATTGATGATCATGGCGAAGGTTACCTTGTTCCCACTTAAGGATTATGGTTTATGGTAGTACCTTCGATAATATTGTAGTTGTCATATTAAAACTGTTTCTTTTACTAAATCTTCCAAACTAAGAGTTGATGCTCAATGTGCTCAATAGAAGCAGCTACTGCATTTTTCAGAAATGTTATCTTTTTCATTGATGTGCTTTCGTTTTCATGTACAGGAATTCTTCTTGTTCAGGATGTCATTTTTTTTTTAACTGTTGCTTGGTTGATGTCGTTTTAAAACTTTTAATATGCCTTGCTAGTAGCCACATTGCAGTCTATTTAACACTATTCTTTGTCTCATGTTCTTCTATTGACATACATGATACATATAGTTATGATTTTTGATCCTGCCTTGTGATACAAGCATTTAGTTGTGATTTGTAGAAAAAGAACTCCAAATATATTCTTTGCACTTGAGGTGATGGAAGAAACATGTGCTTCTTCATTAACCCCAATAGATACACACACATATATGAGCTTCTTTGCCTTGATTATGACAACTTGCAAATCATGCTCGACTTTAATTTATTCTTTTTTAAGTTGAACCATGAACCAAATGATAAAACATTATATATCAGCAGAACTAAGAAGAGTAAATTTTTTCACAGGTATGAAAAGGGTTTTAATTATTTTTCAAATAGAAAGATAGAGCATAACAATGCTTCTACAAGATTTAGAGATTTGGGTTGTGTATATGCTGCCAACCTCTCCATACACCTTCAGGATCTATGTTTATTGGTTCAAGCAGGGCCGCCTGTCCAACGCATATGTAAGCATACTTGCCATACCATTCGTGACTTGAGCCAGGACTGAACATGTAAAGTTCGTTGAAGCCATCTCTTCCAAGTATAACTGAGTTTCTTCTACCCTGTTTTATAGTAACAAGAAAATTAATGAAATAAAATTGTCAGTTCATACAAGTTGGAGGGGTCAAAATGGAATGACAAGAACAAAAATAGTCAAGTAAAGTTGTCCGTTCACTGAAGTTTGAGGTGTCTAAATCGAATGACAAGAACCTTAACAGTTACAGTTTGCTAAATTTTTAAGTCCATGAAAATTGAATCATCAAATGTGTTCTCCAGAGCATTTGAATAAATGCTACCAAAATATTACTATGAAATCCAAATGCTCTCTAGAACATGACTAAATATTAAACTTCATGGAAGTGTTCTTTTGATTTTCTTCCAGTGAAAGTATAGAAATGCAGCTACTTAAAAGCAATATATAACAATACTCGGTATTCATAGATTACATACCCTGTCAATTACTGTCATGTATCGAGGTGCATCAGTGTAAATCATGCTCATTTTCTCAGTTAAATGCTTATAGTTATCAGTTTCTTCACCCTCCATCTCTTCTTCTACTTTTCCCTCCCTGCTTTCTGCATCATCAGCAGTGTTCTGATTTCTTACTCCCCAGCTGGACAAATATTCAACGAGTGCCGTAGGACTCCACAACTTTCTAAAACCTAAATCTTTTCCCTGGACGAAATCCGGAGGTATTATACTAAAATTTGATAAAAATGGTGGCCTGCTAAAGAAATTTGATCCTTCCAATCCCACTGCATAAGTTGCTTCTGGTGTGCTTACGGTCAGATGGCTCACCATAGAGCCCATCAGACCGAGGGATGAAGATTTTGTGTTAGAGACTACAATCTCTGAGCTTAAGAGATCTTTTCGGAGAGTCAGAATATGTTTAACTTCAACCATATCCTTTGAATTCCTGCTTATCAGTTCTACCTGCATTTTCAATTTCATGAGTTGCTCTCCGGAACAGATTGTGGCAGAAGTATTGGCTAGTAAAAAAAAAAAAAACATTATAAAAAAAGTGTTACTCCATCAAACATAGATATTGTTATGTTTGCACACTCTCCATGTTCACGGTTTTCAAAACACGTCTATGAGGCGTTCACACATATAAGTGACAACAACTCTCTCCCTAGGCCATGTGGGACGTCACAGTACATATCTTTTCTATCTAGGCCGTATTTTGATTATTACTACAACTAAAACTTACAAAAATGACCATGATGAATTCTTGAGGAATGATAGCTATAAATTAGAACAGACCTGAATGGAACCTTGAGGAGTTCCTTTGACATCATGAAGAGCCCAAGTACTTGGAGACCATGGAACTCCACCATCACTTTCACATTTGAAGGCTAAAGACACACCACCTTGAATGACAGCAGCAGCACCACTCTCCCCCTCCGAGACCGATGTGTGCAGCAGCTCAAGCGTGCCCCCGTGCCACATGGGAGCCTTGTAGGACGTGATTAGTCCGCTTGGTAGCATCAGGCTGACCAAGCTTCCGTTGTCCAATCCCATCTTGACCACGCAGCTGTCGCTGATGGTTGTAAATGTAACTCCATGGCCACTGAATTCATTCTCCAAGTAGTCCACATTGATGGGTGGGTACGGAATTGAACTGACTGCTGGCAATGGGAAATCTCTCTTGTTGATACTGTATTGAATTGGAATATAGGGAAGATAAGGGTGTAAAGAGAAGAGATTTGTTGCTGGTTTTGGTGGGGAAAGAGGAATGAATTTGGGGGAGATTAGAGAGTTGTAAACCATGAGTATGCTTGGGAGAGAGAGAGAGAGAGGCTCTTATCCTTGTAGACTTGACTTAACAATTCTATGCACATGACAGGATAATATGATATTTTTTGGTGGGTTATGATGGAAGGCCTCACAGATATTTGGATTCTTTATATTTTCTCCTTTTTTTTTTCTTTTTTTTTTTTTCTCTTGTCTTTTAACATAAATGAAAAGTTTAGTTTACTCTTTCCACTGAACAAATTATATTGGGATAATCACACATAATTAATATGGGTCTTCACTGTAATGTTAAAAATAATATTCAATTAGTGTAGGCTTTGATCTCAACATGTTAAATGACTATTATACTCAAAATACTTTTATTGATTAAACATATAGGTAAAATAGTATTTTCAAACTTTTTAAGGGTATTCTCAGAGTGCCCCTTTTATTTAGGCAATCTATATGGTCTACAAAATTTAATCAAAAGCTGGAATGAATGAGAGGAGCAGAGTTTGTTAATATTGAAGGAGACACCCACGCAGTAATCCTCTAGGAGCATTTCAGATCACTAATCAAAAGAAAGAGAAATATTTTTACCTCAAGATTTGTCAAAGTTCCTTAGTCTGCTGCCAATTTCTCACCATATTTATCAAGTGGGCCCATAGTTCATAGTCGCGGTATCAATCGTAGTATAACGAATTCGAACGAATATAGTATAAACCAATTGGTTTACAAAAGTGCGTAACGATATCGAACGAATTGACTCATACGTCGCAACATATCGGCCGAAACGACAAATCACGAGTGAACCTTAAACCAGGGTGAATATGAGTGCACTGCAAAATGTACGAATGCTAAGGTTGCTCATGTCAGTTCCTCCACAACTGCTCGACTTTATTGTCCGAATAGATTGTCAATTGTCGAAGGTCCCTTTACGCACCAATGAGTTGTAACAAACATATGCCATATGGTGAAAAATTCGCAACTCACCGTGGTCTAGTAATATTTCAAGGAATTCCAAGTTGCCCGTCTTTAGAAACGGTGTGGAGTTCTTAAATGTGACACGGAAATATTAATCTCTCGGGTAGCCGTCCATCATCGCGTGTGCGGAAGGGGTAGGGAAGGTTGTCGCAGTTTCCATGGCAATCCTTAGGTGCGGCTGCAACTGCAAGCGCTGCTAACATCATCACCACCCAGCAACACTACCAAAAGATCATGAACATTATATAGACATAAATATATTTATTTACCGTTAGATGTCGTTAAATTATTTCGAAACAAATTGATGGCGAGACTACAACTGTTATTCAACTTGGCATCCAAAAAAAGCTCTAGCTCCTTCTCCTTAAACATCTTACCCATTACACCTTTTCATATAAAAAAGTGCAGTCAGACATATCACAGTTCCAAATATTGAATAAAAAAACCTTCTCAAGTAGGGAATAAATTCATTTCAGGCACAGGTACAGCCAACGGACTCCATGATCATGTTTTAAGTTGGGCGTCAAATCTCCAAATACAAAAAGAAATTGAATATCACCCACTACAAACTCAAAGAGTTGGTTAATGAGTAGCATATACACCAACATCACTGTCCATTTCATGATGAACCAAAATTTCTTTAGCCGAGGCCGGCATTCAAAAGAAAACAAGACGTGCATAACCAGTTACAAGAAAAGCCCATGAAGTTAAAAGCAAAGTCATGACAATTAACTGAAGACACGCATAACCAGTTACAAGAATTGCCGATCAAGTTACAAGCACACTCATGACAATCAATTGCATCATCCGCTCAGAAAGTTTAGTCCTCATCCATTCCTGCGGGCTGCTGATCCCTTTTTGGGCCACCTGCTGGTTTTGCCATAATAATCTGCAATACAAAAACCAGACATGGCAATTAAAATTATAATCAGAAAGAATGACACTAGTTTGATTGCAAATTGCAAGTATACTTTACTATTAGTCTATTTCTATCATTTACTAGTTTGGAGGTTCTTTCACTACTTCCTTGACAAGTATCCCTTGGATTTCCATTCTCTTTACAAAATTTATTTTTCTTGGTAAACAAAATAATTGTAACGGGTGGGCGCTTGCCCATTTACCCAAAAACTCGAACTATTGGATAGTGCTGCATACCCCACCCATTTATACTCATTCACTTTTCCATTCGGATCCGATATGGAACAAATGACCCTTGTTACATTCTCCCCCAACCAAACTCGCAACGCCCTCGTTGCGGCTCGAGCCACCCTGCGTACCCGGGCTAGCTCGCCAAGACGCCTTCCGGGTCGGGCGCTTGGCGTAACACCAGATCAAGGACTGGGTCTGGCTCTAATACCAACTGTAACGGGAGGGCGCTTGCCCATTTACCCAAAAGCTAACAAAATTCTGACTCTTCCTCTATTATCTTTACCAGTACTTCGATTTTCTTCTTTTACTCTATTCATGTTTTAGTATCATGTGTTCATGGACTTATGGCACACCACAAAACATGTCAGTAGTCTATACACTACTTATCTACCTCGAATAAGCTGCTTGGCTCAACCACTTCCAATTCATTTGAGTATGCTAGAATTTCTTCTCTTCATTAATTATCATATGATAACAGACAAATGCTCCACCAATCTATATATACTATTATTCTACTACTACTACAAACTATTATACTGTTCAAGGATCCTTTGATATTTCGCTCTCTGATCAGATGGCATTTTCAAATTTTGAAACATGAGGGTCACAATTCATGCATTTTAAGGCTAATAACATTGCAGCTCAAGCTTAATCTGACATAATTCAATATCAGCAGCAAGAGAACCTCCCTATTAATCAAATGCACTCTAACAGCTGAAATAAGTCAATTGTCAAAGAACAGGTAAATAAACAAAGGGTTAAGAAGATGGGACCAAGTGCTGCCAGATGAGAGGCTCAACAGCCCATTTATAATGTGCTATTTGAGAAAAGAAGAAACCATAAAACCTAACAATTAATAGTTTATTACCTGGTCTACCCGTAGCACAGTGCAAGCAGCATCTGCAGCATATTTAAGAGCAAAGAATCTGCAAAAGAATACAACAAATTGGTTTAAATCATACATAGTACATGAAAATTATCAACTTAATATACAACCAGCCGTTAGTTTGAGTGGTAACTCCTGCCCCTACCAATGCCAATAACCAATGTACCATACACACATTATCATGAAAATCAAATTGGGCAGTGATGCACAAATTCTGAACCCGACCCAAAGTAGCATTGGGCCGTGTTAGGATTATCCAACCAAGTCATTGTACCTGACACTAAGTTTTGTCAGGATTGCCCATTAATCGCGTACAGGTCACACATCAGAATCAACCTGTCCAGTGCTTACTCACTGCATTGAACATTTAAAATGTGGAGTATAGATTTTACACTACCAGAGAAACTGCACTGATTTTAATACTAAAAATAGTAGTAGCCTATAACCTAACATTTTCTATGGTACAAAGTATAACAACAGAAGGATTCGAGTCCAACCATTAATCATGGTTAAAAATCAACAGAGGTTCTCCCAACTCCCTAGACCCTCATCGCTTTGGGGACTTCAACATCTACTCGTGACAGGTAATAATTTAAGATATAATCCTCAATATTTTGATTCCAAAAGATTTCTATAAAGCGAAAAGTCCTTCATGAAATCCAACCTAATGCAAGATCATTGGAGGTGAGTATCCTTTTACATGCATTAAAACCCTAATAAAAAAGTCAAACTTATGGGTTGCAAGAAACAATAATAACCGCGAAAAACAGATGAAAATTTCAATGAAATAAGTGAATGACTTCAAGACAGCACAAAGCTGCTTACTTGGTAACATGAAGGTCCCAGATGTTCATGTTAGAGACATCTTTGCAAACACCTTGTTCCAAGTCAATGCCCACTTTGGTGTTTCCAGATGCATGCTCAGCATACAGAGAAGATATTATCTCCATTGCATTGAGACCAGCATTCTCAGCCAGGGTTTTAGGTACCATCTCAAAGCTCTCAGCAAATTTTCCGATAGCATATTGATCCATTCTGCAAAGAGATAGTCAAATCCTAATCATTTTGTATTTGTTTATGCAAGTGAAGAGAAAATTTTATATTTAGCATATTAAAAGTGCAGAGCTTCCAGCCTGATGTGGACAAATACCCAATGCCGCAAAAAATTTTGAATTTATAATATGGTATATATAGACATGAAATGAGATAACCACTCAACTTGACAAATCATATAACAAAATCTTTGGTGGACATACGCCTTATAATTTCTAAATAACCATCTCACTAAATACATGAGTATGAGAATAGGTATGCCTGTTTTAGACAAGTAACAACTAACAGAAACCACATTCACCAAAAAATGAGTCCCTAATATGCTGAAAGTTCTAAATGATGCTGTCGTTATCTCTGTTGTAATAATACAAAATCCTTCAAAGAGTACAAGTACCATGCTGGGCATAACAAGCAATATAAACAATTCATTTGATCCTTGAACAGAAAGAAAATTACCCCGTTTCTGTCAAAGACAATTCTTTCAATCTTCTAGCTAACTCAATTTCAGTAGCTGCAGCTCCGGGTACTATACGACTGTCCCTGCACATTGCCTTATATATATATATACATATGCATGAAGCAGCTCTAAGATTAGCTCTTAATGATCGACAAGAACTGAAGCAAAACTTACTTGAAAGCGGCCAGATAAATTACTATAATACTAAACTTACTAAATATGAAAGATGGTGAATCTGTAAGAATGTACAAGTTATTCTTATCTATTATAGAATTACCTTGTACGTATTCACACCATCATCAACTGCTCTCTCAAGGTCATCCAGTATGCTATCAGTACTTCCTCGTAAAACTACAGTGGCTACAGAGTTCCCACCTTCTTCATTTCTCACAATAGTGACCTAAAAATATTAGAAAAGGAGTAAGAATGGTAGTGTAAGAGAAGAGGGAAAAAAAATCAACAAATTTGAACAACGCTATGATAGAGCAAATTGCAAGATTATACCCTAACACCACCGACTTCCTCCACCGAAATGGAATCAACATATCCCAAATCGTCTGGATTTGGAGGGCCAAGCTTCAACTGTAGCCAAGATTAATTGAAAATATTAGAAAGAGGTTAAAGAAATTTTTATACACTAAACCAATTGCTAGTGTGCTTACAATAGCAACAGCACCAGTTGTACGGCAAAATCGTCGTAGTTCAAATTTGGAGCTGATTTTCAAGACCATGAGCCTGTAATAAAATTTATTTAGGAAATAGCATTATTAAAGCAGTTTAAAAGAGCCACATGAAGAAGATAGGTAAAGAACTAGATATTAGCATTATATAGTTTTTTTAAAAAAAAAAAGAGCCACATGAAGAAGATAGGTAAAAAATTAGATATCAGCATTATATAGTTTTTTTTTTTACACAAAAAAAAAAAAAAAAAAAAAAAAAAAAAAAAAAAAAAAGACTTTGGATTGGTGACTTAGCAGCAAATCCAGAAGGCAGCGACCATGTTGCAAGCATACATGTTAATCTGAATGAAATTAACATTAGAGAAAAGGAGGGTAGATGTTCCGATTGCATATATACAAATCATGCACAGCAATTAACGTTTTTACAGAGAGACAAACAGAAGGGAGGGAAGTTAATAGCAAAATCACTGGGGGTGGTCTCCTTTTTTTGGATAAACAGATCACCACAGGTCTCGTAATCAACATTATTGCTATAAAATCACTAATTTAGAGGACATTTTTTCTGATTCACCACAAGCACATAAGTAGCTATTCAACATAGCAGACAGTGCGTCTCTCTTTTTCTTCTCAGCTGATCCTTCAGAAGGGGAAAAAGTCTCTTACACGTCCCAATTTATACTAACACTGCCACAAAATGCTACCAACTCATGCATGGGAAGTGTAATACCGCTACACTATACTAAGCTATGTTCTCATCCGCAACCTGAACAAAGTAGAATGGAAATTTTGACTATCTTGTCAGCTGTTAAACCCACATTCACAGTCACATTTTCTTAGCCATGTGTCTGATTCCCACTACAAATGTAAACAGCACATATATCAGAAAGACAAAGGAGATTTCATGTACTTGTAACGTTCACAGAAATGTAGAGCCATCTCCCCAACTGCCGCTCCACTAACAATAACCTTAGCACCGGAGTCTGCAACTGCTTTGATTAGCTCCTCAACTTTGCCTTCTTCAGTTTTTGCATAGTTCTCTAGCTGGAGTATGCCAAAAAAGGGTTTCCAGAAAAATTTAGCATCAATAGCAAAACAAGTTCTACAAAGAATTTCAAAACCCAACCACACATTGGCAATTTTGATGAAAGCGAACCAAGTAATTTATTAAAGTAAAAGGTGTTGTTTCCAATATCAGAGCACAAAACATCATGCAGACTAAAAGAAGTCATCTCCCAAAAAAAAAAGGAGAAACATGAAAACTAATTGAAACGTGCATATTCACTGAATCATATTATCTAAAACAACAGAGCAACTAGCAACCACCAATAATTAGATGGAATGCCAAGTTTACATAAATGAAGCTGCAATAGTTGCATTCATCCATCACTGACCAAAAAGTCTACATGGATTTTTTTCATATATAATAGACAACTATACTCATCCAGGCCAAGAACAGAATGAGAATTAACAAATCAGACATGCTTAGACAGGCCGATTCTGAATAAATCTTCTCCCCAAACTCCAAACAGAGATGTTCACACTGACACCACAAAATACCAACCAGAAAAGTGACTCGGATAACCAGGCAAGCACATCCTGGTTTCCAACTGAACTTCAATCTCCTATTCAAGTTAAGAATGAAGTGCAGGAGGTTATAACCTTTAAAATCCTATACTAGTTCAAAGCAAATTTGTCTGATTCTAACAACTAGTTTGGCTCCCAATTTATCCTAGTAGGGGTACTAATATGTCAGCATGACCAAAAAGTACTCACCTTTCTCTTCAAAAAGCATATTCATCTTGATGGTGCCGAAGACTTAAATAGAAAGGAAAAAATTCCAAAGCCAACACATACATTTTTTGAACTTCACAAACAAGGGTAAAAAATTTTTTTGAACTTTCACAAACAAAAAGGATAAACTTTTTACTGCCCTGATTAACTAGAAAGAGAGAAGTTTGCAGTCGATTGACAGCAACGATGATGATGACGGTGTGTCTTTGTGTAAATATGAGAGAGAGAGAGAGGGGTTGGATTGGGAAAAACAAGGGCAATATTTCTTCTTCTCAGGAGCAGGATATTTTCTCAGGCATCATGTAATAAGGTAGGGTTTGTAAATAGTATATGGAATGGGGGAACAATAGCATATATGTATCAGACTAAAAAGATTAATAATGAGAATTTCACTCAAGTCTTTATCCAGCTTCACGAGAATTCATCCAGAAAGCACCTAATGGTTGATCCTTCAGAATGGGCTTTAAGGAGGGGAGTCGCGTACCTCTTGAAGCCTGACTGTAAATATAATCAAACATCTTTTACTTTCCTAAAAACGACCCCTGGAGCCTCCCAAAAGCTGTGGCAAATGTTATCCAAACATTTTTCCCCTTTTCTAGAATAGATATAAATTGAAACAAAAATATTAACAGGTGTCACAGCGTGTGCAACCTATGTACACACCCCTGTACAAAAATCAAGCTATACAAAACTACCCCCTAGCCAGCTAGAGAAAACATAATAACCAAGTCCAGCATAGGCCAGACGGTTTACAAGGTTTAATAATATTTTCTTATAGTTACTGCAAAATTAACAGAATAGCATATTATTAGATGAAACAAAACATTATTGCATGGACACAAACAAGTATATATCAGGTATAGCAATTCACCAATTTTATTGATTTATAAAATGCCAGCAAAAATCAGAGTATATTTATATGTGGAATGTTGAATATAAATTGCTAGTCTGTTCGATTTTCTTAGGACAGCAACCTATACAAGTGGGGTGTTTTAGGACTCAAAATAGTTTTTGGGGGAGCATACATATATTGAATAATACAAGAGAGAAAGAACACACAATTATGCAAAGGCTATGAAAAAACAATACCATAATTATTAATAATTTTTTTTAATATAATGTGTCTCAATCATAATCATTAACATTTGAAGGCCAACTGTACTTTACAACCCCAAAAATATCTTCAGGTTCGAAATTGTTCTGTGAATCTGTGTGCAGCAAAGATAGCAAAATACCCAGATAAATTATCAGGAAGGCATGAAAACAAGTCATGTCCCACAAAAAGGCATGTAAACAAGCCACGACTCGGGACATTTCAGGTCAGTTTTGTGCATTAAGAATGAGATAATTCGAAGTTCAGATCACCCCCCGCAATGCAAGGGGAAAAAAAACAAACAATTAAGAACAAAAAACAAGTATGGTAAATGCAAGAAACACATGCTAAAAAATAGGGGGACAAATATCACAATGTTAGAGAAGCAAACCCAAAAATAATTTCCTTAACAGTATACCTGCTCAGCGCTATGAATAAGGACTGTTCCTTTTGTTTCAGTTGCAGATGTATCAACGCCACCAGCAAACACAGCAACCTAAAAAAACATGGATAGAGTGTAAAAATTATCCAACCAGATGGAAAATGAATTGCCACCTTAGAGTTGAACCATTCTGAAATTAAAATCAAAATTTAACAAATTCATAAAAACAAAAAATATATATTTGGAAATAACAGTATATATAACCTAATTCACCTATTCAGACACGACCAGATATTAGTGAAAGGCCTTATTTCAAGGGCAAAAAACTTCCCTTCCAAATTCTAATCAGAGCCCCGCAAAATTCATGAACTATATAAACAGTGAATCTAAATAATTATGCATACAATCATAGTGTTAACCAGAGGCCTACAAAACTCATTGTATAACATGACTTCCTAAAGGTTATTTATAGGCTACAAGTAGAACCTTTACTGCGGTTATAAGATCAAAGAACTCAATGAATATAATTGATATCATTAAATTTACGCTGCATATTGCCATAGGTAAAAGAATTGTTTGGTTCTAGTTTCAAATACAGCGTGAATGGTCAAATTAATATTTTACTGTAATCAAGAAAAAAAAGGAGGTGATTAATGTTATCATAAAAGGCAACCAATATTATTTAGTGCTTTACATAACAAATGGCTAGATCTAGCCCATTCTTTCATATGAATCATTTAAGTTTGATATTTAAAATCAAAAATGGAGAGAGAGAGAGAGAGAGAGAGAGAGAGAGAGAGAGAGAGAGCAATGAATCAGAGATAGGGGAAAAAGCATTATGCGCAGATGTTTTACAAATTGAACCTTTTGAATAAATTCTAAAGACAAGGAATGAACTGTCCTATTCCTCGCATCGAACAGGAAAAATTAAAATTACTGTGCAAAAATAAATAATCAAGACACGACCAAGGGCATCAGAAGAAATTCAAGATATAAAAGTCTTTGGCTTGACATCCTCTATACCTAATTCAGAATACATATACTATCTTCGCATACGTGTAATCAAAACCTACTTCATTTCTAATTTTTGCCAAATTTTACAGCATTTCTTTTTTGTTTCTAACATAGATATAACATCCTCAACCATGACCAAATTTCCATAGACAATGACCATTTTTATTTTGATTCTTCAAGAATATATTTTAATGTTCTTTTAATACATCCAATCATCCTATTCCGCACTGTATGAGTTTCATCTACTAATTTCTATCCTTTTTTTCCTTTTTTTTTTTTTTTCTGATAAGTATCTTCTAATTTCTATATTATTTCTTTTCACGTCATATTCCGTCGGTGTACTCCTCAATGTTTATTAATTCCTTGTATCTCATCTAACCTAACCATTTGGGACCAGCCTCTCTACACGCCCTCATCCAAAATAGCATGGAAATCCTTTGCCACTTTCCACTACATTCAAATGACACTGCATCACCCCTTCTTCATTTCTCGAAGCACCCATGAGTTGATGCAAAAGATGGCCTGAAGGGTACGCCCTAATATTCACTCGAATATTTCAAGATTCACATTCATAAGGGTCGAGCAATGGGTTTATGATGATGGTCAAGTGCCCAAGTCAAACCATACTTTTCAGGTTCTGGGATCAGTTATGTAAGAATAATACACCAGAAACAACACGGGAGGAGTTGTAAATATTAATATATATATATATATATATATACATGTGTGTGTGTGTGTGTATTCACGGATAGTTACTTTTAGTTATAAGATAGTGTAGTATGCGGAAAGAGAATTTTAAAGAGTAGTGGAAGAAGTTTGAGTTGAAATAAACTTGTTAAAAATAAAGTGTTTTACTATTTTAGCCCAGTTTCAACTTATTTCTTCAGTTGTAAACTATGATATGACCTGGTCCTACCTAAGAATATGCTAAAAGATAGTGAAATAGTAAGGAAAAAATAAATAAATAAAAACTACATCGTGTACTGTGTTTTGCACAAGTGAGAGGAGAGAAAAAGGACTGCAGAAAGAACGTAAAAACCAACTAATGGATGCTTACCTTTGCCTTCTCCACTCGTTTTATACTCCCAACAGCGTCAGTTCTCAAAACCATACCTCTAACAATTGTACAGTTATGCAAACCCCCACCCAAAAGCTTTGCAACCCGAACATTATCCACATTAAAGTTTGCAGGATTTTTGGGACAGACTTGTATGCATGCCTGCAGCTCAAAAATATCTCAATATTCAGAAACTACAAAGGACTGATGGTATTGCTAGTAAACAATAAGAATAGCCAGCCAATAATTACATCAGCAATTAGAGAACATAAAATATCTTCCTGCCCAAATTGCTTGCTAGCAACAGCAGCTTTCATCCGTAAAACAACTTCATCCTTGTTCCTCACATCCATCTTTTCAGAACCATTCTCAACCAATTCATCTAATATTTCAACTGCCTGAAACCACGGTAAAATAAAAAATAAAAATGAAATGGAGATCTAATTTGTAATTAGTAAACATACAATTAATAGACATACTAGCCACTCAGTATAACATATCATACCCTGTTAATTGATTTTGTGTACCCTATTATGATATCACTTGGGTGAAGTCCCATCCTGATAAGCTCCTCCGCATTTTGTAGGAGCTCCCCGGCAAAAGAAATTGTCAAATTAGCCCCATCTCCGATTTCCTCCTGTTGTGCCTTCCCTGCCAAAACAAGAATCTTGGCAGCAGGATGTTGAACTTCAAGTTCATTCACTATAGTGGCAGCATCATTTGTGACAAAAAGCTTGTCCAGATGATTGATAACCATTTTATTCAAACCTGAATACAAAAATATATTTAAAATCGTAAAACAAATAGTGGAATATTCCAAATCTCTGCAAACAAAAAGAAAATGGCCTGTGACTGCTTTTTTTTTCCCTGGGTTTAGATAGTAATTTTTCCTGGCCTCAAGACTGCCTTTAGATGAGCAAAATAAGGAGAAGTCCAATTACCCATGTAAAATTACTATCTAATTTGAAGAAAATAGAAGAAGTCTGATTATTTATTCATCCAGAATATTCAAGTTTTGTCCACAAAACATAGGGAATTGATAGAATACCAAAAATAAATAAAAAATGAGCCCACGTATTCTGAGCTTCTTTCATAATTTACAGGTAAAAATAAGAAGGATTGAATCTTTAAAGTGGTCATGTTCATATTATTTCCACCAAGCTTTGAACAAACACGGTTCAGTATGAAATGCAGGAAATACAACGTTAGGTCACGAGAAGCCATACAACAAAAAGGATGGAATATTTATGCCGTATTCATAATACTTCTAATAAATCATATGAGAATACTCTAAACCCTAAACCCTAAATACCATAAATCTCAAAATAAAATATTCAGCACCCACAAATGACAAAAAAAAAAAAAAAAAAAAAAACAACATAGCAAGTGACTGTACCAATGTTTTACAGTCAAACTTGAAATTGAACCCCAAATATAAACATAGCAGGTGACTGTACCAATGTTTTCATATGATGGCGTGAATAAACTTGGAATATCAGTGGATCTTTGGAAAATAAATGGAAAAAAAATAGCAAAAAATACCATTGGGACCGAGAGAGGTTCGAGTAATGGTTGAGAGTTGCTTGCAGGCTTCAATGTTCTTGAGCACCGCTTCCTCGAGTCCTGATAGGTGCTTGTGCCCCTCTTTCAGCATTGATTGCATACCGTAGGGCATCTGATAACCCATTTCTGATCAAATCTCTTCTTCTTCTACTTTTCTTCAACTTCTCTCGCACGATGAGTATAAGAAGAGAGAGAAAGTGACAGACAGAGAGAGAGAGAGAGTGACTGAGAGGGAGAAAAGGAGGCACACAAAGAAAGCCCTAGAACTTCACCTTTCTTTCTAAACCGGTTTACACTGCATAAGCCCAATTCAGGTAGACTGTTGACAGTCAAAAATTACGGTGCAAGTAACTCACTTCAAAATTAAAAACTTGAAATAAGAAAAAAATATATATGTAGAGGGTTAAAATGTAGCCGGCAACAAAAACAGAAAAATTATATGTATAATTATATGTATATATATAAATAATAATAATAATCTCAAGATGCTTTTGTTACGCAAAAAAAAAAATTATATAACATTTTACTTGCAACAAATTTTACTTTACTTTGACAAACAAAACTTTGCGTTAAAAAATTAAAATAAACAAAAACACAAGAAACAACTTATGCTTTTTAAATATCTCATCATATACATAATTAATTAATTAATTAATTAATTATACATTATGTATATATAATAATGGAACAAGGATTTAATTACCGAAAAAAATAATGGAACAAGGAGTCCCTCGATGATTTTGTTTCAAATTTAAGAAGTAATCTAAAAGATTTCTCAAAAATAACAATTTTACTATTTAAAATATATATATGAATCAAGGTCTTCTCAAATGATGTCTTAGAAGTTCAAATAATTACTAATAAATTAAGCAATCACATTCATATATATTGTTACAACAATTTCAAAAAACTACGCCAGAATGATTTCTTTGGTAGGATTCATATTGTTTTAGGTTCAAGCCAGAAAAAGGAAACACAAAAAATAAATAAATGAAGGCGGATTTAATTTAGGCTGCCCAAACTGCAATCCAAATGGATCAAAACTATTATTTTCCTTGACTACACATTTCATGGTACGTAAACATACAAAGTTACTGCATTGAATGTTGTCGTTCTTAGCATTGGGTTTGTTAACTGGGGCTACGCTTTGGGTTTGTTAATGTTAACATGGGCTAAGCATTGGCTTTTCTACTGGACTAAAGCCCCTTTTATATATCCTGGCCCAACAAGGGTGTGCACGTTCATTTCTTTATAATAATTACACTCAGTCTCACAGTTTATTTCGACATAAAATATTATTTTTTAAAAATATTTTTTTTTTTCAAGTAAAAAATGTTTTTCTTTTTTATATTATCGGTATTTGGCAAAGATCTACATCGAGGTTAAAGTCGAGTCCATCAGACGAGGGCCGCGGGGCATGTAAAATAACCGAAAATTGATGAATAAGTTATTTTTATTAAATTTTAATATTTTTTTTCTTCATAAATATTTGAAGACAACCAAATACCAATAAATAAAAAATAATAATAAAAATAATATTCATCCAAACAAAGGGAGCTTGAGGTCACTTGCAGAAAACACTCCTATTTAGCACTTTTATTTCCTATTTGAAAAAGTGTGTAATATCTCTGACCAATACTTCAAATCCTAAATGAGCATGAAAAGAACTCTTTCAAAAGATACTTCAAATGCTTACTTGGCATTTGACATACGAGGCAATATGTCAAATTTGACATATCAAAAAGTTTATACCAAATGAATTTTCTTATTATTTTAATAAATGAGTTCCACAAATAATTCAAAATTAACATATTATTGTCGTTTAATTAAAATATAAAATATTAATAAATTTGTTCTATTGGGTGGAGTATGTACAAATACAGGTACAAATGACACTATTATTCTTTCAACATTATACAATATAAAATAATACTATTTAGGAGTATGTTAGATTTAGTAATACACGTTTACTAAATCTAACATACACCTAAATAGTATTATTTTGTGAATTAATCAATAATAATAAAGAGAAACATAATTATATCATCTTGTTCTACCATACGTGTATTACTAAATCTAACATACTCCTAAATAGTATATATATATATATATATATATATATATATTTGACATGTTCATCTCCATGTCGCTTGTCTTTTATGAGATAAACTTGTTACTAAAATAAATAAATAGAAGTATAATTGAGGTGGATTTGTATAAACTATTCAAATTTATGTTGCATCAGAGCGAGCGTCACTGATATATTAATGTGAATTAATCACTAATAATAAAGAGGAACATAATTATATCATCTTGTTCTACCGTACGTGTATTACTAAATCTAACGTACTCCTAAATAGTGTGTGTGTATATATATATATATATATTTGACATTTTCATCTCCTTGCCGCTTGTCTTTTATGAGATAGACTTGTTACTAAGATAAATAAATAAAAATATAATTGAGGTGGATTTGTATAAACTATTCAAATTTATGTTGCATCAGAGCGAGCGTCACTGATATATTAATATATATATATATATATATATATATATATATATATATATATATTTGACATGTTCATCTCCATGCCGCTTGTCTTTTATGAGATAGACTTGTTACTAAAATAAATAAATAAAAGTATAATTGAGGAGGCCAGAAGTGACATGGGCCGGATATGACCCGCGAACATGGCATCCGGTCTGAGCAGCTGGGTCCAGCCCATAGAGAAATACTGCCACATGGGCCGAACGCGAACAGCCCATCAAAGATGACCAAAACCTACAGAGGAACGGGCCCAGATCTAGCAGTCCATTAGTGTTTGTAAGTATCTATAAATATGAGAAGTAATGGATAGAGAAGGGGGATCTTTTCTGTTGAAGTGTAAGAATTCCAGAGAGAGAAAATAGAAATGAATTCCTTGCATCTTCAATTGGCGCCGTCTGTGGTAATCGTTGAAGATTGATTGATCATTGATCAATATCGCGTGGATTCAGACCAATTCATGAAGACGAAACTCGATCTTTGGGAGTTGGATCCAGATCTGAGAGATTGTGACTTATTCTGGAGGAATTTTAGTTCTATTGCTTTGACGGAAGTGGCTTTAGATCTACGCAACAACGAGTTGTTCGATTGCGGCCGGATCTGACGGATTTAGAATTCGGAGAATTCAGATCTCGTCAACCGTAAGCATAACTCGGAGAATTCGAGTCCAGATCTGAAAAATTCGCGCTCACGAAGCTCATATCTACTCAAGAACTTGAGATTAATGCCTTTACTCCGTTCAGGAATAATGATAGGTGAAAGCTCCAATCCGATGGAGGCTGTCCAGCAAACGAAGCTTGAGGAGTTGATGAACTTGATCGAAGCTCTCAAAAGAGAGAATGCAGAATTGAAAGCTGGAATGCAGCATCAGCAAATGCCGGCGGTTCCGAGTCCACTTCCGACCGGTGAAGGAGGTATTCAATCTAATATCGCACATCAAGGCGAGCAGGACGAGAACAATCAGTCAGCTCTCCACCGTGATGAAAGGAGGATGGACGATTTGCCTCCAAATGTTCGTCGAGTTGAGGATCACGAAGGATCGACTCACGTTGATCCGCGACATGAGCAAATCAGACAGAACGAAGCCATGACCTTCGATCCGCATCAGGAAAGGTTCAACCGAGAGGAAGTGATAGAGGTTGATCGCCGCCGAGTTGTATCGCCTTGGCAAAGAGAGCTCATTGAGGAATGGTCATTCGATCCGTCTTACCGGCCCTCCATGGCTACACTCACTCATCGCGGTTCGGAGAGCAGATCTGTAACTCATAGAGCTACCGCTGGGCTCCAGAGAGAGAATGAAGCATTCCGATCCGCGGCTCGGACAGTTGATTCACCATTTACTGATGAGATCCTGAATGCTCCGCATCCAAGGAAGTTTGCCATGCCAGTCTTTATTCTGTTTGACGGAACAACCGATCCGATCGATCATGTGTACCATATCCAGTTGAAGATGGCTCTGAATACGGAGAACGACTCTTTAATGTGCAAATGTTTCCCTACAAGTCTAGCCGGACCGGCGCTTAGCTGGTTCAAGAACTTGCCTAGGGGCTCGATTGATAGCTTCCGGAACCTGTGCGATCGGTTCATAAGCCAGTACTATGGGAACAAGCGTCCGCCGAAGGACATCTCGAGCCTATTCACAATGAAACAGCACAAAGATGAACGTCTCCAGGCTTTTCTCACCAGGTTTAACCTCATTAAGAGTATGGTGATTGAATGCCACCCTTCTACAGCGGTTCAAGCCTTCAAGTTGGCCATGACACGTGGCACTCCGTTCCATACCAGTCTGGTAGTGAACACGCCGACGACTATGGATGAACTCAATGAAAGAGCCGATGGCTTTGTGTGCCTGGAAGAAGAGAAGGCAGCAATGCTCGGACAGTGTCGGTCGTGTCTACCGAGGAAAAGTCCAAGGCAAAGATCAGGCAGAAGCAGGCTCAGCCGCAACGTCAGACCTCCTGGAAGGCAGAAAAGAGGTCCAGGGAGGAAGAGCTAATCACTCCGTTGAAGGTCACTCTTGCGAGGCTATATCAGGAGAACAAAGATAAGTTTCATCCACCACTGCCAATTAGGCAACCCCTCGAACAGAGGGATCAGACTAAACATTGTGCTTTCCATTCCGATTTCGGTCATCAGACTAACGAATGCAGGAATTTGAGAAGGCAAGTGGAGATGTTGATAGCTAGAGGGGAGTTCGCGAGTTATGTTCAAGGCTCGGCGATAGAGCAGAATCGACCGATGGAGCAAATAAAAAAGAGTCAGAAGCAAAGCTCCCACAATTCACAGCCAGTTCGTATAATCAATGCTATTCACGGTCGACCCGAGCCTAGCGAAGACTCAGATGAGCTACTCCGAACGCGCCTACGGCAGGCGCAGATGAAGAAAAGGGTCAGCAGTGTGAATACTCTGCACCAACAGATCACATCGATACAGATAAAGTTCGACAGGACAGACCTGCTGCGTGTTCAAATCCCCCATGAAGATCCGTTGGTGGTCAGCTTGACAATGGCGGACTGCCTGGTGCGCAGAGTTCTGATCGATCCCGGAAGTAGTGCGAATGTCATGCCGGGGGACACATTTGATCAGCTCGAGATTAAGCCAGAAAGGCTCAAACCCACTGGAAATCCCCTGTTAGGATTTGATGGTAAGAGGGTGGAGCCCATCGGTATGGTGGAAGTGGAAGTTCAAGCTGCAGAACGAGCTCTTATGGAAACTTTTATGGTTGTGGAGATTCACCCCTCGTACAATCTCCTGATGGGAAGAGGATGGATTCACAGAGTCCAAGGTGTGCCCTCAACTCTGCATCAGGTCATGAGGTGCCTCGAACCCGATGGAAATAAGGTGATAGACATTCATGGGGATCAGGTTGCAGCCAAATAGTGTTATTCTGTCACACTAAAATATGCTGGGAAAGGGAAGGCGCCCATCCGTTCGGCGAGCCCAAAATAGCAATTACAGGAACCTCCACCCAAGCAGAATAGGGTGGAGGAGCCAGTTGACTTGACTGAAGAGCCCCTTCTGGATGTGCAGATCGATCAGTCCAAGCCAGAGCAAACTACCAAAGTAGGAGTAAGACTGACCAGGGAAGAGCAGCAGGAGCTAATTGACTTTTTGTCTCACAATGCCGATGTATTGGCATGGAGTCACCTAGACATGCCTGGAATTAATCCCTCCGTATCCTGTCATTCCTTGAATGTCAATCCCAATTTCAAACCAGTAAAGCAGAAGTAACGAAGGTTTGCTCCAGAACGTAACCAGATCATAGCCGAGGAGGTTGATAGGCTGCTCGATACGGGATTCATCAGAGAAGTGCACTATCCTGATTGGTTGTCCAACGTCGTTGTCGTGCAGAAGAAGAATGGGAAATGGCGAGTATGCATTGACTTCACCAATTTGAACAAAGCCTGTTCGAAAGATAGCTTCCCGCTGCCTAAGATTGATCAAATGGTGGATGCCACCACAGGGTATGAGCGTTTAACCTTTCTGGACGCTTATTCAGGTTATAATCAGATCCCTATGGACCCGGCAGATAAAGAAAAAACTTCTTTTGTTACCGAGCGAGGGATATACTGTTACAAAGTTATGCCTTTCGGACTGAAAAACGCGGGAGCAACTTATCAAAGGCTTGTTAGCAAAATTTTCAAGGATCAAATAGGAAAGATTGTGGAAGCCTATATTGATGATATGGTGGTAAAGAGTAGGAAGAAGGATGATCATCTGAAACATGTGCAAGATGTATTTGATGTGCTGAGGCGATATGGGATGAGGCTCAATCCAACCAAGTGTTCGTTCGGTGTGAGTTCCGGTCAATTTTTGGGACACGTGGTCAATCGCAAAGGCATCGAAGCTAGCCCTGCTCAAGCAGAGGCTTTGATTAAGAATGCCGAGCCAAAGACGATCAAAGAAGTGCAAGCCCTCACAGGACGAATAGCTGCATTAAGTCGATTCATTTCTAAGTTGTCAGACCGCTGCAAGCCGTTCTTTGACACGATCCAGAGTCATGGAAGACAGGTATGGGGGGATGAACAACGACAAGCATTGACCCATTTGAAGGAATATATGCAGAATCCACCAGTCTTGTCAGCCCCAGATCCAGAAGAGAAATTATATCTATATCTTGGAGTATCTAGTGTTGCGACAAGTGCCGTTCTGATTCGTTGCAAGGAAGGGGTGCAACACCCGGTGTTTTATGTCAGTAAGACAATGACCGAGGCAGAACGAAGGTACTCGAAGGCCGAACGGGTGATACTTTCACTCGTAAACGCAAAAAGAAAGTTGAGGCATTATTTCAAATCCCACCCTATAGCTGTCCTAACAACTTTTCCAATCAGAGTGCTTATGCACAAGCCAAAACTCTCGGGCAGAATGACAAAATGGGCCATAGAGTTAAGCTCATTTGACATAACGTATGAGCCGAGAACGGCTATCAAAGGACAAGCGGTAGCCGATTTCCTGCTAGAATGTGACTCTGAAGATACGGAAGAAGACCTTAGATGCGGCTCTTGGAAACTTTATGTGGATGGCTCCTCTAATCAGATGGGGGCAGGAATTGGGGTTAAACTGCAAACCCGAGAGGGTACTTCATTGAGTCAAGCACTCAGACTTGAGTTCCGAGCCACCAATAATGAAACGAATACGAGGCGTTGCTGAATGGGTTAAAGTTGGCCAGAGAGCTACAGGTCAGAAGTTTGACTGTTTATAGTGACTCACAGTTGATTGTTCGGCAGGTAAATGGTGAGTACGCGACCAAGGATGACACGATGGAGGCATATCGTTCTGCCATTCTGCATAAAGCCAAGGACTTTGCAAAGATTGAATTCATATAGTTACTGAGAGAACATAACGCAGATGCAGATCGGTTAGCATGTAGTGCTTCGAGCTCTGGCGAGACATTGGCGAAGGTGATTCCAATAGGAATACTGACCCAGCCATCTAGTTTTGAAGAACCTTTAGACTCTGAACCTTGGCAAATTAATGTCATACCGTATGAACCGAGTTGGATTGACCCCATCATCACTTATATTCGAGATGGCGTTCTGCCTATGCAAAGGGATGAAGCTAGGACAATCAAAAAGAATGCTGCAAAGTACGCCATAGTGCATAACCAGCTGTACAGAAGGTCCTACTCTGGCCCATACTTGAAGTATGTCACCCCCATAGAGGCTCAGCAGGTGTTGCGAGCTATTCATAAAGGCGTATGTGGAAATCATTCTGGGGGAAGATCGTTAGCGCACAAAGCAATGACACAAGGGTATTTCTGGCCGAACATGTCAAGAGATGCGGAGGAGTTCTCTCGAAGGTGCGATAAATGCCAACGGTATGGACCATTGATCCACCAACCACCTGAGGAATTGCACGTAATGGCCTCACCATGGCCTTTCGCGCAATGGGGGATGGATGTGGTCGGTCGTTTGCCAACTGCAAGAGCTCAGAACAAATATGTGCTACTGGCCACGGATTACTTTACTAAGTGGGTGGAAGCAAAACCATATCCAAGCGTGACTCAGACTCACGTGAGACGATTTATCTGGAGCCATATTATCTGCCGTTTCGGCGTTCCAAGGTCAATAGTCATGGATAATGGCACGAACCTCGACAGCAAGCAAGTAAGAGAGCTGCTGGAGGAGTATGGAATTAATCAGAAGTTGGCTGCAGTAAGTCATCCCCAGGCCAATAAACAAGCAAAAATTACAAACAGAACAATTTTCTCCTGCATTAAGAAGAAGCTGGAGGACCATAAAGGGAAGTGGTTGGATGAACTCCCGAATGTCCTATGGGCTTACAGAACCACCCCAAGGCGGCCGACTGGGGAGAGCCCGTTTGCAATGGCGTATGGTACCAAGGCGGTTATACCGGTTGAGCACTTGGTCCCAACTATCAGAAGCTTAACATGGAGTCAAAGTCAGAACGACAGAATGTTAAGATTGAACCTCGATATGATAAACGAAAAGAGGGACGCTGCAGCAATAAAGCTTGCGTCATACCAGCAAGTATTGACGAATAGTCACAACAAAAGAGTGAAATACAGAGATTTTGCCCCTGGCGATCTGGTTCTGAAAAGAAAGGTGGGGATAGTCAAAAAAATGATGCCACCCTGGGAAGGCCCATACAGAATTACAGAAGTCATAGGGAATGGGGCATATACATTAGAAACCATGACAGGAAGGTTGGTCAACAAGCCCTGGAATGCTACGTCTCTGAAGAGGTACTATCAATAAAAGCTAAGTTTCAGTTTTATCGGATGTTGTTTATTTTCAATCAAGTACATATGAATGTGCAAATTCCTGAGATTTATAAAAATAGTTTTCCTTTTCAAGGGGTAAAAAAAAAAAAAAAAAATGGATGAAAAAATGAAAAAATGAAGAGCCATGTGGCAAGTGGCATTCTAGCCGAGCGCCAGGCACTTAAGCAAGATAAGTGGCAGCTGGCACCATAAGCCGAACGCCAGACACTTGCTAAAAAATGAAGAGCCAAGTGGCAAGTGGCATTCTAGCCGAGCGCCAAGCACTTAAGCACACGACAAAGTCAATATGAAAAAATATTGAAAGTGGGTTTGAACAGAGCATAGCACAAAAAAAAAAAAAAAAAAAAAAAAAAAAAAAAAAAAAGAGTTTTATCATCTCATTGATAATAAGTTTCAAGGTTACAAAAAGTGAAACATTCAAATCACATAACTACAAAAGAGTATGAAATCGAGGTATTTGGAAGAGCCCTAGCTAGCTGCCTCAGTACCGACAGCCTCCTGGTTGTGCTGACCCACCTCTTCGTTCCCGTTAGCCATCTCACCCTCACGAGGTGGGGAATCGAGATGAATAACAGAGTCGTTCTGCTGGGGCCCAACGTCAGCAGTGACTATGGAAGATACCACAGTTGACGAAGGAAGAACGATTAGAGGCTGAACGGTAGAAGGAGCTGTAGTGATCCTGGAGGAAGCAATCTCCTGACACTCATCAAATATGTGCTCGGCTTCGGTGGATTCTGGGTCAACATAGACCCCCAGAGGGTCAATCCCTAGATCCTTATCAATTTCATCCGGAGTTGAACTGGTCTGGCCCTCAGCAGGAACTCGGTCGGAGAAACCATCTCGGAATCCCTGAGCATATCTAAGAGCTCCAACTCTTGAAAACCGAGCATGAAGAGCCAGCATTCCACCATTCACTCTGCTAATGGTGTCAATCAGAGCGTTGTACTCGTCCAGTGCTCTTTTCTCAAATGCCATCCGAGCAGACTGCTCGTTAGCCAGAAGGCGCTGGAGTTCTGCCTTTTCATCCCTGACTGAATCGCGCTCAGTCTGCCAGACGCTCTTCTCAAGCTGAAGGGCATCTTTTTCATCCTGGAGAGAGTCGGTTTCTTTCTTCAGAGCATCTCTCTCTTTTTCAGCTTTTTCAAGCCGAGCCAATATCTCGGTGTTTTTGTTGGCAAGAATATCGTTTTCCTTATTAGCCACATCCAGGTTATCAAAGAATTTACGGGCCCTGGCATTCCCCATTTCCGCCTGTTTCTGCATAGCCATCATACCGAACAAAGTCTGCATAGATATGCATGAATACTGGTTAAACCGATCGCCTGGTCGGATGAAGGCAAGAACAAATATTATGAGAAGATTCATGAGTTAAAAAATAATAGTCACCTCCATGGCAGATTGGGGAAAGCGGCTGAATACATCCTTTTGTGACAGACCCTTCGCTGCCTCAAGGTCTTTTGGAGTCCACATGCTCTTATAGTACGCCATGGCGGTCTGGCCATCCTTGAACATGGTCTCGTTCGGCTTCACGAACATCCCATCCGTTCGGGTGTATCGAGGAGCCCATGGTGGTAAAACAGGAGTAAAAGCAGAGGCAGAAGCTGAAGCAGAGGCAGCAGCTGCAACAGGCCCGGAGGGGGCAGGAGCTCTGACTGGGCGATGCAAGAGAGCGCTCAGTCCAGAAACTCGGGTCCTCTTTGTAAGAGATTCCTCCTCGAAGTTGACTCCACCGTCAGGATGAGGTCTTTTGCCTCGCTCTTTGTCCCGAACACTCCCAGCAGCAGCAGGGGTAGTAGTGATCTGTGGAGATGTGCTCGGGTTGGTGACAGGGGTGCTAATAACAAGATCAATAGCCACTGCACTCGGGATAGTGTCAGAGATGGTGGCTGAAGAAGAGGCTAATGCCGGAGAGGAGGTTGCTCCAGCAGCAATGGTGGCTGGGGGAGGATTTTTCCTCCTACCAAAGAGAGGAATCTGAAGCTTGCTCATTGTATAGCCAAGGGCTGAGAGCGCTAGAAGGTTGTCTGAAATGAGGAGGTCTGAGCAAGAAGGAATATCGTTCAGAACGTATTTCTTCAAGTAATTACTCCTATCCCTGTAAACACTGTAGCTCAAGTCATCACAAGGAATGCCTAAGGAGCGACATAAGAAAGTACATGTTTCGCAGGGACAGTCGTTTTTATGAAATTTGAATTTCTTATACGAGGAGACAGAATAGACGCCAAAGGCGCTCGGGATTGGGTAATCCTCTACAGCCGGCGAAGACCAGGCCCCACTAACACCCACAATGTTATTCCTCCAACCCTTTTCAGATTTGATTGTATCCGTACATATGGACATCTTGTCGATCGGGTAAAGGTGGTAGAATGGCTCTTCAGTACGGATTTTACTGACCTTATAACAAAGGAGAAGATCTATGAGATCAAGATCCAGACCTCTGTCACGGATCAGCAGTAACAGAACGGATATGATTCTAAGGAAATTTGGGTTTACCTGCAGAGGGGAGATCCCCAATCTATTGAAGACATAGTTAAAGAAGGGATGCAGAGGGAACCTAACGACATTCAGTTGAAGGTTAGTAAATAAAACCTCGCCGGGAAGAAGGCCAGCACCGGTCATAATATTAACATCTTTAGGGCAAACCCTAACTTGGATGTTGTCAGGAAGTCTAAGTCTCATACGAAGAACATCTAGATCTACAACCATGGTGAAAGCGAATGAAGGATCTAAAAGAGTAAAAAGAAGTCTTCCGAAAGTAAAAAGGAACAAGACTAGCTTCTGGGGTAGAAAGCAGCAAAGAGCACTGCAAGATCGCTGGAAGAATGACTCTTGAAGAATTTCACCGGAAGAAATTTAGCACTGTTCTAAAAAGATGAGCGAGAGATTTGACTGATGATGGAGAGAGATGGAGACGGTAAAAAGGCATGAAGTGGCATTCTAGAGCCTTATAAAGACGAAGTGGACCCGAGGGCCGAAGCGTCAGGGGGGCGAGAAGTTTATCGAATTCCGGAACATTGATTCCGGATCCGACCGCCCATTCCCCCATAAGAGTTTCTCGAGCCGTCAACGTCATGATGAGACGCCTTTGATAATTACCCCTTATTAAATAGGGAGTAATTATGAGGGCAGTTGAGGAGGCCAGAAGTGACATGGGCCGGATATGACCCGCGAACATGGCATCCGGTCCGAGCAGCTGGGTCCAGCCCATAGAAAAATACTGCCATATGGGCCGAACGCGAACAGCCCATCAAAGATGACCAAAACCCACCGAGGAACGAGCCCAGATATAGCAGTCCATTAGTTTTTGTAAGTATCTATAAATATGAGAAGTAATAGATAGAGAAGGGAGATCTTTTCTGTTGAAGTGTAAGAATTCCAGAGAGAGAAAATATAAATGAATTCCTTGCATCTTCAATAATTGAGGTGGATTTGTATAAACTATTCAAATTTATGTTGCATCAGAGCGAGCGTCACTTATTGGGTGGCGTCATGGATGACCGTGTGCAGATCACAGGGAGACCAAGTAACAATTTTGAACTACAACAATATATATATATATATATATATATATATATATATATATATATCATGTTGGTTCTTAAAATCGCATATAGCTTTGGTTCTCCTAAATCTGAATCAAGTACAGTACTAAAATTCACAGATTGTAAGCTCAGCGAGTTCAGCCCAATCTAAGCCACCTCCTCTTTCATGGCTCAAGCAACCCAATCACTCCCGCTCCAAGACCGAGTCGCAATCGTCACAGGCAGTTCTCGAGGAATCGGCCGTGCCATCGCCCTCCACCTCGCTTCACTTGGCGCCAAGCTTGTCATCAACTACACCTCTAACTCGGCCCAAGCCGACCTCGTCGCATCCGAAATTAACTCCACCACCGACGCTCCCCGCGCCGTCGCTGTAAAAGCCGACATCTCCGATCCAGCCCAAGTCAAGTCCCTCTTCGACGCGGCCGAATCGGCCTTCAACTCAGAAGCCCACATCCTGGTCAACGTTGCCGGCGTTTTGGACCCCAAATTCCCAACGATATCCAACACTTCTCTCGACGATTTCGACAGAACTTTCAGCGTAAACACCAGGGGGGCGTTCCTGTGCTGCAGAGAGGCGGCGAACCGCCTGAGACGCGGCGGCGGAGGGAGGATCGTCTGTTTGACGTCGTCGGTGGTGGCGTTGTCGCCGCCGGGGTACGGGACATACACGGCGTCTAAGGCGGCGGTGGAGGCGATGGTGAAGATACTGGCGAAGGAGCTGAAGGGGACGGGGATCACGGCGAACTGCGTGGCGCCGGGGCCGGTGGCGACGGAGATGTTCTTCGACGGAAAGACGGAGGAGATGGTGAAGAGAGTGGTGGATCAGTGCCCGATGGGTCGACTCGGGGAGACTCGGGATGTGGTGCCGGTTGTTGGGTTTTTGGCGAGTGACGCCGGGGAGTGGATCAATGGTCAGATACTTCGCGTTAATGGTGGCTTCGCTGTCTGAGCTTCCACGTTGCTTCGTGTTTTTAATGCTCTGCTTTACCACTTATTTCTAGTGAATTTCTTTTCCTTTATTGGGAAGGTTTAACATGTATGATGATCAAGTATTGGTCCATACAGCCAGTTTACAACTATTTTGACCGGACATGTAACATCTCGATTGCAACGGAGACCTGACAGTTATTGCGAACAATAATATTTAATGGTTTTATTATTGATTTGTTTTGTTGTGAATTATTCGATGGACCGGTAAATATGAATCATTAATATTGTATATATATATATGTGTGTAATAATTTTTAAGTTAAATAAATATAAAATTACCGTTTAGTGTTAGTGTTAAAAATGTTTCACCTCAAATTCGAATCTAAATGAAATTGGTACATGAGCTAGTTAGGCATTATCCTATCTAATAATTCGAATTTTTTAGTTACAACACGAAAAACCTAGTCAATCCTGGACATCCATTACAATTGACATGAGAACCATATCTAATTCTAGCTGAACTTTAAAATTGCAATTATATTTAAGTTTTGTTTTGTTTTTATTCTAGCTGAACCGTGAAATTGTAATTATAAACCAATGTTAGTATTTTGTTTACCAATTCCTTTTCAAAATAGAGTGCCATTATGAGAGGTCGCTATATATATATTGTTGTTGGGATTGGGTACAAATATTGAGACCTTGTATAATAGCTTGGAATAGATTTTTATGATAATTATACAATCTAAACTTCATTCTAAAGTTCATTTGCAGTAAATCACATTATACAGTCAAACTTTTATAATAAAAAAAATTATTTAATTTGATCAATTTATATTATTAACTTCTATTGTCTCATATAAATTTATTTTATAATATTTTGATCAAATTACAATACCAAATAGATCACTTTAGTATTAGCTATTTAGCTACGGATGATATAATTTTTACATTGCAATTTAATTGCTATTCAAAATCACTAGGAATCTAGACGTTGTAAAAAAATAAAAAACATGCATTAAATGCATTACCTAACTTGAAAAGGGTAAAAAATAAAATACACAATATTTTATGTAAATAATATAAATAGAGGATAGTTTCTTTAAAAATGAGGATACTAAAATCCCCAGCAATGGTATTTGACAAAAAGAGGCCGCCGGTTGAGAATCTCCGGCAGATCTCTCTACCTGAACATGCAGGCTACCCCTCTGATGGATTCTACTGTCCTTGACGCCATGCTCCGTTTATACCTCTCCCAACCCGCATTGATAAAATAATCTACCATAATCACCTCATGAATTCTTTGTGGACACTCTCATATCATGTTATAATATATGCGTAACACTTTTATTCCATATTTAAAAAAAGTGTACAATATCTTCGAAGGATATTTTAAATCTTAAATGGGCATAAAAAAGGGAGTCATGATACTCATGGAACACTTACCGTGAATTGTCTAACCGAATTTTTAATTGACTATTTATACCCAATAGAATTAAGTGGAGAGTTTTATTTCCTTATTTGTTACATAATTGACCAATTAAAAAAGTATGCCTACTGCAACTATTCAGTCAAATGCCTATAGGTCAAATTTGAAAGTTTATACCAAATGAATTTTTTTATTATTTTAATATATGAGTTCCACAAATAATTCAAATTTAGTATATTATTATTGTTTAATTAAAAGATAAAATATTTATAATTTGATATATTAGGTGCAGTATGTAAAAATATTAGGTGCAGATGCTCTAACACTCTTATTCTTGTAAAGTTGTAACATAAATACAGTATAAAATAATATTATTTAGGAGTGCGTTAGATTCAGTAATACACATGCGGTAGACCAAGAGGATATAAATATGTTTATCTTTATTTTTGCTGATTAATTCACATTTGTACTTTTAAAAAAAAAAAAAAAAATTTGAAATGTTCATCTGCCGCTTGTGTTTTATGGGATAGACTTGTTACCAAAATAAATAAATAAGAGTATAACTGAGGTGGATTTGTATAAACTATTCAAATTTATGTTACATCATCGCGAGCTTCACTTCTTGGGTGGCGTCATGAATGACCATGTGCAGATCACCGAGAGACCAAGTAACAATTTTGAGCAACAACAATATGTATACTGAGGGCAGCAAATTGCAAAAAAAATTATCCCATTACCACTATTACTCAATTGCTAAAAACTCTTCTTGGGAATATTTTTAACAAAAAATTTCCTTTAACTATTCCAAAAGTGTGTTTTTAACTTATGTATGTTTAAATGAATGTTCAGGGAATTTTTTTGAACGAAATTACCCATAGATTATTCATCACACAATTTATTTATGAATATTGATAAGGGAATCGAAGAGTAATTTTCGAATTATCACATAATCAAGCCACATCAGATTTTTTAGGGACGTGGTAAAAAAAAAAAAAAAAAACACTTTGACTGTAAGGCGAGAAAGCTGATGCTGGTTTGAATATACCATATGGATAAAGAAAACTTATACGCTAGAAAACTTCAACAAGAATGGCCTCTGCTTTCTCATTTAGTTTTCGTACGAAATCGACTCCTTCGGCAAATGTTCTATACTCAACTGTCCGGTTGGGGGTCGATTTTATCGAGATAGAGAGTGAAGTGGAGAAGTTGATCTGGTTCTTCGAGTTGACTCGCCAGTTGGCTCATTCGATGCTGTAACAAACTCAAAAATTAATTGTAATTCCTGACTGAAGGTTTGACATCCATCTATTTTTTTGTTTGGATCTATTAATTTCGTACAATTGGGTTTTTATTTGGCTTCTCTACGAACTCAAAAGACGAAATATGTATTGGATTTTGATTTGGTTCTACCCTGATTTGCCGCAATTTAACACTAGCGCAATCAGAAGTTGATCCATCGAACTGCAATCTCTAACGATGAACGTTTCTCGAGTCTCGTTGTTGCCAACGATGCCGTTGACCGCTGCGATCGATCCTTAAAATTTGGCTTGCGATTTAATATGCGCAGTTACAAGACAGTTTGAAAGGTTAAAGATGAATGAAGTATGAGAGGTTAAAGAGAAACAATAATTCCTAACACACGGTGAAAGGTGAATAAGCCACATGAGAGAGGAAAGAGGAACCGTGTTTAAAGAATGTGACGTGGCTTGGCTATGTCATGCTGGGTGAAACTTCAGGTATATATGTTCGGTTTTGTATCATTACTCTTTATTTATTTTTTCTCTGTTCTCTCTTCGGGTCAAGCAAGCCTTCTCATTCCTTTAAATACAAAGTTAACAGCAAATCGAGAAACCCAACTGTGAAATTAAAACAATTTTTGAGTAGTAGATGGTGGAATAAAAACAATATATGATGAGATGATAAATGCATTTCTCTCAAACTAAATTACTTAAATATCTTTTATGATTAGATTCTTATGAATTGAATAGAGAACATCGATGTCCTTTCACATAAAAAATTTTCATATTTTTAAGTCTTTAACTTGAGTACATTAACTACAATAATTTCGCCTAAAAAAGTTACTTTAGGGTATTTCGTGTTCTCGAAGTAAGTAAATTTTTTTTTAAAAAATCAAATTTAAAAAATAAATTATATTGCTTTCTAATTGCCAATTTTAGTCCAACTTACCTTGAAGTAGCATAATTCAATTAAGGAAAAGAAATAAATTGAACTAAGGAAACATGGCAAATTAATAATTATTTTCCTTAAAATAATTCATTGTTATAATGGCTGCTAAAGATCAAGTGCATTGAAGGAGTTTTTGAGCTGTTTAATTTTTTCATCTTCTGCTCCAACGCCATGGTGAATCTTCTCTCTCCTGTGCGATTGTACTCAATGTTATTTTATTAATTATACATAGTTTAAAGGGTTTAAGTGCATTAAATCCCCGAACCATCAAGTGGCTGTTAACAGAAAATGAAAATTACCATTTAGCCCTCCGTGTTGATTTATTATTATTATTATTTATTTATTTATTGTTAATAAGCTGATGTAACAATTGTAATCTCTATGTCCAATGAAAATTGGCCAACTCAGAATTATTTTATTGAAATGGATAAAAACAATTATCCACCAACAAGAGAATGACAACTCAATTAGTGGAAATATATATATATATAATTGTATTTCTTCTCTATCGGAAGCAACCACCACCACCCTCCTTTCTTTGTCCATCTCGTTGTAATATTTTTTGGGGCCAACAAGAGATTGAAGGAGATGAGAGGAAATTGTGAAGTTAGAACATCAAAATATCAAAATGGGTTCCAATTTAAACAGGTTTTATATTGGGGTTGATCGAATTTGGTGCATGATGGGTCTCTTTCCATTAACGGTGATGTTGGGAATCAATATCGTCTCTCTCTATTGAGAGCATTACAGGCAAGGACTTGGTCTTGAGTTTGACAACTAGCAATGATTGTTGGGATTGATTTGAATCAGGATGTGGGTTTGTTGTAAAATAAGATGATGATGGAAGGAAGGAATTAAAGACACGTACAGTGGATTTTATTTTTATTTTTTCTTGATCATATGGCAGATTTGGTAAAAGGATATGGGTTATAAATGTTGGAAATTTATATATATATATATATATAATAAAAATTATTTTATGGTCCTATGCACTACGTTTTCTAAAGTATAATTGCAATGTAATTATTGATACTTGATGGATTGGGTTGTATTTTCCAATTTCGTGGTCTAATTGGGAATATGATTTTTATGTTGTTGGATTATGGTTTTTCAACTTATTTGGTGTGATTTAATTCTAACCATTAATATCTAAGTTTCCATAATAGGAATGGAGACTTAGGTATGCTTGTTTGTAGAGAAGCCGTCCCCCCTATTGTTGTTAAATATAAGGGTTTGAAAACCCTTATTCAGTTCTATCGTATCGACAACTTTCAGAAGGAGGTAAAACACTATAATTTTTCACATCTCTTAAAGGGCACTAAGAAATTCTCAAAAGTATATAAAGTTTAATCTTTTAATCAGGTATGATATCAAAAACCTCTCTTTAATTTATGATCAATTTTGATTTCTACATGTTATTTATTATTTAAACCCAACAATTGGTATCAGAGACAAGTTAAGGTTTGTAAAAATCAAGATTAGTGAATTGAATACATGTTATATATTATTTTGAATTAAGGGCAGGATAAATAAATAAATTTATATTTGATCGCAAACTGCGTACATGGGTTTTGCACTGTTTGGATCGAAATTTGTTTTTTTTTTTTTTTTTTTTTTTTTTTTTTTTTTTTTTTTTTTCGGATTTCGTGCATGACTTTAATATGCAATTGATTCATATATAATCAGGTTCCTTTTGAAAATACTTTATATGTTGTTATGCACGCCGAACGAGTTTTTTAAACAATGAATGTATTATGATATGTATGTGTGTGTGTGTGTGTGTGTATATATCAGTTGGTTTCCTTATATGTTATTATGCTGTGCACGCCAAATGAGGTTTTTTAAGCAATCAATTTGTTATGCGATTTATAATTTGTTTCCTTTATCAAGTAAGCACGCCGAACGAGAAAACAAAAATCAATGAATTTGATTGTGAAAATCAAACTGTGTATAGTATAGAGAGAGAGATATATGTTTAAATATTTAATTAATTCTTTAAATTGTTCCATATAAATGAGGTAGTAATTTTATGCATTATTTATTAATTGCTTACTGACTAATTGATAGTAATCCCATATAATGGTGATGAACTTGCATGACCTCATGAGTGTGCTATATATATAATTTTAATTGTGCTATCCAATACTTTATAATTAATTTATGGTATTTGTTCCATATTTTGGTTTAGTTTATGCACACTAAATAAATAAATTTGAACCTGATTAAAATGAAACTTCTAAAGATAAGGTCCTTCATTGGGATTTATGAGGAACGGTAAAGTGGCCGTTTTAAAAAATAATAGTCGAAGTGAGTGATACCTGTTAAAAAGTGACACGCTCATAAAAGTTATTATTTTTCTTGAATTTTTAAAGCATTGGTCTTATTGAGGTCTCACGGTGCACTTACCTACATAAGGGCATTTATTCTGCCAAAAGGTGATTAATGTCTTAGTGTGGGATAAATGAGTAGAATATTTGAGAGTGCTTGGATTATAACTAAATAACCCTTTTGCCAAAAGGTAGTGAAAGTGTTTAGCAACAATTCAAGTATAATCAAATAGGTTTATGTGCGATTTGATCGCAAGTTCGGGAGTAAAATAAAATATAAAATTCTGCTAAAAGGTGATTTTTATATGGCATTTTATCTGTTCCCGCAGGGTGGACGGTTTTTACATATAGTAAAGCATCATGAGAAATTTGGCTTAAAACTCCAAGCACGAATTAAAATAATAATCCCTGAAGTTGTAACATATTACTTTATATGTTGTTCATTTTATGTTATTTGATATAACATGTATTACAATTATGGACGCTTCACTATTTAAAGACAACTCGCAAGGATTGAACCATTGAATGGTTTGAACTATACTACTTGGAGGACAAATGTTGATATTATGTTGGGTTTTTTGGACTATGAGTTTGTACTTTATGAGGAGAAACCCGCTGCAATCACTGAAGAGTCCTCTGAAGCAGTAAAGTTGTTGCATGCTAAGTGGACTAAGGCTAATACCATGGCCATCAGGTTGATCCGTGCTTCTACTGGTATTCATGTATTTGATACTGCCAAGACGCTTCTTGATTTAATTAAGAAGCAGTTCATGGGTGCCAAGAAGCAACTTCAGTATTATTATTTGACATATCTTGTGTCAACCAGTTATGATGGCAGTGGTTCAGTGAGGGAGTACATCTATAAGATATGCAAGCTGGTTAATGGTCTCAGGGAACAGGGAATCACATTTGATGATGAGTTATTGGTTCACATGATGATTTATTCTCTGCCCAGATCTTTTGATGCTTTCAGGGTAAATTATAATTACAAAAGACAAAATGGGACATTAATCAGCTATTGGCACTTCGTGTGACTAAGGAAGAGTGGCTCAAGAGTGCTAAATTTGAGTCAGCTCATCTTGTCGTAAGCAGTAAAAGCAGAAATAACTTCAAGTGGAAAGGCGGAAATAAAGGAAATCAAGCTATTTAGAAAAATGGAAAGCACGACAACAAATGAAAATGCATTGAGTATGCAAATACGAATGATGAATGTTGGTTCTGTAAAAAGAAAGGACATCAAAAGAAAGACTGTTGTAGCTACAAAAATTGGTTAAAGAAAAACAAAGCAAGTATGGGAGTTGCTATTGTAATATTTGAATCCAACTTAGTAAATGTGCCTAATCATACATGGTGGATTAATACGGGTGCATCTATTCATATTTCTTGTTCGTCATAGGGACTTCAAAGCCAGAGAAAACCCAGGGCTGAAGAGAAATTGGTGTTGGGTAATGCTGATGTGATTCATATTGCTGCTGTTTGGACAATTTCGCTAGTGTTACACACTGGTTTTTCCTTAAAGCTTCAGGATATTTTTTATGTTCCTACTATTAGGCGTAATTTACTTTCAATTCAAGACTTAATGCTTTGGGTTTTAGATTTTCTTTTGGTGATGGATCAGTTATTATTCATTATGGTAATAATATAGTTGGACATGGTTATTTAGTTGATGGTTTATATCAATTATTGTTGGATGATTCTCATATTTCTGCTTCTTATTTTTCTGTGGATTTGATACCTTCCAGATCAAAACGTGCTTTTATTAGAAAGGATTCATCTATGTTGTGGCATAGGAGATTAGGGCATGTCTCTCGAAAAAGACTTAAACGGTTGGTCAAGGATGAGATTATAAGACCACTAAATTTTTCAGATTTTGATTTATGTGTTGATTGTGTCAAGAGGATGATACAGAAGAAACACAACTTTGAGGCTAGTCAGTCATCTAGTTTTTTGGACCTTATTCAATCAAATATTTGTGGTCTGTTTCCTACTGCTTCTCAAGGAGGACAAAAGTATTTTATTACCTTTATTGATGATTTCTCAAGGTATGCTTATTTGTACCTAATACACTAAAAGTCCGATGCACTTAACATGTTTAAAATCTATCAGACTAAAGTTGAAAAATAGTTAGGCAAAAGGATTAAAATTGTAAGATCGGACCGTGGTGGTGAGTATTATAGGAGAATGGACCAGGAGGGTGTGAATCATGGTCCTTTCGTCACGTACTTTAAGGAGCAAGGTATAGTGCCACAGTATGCCACACCTGGTTCTCCTGAACAAAATGGAGTTGCAGAGAAGAAAAACCGCACCTATCAAGATGTTGTTGATGAGCCATTTTTCACTACCTGAGAACTTTTGGGGAGAAGCTCTTAAAATGACAGTTTATATTCTTAATAAGGTGCTATGTAAAGCAGCTCCTGAAATACCTTTCAAGCTTTTGACAGGTCGTAGACCTAGTTTTCGACATTTGCATGTGTAGGGATGTCTTGCAGAGGCAAAGTTGTACAATCCTGATATTAAGAAGCTTGATCTTCGCACTGTTACTTGTCATTTCATTGGGTATCCTGAGAGATCATTTGGTTACAGATTTTATTGTCCCTCTAGACCTATGGAGATTGTTGAGACAAGTCATGCAAAATCTATTGAGAATGACGAATCCAGTGGGAGTTTGGATCATCGTACTTTCTTTTTTACAGAGGAGCATTCTTTTGTGCCTATTCCATTTACTACAGATTTAATTCTAACTTCAGTTATTCCATTCAGAGCTCTTAGTCCCACCCCTTCAGTTATTCCTCATATGCAACCTCTTGCTTCAACTTTTAATTCACTTTCTGAGCCTGCTCAACTTAGAAGATCTTCTAGAACCCAAAGGTCCGTTATACCTGAGGACTTTGAGATGTATGTTAGTGAGGTTAACATTGGCGATCATGAGGATCCAACTTCATTTAATGAAGCCATAGAGATTCATGAATCTTCTAGTTGGATAAATGCTATGAAAGATGAAATGCACTCTATATATGTTAATGGCGTATGGGAGCTTGCTGATTTACCTACAGATCGTGATATGGTAGAGTGCAAATGGGTCTTTAAGACTAAGAAGGATTCACTTGGAAATATTAATAGATATAAAGCTAGATTGGTGGTTAAATGTTTTAAGCAGAAGTCAGGTGTTAATTTCTCTGAGACTTTCTTTCCAGTTTTATCAAAGAATTATTTGAGAGTCATTCTTGCTATTGTTGCACATTATGATCTTGAGTTGCATCAGATGGATGTGAAGACAACATTCCTTAATAGATACTTTGAGGAAAAGATATACATGTCTCAACCTGAAGGTTTTGTGGTTAAGGGACTTGAGCATCAAGTGTGTAAATTAAATAAATCAATTTATGGGCTTAAACAAGCTTCACGACAGTGGTACTTGAAATTTGATGAAGTGATTACTAGCTATGGGTTTAAGGAGAATGTTGGAGACAAATGGAGTCGTTTTATTATTTTTGTCTTATATGTTGATGATATCCTACTAGCTAGCAATGACATTTATGCGATACATGATACGAATAATTTTTTATCATGTCATTTTGATATGAAGGATATGGGCAATGTTGAGTTTGTCCTGGGTATTAGGATCCATAGATATCGCACGATAGGCACACTTGGTTTATCTTAAAAGGCATATATTAATAAAATTTTAAAAACTTTTAGGATGGAAAATTGTGCACCTGGTGAGGTTCCAGTTGTAAAAGGGGATATTTTTTCAAAGAAACAATGTCCTGGGAATGAGATTGAAAGAAATAAAATTGATGTCACCGCATATGTGTCTGCAGTTGGAAGTCTGATGTATGCTATGACGTGCATTAGGCCAGATATTAGTTATGTGGTTGGGATGCTTGAAAGATTTCAGCAAAATCCAGGTATTGCTCATTGGAGGGCGGTGAAGAAAGTTTTGAGGTATCTTCAGAGAATAAAAGAGTTTATCTTGGTGTATAGAAAATCAGATTGTTTGGAGATTGTTGGTTATTCTGATTCGGACTATGTAGGTTGTTCGAGTAGTAGAAAATTCATTTCTGGATATTTTTTTATGTTGGCTCAGGGAGCTGTATTATGGAAAAGCTCTAAGCAATCCATTATCGCATATTTAACTATGTATGCAGAGTTGATCAGTTGTTATGAAGCGACCAAACATGCCATATGGTTGAAACAGTTTATTACGGATTTAAAGGTTGTGGACTCCATACACAAGCCTTTGATATTTTCCTGTGATAATGAAGTTGTCACAAAATATGTGAAAAATGAAAAATTGACCAAGCGTAATATGCACATAGATGTAAAGTACATTTACGTGTGCAAGAAGGTTAAGAAAGATATTATTGAGATTCCCCATATAGATATAGCAATGATGATTGCAGATCCTCTCACTAAAGATCTTCAGCCAAAAATATTTAAAGAGCACGTGATTCGGATGGGTATTCAAGCGTCATGTGTTACGATGTCTGATTTCTTTATTACATCATGTTATATTGCAATTGTTTTCTTTTAGTTTATTTACACCTTATGGTGACAATTATTTGCATGAAAATAAAGTTATGATGCATCGTCATTATTATTATTACATTGTTGTATATGATATGTGCACGTGTTATTCTTGTTGCCTATGAGTGGTATTTCACTCATAAAGTTGTTTGAGCTAGATGTGAAATTGGCACCACATTGGTAAATCCAAACATAACTACTAAAGTTTGTCTGTGGGAGTGTTAACGCTCTATGAAGATAGCTTGGGCTAGATATGAGAATGGTCCCATATTGGTAAACTCTCACACTGAACAAAAGGTTGGTGATTTGCTGTAATATGTTTAGGTAATATACCGCAATGGTATGAAGCAAGACGGATAGTGAGGTGAGCATTTAGACCACATATAGTTTGCATATCTCATGAAATACAATAAAAAACCACTATATTTGCTTGAATCCTCGATGGAATCGGTTTTCAGACTATGGAAATTGTTTAGACAAATATATTATTTGTCTACGCATTCATGATTCACTATTGAGAAAATTTATGGATGAGAGTATTCTAAAGTTTCAATCCATCAATTTCGATAATTATGTTTTCTAAATAAAAAATGATTGGCCACTTGACTTTTATAAAGTGTGTTGCAATTCATAGTGTCATTTTATAAAACTTAAAGTGCATGGACCAAGTGGGAGATTGTTGGAAATTTATATATATATAAATAATAAAAATTATTTTATGGGCCTATGCACTATGTTTTCTAAAGTAGGATTGCAATGTAATTATTGATACTTGATGGATTGGGTTGTACTTTCCAATTTTGTGGTCTAATTGGGAGTATAGTTTTTATACTGTTGGATTGTGGTTTTCCAACTTATTTGGTGTGATTTAATTCTAATCATTAATATATAAGTTTCCATGATAAAAAGGGAAACTTATGTATACTTATTTGTAGAGAAGCCGTTCCCCCCTGTTGTTGTTATATATAAGGGTTTTAAAACCCTTATCCAGTCCTATCGTATCGATAACTTTCAGAATGAGGTAAAACGCTCTAATTTTTCAGATCTCTCAAAGGGCACTAAGGAATTCTCAGAGGTATCTAAAGTTTAATTTTCAAATCAAGTATGATATCAAAAACCTCTCTGTAATTCATGATCAATTTTGATTTTTACATGTTATTTATTATTTAAACCTAACATTAAAACCCTAGGTTTCAACAATCGTTGCCACGTTTTTCGCAATAGATTGGAGGTTGGCGGATCTCGTAAACAAAAGCAAATATGTGTTGAATGATTTCCCACCACTTTAAATTTTTTGTTGTTGCCAGAGTTTGTAATACCCCTAATTTTAAAAAGGATAAAATTAGAATTTCAATTATCTTTATTGCATTTTTATGTGACTAGTTGCTTAAATGTTTAATTGTTTTATTTGTTTTAAACTGTTAGTCTTGTATTTGAATTGCCTTATTTGGTTAGATATATTTTAATTAAATTAATTGTATTTTTGGTTGCTGTAGTTACTTTAATTGTATTATTAATTATTTTCTTGCATGGACGTAACTGTTTAATTAAATTAAGTGTATGAACTATCTTTTAGGGTTTTAGTATTTTTATGGGCTTGCCGACATAATTAATTGGGTTTTAAGTTTAGGATTTTTATGGACTTTGGAGTTAGAATTAGTTATAAATATATAACTTATACGTCCCTAGGGTTTGATAACCCTATTCACGGCACAGTGAAAATACAGAGAGTTTTGAGAGAACTGAGCGAGAGAAAATAGAACAAAACTTAGGAGGAGAATAGAGAGGGCCAAGGGAGAGTTGTGGTGGCTTAAACCAAAACCATAGGAGGCTTGAAGATGGCCAGTGGTTGCCGCAGTTTTGAGACCAAAACTACAGGCAAGTTCTTCTCTTTCTCCTTCTCTTTGGCTCGTGTTCTGTGCACCTAGATAATCTCTAGGGTTTAATCAATCAGTAACTGGAATTTACATGTTTAATATATGTTATATTAATGATCTGGTTGTGTTGAAATCAAAACTGTTACAATTTCTACATGTCTCGTTTCAATTTTCAGTTCTTTAAGCATGTTGCTCTGTTATAAATTTAGACTTTGTAATTTATTTCAATTACTGCAAACGAACCATGGGGATGTCATAGGGATTTATATAAGATCCTTAGGTTCAGTGGTGAAGAGGAACAGAGGGTTTGGAAGAGAACTGAAATTTCTTAAATTAGTTTCAGTGTTGTTCTTCAAACATATTGGTTTAATGGCTTTGTTTAATCTCTGTAATTGATTTCAAATTGTTGTAAACAAATCATGGGGATGATTCTAGGCTTAAATAAGACTCTCAAATTAGTTTTAAAACCAAACTGAAAGGCAGCAACTGGCCGGAGTTGGAACAGAGGTCAGAACGAAGCTGAAATGGAGAAAGCTCACAGGGGGAGAGAGAGAGCCGGTTCTAGAATGCCAAGAGCTGGCTCCCACCTGTTTAGAGCCGGCTCCAAGGTGGTTTAGAGCCGGCTTTATGCTGCATTGAGCCTGCTCCATTTTTCTAGAGCAGGCTCTTTCCTTGTTTTGTGCGTACAAGACCTTTTTAGCTACTGTTTTGAGCACTTGAGGTTCCTGAACAGTTTTAAAATTCTAATGGGCTTTTCGATAATTAATTTAACATATAATCAAAGTCTTAGATTGCATAAAATACCCTCTTTGTATTAATGGAATTAACAGTGCGCTAATTAACAACTTGCGCGCGGTTAACTACCGGAAGGAAGTTAAATTGTCTAATTTCAATTTGACAATTTAAGGTGCTACAATATGATTCTAAATTAAAATTTAGATGTATGATGGAGACTTTTAATTAACAAAATTAGACTTGTAGCATATTATGGCTTTGTGCTAAAAGATTAAACCGTATACTAGTATACAACGTAGCACACTGTTACCAGATGGAGAGAATTAAATTGCTTGAATTAATTTAGCAATTTTATTGGACTATAATATGATTGAAAAGAACTTATTTTAATGCATGATAGAGTCATTGATACATTAGATGTAATCTACGCATGCTTTGGATGCTAGTTGTTGAGCCTTTAAACCATTTCCTGCAAATACATGGTTTAACTTTTGGATTTAAATTGCTGAAACTATAAAAAAAAAAGTCTTCTGCAATTCTTTGAGATGGTTTTGGATTGTAAATTGCTATACTGTTATTTATATGTTGTAATTTACATGGTTTGAATGTTAATAGTGGAATCTTATATATTATTCTACAAGAAATTGGATTATGGTTTTGAACTGTAATTGTTACAGTATTGTATAAACTATTCTGCAATTACCTAGCTTTTAGTTTTGGATATTAATCTGCTATACTGTTATTTATATGTTGTAAATTACATGGTTTTGGATTTCAATTGCTGAATAAGTATATTATGTCAATTACATGGATATGGAGGATTGTATGCACCGGTATGGGAGGGTGACATATTAGGGACGGTTTAGCTCAAAACGCCTAAACCTAACCTAACGGATTAAAGGAATGGATTTAAAAATATTGAATCCTAATTGTGTTAAGTCTAATCAACTGCAACTAAGTTGAGTGGCTTCCTGGATTAATGGATGATAGTTAAGTCATATCAACTGAATAAGTTGAGAGACTAACCAACTGGTTTATTGTATGTCAGTTCAATAAATATTTGAACTACATACCCTGGTTCTGGACGGACTTTATATATATGTTTATGGTATCACGAGATGAGCTTGAGTCCCAGACTCGTTGGTTAGGGTGCGTATATGCAGTGGATGCGTAGCTGGCTATAGTAGTTGAGGTGTACCCTGTTAGGCCTAGGTACTCATACCTACCTTTGGGTGCGTTTTCGCATGTTGCCTTCTATTCAGGTTGGGATCCGTGCTATAATTCAGTGAATGTCCCTTAGTGTGGATATATATATATATATATATATATATATATATATATATATATATGTATGGACTAGATAGCTATTGTTGAGATATTTAGGGTGTATCTGCGTATCGGGTCACTGTGTGGATTGTAGTTAGAGAAGAATTTGCATGTGGGCCTGACCCACTCTTATTTTTACAGGTGTTCGTTAGTTCCAGTGGTAGAGCTAGATCGTGTTGAGCAGATACAGTCATTCACTCCACCGATGTTGTAGGACTTTGTTTCCTGTTTTAGGCTTTGGTTTTATTCCAGTCATCTGCGTTCAGTGGGGTATCTTAGGGGTCCACTAGATGGATTCCCGAGTTGTATAATTTGGAGAACGATTTGTATTCGTGGAGGATCAGTTGTAATAGAATAGTTTATTTATCAATGGAATTAATTATTCTAAGGTTTCAATTATTGGATTATCATTTTAGTTTTCATTTCAGCAAATTTTATTTATCTCATTTGTTTTAATTGTATTCTGTGTTCGATTATTGCTAATTGGTTTGATATCCTCGGGTAATCGGGCATAGGCCTGGCCAACCCGCATCCAAAATTCGGGGGTATCACAGAGTTGGAGGCCAAAGAGAGGGAAAAAAAGAAAAGAAAAAAGAGGGAGGTGGATTGGAGAGAGAGCGGTTGTGGTAGCAGCCGTGGACGGTGGATGTGGTTATGAGGGAAGAATATTCTGTGGGGAAAGAACGGTGGTAGTGTTTGTGGCGGCCATGGGAAGATGGTGGATGTGGCGGCCATGGACAAACGTTGAAGGTTGTTTGAAGAATAAGGAGGGATGCATAATATATATATATATATATATATATATATATATATATATATATATTTGTATATATTATACATTCATTGATGATAATGTTATTTTTGTCTTTATAGATTTTTACATAGTCGCGTGAGTCGTGTGCTTTCTTTGAACATTTGATTTCAAACGGTCCACTAACGTTTTGCAATAATTGAAATAGTTTAAGGGATTAAGTATATTTCACTTAGTTCAGGGGTTTATTGGGAAAGAGAAGAAAGTTGAGGGGGTTTAATGTATAGCTTAAATATGTTTTTATTGGGTTTTTTTGGGGAATTTATCTTTATTGCTTCACATACTTGCTTTACGGAGAGAGAGAAAATAAATAATTAGCTTGTTTGAAGAATAATCTATTAAATGGTAATTTCGTCCGAAAAATTTACTTAAACAATCACTTAAACGGACATCATTTAAAAATACCACAATAGTTGAGGGAAGTTTTTTTGCCAAAATTTTTGTTGCATAATAGCAAGTGTCACTTATTGGGTGGCGTCATGGATGACCGTGTGCAGATCATCGAGAGACCAAGTAACAATTTTGAACTACAACAATATAGTGCCAAAAAAAAAAAAAAAAACCTATAACAATATATATATATATATATATATATATATATATATATATATATAATGTTGGTTCTTGAAATCGCATATAGCATTGGTTCTCCGAAATCTGAATCAATTACAGTACTAAAATTCACAGATTGTAAGCTCAACGAGTTCAGCCCAATCTCAGTGTGATACCTCTAGATTTCCAGATGCGAGTTGGCCAGGCCCATGCCCGATTACCCGAGGATATCAAATCAATTAGCAATAAATAAACTAAGAATACAGTTAAGATAAACAAGAATAAATAAAACTGTTGAAACGAAACTAGAATGATAATCCAAAACTGAAAACCTCATAATAAAATTTTATAAATAAAGAATTAATCTGATACATCCAACTTCTCCAATTCTAATACATATTGGGAATCCATCTCTAATGGACCCCTAATAATAATCCAAACTAAAATGAAAGCTACTTAAAGAACATCCAGAGTAAACCATGGAGAAAAGTCCTACGTCGTCGGAAGAGTGCGTAGTAGTCTCTGCTTAGCATGATCAAGTTTAAGCCTAGAATTGATGTATGACAGCCCAAGTTTTTCAACCCGGTGCGTCAGTGATGAACCGAAAGATAACTCGATAACGGATCTGAAATGCGGAAGCAAAAGACAAAATAACGGTCTCTAGAGATACATCATGGCTCTAAGACACCATTATGACTCTCAACGAGGTCATGGAACCCAAATGAATTAAATGGGGAAGCAACGTTTCAAAAACGAACAAGATTGAACCTAGGGGCAAAATTGTCATTTTTAGCTTAAAAGTGGGTTCCACTGAGCACACCATTGGAAAGACAACGAAAAATTAATGAATTTAGACTAAAGAATCACTTGATTCGGAGTCCGGATGAAGAAAATATGGCTTATGGAAGAAGAAGGGGCAAAACGGTCAAAAAGTGCAAACTCTAGATCATCTAACCGGTTAGGAGGCCAAAAATCACGAGAAAAACACTGCCCATGCACATGTAACCGGTTACGAAATCCCTCGTAACTGTTTACATGTGAAGGAGGCAGAATGGGTAGCTCAAAAACTTGGCAGCAGGGGTTTTCAGGGAAAAATGGAAATTTAAGGGCCAAGATGACATTTTCTGAAAAAACTCAAAGAAGAAACCCCCTCAAAATTGAGTTTTCTACGTGACTCGCGAGGAAAATCGAAAAATACGCAAAGTGAAATGCCCAAAATGCCCTCCCAAGAAAACTGGTCCAGAGGGTCCAAAAAGCTGCTAAATTTAAAAACTGAGAGCTGAACTTTGGATGCGATTTCCGATGCCAATATGGCATTTTCTGGAAAAACACGAAAAAGAAACCCACCCCTAAAATCACATTTTCTAAGTGACCATGTGAAGAACAGAATTTATTTCCTAAAATAAATTTCCAAAATACCCTTAGGTCAGAATATACAACAAAAGTGTAAAATGAGTTAGTAGGAGGCTCATTTCACCAAAGAAGAAGCTTTGCTTGGAAACGACCATGCACACAAACATAACTTACTTAGTAAGATGTGCTACAATGGTCCATGGCCCAAAAATATGGCCGAAGCAAAATATGACCCCCCAACGGCCAAAATGCCAAAAATGAAGTTTGGAATGAAAACTTGAAACCTAAAATCATGAAATGGTTTTGAAATGCCGTTTGATCCTTGGCCACACTTCATGCATGTTAAATGAATGTTAATGGAAGAAGTTCATACACAATGCATGCTCCGGTGCAAAATAGCATACTAAAACGCATGGTTTTCCATATGTTCTCATTGAAAGCAAAAATTAACATCCATGACATAAATGTAATTTCAAAAGGAGTTTGGCCATTGGCCTCATGTCATATACATAAAATGAGAATCAAAAAGTGTGCTTAGGCACACATTACAAGTCTAAAAGCAAATATACACATTTGACATATAAGGTTACAAATGGCTTTTCAAGCCAACCTTCACAAGAATTGAACCCTTCAAGTTCCCAATCATCCAAGCATGGTGAGAATCTCTAACCTTGAATCCTGTATCTGAAATATGCCCCAGTATCGTAGGGGTGAGTAACATAAAGCTACTCGTAGGAAATGAGCATGCATCAACCTACGTTTTACAAGTTTGCATGATTAATTATTGCGGTTCATTCCACCTAACGTCTATGTTAAAGGTGGGACTCAAGGAGCATCCTAGCTACCTAAGATCATTTCTAGCATCAATCACCTCATTCGTGAAATTTTAGCAACACAGGGTCATGCTTGCACGAAGCGACAACATAGGAGCATGCTTACACAAAGCAACTAACATAGATTCTCAAAGTCATCAATTTGAAATCTAAAGAACGAAAACGACATAAGTGATCATGCTACCTAACGTCTATGTTCCAAATGAATCTATAGGATCATTCCTACTTTACATTTGAACAACACAACATGAATGTACTTGACAACATCAAAAGCTTGGAATGATTCATTAAAATCATAAAACAAGAATGTACTTAACAACATTAAAAGTTCACAATGATTTATTAAAAACCATGAACGTGAATGTACTTAACAACATTAAAATGTTTTATTAAAATCATAAAACATGGATGTACTTGGCAACATCAAAATCTACAAAGATCATAAAGCATGGATGTACTTAACAACATCAAAATCGCCGATAACCAAAACCACAAGTCACAATATAAACATGATTGCTAACTTGTAATTGAATGCGAAAATAAATAATGGAAGACTTGGACATCTAGACTCGGAATTCTGCCGAGATCAATGGTTGTTCCGGGCACTAACCCGCAGGGAAAACTACCCTAAGTGCGCACTATCTCAATTGGGGAGAATTCATACCTCCCGCACTAAAGTCGAACTTTAGCCATATCATAGTAACCATGTCCCAAGTGACTCCAAAATAAATAAGTTAACAACTTATATATATACGAAATCACATCCCATGCACAAGTAGTTTGTAACCACACATTACATGCTCTAAATCCACAACTACTATAGGATGACAAATGTCGAATCTTCAGAGCGCGATTCGTTACGTGCTATATAACATCACATATCGAATCTTCAGTGTGCGATTCGCTACACGCTATGGCAATATAATCTCATATTGAAATCACGAATTCATGAATCAATTACAAGTCAAAAATCATGCTTTAAACATACAACCATTGTCAAGTACATGATTAAATCATTAATACAAGAGAAACGAAAATTTATCAAATAACCAAATTAATTTCCCTAAGCTTCATACCTCAACCAAATGGTCCCTAATTAAAATATGTTATACAACATATCATGGTATCCACATATATTCACTAAAATCTTAAGTAGGACAATGGTACAACAAGGTAGAATTTAATTATATCATGATAATTAAACTTCTAAATTTCAAGCAACTTCAAATGGTCCCAATTTAATACATGCTAGTACACAAGTCCTAGTCCTCATGATTATCAAGTTAAAAGCTTAACTAGGCCTAGGGAACCATTAAATAGATTTTAATTAATCATTTAAGTTAAAATCTCTAGATTTTCATACTTGTCCAAATGCTCTAAATTAAAGTATGTTAACAAATATGTTTAGACTTAATTTAAAAGCATACTACAAGTTCATTTCATGCAAGGTACGGCCATGGAAATTTATCTTTCACAAAAGAAAAATATTAAATAAAAAGCTCAACTCTTATTCAAATAACCCCTATTTAATATATGTTAACAAACATATTAAAGCTTAATTTATCATCATGTCACAATTCAAATCTAAGTTATACACATCCTTGAAATTTAAATCTTACACAAAGAAATAAATAATACTAACTTTCTAAATTTGATACAAGGCATACATATGAGTTGTATAATCATGAAAAACACTCAATACAACACACAAACAATCCTAAAACATTCCCTACCTCAATTTGAGATGAAAATCTCAAAAGCCATCAAAATGTAACGGCTCCGAATCCGACGAAACTACTAGGTTTTGTCGGGGACTACACCGTGTACATAACCACCATGAAAGCCCCATCAAAATCACAACTTGACCTCAAAACCAAACTCAAAATTTGGCTAGAAATGGGTTCCAATAAGGGTGAAAGATAGAGCACGGCGAGGGGAACAACAAACGTTAAGGCCGAAGACTTTCCATCAAGGAAAAGTGAACCAAAAGAGGAGAGAGAAGATGGCCGCACCCCTTGGACTGCCATGGGAGCTCCAAGTCGTGCTTAAAGAGGGGAAAAGATGAAAAATGAAAGATCTCACCCCCCTTTTATAGAAATCTCAAAAAGTGCCCCGAACGGGCCCCACCGGGTCCGGAAAAGTAAAATTTGAGCAGATGCGCTCAAATGGAAAAACTTTGTGAACGAAAAAGATTCAAAATAATAAAATATGAACAACGGAAGAAACGGCATTGAAAACAGAGCCTTGATCAGAAAGTTATGCCCAAAACAAATTTAGCACAAACCGGGGCCAGAAACCCTGAAACTGGAGAAAAACGACCAGAAGGAAATTCTATGAATTTACGAGTCAACAAAAAGTGAAAATGAATCCCGTACGAGGATCCAGGCTCCAGACGAGATATTTTGCAATAACTTTCATTAATTGCATAATGGCCCCTACAAAAAGTGAAAACTGCACTTATAGCCCAGAATGAAAATATCTTTCAAAAATATTTTCTTAAAAACCCCTAAAATAAAATATCTTCAAAATATATTTACGAAAAACACCCCAAGAAATAAAATTAATTCCAAAAATTTATGCATCCATGCCCCTATGGGCACCGGGAGCAACTAGAGTACTTTCTTGCAAAAGTAAAGATACGTATTTCGAGAAAACCACTCAAGATGAAGACACGTGAAGTTAAAAACTAACTTCGAGCACGAAAAGTAAAGTTTTGCCAAACAAGTGACAAACTGGGAAAAGACAGAATAGGGAAAAAGACGAAACAAGGAAAAGGACGAAAGACGCATAGTGTCCGAAAAGTGAAAATGCAAAATTGACTCGGTCCTCAAAGAAAGTTGTCAATCCACGGAAAAGAGTCTCAGAAACCATTTTCGAGCACTCGAGATGACACTAAGTGACACGAAACAGAGCTCAGAAGGGAAAAGACAACAGAAAAAATTTTATCCGAAAAATCCGGGTCATTACATGATGAGTACCTGAAAAATAGAGGTGGGTTAAGCCCACGAACAAGTTCTAACCTACAACAATCCAAGCAGAAACTCGATACCCATATACATTTTAACCAACTCAATAATAGCTATTAGTCCGTACGTATGTATATTCACACTACAGGACTCTCACTTGACTATGGAGAGGGTCTCAACCTGAATAGAAGGCAACACGCGAAAACGCACCCATAGGTAAGCATGAGTACCTAGACCTAACAGGGTACACCTCAACCTCTCATATCCAGCTACACATCCTACTGCATATATGCTCCCTAACCGACGACTCTGAGACTCAAGCTCACATCGCGGTACCATAAAAAATATATTTAAAGCCCGATCCTAACTATCCATAAAGAATCCAGTTAGTCATTCAGCTTGTGCATCTTCTTTGACTTAAGTATATGTAGGATTTGTTTTAAAATCCATTCCCTTATTCCGTGTAGGTAGGATATAGTATTTTGAAACCAATCCGTCCCTAGTATGTCACCGTCCCATATCAGTGCATACCATCCATCCATCCAGTAGTTAATAATACAGATATATATGTAAATACCAACTAATCCATACCATCCAGCAGTTGATATCACTAATAAAGAAAATGAATATCAACAAGTCCATAACAAATATAACCAGAATCCATCACAAGTATAATAAGAATATGTATACGACATGCTTGTTTTGTTCTACCGATACATGATTCTCCAATAAGATTAAAATATGGATAATAGGTATAATCCATTATGTAATCCACTATAAGCATAATAATAACATTATCAAAATTAACATGCTCACTTTAAACTATTCCAAGATATTCTGTAAATTTATAAGACACAATACTGTATATTTAGCAACTAGGTTCCCATTAAGCATAACAGAACAACTAAGTTCCAGTACTTGGTATGCTTACTTTTATAACATTGCGACATGATTCAAACCATAAATTCATTAAGTCTATTGCTAATTAAAATATGAGCAACCTAAATCATCCGCATCTAAGCCAACACTTAGACTTTCTGTAGAATTCCCTACTGTTTTTTACATTACTTCCTATGGTATTTTACGTATTACCATGCCTCCTGAAGCTTTAATAAGGGTTTAGACATCACTGTACTCCCCTAGAACAACTCCTAATTTAATCTGGAACCTTAAAATCCAACCCCAGTAGCCCAAAAATCGCAAAAAACCAAAAAAAACTGAAGAAACCTTGAAGGAGCCGACTCCAACCAAGTTGGAGCCGCCTCCAAAGAAGATGGAGCCACCTCTAAACCACTTAGAGCCGCCTCCAAGTCACTTTGAGCCGGCTCCATGTTTTCATGGAGCCGTCTCCTTCCTCTTTTCCTCCGTTCTGCTTACTTCCTTCAACTGTGTCCTCTCCGGCGACGTCCAGTTCATCCGTCCTAAATTACTAAGACTGCTACTAGTTTAAGTTATGTCTCAGTATGATCCAAAAACAGTTTAATGCCTTAGTCATTCACCAACAACAATCGGAACAAGAATTATACAACGAGAGGTTAGAACGAGCAGTTTATAATTCAAGAACACATGCTGTTTTAAGTAAATCAATCATGTGAACCAGAGTAATATTAAGGCTTCTCAGAGTGTCATAAACTAGTTCAACTCTCTGTACATCAGTTTACATGACTTAGATTAAGAATTTCATAGGAAAGTATGTAGAACAACAGTACACAACCCACGACCACATTCAGTTTAAAAACATCAAAGACATGAACACCAGTTTAAGTTTGATTCTTATTTATTCCTGGAGTTGAATTAGACATGCAAAGCACATAAGTCAACGGGAAAGAGTTAGGATTAGAACTTGCCTTACATCGACGTCTTCCTCAATTCCCCGGCGAACACTCTGTTTGCCCTCTCTGGTCTCCCTTTGCCTCCACCAACGTGAACAGGGTTCTCCAACCCTAGACAGAACATTACTCGTATATTTATAGGCTAAATAATCCTAGGTTTAATTATACCCTAACTGACTTACCCAGCCCATAGACCAACCTATGATATATAAACATCGGCTACAAATGTGAGATGTATAATAAAGTTAAAACCCTAACCTAATTTAATAACCTAATCTTACAACAGTGAAATTTAAATAGAATAATACAAGTAACAATTTAAATAGCACACAATAATTAAACTATTTAAATAATTCAAATAATTCACATAAAGTGCTTAAATCCATTTAATTCAAATATCAAATAATAAATGCAAATCAATAATTAATTAATTTAAATAAATACATCAGCACATAGCTACGTAAGCACCCAGAAAAAAAAAATGAAAATAATAAAATAAATAGTAAAATTTTAATTATATCCCTTTTTAAAACTAGGGGTATTACACTTAGCCACCTCCTCCTTCATGGCTCAAGCAACCCAATCACTCCCGCTCCAAGACCGAGTCGTAATCGTCACAGGCAGTTCTCGAGGAATCGGCCATGCCATCGCCCTCTACCTCGTTTCACTCGGCGCCAAACTTATCGCCAACTACACTTCCAACTCGGCCCAAGCCGACCTCGTCGCATCCGAAATTAACTCCGCCACCGGCTCTCCCCGTGCTGTCGCCGTAAAAACCAACATCTCCGATCCAGCCCAAGTCAAGTCTTTCTTCGACGCGGCCGAATCGGCCTTCAACTCGGAAACCCACATCCTGGTCAACTCGGCTAGTGTTTTGGACCACAAATGCCCAACCATATCCAATACTTCTCTCGACGAATTCGATAGAACTTTCAGTGTAAACACCAAGGGGCGTTCGTGTGCTGCAGAGGGGCGGTGAACCGCCTGAGACGCGGTGGCGGAGGGAGGATCGTCTATTTGACGTCGTTGGTGGTGGCGTTGTCACCGTCGGGTATGGGGCATACACGAGGTCTAAGGCGGCAGTGGAGGCAATGGTGAAGATACTGGCAAAGGAGTTGAATGGGACGGGGATCACGACAAACTGTGTGGCGCTGGGGGTGGTGGTGACCGAGATGTTCTTCGATGGAATAACGGAGGAGATGGTGAAGAGAGTGGTGGATCAGTGCCCAATGGGTTGACTCGGAGAGGCTCGGGATGTGACGCCAGTTGTTGGGTTTTTGGCGAGTGACACCGGGGAGTGAATCAATGGTCAGATAGTTCACGTTAGGTGGCCAAGCTGTCTGAGCTTCCATTTCGTTTAATGCTTTTAATTTTTTTTTAAAATTAACCCGGAGTGTCCTGGATGGCACGAACCCTTAGGTCTCTCAATAACCCCGACTAATCCCCGAGGACCCGGAAAGGCGCCTCCTCATCGGGGTCAGGTAAATCACTACAGGGACAACAGAGACTAACCACAAAGAACACCCAGCGGACTCGAATCTTTGACCTTGGCTTGCTTTTAATTGTGCTTTACCACTTATTTATAGTGTATTTCTTTTCTTTTATTGAGAAGGTTTTATATACAGTGCTCTTATTATTGTTATTATTGATTTGTTTTATTGTGGGTTATTCCGTGGAGTGGTAAATATGGATTATTAATACCATTTAAATTTAATAATTTATAAGATAAAAATATGTATTGACTAGTGTTTTAGTGTTAGAGATGTTCTACCTCGAATTTGGATGAGAAGTGAAATGGTACATGAGTTAGGCATTATCCCATTTAATTACTTAAGTTTTTGGGTTACATTTCGACACACTTAGGTTGTTACCTAATCATGACCTATATATACCATTACAATTGATATGAGAACCATATCCATGTAGACACTAGCATTTAATGGATTTTTGTTTTGATAAATTGAACCATCAAATATTGGTCTCGTATTTAATTAAATTATTTAATTGGCTCAAATTTGGTCAACTTAAATTATTTAATTAATCATAATATAACCGACCTGGCCAGTTATAATTGTGTCCTTGTTAAGAAATTACATATGTCATCATCATATTAATCTAAGAAGTCTATAAATAAAGGTATGGAGGAGGGAGAAAAATATCTAGAAATTGAGAGACTCGAAAATCCAGAATTCCAGAGCCGCCGGCATATTAAATTGTGCACAACAAGCACATTAGGGGATTTTATTATTTTGCAAAGTATATCATATAGGATTTTTCGTTCTTTATTTGCAGAGTACGAAAATTGTGTATACACTCCAATTCCGAACTAATCTAGTTTTGTTTTGTTTTTATTCTAGCTGAATCGTGAAATTGCAATTATAAACCAATGTTAGTATTTTGTTTACCAATTCCATTTCAAAATAGAGTGCCATTATGAGAGGTCTCTGTATATATATATATATATGTTCTTGTTGTGATTGGGTACATATATTGAGACGCATATATAATAGCTTGAAATAGATTTTATGATAATTATGCAACCAAAACTTCATTCCAAAGTTCATTTGCAGTAAATTACATTAAATAGTCAAACAGTTATAAAAAAATAAATATTTATTTAATTTGGTCAAATTAGACTATCAACTTTTATTGTCTCATATAAATTTATTTTATAATATTTTGATCAAATTACAATATCAAATAATTTTTACATTATTATTTTTGTCCAAAATGTGCTAATTTAAATAAGGGTTTAGAAGAAATGTCACGAGTCAATCTCAAAATAGAATTGCTATTCAAAGTCACTAGGAATCTAGATCTTGTAAAAAAGCATGCATTAAATGCATTACCAAACTTGAAAACGGTTAAAATAAAATACACAATATTTTATGTAAATAATATAAATAATGGATAGTTTCTTTAAAATTGAGGATACTAAAATTCCCAGCAATGATATTTAACAAAAAGTGGCTAGTGTAATTTATTAATACACTTGCAATTGCTCATGATACCCTTTTTTAGCTTCTAGGGTCTATTTCTTAGTTCAAGATTCCTTTTACTAACTGAAATTAAAGAATTAGTAGATCCGTTCCGCCCAAAATGGGAATGGGCTAGGGTTATGATGAACATATAATCATTGAATCAACTCGATCATTTGCGATCAAGAAGTACTGGATTTTCTTTCGGATAGGCCTGAAAGGAGAAAGAAGCCTGGAATGCCAACTGGCGTCTGTTATTGAATTCACCCGACCCGATAGTACCCATTTTGGGAACGTCCAATGCCAAAGTCACAGAATGGGTAAGTCGCCAATTAAGAGATTGTTGTAGGAGAAGTGAATGTAATTGGGACAGTGCTTGTATAATTTTGTGTAATAATAGAACGATATAAAAAAAATTAATCAATTCAAACAAAAAAGAAAAGAAAAGGGGTTAGTCAGTTTTACATCTTTCACTTTCATTATAAAATTACGACAATGATGCAAATAAACATGGTTTGAAACTTCTCAACTCCCTCAATATTTCTACCATTTGCCACCTTTTCATCGCCATTCATGGACGAAAAGATAACACATTCGAAATCTTTATAAAATGCATGAGGATCTTCGGTAGATCTTTTTACCTAGACGTGCACTATACCTCACTGATGGATTCTAGGGTCCTCGACGCCATACTCCATTTATGTTCAACTTCTGTACCACAATTAAGTCATGAATTCGCCAAGGAATTCTTTGTCGACATTGGAATCAAATGTCTCCAATCATGTCCGACATCACAGCATTCAAGAAACGAGTCAAACGAGATTGTTAAACATAGTGTGAGAACCGTAGATTTGTTGGTAAATTCAAACCTGAATACGATCATTTTCACTTAACTGGTTCTTGATGGTGTGAAAGGTTAGGAATGAGAAGGGTTGTGGATTTTGGCGTTGTGGGTTCGGATGAATTATTGTTTGTTGTCTGAGTTATGGGTTTGAAATAGTTTAATGGGTGTTGTGGTGGCGAGTGGTGGAGAAAGAGATGGTGAAAGGGTGGTGGAGGATGACGTTGTTAAATTGGTATTACGGGATTTTGGAAGTGAAAACACAATTGTTCAAATGGGTAGAGAGATTGAGTCCGGTTATCCCGTTAAAAATTGGTATAAATCATTTGTTATTTAGGATAAGTGTCAGAAATTTATTATACCACATCTGTTAGAGAATAAAGTCCATCCTCTTAGAACATGACATAAGTATTATCCAATGTAATTTACCTCATTATAAAATCAACCTAGTTAAATTTAAGGACTAATGTTATTAATTTGTTTATTTCAAAATGCAAGGATTTTTTATTTTTATTTTTATTTTTTAATTTTTTACTTATAAATGTTCTTAGAGTGACTTAAACATTCCATCTTTTGCCTTGAAAATAGATTATTATACTTATAAGCGCTGAATATTGCACATTCAAGCCCTTAAAGTTGCATATCTTAGTTCTTTAATAATGATTATGCAGTAGTATTTATATAATTTACTTGGTTTCAGTTATTTTTAGGTGTTCATTGTCAAATTTGGCCAATTCTACCTAATTCAGACCTTTAACGGTGTTTCCAAGGATCGAGAGGAGCAATGACATGTTCGGGGACAATTCAATGCTTAAAATGATGAAAAAGTGAAATTTATGAAGTTAAGATAGGTCATAAACACCCTAGCAATATATTTACATGTTACAAGCTTTGCAAAGATCAAGAATTTATTTGTCAATGTTACGATCGATCGCCACAGCTCACCTATGATCGATCTTAGGTAATCAGAATTAAATCCTGATAGCTACGGGATTTGCATGTTTTACTTATTTCTTACCATACAAGGGCCGAACTTCATCAAAAGATCATGGTTCACATTTGGGCCCGTTCTGAGGTTATTTAATTTATAATTACCGCAATTGAAATGGGAGATTAGAGACGAGAATATTATACAAGTTATAACGATAAATTGGAGGCTAAGGGCTTTTCTCCATTGTTGATCGTTGAAGAAGGTGGTTACTATCAGAAATAACAGTCCATGGAGATGGCATTCAACACGTTAACGAAAATTTCTTCCTTATCCATGAGTAGCTAAATCCCTTCTTAGAGTATTGACGTAGCCCTAACCAAGTAATATGTGTTAATTGTTCTTATTTTTCGAGATCTTTTATGGATCATATATATTGATTGCATAGTTAAGAGCAATTGACTTAATTGTACTATGCATTTGGGATTTAATGATTATAATCGATTTTAATGAAATCTCTATATTGTCTTATAATTGATTTTGCTTTAATCGAATTCAAACTTCTATTATTTTATGTGATTACAAGAGTAATGATCATGCAATGCAATGATACTTAACGAATATATGAATGAATAGTTTAATAATTCATGTATAGGAAGACGGGTTGTACTGCATAGTAGATTAGAGTACTGCATAGTATATTTTATGGGGAAGACGGGTTGTCCGTGCCAACCGAATATGAGTTATTCTTAGTACTTGCTCATATATATCTTTATAATTGAATTGGAAGTGAACGTGATGCCACTCGATTCCCGAATATACATATATATGAATTTCCCCATAAAATATTACGATTGATCGTGTTATGAAGTTAGTGGCGAAGTCAATTCATAAGTTCCTATTCTCTTGATACCTATCATCTCATAACTTAGTTTAATTTCAATTTTTACATTCATTACAAGTAGAAATAACAATTAAACAAATCAACTCTTCTCTTGAATCGAAATTTGAAGTAATTTTATAATTAACAATTTTAATACGATCATTGAGATTTGACACCCTCTATATGGTTATATACCATAAGAATTTATTTTATTACGAGTGATTTATAATTGATAGAAATATCAACGCATCGTGTACCATCAAATTATGTTATTGTCATAAAACATAAGGGTATCTAAGAAAGTTACAATAGAGTTATCTCTTTATTTATTTATTTTTTTAAATATAGCTGACAACCACCTATTTCTTACTACTTAAAAAGAAAATAAAAATTTAAGTGAATGAAATTTCACTTATACGTAAATATTAAATGCTAAAAAGAAAGAAAAAAAAAGTGATAGATTAAAACGGATAAATATGTGGATAGGATTGCAACACCAAATTATTTTGTGTAGTTCAATTGCAATGTTAAATGCGCCCAAGATTATTATTGACTTGAAAAATGAAATCAGGCTCTCATTGATGCCATACAAAAGACTAATCAATTTTATTTCCTTTGCACCATCCATTTTTCTTCTTCATTTTTTTTCTTATGAATATTCAAACGCAAAAAAATAGATTCTTATATTTTTAAAAGTAGATTTATTTTTTTAATTTTGCTATTTCATCTCTTAAATAGCATTTCTTATTCCTTTCATTTAAATCACAAGTGACTTTTTTCACACGTAGAAAAACAGTTGGTGCATCACAAAGTGTTACGGAGAATAATTTATAAAATTAAAAGGTGGAGCGTCAAACTCTATTTATGTAAAAGTCAAGTATTTGTAAAAAAAACAAAGCACAGAAGAAAAAAACCACAAAATAAAAGTCCGTGCCACGGAATTTTTTAGTTGTTTTATTTTCTCAATATTTGCGGAGGGTACAATTGTCACTTTACCTTCTCTTCACTCACTAGGGTTCCAAATTTCCGTAATAAAAAAAAGGTAAAAAAGAAGAAGGGCATTAGCAGGTCAGATATATCGTGCCACCGGCTGGTGAATCCCTACCCGGTAACCGTCTATAAATATAGACCGACCTAGATAAAGGAGCACCGATCTCCCTCTCTCTCATCCTTTCTCTCTCCATAACGCTGTCTTTCCTTCCTCGCCTCATATATCTTCAGGCCAAATCAAAACCCTCCCTCTCTATCTCTCCCCCTCATATAAGAGGGCTTCTAATCTTTACAATACTTGCATATATAAGGCACTTGCTTTTCAAAATTTGGCGCTCTGGTCAATTTTCCCACTCTTTCTCACTCGATTCTACAGAAATTTCTTGGATTTTTCCGATCTGAACGAACCCTAGATTTCTCTTTATTCGAATTGTTTTGGATCTGTCATCTGTTTGTCTCAGATCTTTCTTGTTTTTGATCGAAAACTACTAAGAATCGATTTGTCGAATTTTATTTTTCATTATACTCTACTTTTGAAATTGAAATTAAAATTGGGTAAAGGTTGTGAAGAGGGCAGGGCATAAGTATATAAAAGTTTGTGAAAATTGAAGATTAACGGGTCGATTCTTGATCGGCTGGGTTAGGAGGGATATTAGGGTTCCAAAAAGTTTGTTGTTTGGGGAAGAGAAGAGGGGTAGATACCGTAGATGGCGGATCAAGTCTTGGAAGGGAGCCAACCTGTGGATCTTTCCAAGCACCCGTCTGGCATCGTTCCTACTCTTCAGTAAGTCTTCATCTCCTTCAATCAATTCCTCAGGTAGCTGTTTTTTTATGTAGGCGGCTGCTATTAGTCTTTGTGGTCGTGTATATACACACACACACACGCATAAACGCAAACGCATATTACAGCCTTCAATAGTTTGGGAAACACAAACGACCTGGACATAAGATACGGTTTCTTTTGGAATGATCACGAAGGGTGTGTGTATATATATATATATTCTTTTCGGTGTGTGCTTTTTTACACATTTCCAGTGGAGTTGGATTACATAAAGTGTATCTCTATGATCAAATGATATAAATATCGTTTTGGGCTCTCCTCTACAGTCCTGTAATTCAAATTTTGCATTTCATAAGAACAGTCTTTTATAATTGAAGAAAAACTGATTATAAGTGTACAGATATGGTAATTCAAAGACAGAAAGCAATTTGAAAAAGAAAAGAAAAGAGGATTCTTTTACAAAGATGGAAGTAAGTAGTGTCCATAGCAATAATGTGCAAACATACATAAATCAGCAACAAGAACAACAACATTGCCTTTTTCTTGATGGGTTGTTTGCGTGTCTTAAACAATTTTGCGTGTTAAATGTATTTTGTATATATTGTGTTGTTTCTAATTATCATCGTTTGGCTGGGTTTTTTCAGCATGGCAATTGAAAGATTTAATCATTTGGTTTAGAATTTTGGCTAAAATTGACTGTTGTTTTGAATCACTCAAGCTTATGCTTAGGGTTCCTAATATTATTTCTATTTCATTCTGTCAATGCTTTAGTTCTTATGCTGTCTTACAAAAGATGCCTCCTCTTCGTGTCATTTGATTATTTATACTAAATCATTCAATGTAACCCTATTGTGTTATGCTTCTCCAGAAACATAGTCTCAACGGTCAACTTGGATTGCAAGTTGGAACTTAAAGCCATTGCACTGCAAGCCCGAAATGCAGAGTATAATCCCAAGGTGTGCAATTTCCTCTAAAAGTTAATATTTATAGTTATGGATTGGAAGTACATAGATGATGATTTAGTCTTTGCAAATAATTTGAGGGAGAGAGAGAAAGATGCACTATACCCATGCATACGATGGCTTATCTTAGGCTACTTGCTTTTGTCCCAATTGGAAGTTTCTTTTGTCCCCATTTACCTTTTTGATTACTCATTTTCTTTTTTGTCTCTGTTTTGAATCCAACAGCGTTTTGCTGCTGTTATTATGAGGATAAGAGAACCAAAGACTACGGCTTTGATTTTTGCCTCTGGGAAGATGGTGAGTTTTGTGTTTTGTCATATAATTTGCAATTCTTGTCATCTATGAGTCTATGCCACGAGTTTATGTCATCTGTTGCTTTTACAATTGTCAAATTAAGTGAATAAATTGAGATGTCCTTGTAATATCTTTTTGGGGGATAATGTTTGCTTCCTCAATCATTGTTAGTGTTGTTTGTGAGAACTTCTATTTTTATGCACCACTCCTTGTAGGTATACAATCTAACAGCAATTTGTTTACTTGTATTGATCAGCATGCGGTGAATGGTATGTCACAGGTTTAAGATATCTCTTTGGTGTCTGTTCGTGGACATGGATATGGGCTTGTTTAGTGGCCTAGAGAAACTGTCAAGTGACTCAAGTCCATGCAGACACCATAAATTTTAAGATGGAGATGCTTATGTTCATGTTATATGGATGTAAAGCTATATACTTCTGTATGTGCTTATGATTTTGTGCCTTCTTTAAAGCATGGATCATTGATATCATATTCAACTTTAAATACACTGGCTTTTTAGCACAAATGCTTGTTAAAGTACCAAGGTAACTGATGGAAACTTGGAAGTAATTAATTCGGCTCAAGTCCTGTGAGAATTTTTTTGAACGCGTTCATGTAAGATCAAGTATAATTCTTCTGCACTTCTCTTTTCAGTGATACCAATCAGCTTCCCTATATAATCAAGTAGTGGTACATAATTGTTAAATGGGTCTAATATGTTGTATATTTTTGTTCAGATGCTAATCAGCTTGATTTTAAGTTTTTCTTTTTGGGTGGAACTTATATTTGCTGACTTCAACTTTATTTTCCAAAAGTACCTTCATATCTTAATATTTCAAATGACTGTTTTTGACACTAAACTGTTGGAACTTCTGGATGTATAATAAATGTTCTTGTTGCTGTATATCTTTTTGTCTTGTCTTGATTTTTAATGGTTCTCCATGCGATCTGTGTTAAGTTTTGCCAAATTGATTTTAAACAAGCTTACGAGCTTAAAGTTCTTCATTGATGCCTAATATATTAGGTTTGCACTGGAGCTAAGAGCGAACAACAGTCAAAACTGGCTGCAAGGAAGGTATGCAAAGATATCTGGAATTCATAAATATTTAAACTTGTAATTGTGACGTTATCAATAGTTGTAAATTTAAATGCAACTTAGGTGGATTATTTATTTATTTATTAATATTATTTTTGTTTTGATTTTGTATCCATTTACTTCCAATGACCTTCAGATAGACTATTTTTCTATGATTTCTTGATTGAAATTTGAGGCCCGTGTCAATTTGAATTGTCTAGAATTCTGCTGCAACTGAGTCCATTCACGAGAGATTGCTGTTAACACTTTCAATAATGCTACGTCACTAGCTCCTTTTCAGTATAGATATAGTTACAATTATCTAAGCTGGAAATAATTCTGGGGAGTTTTCTCATCTGACATTATATTTTGTCTTCCAGTATGCACGTATTATTCAAAAACTTGGGTTTCCTGCCAAGTTCAAGGTACTCTCTCCCTCTCTCTCCGTGCGCATGATTGTGACTAGCACAAATGCATGCTTTTTACTGCTAAGCTATACTTGCGTACCGAAAGCTAACTAAACATTTGTTTCTCCTTTTTTTTGTCCCATTATTCTGATATATAGGACTTCAAGATTCAGAACATAGTTGGCTCCTGTGATGTGAAGTTTCCTATCAGACTTGAAGGGCTAGCATATTCCCATGGTGCCTTTTCAAGTGTAAGTCACAATATGTCAAAAAATTCTCATTTCAAGAAATAAGGTCTGATGGATAAATTCTTTTATTGAGGGTGCGTTTAGTAACGTTTTCGTTTTCTGTTTTTGTAGTCGCAAGGAAATGGAAACATAATTTTGTTTTTCGAAGTAAAAACAGAAAGCAAAAATAACGTTTAGTAACCTTTGTTGTTGCCACAATTTTAATAACAAAAAACATAAAGCAGTGTTTAGTAAAAACATTTGTTACAAAAAGGAAAAAAAAATACAGGACAAGATAAGCGTACAATTATATAATGTATATATTTAGAATATAAAAATAGATTTTATATATACGTATATATTAACAAAAAATTTGAAAACAAACCACAACCCATACATGTATAACAATCAGAAAAAGGGAATATATATATATATATATATTAACAAAAAATCTGAAAACAAACCACAACCCATGCATGTATAACAATCAGAAAAAGAAAAAAAAAAAATACAGGGCAAGATACTAGCAAGACTGATTCTCCTCCTAATCGGAAACAAAAAACTATTAAATCCACAACCCATACGGGCAGATACTATTCAAGTCTTAGATCTATTGAATAGAGGAGAGAGAATGAGATATGAGGACGTACCTTTTTGAGAAGAGAGAAAGAGAGACGTGAGCCCTGTGATGAAGAGAGAACAATGAAGAAGTACTAATGGAAGAGTAAAGAGAAGAAGAAAGTACTGATGGAGTAATGTCAGCAGTTGTGTATTAATGGAAGAGTAATGTCAGTTGTTGCGTAAAAAATGAGGGAAACAGTTGTGAAAATGTTTCCTCTGTTACAGTGAAAAAACACAAGAAACATCATTTTGATGTTTTCTCTTTCTTTCACAAAATTGAGAAATGTTTTTCATAAGAGGAAACAAAAACAAATTACTAAACATGATTTTTGTGTTTGTTTCTCTTTTTTAAGGATTGACAACAGAAAACAAAAAATGTTTTGGGTTACTAAACACACCCTGTGTAGTATTAAATATATATATATTTTTTCAATTCCATGAAGTTGGGCTTCTTTTGCTGACATAAAAATATCCTTTCCGTGGCTTCATGTACAACCCATAATCACTAAGATGACATTTTCTTTTATAAAATCTAAACGTTTTCTGAGGTGTATGCTTCTGCTGTATGCACATGCTTTTTATGGGCACTTCATTAGGGGTGATCGATCTGTGTTTTATTGTTGCAGTATGAACCAGAATTATTTCCAGGCCTTATATATCGTATGAAGCAACCGAAGATCGTGCTTCTCATATTTGTGTCGGGGAAGATTGTTCTTACTGGAGCAAAGGTGATGCAGGCTCTCTCTCTCCATCTTTTGAAATATATTTTGTGGTGATCTTGTTGTATTCTTTGCTCACTGATTTTTGTTTCTGATTCCTTAGGTGAGAGATGAGACATATACTGCTTTTGAGAACATCTACCCCGTCCTTACAGAGTTCAGGAAGAACCAGCAATGGTATGGCATGATCTCTCTCTCTCTCTCTTTCTCTCTCTCATACACGGTAGTGTCCTTGTAATGAATTAGAACCACATGCGTGTGAGGGAGGATGGCTGTTATGGTTATTTTTTCTTTGGTTTATGTAATTTTCTTTGGTCCGAAAGCATGATCTGTGTTATTATCAGTCATTTTTTTAAAGAAGTTAAATTTCTTGTCTTCTATTTTCTCATGGCAGATGTGTTCCAGGAAAAGTATCAGCTTCCGGTGACAAGCTCAACTGCAAACATTGCTCTTTTCTAGGCATGTTAGTAAATGCAGTGGGTTCAACTGTGAATATGCGGAACTGGGACTCCTAGATGTGCCTCTGATAAATTAAAGTTGTGTCAGTTTCTAAATATTTTTCATCTTCCTGAGTGTGGGTATTGTTCCCCAACCTTCGAAAAGCAGTGGGCAAGATCCCATTGCTGTGACCTGGGTGACTGAAGAATGTTCATGTAGTGTCTGCCAATTATTAAGGTTGATGGCAGAGAGAGTGGACTGAAGAACAAGTAGAGTACCTTTTGGGTTCTTTAATGTGGACTCTTCTGTTATTGATACATAAATCCGATTTTGCTTGTAGGGCCCTTATTGTGATATGAATGACTCATTCTGATTTTGAGTCTGAAATTTTATTCTTGTATAGTGGATTGGTTGGCTTAACAACGTTGCGATGCGTGGGTGGTTCTGCTGTGATGTTTGTTTAATGCTTGCTGAACATAATATAATGTGTTGAGAAGTTGATTATGGCTGCTTGACGATCTCAAACTTGTGCCCTTGCCACTTTTAGAGTGTTTGCATAGTGCGCAGGTCTAGTCTTAAACTATGGGCGATTGTGTTCCATATTAGATCTCTTGACCTCAAATTTCCCTCGCAGTCTTAGTGAGAAAACACATTGTTATTAATTTTCTCTTCCCTAGAATTACTCTGGAAGTGGTTTGTCACTCTCTCTAATTGCCCGACTTGGTGGTAGTCTTTGTATTCGGTCCCTTAACTGTTTTCTTTGTACATGTATAAACTATCTTGAGTGATTTCATCCCATTTTAGGAGTGTATCTTTTTCCAATTACTGAGTAGTATTATTTTTATGTCCTACAATGTATCCATCTTAAACATTCAACATTTTCCGAGTGTTTTTGTTCCCCACTGATTGCAAAGAGTGTTTTCTTGGCTACTCAATATTTGCCCCGCTAGTTGATAATGTTATGTTGAGGAAATCAGACACTTGAGCTAGTTGGGCAGATTGTTGACTGAAGATTTTGGTTCTAAAACTTGTGTTGATCTGGATTATTAGAGGGGTTCTTGTGCTATTAGAGGGTCATCTCTTTGTGGTGCAAAAATTGTTGTTTCCAACACCCTTCCCTTGCCCTCAATGTGTTGCAAGACTTACTATTGTTTAAATGTTGTCTTAGAGGAATTAAAGAAAGGAGGCCGTATTCACGATTGAACTTCAATCTTCAAAGGAAATGACATTTTTTACCATAAATTCATAACTAAATTATTATTATTTTTAAATCTCACAATTACCTTTTTAGATATATATCAAACTACCTCTTTCTCTAATTAATATATGATTTTTTTGGTCTGTTTTTTTTTTTTACACTTATTTGTTCAGAGTTAATTTGGAATATTTTAATAATGAATTCACCTAATTTATGATAAAAGTCCTATATATTTTGACAATAAAATCACAAGAAAATGAAAAGAACAGTAGCAAGAAGTGCAGTAAACGAGATAAGATGCTTGAAGTACCACTATGAAAGATAAGAAAATCTTGAGTTATTCGTTAGCTTGCTTATACATTATTACTTCTTTAATGGTCATCCATTTAGAGTCCACAATAGCTATGCATATGCCTTGGCTATTAAGAAAAAGAGCTTCCATGTTGTTGGGTAAGTTTAGAGAATTGTTGGGTAAGTCTATATTATGTTGTTTCTTAAATTAAGCATGTTGTTTATGTTCCATAAAAAAAATTAATAGAAGAAGTAAAGAAGGAAAAAGAGAGTTAAACTTTAAATAATAAAAAAGGGTAGTTCTTCTATCATAAAATAATGAGTGAAGCATTAATTAGTTCAGAAAAGTGGAGTGAATATTGCCTCCTTTAAAGAATTTTTGAGTTTAGTTGGATCCAACTTTGCTCCACCATAGGGTTGCTATAGCCTATTGAGTCGAGTCAAGCTTGAAGCCAATTTTGAAATCGAGTCGAACACCAATGTGAATGTTTAGATTTCAGCATACACCATTGTAATGCCAGCTAAAGCTTAGCTCCAAAGCAACAACATTTGCAACAGCCTTCTTGTAACCACCAGGCTGTGCTCAGGAACAACTACGAAATCATCTTTAACATAAGGTAGGGCATTAGAAAAAAAAACACAAGCACGCATAAAATTATTACATGATTAAAACCACGTGAAATGAAATTAACGTGTAAATAAAAAAAGCTGATCCATTAGTATTTGCATGTATATCGGACTGTCAATTTGTTATTGGTTTGGTCACATGATCCCGGACCTTGTACAAATTTTTTTTTTAATATTACATGTTAATATTTTTTAAATATTTAAATCACCCTTGTTCAAACATGAATTTGGACTCTTTCCTTTGCAGTAGACTATTCATTGAATCCTTTCCTTGGCACCAGATGATTCAGTGAAATGAGAGGGAGTGAGTGGGCTCCACAAATAGAGTGGATCGGAGTTCTTCTCACCATGCTCTTCCAACCCACAACAATTGAGTAAATATACAGTTCTTCCGTGTAAATTGGATAAAATCTAAGTTACACAATTTTTCTTACCAAGCGTCGCTTTTACATTATGAGTGTGCTTTCGTTCTCACGCTCCGTGCACATTTTCACTCAAATTCTCACTATTTATAACATAATTTTACCCTTTTTATACTCTCGCATTCGAATTAGCTTTCTCTTTATGCGATTTAGGATATTAAGATAAGGTAATCATCTTTTAAGTTGAAGTGTGAGAGTAAATAACAAATTAGAGACTTCTAAAAGACACGAACAAAAGTGTCCTTTTACCATTTTCTCGATCCAAGCACGTCCAATGTTTCACGATCCCAACATAACTCATATTCAAAATGTTGAACATGAATTGATCTTGAGATGGATAAAATATGCCATTTTGGATTTGTCTCGATATTTGCCTTTTATATATATAAAAAATTGAATATATATAAAAAATGTAAACAAATTCTTAATAAATTCGTTTTGAAATGATTAATATATAATAAATCAAGTTTTAAAGGAAAAGAAAAAGGTCGATTACGATTATAAGTATATACAATATATTTTAAAACTTCATTAAAATTTAAATTGAGGTTGGGATCAAGTTGCTGACATTTCAACTTGAGGTCAACCTGATTAAGTTTATGGTAATATATTTTAATCCAAAATCTCAACTCTAATTATACAAATAATCAGGGATGATAATTTTTTTCGACCTGTCGAGTTTCTATCCCGCCCCGCTCCTAATGGGGTAAATTTGGTAGCCTCCAAATGGGTTTGGAACAAGTATGATAAAATAATTGAAAACTCGAAACAGGTTTGGAACGGGAGTGAATTTATTGATGAACCCTTCCTGATTATGTATGTACCTTTAATTTTTTTTTTTAATAATTATATAAAATATATATTTAATATTATAAAGACTTGTTATTTTGCTGAAAATATCGGTTAATATATTAAAAATTCATTATTTAGTTATTTAATAGTTGGACCAACTTATTTATCAACCTAATTTGAATACATTGAACTGATTTTATTTGACTAAATAATAAAATTGACATAACACACCCTACCCTATAATTAAACAAAGTACGCGTGTCGAGTTGATACTTTGTCTGTCGGTGTAAAAGAGAGAGTATATTAATTACAAACTCGTCCTAAAATAATAATAAAGTTAGTAATGAATTTTCTAACGTGATGAAATAGAGTTTAATCAAATTTGCCCCAACTCATCGCTTGCCATCCCTACAAATAATTGTCTAAAATCTTCAAATATCAAATTGAACACTGCGGTCAGCCCACTCAAATTAGATAGTAATAATAGAAGATGGTCCGGGTCCGGGTTACTTAATAATTTTTCCAAGATAAACACAATTAAGTCACGTGGACGAAAGATAAGTAGAGGGCAAACTTGTAATTTGGCGAATAAGAAGTTAAGAGCTGAAGATATTTGGGAATTGGAAGGAGGGAATATGTGGTAACGGATTCTTCCTACAAAAAGAAAAATCAAACGCAAGTTTTCCCACAACTATCACACTTCACATTTTAGTAAACTAATTTGGGTTTGCAAGTCAAGTGAGGGTTTCGGTGAATCTTCCAAACAGAACTCACACAAATCCCCTTTCTCTCCCTCATCTTTAATGGCACAGTTTACAGCACAAGGACGCCTTCGGTTGCTCTACAACGGTGATGGAGTGTCGAATGGTTTGGAACCCAGAGACCCATTTCCCCAAAACGCTCACTATAAAGTTCTTGGTGGTGGGTTGAGGTTCGCCGACGTAGCCCCAATTCCATTTCGATTCTTCAAGCGTGATCTCAGATTCCATGGTTCTAGTAACAGATCATCGTCGTCGTCCTCTGTGAACAAATCCAGCCATTTCAATGCGGAGTCGCGCTTAAATGTTGGGAATGATGGTATTTACGATGACTCCGCGGACTCTGAATTTGAGAGGGACGAGTTGGCTTGTTTTAGAGGTTTGGTCTTGGACATCTCTTACCGGTTCGTTTCCTTTCATAAATTTTTATTCGCTTTATTGGAAAATTTTATTGCATTTGGTGTTATGGGTTTTTGATGTGGAACAATTTGAGACAGAGTTTTAGAGGAACTAGGTTATTTTTCTTGGAGGGGGTAAAGATTATAATAAGTGTTTGTTTGAAGTTCCAAATGAGGTTCAACCTTAATTTGATGAAATTATTGACCTTGTACCTGAGAACTTTGGATGACCTTCCAACCCATGAAGGAAATCAATCATTTATAGATGATATTCTTGGCTTGAGTCTACCTTATTTACAGTATTAATGCTCGAGTATATTGGAGCATGCTGAGTTGAAAAAGTAGGTTTCATGACTTGTTAAGAAGAGAGAGCACAAATATTTGTGCATTTCCTGCTCTTCCTACCCCGAATAAGGATGGGACTTGGAGAGATCTTATGACTTATAAGTGATATTTGCCAGCTCTGGTTCTCAAGGGAAGAGTGAAAGATAGGTTTCAAAGACCAGAGAGGGTTTTTATGAGTTGCTCTTCATGCCATTGGTTTGTCTAAAGCTCACGAGGGTCCTTGTGCAATTCTTGCTTTTCTCACCCTGAAAAAGGATGACCCTTCAAGGATGTGCATCGACATTCACTTTATCAACAAAAATACTACAAAGTATAGGTTATTCATGTTTTGGCTTGACGAAATGCTTGGCATGTTGAGTGGTGCAAAAATATTCTGCAAGGTTAATCTAAGATTGGATATCAAGGGACTAGGTACAACTGGGAATATAATGGTTTCTTTGGTTCATTTACCTTTTCCAGTCATTCCTGTTAGAATGTTATATATATATATACACACACACAAACACGTGTTGGGTCATTATGTAATTACATATAGTTGATAGGGCCCTTGTGTTATTAAGTAAGAATTTTACCCTTTATATAAGCCTTATTAGGCTTAGTTTACTGTGTTAAATATATACAAGAAATGGTTGCTCTCTCTCTCTCTCTCACATATGATTTTGAACATGGTATCAGAGCTACACGATCATGGGTGTGAGAGTTTGTAATTGGGTTGTTCTTGTATATGATCGGCATCGCGATTGTGGTGTTGGTGGTCTCTGCCGGCAGTTCCTCGTTCGTCGCCATCAACAGCTGATTGTTCACCGTCGTCAGATCTGCAGCCTCGTTAGTCGTCGTCAGATCTGAAGCTTGTTCATCGCCATCTCTGCCTTGTTCGTCGTCGCCGGCAGCTCCTCTTTGATTGTCAGCAAGCTCGCCGACATCTGCCGTCTCGATTTGCAGATTTGCAGAGGTGAGGTTCGTCTTTTTTGGCCGGAAGTTACAGCGGTTGCTGCTTATTGATTCGGCCGTTGCTTGTGATTGAGTTGCTGTCGCCTCCGCTACGTTGTTCACCGGCGTTTGTGAAGGTGTGAAGAAGAAGACCCGTGTTTGGCTACACGGTTATGCTATTCCAACCCTGGGATAGCTATTCCAAACCTGGTTTACTAAACCTGGGATAGCCCAGATCCGGCCCGTTTGCCTAGAACCGGACCGTTTACCCAGATCCGGCCCGTTTGACCAAGTTCTGCTAGAATACAGATTCTGCAAAAAAAAATTTCTTCTCTGTTTTGCTGGATTCAACATGGCGTCCAGTCCGACTTGCTTTCTCCCGCGTCCAGTCTTCATTCTCCCATGACTTCAGTTAAACTCAATGGGAAGAATTACATACTGTGGGCTATATCGGTTGCAATTTTTCTCAAAGGCAGAGGTCTTGGTACTCATCTGACTAAAGATAAAATCAAGGAAACTGATGCTTCTTTTGCTGCATGGGAAAAGGGATCATCTCTGTGATGATAAATAGTATTGAACCCCAAATCAGTTCAACCTTACTTTATTTGGATACTGCCAAGGAGATATGGGACAGATTGCAGCAATTGTATTCTGGGACAGGTAATATCACTCGTGTTTATGAGCTCTGTAAGCAGTACTTCAATCTTGAACAAGGTAATTACAGTATAGAAGAGTATTATTCCAAAGTTGTGGGAGTCTGGGAGGAGCTGAATTTGTATCAACCCATTACTGTTGATGTTCGAAGTATGCAACAACAGCGTGGGGACTTTAATGTTGTCCGTTTTCTTACTGGTTTGTCATCAGCATATGAGTCTCTTCGTGCACAGATTATGGGCAGTCCCACACTTCCATCTTTTGCTGAGGTGTTTTCTCGACTTCAGCGTGCTACACTTGCAAGTGACACCTCCAATTTGAATACTGGACAGAGTGGTGAGCGTTCAGCATTGGTAGTTTCAAAGGGTGAACATAATGCTTATCGTGGAGGTCGTGGGGGACGTTCCACACGTGGTGGTCGTGATTCACGGGGAGGACGTGGCTGTGGCAGGGAATCAAGAAAATGTCCTCATTGTGGTCTTTCTAATCATACTATGAACTTTTGTTGAGACCTTCATGGCAAACCATCTAGTTATGCAAATCAAGTTTCCTCCTCTCCTCTGGATCTCACAACGTAGCTGAATCAGACACGGTCCCTGTTCCACGGGATGAGTATACTCAGTTTTTGTCTTATAACCAAGCATCTAATTCATCTTCCACGGCTACATTTGCCTAGTCAGGTACTGCACACACGTGCCTATTGTCTTCCACTCGCAGTCCTTGGATCATAGACACTGGAGCATCTGATCATATGACTGAATGTTCTTCTCTTCTATCTGATTTTAATTCTGTACCCCTTTCTCAAAGTGTTACTCTTGCTAATGGTTCATCCACTAAGGTTTCAGGTTTGGGGACAACTCAGCTTAGTGATTCCTTGTCTCTCTCGTCCGTTTTACATGTTCCTCAGTTTCCTTTTAATTTAATGTCTATCAGTAAGCTTACTAAATCTCTCCAGTGCTCTGTTACATTTTATCCTACTTCTTGTGTGTTTCAGGATCTCAAGACGAAGAAGAAGATTGGTACGAGGCATGAAGTTGGTGGCTTATATTATTTTGATTTGGAACCTTATCCTGTGGCTCTTCAGTCTTCTCTGTCTCCATTCCAGTGGCACTATCGTCTTGGTCACCCGTCACTTCAAGTTTTGCAGCGTCAAGTTCCTAGTCTTAGTCATTTAAAATTCTTGTCATGTGAAGTTTGTCAACTTAGTAAGCACCATCGCGTGTCTTTCAAGTCTAGGGTTAATAATCGTGTCTCTAGTCCTTTTCATTTGGTTCATTCAGATGTATGGAGTCCAATAAAGCATTCTTCAATAAATAAATTTCATTATTTTGTGACATTTGTGGATGATTATTCTCGCTTGACTTGGTTGTTTCTAATGAAAGATCGTTCTGAGTTATTTTTAATTTTTCAAAAATTTTGAAAATAAATCAAAACTTAGTTTGGATGCCCAATTCGTATTCTACGTTCTGATAATGCTAAGGAATATTCTTCAACTCCCTTGATACATATCTTAATGATAAAGGAATTATTCATTAAAATTCATGTGTATACTCCTAAACAAAATGGAGTTGCAGAACGTAAGAATCGACATCTCTTAGAAGTAACTCGTGCTCTTTTGTTTCATATGCGTATGCCTAAACGGTTTTGGGGTGATGCTGTTCTTATTGCCTGTCATCTTATTAACCGTTTGCCGTCATCTGTATTAGATGGCAAATCTCCACATTCTATTTTATTTCTTGATTCTCCCTTGTTTTCTCTTACTCCTAGAATTTTTGGATGTGTATGTTATGTCCACAATCTTGGTCCTGGTTTTGATAAATTAGACCCACGTGCCACAAAGTGTGTATTTCTTGGCTACTTTCGTTCTCATAAAGGTTATCGCTGCTGATAGGGAAAAATAAACCTAACCTATCTTGACCTAACGATAGAGGCAACTAAGTATTGACTAGCCGCCAGATCTCTTCTACTTTCGAAAGATAATATTTCGCTATCAAGGATAACGATTTCCATTAGATAAGTTCCATGAGTTAAGGATTATGATATTCCCTTATCAAGAATAAGGGAAGTGACGATAAATAGGAAGACGACTCGGGAATAAGGTACGACGAAAAAACTATTATTAAATCCCTGCCTTTCTTTTAGACCTCCGGTGACTAACTTGATCGTCGGAGAGCTCTTGACAGGCACCACACCGGTGCCGTCAAGATTCATCGATCTTCTACTCTCTTCGTTGCAGGAAAACAGTGTCGTATCAGACCGTGTGGATTTCACCCTCAACAGTTTGCGCGGTCTGTGGGAACGACGATTCCCTTAAATCAATTACTCGGTTGGGTATATGCACTTGCAGTCTGGTATGGTAAGTGGAACAGAAACATCATTGCAGGGATCCAGTCAAAGAGAAGGGTCGGGTGAGCACCCAGATGTTCCAAATGACCAGGAACGGCTTGCAGCGTTAGAACTAAAGGTCCAAACTCTGCATCAGAGTATGGACCAGTTGATCCAACAAAATGCAGAGATCCTGTGACATCTTATCCCAGCGGGACCACCACCTCAACAAGAATTGTCCGACCCATGTCTTCCCAATCTGCATGATGGGGGACAACAAGAGGAGGACCGAGAAAACAATCCTTCTCACAAGTTCGAGGAAGAACAAAGCCAAGTCGGAAACCGACACAGAGAACCTCCTTCCCCGCCTCCGCGGAATCCCCAGTCTTAAACAAGCACAACCTTCTGTGTTAAGGAAAAGACAGAGAAAGTTACCTATTTCGATCTACAGATTGAGGATCTCAAGGCGAAAATGGAAGATGTAATGCAGGCTATGAAAGGGAAAGGTCCTGCCGCCATAGATGACCTGGTGCAGAGGACCAACATGCCATTCAGCCCCGCCGTTATGAAATACCCCATGCCTAACAAGTTTAAGATGCCCTCGTTCGAAACTTCGATGGGGTCAAAGATCCCCTCGATCACCTGGAGACCTTTCACGCTCTTATGCATTTACATGCCATGTCAGATGCAATCATGTGCCTGGCTTTTCCCACTACACTTAAGGGATCGACAAGAGTTTGGTTCAACAAGCTGAAGCAAGGAACCATCAACACCTTTGAAGAACTGAGTAAGCAATTTGTGAGTCACTTCATTGCAGGTCAGAGGCATAGGAGGCCGACCACCTACTTGCTTACCGTGAAGCAACAGGGCGAGTCGATCCGGGAATACATCACCTGATTCAACACAGAGATGTTGCAGGCAGAAGAGGTGGACGACAAGGTGGCTTTGACCGCTTTCATAGGAGGACTCCAAACCTCCAGATTCTTGTTCGCCTTATCCAAAGAACCTCCCACCAGCATGGCAGAGTTGTTGATCAGAACACAGAAACACATTAACGCTGAAGACGCCATGAATGCACGGAAGGGAAAGGAAGGAGAGGACAAGAAGAGGTTAGCCCCTCTCATCAGGGATGAAAAAGATACCAGTTATAAGAAATCATTCTTCAGCCAAAGCGATAGGACATATAGTGAGGAGGACTCAGATAAGTATACCGACTAACAATTGTCTCACAGCTGGAATTAGCCTTGTCAAGTCATTCAAAATAAAAACTCGGGGCATCTCAGTTCATCATTTCACGTGTTATTTTATTTTCCAATAAGGTCACCATCACCATTGAGATGGATGACCCTCAATTTTTATGCAATAAAATATTACGTTTTTAGTTACCTACCTATGTGGTAATATTAAGCTCATCATAATCTATTTTTCTCATTAAAGGAACCAAGGGTAGACAACACATTCTTCCCTCATTAAAGGGACAAGAAACCGATTACTTCTTCTACACAGAAGGGTGAGATAATTAAATCTTCTTTCATTTACTAGAGAGATGAGACGATTACCTCTCGTATTAAATGGGTCACCCTCCTTCAGACTACACTTTTTTCCTCCATAAAGGAACGAAGGGTCAACTTCATCTTCTTCCCTCGGTAAAGAGACGGAGGGTTCACTACTCCCTTATTAAAGGGTGAGCTCACAACGCTCGAGCAAATCTACTTCCCTTATAAAAAGGGGCAAGAAAGTAATCATCAAGCATGCTTAGCTCAGTAGGACTTGGCATTCCCGACGCTTGACAAAAATCTAATTCCCTCACTAAAAGGTCGAGCCGAGTGAAGCTCGTAAAACCTAATTCCCTTACTAAAGGGACGGGCTGAGTGAAGCTTGTAAAACCTAATTCCCTTACTAAAGGGACAAGCTGAGTGAAGCTCGTTCCCTTATTATAGGAGTGACGAGCTAAATAAAGCTCATAAAATTTATTCCCTTGCCAAAAGGGATGAGTTGACTGAAACCCATGAAGTTTACAACTAGTATATTGGATTTTCAAAAGAAAAATCCAGTTTTACATCACTAAGAGTCATTGACCATGGGTTTGAATCCACGCCTTTCTAAACCAGAACCTTGATTTGGTATCTGTGTTAATTTCACCATTGGGAAGAGTACCCAAGGGAACACTACCCAAGGGCAGAGTACCCACGGGAAGATTACCCAATGGCAGAGTACCCAAGGGAACATTACCCAATGGCAGAGTACCAACATTACCCAGGGGCAGAGTACCCTAGGGAAGATTACACATGGGAACATCACCCAAGGGAAGAGTACCGAAAGGTTAAAAAAAAAAAATTATAAATTTACATTCCCAAAGCTAGACGAGCAAGCTTGGGAATGGGGGGCAACTGATAGGGGAAAATAAACCTAACGTATCTTGACCTAACGATAGAGGCAACTAAGTGTTGACCAGCCGCCAGATCTCTTCTACTTTTGAAAGATAAAATTTTGCTATCAAGGATAACGATTTCCATTGGATAAGTTCCATGAGTTAAGGATTATGATATTCCCTTATCAAGAATAAGGGAAGTAACGATAAATAGGAAGACGACTCGGGAATAAGGTACGACGAAAAAACTATTATTAAATCCCTGCCTTTCTTTTAGACCTCCGGTGGCTAACTTGATCGTCGGAGAGCTCTTGGTAGGCACCACACTGGTGCCGCTAAGATTCATCGATCTTCTACTCTCTTCTTTGCAGGAAAACGGTGTCGTATCGGACCGCGTGGATTTCACCCTCAACAGCTGCTATAGTCCTGTTTCTCAACGGTACTTTATTAGCGCGGATGTAACCTTTTATGAGTCCATCTTATATTTTTCAGATACTGATTAACTTCTTGATATCACTCTTGAGTCGCCTCTTTCTGCAGTTCCTCTTCCCTTACCTTCTCTTCAACCTAGATCTCTGGTTCCTTCGCCTGCTTCGTTACAGGTGTACAATCGAAGACCAAAGCCATCTGCTGTCGTGCCTCCTCCATCGTCTTCAGAGTCTTTGGATCCAACAGATTCCATTGTATCTGATTCCTTGCCTATTGCACTTTGTAAAGATACTCGCTCGTGTGTCACTAATCATCCCATTGCTCAATATGTCTCCCCATTGCTCAATATGTCTCTTATAATTCTTTATCGCCATTATTCTCATGTTTTTCCTTTTAGTTGTCTACTACATTTGTTCCTAAGACGGTGTAGGATGCTTTGTCTGATTCGGGCTGGAGGAAAGCAATGCAAGATGAAATGGATGCTTTGCATCAGAATGGCACATTGAATCTTGTTCCATTACCTCCAGGTGCCAAACCTGTTGGTTGTCGCTGGGTATATATTGTGAAGTATCTTCCAGATGGGTCCGTTGAGCGTTTAAAAGCACGTCTTGTTGCCAAAGGTTATACCCAGACTTATGGTATTGACTATGATGAGACGTTTGCCCCCGTTGCTAAGATTTCTTTTATTCGTGTTTTGATTTCTCTTGCTGCTAATAGAAATTGGTCTCTGTTTCAGTTAGACGTTAAAAATGCCTTTTTGCATGGTGACTTAGCAGAAAAGGTTATATGGAGCAACCACCTGGGTTTGTTGTTTAGGGGGAGTATCTTCACACTGTTTGTCGCCTTAAAAAGGCCCTGTATGAATTGAAACAATCTCCACGGGCTTGGTTTGGAAAATTCTCTGAGGTGGCATTAAAATTTGGTCTTAACAGATGTCAGATCGACTATTCGGTGTTTCACCAGCGCACTAAGGCTGGCTTCATATTTCTTGTGGTGTATGTAAATGATATTGTGATCACAGGTGATGATTCTGAAGGCATTGCTAAGTTGAAGTTGTTTCTACAATATCGATTCCATACTAAAGGCTTGGGTAAACTTAGGTATTTCTTGGGTATTGAAGTTGCTAGATCCAAGAAGGGTATAAGTTTATCTCAACGAAAATATATGTTGGATTTATTAGAAGAAACAGGTATGTTGGGTGGTCGTCCGGTTGATGCTCCTATGGATTCAAATACAAAACTTGTGTCTGATGAGGGTGATTTATTTAATGACCCGGGCAGATTTCGTCGCCTTGTTGGGAAATTAATTTATCTCACTATCACTCGACCTGATATTTCATATGCAGTTAGTGTTGTAAGTCAGTTCATGGGAGCCCCTAGAATGCCACATTGGATTGCTGTTCTTCGGATTATTCGATATCTCAAGCAAGCTCCAGGTTTTGGGTTACTACATAAATCACATGGTCATCTTAGGGTGGAAGGTTTTACAGATGCTGACTGGGCTGGTTCTCCTTCAGATAGGAGATCTACTACAAGCTACTGCACATTTGTAGGAGGAAATCTTGTTACATGGCGAAGTAAAAAGCAAACGATGGTAGCTCAATCTAGTGCTGAAGCTGAGTATAGGGCAATGGCCCATACCACTAGTGAGTTGACATGGATACAAAATTTTCTAAACGAACTTGGGTTGACAGTTGAAGCTTCTACTCCATTGTTTTGTGATAATCAAGCAGCAGTTCACATTGCATCAAATCCTGTGTTTCATGAGAGGATCAAACATATTAAAGTTGATTGTCACTTCATTCGAGAAAAAATATTACGTGGGAACATCTCTACTCCATTTGTAAAGTTTGAAGATCAATTAGCTGATTTGTTTACCAAAGCATTAGGTTATAACCGGTTAAGAACTATCTGTTCCAAGCTGAGATTATTTGATATATATTCTCCAGCTTGAGGGGGAGTGTTAGAATGTTATATATACACACACACACACACACACATGTGTTGGGTCATTATGTAAATTACATATAGTTGATAGGGCCCTTGTGTTATTAAGTAAGAATTGTACCCTTTATATAAGCCTTATTAGGCTTATTAGGTTTACTGTGTTAAATATATACAAGAAATGGTTGCTCTCTCTCTCTCTCACATATGATTTTGAACAATTCCCTTACCTTTTCTTGCAACTAGTCTTGGTTTCTTGGAACTTATAGTGGTTTTGCATGCAATGGATTGCTTAAGCAGCTTCACATATTAAAATTTGTGGTTTGATCAAGTTTCCATTAGTGAAAATTTGTTTCTAAAACAAAATTTTCATAGTATACTTGAGTTGTGTGGTTTATCGTTCATTCTTTACTAATTGTTTGGACAAAATGACTTGTTTAATTAACCAGAAGTTTTAGACCCAATTCGTGTAAGTTCTTTGGAATTCTTGTTGATTTTGATTGTATTCTGCCAGGCCTGTCAATGTTGTCTGCTGGAAGCGTGCTATTTGCTTGGAGTTCATGGAGAAGGTTTTAGACTCTCGTGACTCACTGATTCTCAATTCATTCATTCAATTTTGTTTTTGGGATTAGAAAATTTATTTATCGACTGCATTTTGAAGATAAATTAGAAGTGGAAACCTAATATACTTTTCCATTTTGAACTTTTAATAAATGGAAATGTTTCTTGATATTAACTTTGATGGAGTAAATATTTTAATTTTTTTTCTTGGGTCATAAAAATTACTCATCCCTAATGTAGGACAAGTGAGTATCAACACCAGATCTGTTGTCAGTCAGTGTATGGCTCTTTAGCGTTGAACATAATTAGGGGTGTCAACCTTGGCTGGTCCCTGGTCTAACTGGGCTCAGTCTAAGGTGAAAAAGTCCTTTCAAAGCTTGAGTTCTGCCTGTCTAAAAGCTGACCCCGTCTTCCCAAACTCGGTTCATACTTTTGCATTGACTTCAGGCCAAGTTTGGGCTGGCCTGGACAGACTGTTTGAGCTTAATTAGAAGCCAAATAAAGCCGTCCTTTAGCCCACTCACAAAGCGTAGGTCCAGATACTGGTTCTTGTCCTCTACAATATCATTCCCAGAGAGATGCAATTCACATTAATTAGATAGATAAACTAAACTCATATTCATGAATGAAATAAAAACGAAGATAAAAAAGGCAATCTCAAATTAGAAATTTAGTTCCCAGTACTCAAAGTACATAAAGAGATCTTTAACTATTAATCGAGTGTGCTCGAAGGGCGGGTTGGGTTAAAGATTATTCTTTTTCAGAAAATAGAACTTACATAATACATAAGGTTTCATGGAAGTGATTATCACCATGCTAACTTTAAAATAAACATAAAAAGGGATACTTTTATGCATGAAACTTGACTTTTGAAAGTCCCAAATGGGCTGCTTTGAAGTCAATCACTTCCCATGATTTCTTTCTTCTTTTAAATTTCCTTTTTCTTGTGTTTCTTATGGATTGTATCAACCCTCTTCCCATTCTTTTCAAAATTTATAGGAAAACATGTTTATAACAAATGCCTTTGTTTTTCTGGTCTGGTTGTTGTTTTTGGGCAGGCTGATGTTCTAGAATATTATGATCAAACTGTAAACTCTCCCAGTGGATCCTTCTACATCCCTGCTGTATTAAGGGTGAGCAATTAAGAGGCATTAATGTTTTATTAGATTTCTATCTTCTCCTTGGAATTCAATCATGCCTATACTTCTGTCCCTTCTCTTATTGCTCTTCCTTCTTCTTTGATTTATTTTGTTCCTGGCCTTTACTTGTTTCCTCAAACAATGAGTAGTCCTCAGACTATACGGTGTCTATTCTTCCAGGTTCCACATTTACTTCAGGTTGTCAAGAGAAGAACAATCAGAAACACCCTTAGTCGTAAAAATATATTTTTTCGGGACAGTTTCACTTGTCAGTAAGTTGACTGCTGATGCATGCTAAACATTTTGATTAATTTAGCTGTTATGATTTCATATAAATTAGAAATCAGTAATATATTGAATGTAATTTTGCGATTTGATTACGAAGTTTGTCCCTGTAACTTCTTTGGTTAAAAACTAGACTGGGAATAGGAAATAGCCTTTGTATTGACATTTCATTATCAATAATCCCTCAAAGTAGAAAAACCAATCCATGAGCTTAGCTTTGTGTTTTTTATTTTCACAGTAGAGTTTTTGTTTTGGAGTATTTCAGACGGTCTAGTATTTTAGGATGGGTTTTGAAATTCAGAGACACCACATCACTCTCTTCTATTACAAAGATATAGATAAGCATCCGCTGTAAGAGTGCATTGATGATGGGAAATTGCCTAGTTCTTTTCTGTCATGTCTATGCCTCCCAACTTTGCAGTTGGGATAGGTGCAATAGCGGGAAATTAAACAATCAATTATTTCAACTTGCTTCTATCTTTCAATGAATTCTGTTCGGCTGTGAGACTATTCACAGCTTCTTGACATTGGGTAATCTGGAACGCTTAAACTTGAGTTAGGGTCGGGTTGCTATATTTCCTTCGATTTGGCTCTTGATGAAGCTGTGTGGGTTATCATCAGATACCTTTTGATATACATGAAACATGTCGCTTTAATTGTGTGTATTCAAACTTGGGTGGTAGATTTTTGAAGCCCTTAGGTTCTTTTTATTTTATTTTTTTCTTTTTGTGTGCTGCCCAAGGCAAGAACAAGAAACTAGAAACACCAACAACCAGGAAAGAACAACTAAAAAGTAAGACCTAACAAGTTTTAGTTCCTGGCTACAGTATTTGCAACAAGGGGAGGCAAAACTTAAGGGTCAAGAGCTCCTAGAACTTTAAGGTAGATGCCCTAGCCTTTGAGCAGATCCAACCTCGAAATTGTTCTGAATCTTGTAGGAATGGACACTTAAAGAGAGTTGATACTCCAGATGAAAGCTTTAAGGTCCCAAGGCTTAGCTGAAATAAAGGATATTGATGAGGTGACAGCTTGGAAATGTGCCTCAAAATTATATTATACCAAACATAATCAACTGGTGAGGTCACTGCCAATCTCATTAACTCTGCTGGATATACTTCTATGATTGGAAATATATCTGTCCATGCACCACAGACTTTAACAGAGTCCTTAGCTATGCACCAAGAAAATGTTTTTTTTCCCCACCCTACAGCCGCTTTAGATTATAAGATAAAAATTTTCCCCTCCCCCAAAAGGTTGCCAAGATGATGATAGGGAAGGATAGAGCTATGCTGTATGCTGGGGATAATGGGAGTCTGTTCTGGTGATCATGCCAGTCTTTGCTGGCTCTACTTGTGGAAGATTGCTCTGTTCCTAGCCATCCAATCTTATAGCATGGAATAGCCTGGAGCAAAGCAAAATTTGTGCAATCAGAATGATTCTCCCATTAGAATCCGAGGATAGATTATGCTTTGTACTCAGTCCAGTAGAGAAAAAGAAGGTTCAAATTCTTCCATGTGATTTCCCATTTACCAAATCTTGGCATCTTAAGAATATGGCAAAGAAATAATAGATGCAAGGTAGATTTTGGGTGATATCCAAGGACTTGAGATTCTGCAATTTCGACTTTGCTATGCAACACCTCTCATTGGAATAGCTTGAGAGAAGATTCTCCACAGCATCATTCTCTGCATCTCGCGTGTTTCAAATTCCATGTTCTTTCTCAAGGCTTTAAGGTCTTCCACACATGAGAAAGTCTAGCATGCTGATTAAGAAGATATGCAGATTCGATGCAAAAGTTTTCATTATTGGAACCAATTTATGAGTTCATCTGATTGAAAGACACTGGAATAGGAATATTCAAGATTTTGTTCAATGTTTTTCAGAGACTAAATTGCTTAGGAGACCTTGATTCCATTTGTGGGGTTGGGGGAGCCCGGGGATGGGTAGCGGGTGTGGGGGACCAATTATAGTTTCCTGTACTAGAGTTGGAAAGTCTCTGTCAACTTCTTGAGGAATTGCTTTGTGGTCAGCAGCCACGGAATCCAGGGTCTGTCCTCATGTTAATAAATTCGCCATTGCCATTATGGATGAAAATCTTAGCCTCTAAAATGCCTTCCGAGAGCACTTATGAGGGTTTAGAAATTTTGGTATGTCACAGGATTTTCTCTTGACTAAGGCGGCCATATATATATATTTTCTTTTTTGAAACTACTAGCCAAGCAGTTTAGCTATTGAGGCTTTATTGATGTCCTTGAATCTGCGAAAGCCAGGATGACGGTAGGCTTTGCCAAGGGAGCTTCAAGCTATATAGTAGGTAGACTCCTGTTTTCGTCATAAGAAATCCCAACCAAAATTTCATAACAGAATTTGTCTGAGCACCAGGATTTAGGGACTAACAACCAAAAAAGCTTGCATCACATAGGTAGAAATTAAAGCTAATATTGACCTGGAACAAATTGCTTCTCCCAGCATATGAAATAACTTTACATTTCAACCACTGAATTTATTGCTAATTTTCTCTCAAGTTTGTATGAAGTGAGTGTTAATCATTCTTTCCCATGCAACACAGAACGAAGGTGAGAACAAGATCCAGGGCTTATGATGCACCCAGGGGCATGGCCAGGCCTCTCATGTAGCTCATTCCATCGGAGGTCAGACCGTGAACGGCCCCAATCGGGTGTCAAGCAAGGGGTAATACCCACAATCAAAGAGTTGGGGGAATGGGAGGGGGCTGATACTGGAGGTGTGTAATTGGTTAAAAGTGACTGAGAGTGTAATGATATAGTATTAAATCTAGTAGGACAATTGGTCTAGCTACCAACAGAATCACGAAGTGCACGGATTTTATTTTGTTGACATATAAAATGTGTAACTATCATGCCCCTAAATCTGAAGCATGCAACACGGCCTACGTGATTGGTAGAAGAGAGGTTAGGATGCTAATATTTTATTCTTGAGGGGGATTGAAGTAATGACATTCTTGTGAAAAGTGTAAAAAAATAAAAATGGAAAAGGAAGTATGGAAAAACAAATCATATTAAAATGGGTATGAGAAATTCAGAGCCTCTATAAGCTATGCTGCATCATCAAAGATAGATTTTGTGCACCCTAGACCAACTTGCATTCTTTCGTTTTTTTGTAAAGCTCATACACTACTACTTTTTTTTTTTTTGATAAGTAATAATTCCATCAGAAGAAACACACCTACGGAATTCCCCCCCCCCATTTGGTGAATTGGATCTTATTGCACTAGTTGAGAGGATCCTTATATTATTGGTGAAGTGATTATTCTGGTAGAATAATTTTTTTTGGGGATTATTTTACGTTTCTGTGATTTGAGGTAGTATATTAATGTATTATTCTCTAGTCAGCTGCTCCCTGCTGGTGAGTTGGAGGTGAAATTGTGAGTGTACCTGTGAGGATCTTGTGATTTTTTGTTGTTGCTATTTTTCATTGTAGAGATCCTCGTTTCAATAAGATTTCATTTACAATACAGAAACAGTTGGCCACTATGCTAGATCATAGTTTTTCATATTTGTATTCTCTATTATATTTAGAACTTGTGTACAACATTATTTCTTCTGTTAACAGGTATTGTTCTTCACGTGAGAACTTGACCATTGACCATGTTCTGCCAGTTGCACGTGGTGGACAATGGACGTGGGAAAATCTGGTAAGATAACTGAGAAGGGCAAAAATCTAACCTTTTATATGTCCTTTTATGGTTCTTGATTTTTTCGATTGTAGTGGGTTTCTTCTTTAAGTTATCAAAATATATGCTCAACTCAACAAGGCCTTTTTCCCTCCTCTTTGGGACAGCTATACGAATCCTGTTTCACCATTCCACTCCAAGGCACTTACAATAATATATATATATATATATATATATATATATATATATATATATTATGGAGGGTTTCCTGGAAATTCTCATGAATATATTTTATAAATTAAGTAGTATAACATGCGAAGCAGGGCTCCTCTAGAGAAGAGAATTTCCTTTTATTATATTTTTACATGTTTATTATTATTATTATACTCCATTTGAAGAATCTGTATTGATATTGTGCTTCTTTTCTCTAACAGGTCACTGCCTGTGCCAAATGCAACTCTAAAAAAGGTCAAAAAACTTTAGAGGAATCAAATTTTAAACTTATTAAGGTCCCCAAGGTATCTTCTAGTTCCCTTTGCAAAAGATTACCTGCAAGATAGTAAACTACTTTTAGATTTTATTTTTTTGCTATGGGTTCATTTAGCCTTACAATGAAAAATAAATTTAAAAAAACTGTCCTGCAAGTTTGTTTACCAATAGTTATAGCTATGCTGATGCATGTTTTTTCCCCAGAGGGAATGGAAAGTATATTTCAAGATAACCAATGAAAGAAGCTGAACCTTCAAATTACACGGTTCAAATAAACTTGCTCAACGAGTTCAGTCAATTGAACATCACTTTTCTTCTGAGGAGTTATATATAGAATGCCAACTTTTTATTTATTCTTTGCTCGCTTGTAATATGACTACTATGGATGTTGTAGGCTCCTAAGGACTATGACATACTAGCCATACCCTTGACAACCACAGCTATAAAGATGCTGAAAATGAGAAATGGGACACCAGAAGAGTGGCGCCAGTACTTATCAAAGCCATCGTCGGAGCCATGACTGCAATCTGTGGCAGCAGTTTGTATATTCCTGTTATATTCTTCTTTTTGACGTCTCACTGTAAGGGCCTAAAAACTTGTTAGATACTCCACTGCCAATGTAAGGGTCAAACTTGTCTAACTTTTCTAAACAATTCTCCCATGTTGATAATATTCATGTATAGTGATCGCTAGTATTATGCTGTATTTTCTGCTGTAGGCTTTACTTTGTCATCTTTTAGGCCCAAATACTTGTATAAACTGAAAGTAATTAATTGATAATTGGATTTCATATAAATTCACCTGTACCATTATTGGAAAGATCAGCTTGTTCTCCCAGTTTGCTTCGTAAAGGACCAACACTTGTAGGCTTGGCCTGGCGCTTAAGGTACTAGACAAAATCTTTACATGAGAACCACTTGGAGTAGGTCTTTATCTAGGATCATAGATCTTTATGTATTTTCTCACTTTCTTAGCCACATTGTTTTGCCTCCTATTATCATTCTAACATCTTCAATTTGAATTAAGTCTTCCTCCTTATAGTGCATTCATTTGGCTTTAATGCACAAGGCTTTCCTTCCCTCATTTCAGTGGGCATCATCCCCAGCTTGCAACGAGTTCTTCAATTTCCTAAAAGCTATTATCCAGTACTGTTGCTGTCTATGCAGGGCTCTGAAGGGTAGGATAGATACGAGCCTTTTCAGTTTTGGCCAAAAGCAGCTGCTCTAAGACTTGAAACTCTCAGACAGACCGAGTATTTTACCATTGCACCGGCAATAGCACCTAGGACATTCATTTCATAATATTTATCCACCCATTTTGTCTTAGCATTTTCATTTTGGCTAAAATTATTTTTTAAACATATTATTCCTCGACTCCTAACATTTGGGACTGTTTTCAGGAAACATCCTTATTTAGCATCAATCCAGCATAAATTTTAAACATTCTCACTTGCAGTTATCTGTTGATATCTACTTTCGTCATCCCTGTTGATAACGTTTCACTAAGTTTCAATTAATGGGGGTAAATATGAGCTCTGAAGTGACCTGTGGCCAACATTGGTGTTGGGAGAATGAATCTGATTTCAGATTCTGGTAACTCTAAACAATAAGAAAAAGCATCAGCTTGTGCATCTTATTTTTCTTCTCTCAATCCTAATATGATTTTATCAAGCTCGCGACTCACCTCAGTCTTGAATCTTGGGGTTCTCCTACATCATGTTCTCTGTTACAGTCTGTAGGTCAATTTTTTTCATTGAACATAGATCATTAGTTTATTTTCCTTCTCATTAGCTAGTGGTGCAATTTAACCTAGCACTGATGCTAGACAAAATATGTGGGCTGATTATAATTGTTTGACATTGTCATTTAATTTTTTGTATTTTTTGTTTTTTAGAGTCTAAATTTGTATTTTCCTACTAGTATATTACTAGCAAAGGGGAGTAAAAAGTTCTGTTAAGAAAATTTTCTTTTACCTCGCGGATGACTTCACCAATTGAGCCAATTCGGTTCAATTCTATTTGTGGATCATGCAATTTTGGTTGAGCAATACCAGAGAGGTGGTTTGGTGGTGGGTTGGGATTTTTTCTAGGGTTGATGCCAAAGTGAACTAAAATGATCCAGTATGAAAATGATCAACTTGCAGCAGCAGCAGCATTTGACCTATGTGTCAGTATACATAGACAAATTCAAACAGAATCCAATGCTACCCATGTTCCCTGTTTTGAATTATTTTTGGAGGGTTTTGGTGATAGCCTTATAGGTGCTGACTTTATTACCTATGGATGGACAGAATCATAACACCCAATAGAAAATTTCCTTCTCATTATTGTTAATGATATCAGCTCCTACTTTAATAATAGCAGCTGAATAAGTCTGTTTGTCCCTTCTTTCATTTCCTCTCTCAATGATTTAATGTGCTTAGGACTTGCAAATGAATGAACCAAAGTTACTTCATCATGCTCTATATATCATTTCTGCCAAGAAAAAAGTATCTTCAAAACTGTTCAGTGCTTCATTTTTGTGTTTAAATGGTGAAAGTAGATGATTACTCGAATTTAAATTGATGGGTTCTTTACAGCCAGCTGAAAATGGGGAGGTGAAGATGCTCGTCTCAAGAAGGGGTAATTGTGATGTCTCACATCGCCTGGGAAGAAATTCTTGATATTTTATACGCGTGAACACCCCCTTAATCTTGTAGACGCATTTTAAAAATCGTGAACATAAGAAATAAGCAAAGCAGAATTTGGAGACCCATCTTAGAAAAATTTACTGGACAGCCTGAACCAGAATTTGGAGCCCATTTTAGAAAAATTGACCGACAGTTGATACCTTCTTAACTGAGACCATAAAAATAGTTGGTGGGTTAATCTCTCTCTCTTTTTTCGTTTTTTTCTTCAGCATGGGCTATCCTTATTGAGTCCTATATTTCTCGCATTCCAAAGTTTCTTGTACCCTTCATCATCAACAGATTTTTCTTGTTTAAAAAAGTTCAAAATTTGGCACCATGCAATGCATGCAGTACATTGGAGACTTATAATTGTTTTTGCATATATATATATATATAAAGACTATTCTTTTTACTCCCTTTCTCTTTTGGGCATGGTGTGTACACAGCTGAGACAAAGTTTGTAACAGGTACTAAGAATAAAAGAAAAATGGTATTTTGAAATTAGTTTTAGAGGCTCACAGAGAGTCACACACACTACACCAAGAGTGCACTACCAGACCATCATTATTCTCCTTTTGTTACATAGGCAGAGCCACATCTGACATCACTGAGTCGGTGGGCCTGGTTACCGGCAATTACTCCCACATTCAAAAGCTCCCTCCCACTTTTACCCTAGAAAGATAATCTCTCTCTCTCATACACAGTCACACACACTGCACTCTTTTTGACGTGAGAAACAATGACTTGGGTAAACAACGTTCATTTTTGCTGAAACCAAGAAAAGGTGTGATATATATTTAATATAGAAATGTGTATAAAAAAGGGTTGTGGTAAACAGGTGGAGTACATACAAACCAATAGATTGAGACTTGAGAGTTGAGAGAGAGAGAGATGGGCATTGTGGGGTTTTTCTTTGATTGACGAAATTAATTGATTTTTGTTTTTTAGCTTTCTCTGCCGACAGAAGACGAGGCCATAATAGAGCTTATATAGCAGAGCTCTCTCTCCTCTCCCTAAATTTGGTGGTTGTTTGCAAGTGGGAGTCTTTCTTTACTTTGTTAAGAGGCCTTAAGGTATGGACTTTTGCCGGAATGTGTCAGTTTCTGGCGGCCTGCCGTCCAAATACCCGCCGGAGCAGGTGCTCTCTCCCTCATGCTCTGAGCTTGGCAGTCTTGATGACCTCCTCTCTGGTCACAATACGGTGAGTCTGTTTCTTGTGACTTTTTTGAGTTTTCATGGAAAATGGTCTCTCTTGTATCACTTCTTGAAGAGTTTGTACTTCTCTCTCTTGAAAAATTTAGCAGATGTATGTGGTGGCACTTACTCTTTGTGCGTGTATGAGTGTGTGTACTATTTTAAGCTCTTTCTTTTACTTGTTTCCCAATTCAGGATTTTGCTTTTCTGTTCTTTCTTGTACAAGTTTCTGGTTTATTCACTGCTTTTTTAACAACCCTTTTGGACTTACCTTACATTTCTAACAAAATAAATTAAATTTTAGAAGTTTCCACCAACTAATACCTTTAATTTTGTTTGTGTGTTTGGGGAACTGAAAATGAATGCAGGAAGGGGATGTTAGCTTAGAATGGCTGTCAATATTTATGGAAGATTGTTTATCCAGCAGTGGAAATTGCCTCCCTCCAACAGTGCCACACACAAATCTTCAAAATACTACTACTACTACAACAACCCTAAAACCCTCACAACACTTGGAGTTGGATAAAATGGTACCACCCCTAACAAACACATCCTCCATGCAAAAGTTTGTGATTCCAGGCAAGGCCAGAAGCAAAAGAAAGAGAGGAGGCCCAGCACCCAAAACAACCCCATTGACCAGCTGGTCTCAACATCTTAACCACCCAAAAGACCAAACTACCCCTCGAATGACTACCAGCTCACACCCTCTTTTGCTCCAACAAGCCTATTGGTTAGCCGACAGTGAACTCATTTTGCCCAAAAATGAAGATAGCAGCTCAAAAGAGGAGGAGGAGGAGGTGGTGGTGCCACAGGAACAGGAGGAGATGGTTGTGGTGGTGGGTAAGGGCAGCAGCTTGGAGGGCAGCATTGGGCAGGGGCAGGGGCAGGGGCAGCAGCCAAGAAGGTGCACCCACTGTCTGGCACAGAGGACCCCACAGTGGAGGGCAGGACCACTGGGTCCAAAGACACTGTGCAATGCATGTGGTGTTAGGTACAAGTCGGGCAGGTTGCTGCCCGAGTACAGGCCAGCCAAGAGCCCTACTTTTGTGAGCTACAAGCACTCAAATTCTCATAAGAAAGTCATGGAAATGAGAATGTCTCAGCAGTAGTAGTGATTTCGAATGAATGCCTCCTCCCTCATAAGAAAAATGAAATTGGAGGAGGATTTTAAGTAAGCTTTAGCTTTTAATGTAGTACTACTTTTAGACCCCTTATTTGTTCAGGTTTAGTGATACTAGTATATATACCTAAATTTTCCTGCACCTTTTATATGTAGCCTTTAATGAAAATTAATACCTATTATTATTTTTTTAACTATATATTGAGAAAATATTTTGTAGACATTTTTTTTTTCCTTTACCACATTATTGTGCGACTCTAAACATTTCGTTTGATGGGTTAAAATGATAAAAATATCGTTTATTAGAGTTTTGTGAGCCCTAAGAGCTGAGGGCACGAATCATGCTGTGTCGTAAATTCAAAAAGCGGAGTGTTTGAGATAAGGAGAACAATATTTGAACTCTACTTTCATGCTTTTGCAATTCGAAAAAAAAAGAAGTATATATATATATATATATATATATAAAACTTTTAGAGGACAGCTATATCTATCATTTCTCTCGCGCGCGTGTATAAGGAGGGAAAATCGCTGATTGCTGATTGTTTCCTGTGCGGTGATTTTAGTGACCACATGTAGATAAAACAACATTCTCTCTTGTATCTCCACCTCCCAAACATGCTGCTGTGAATTTGACATTATTAACCATTTCTTTTATTTGGGGAATTTTTTATTTTGTGTTGCAGTTAGGGTTAGGTATGCTTACGGTGGATGGTGGATTTTCATAATTTAATTTGGTTTGATTGTCTAAAACTTTCTATTCTTCTTTTGATTAAACTACTGCACATTACATATGCTATAAAATTATATTTTTCTTTATTAACAATTATTAAGGATAAGGATATTTCTTTGTACAAAATTTTTGACAGAAATTTTTTTTTTTTTTTGTTTCATAATTACTAAATCATTCCATATTCATATTGTAAAAAATAATAATAATAAAATTTTGACTACAACTTGTTACTTTAATTAAAAAAAATATATAAAAGTGTGTCCTTTTAAGAATTTTACCTTCTTATTATAAGGTTTTTTATTTTATTTAAAACGGCCAACTGAACACCAAATGATGCCGCGAGTTATCACAGGTCAGGGATAGTGGCCAATCCTTCCCTCGTGTCGGGACTTGTGTTATTGTTGTTACATTTTTAGATATGGGGTCGTTAGTACGCGAGCGTTAGGGACAGAAAATAGATTAGAATAGAGAAAGATAGTTCTGGCCTATTAGATGGAGAGGCACGCAATGCGCTGTCCTAATATTATAAACAAATAATAATATTAGTTGTTTTTAATTTTAGATTAAAATAAAAATCTCTTATATTACTTCGTGCATATCAAAAAGCAACTGAACGGGATTGAATATGTGTATATGTGTATGTGTGTATATATATATATATATATATATGGGAGAAATGATAGATATAGCCGTCCTCTAAAAGTGTTCTCTCCCCGTTGTACAATTCTTGCAAAAAATAGTCATATATTGTACTCTACTTTTACTTTTAAGAAAAAAAATCTGTGTTTTTTTTTTTTTTTAAGTTGGGCCTATAAATAATTGGGTATTTTGATTGAATTATGGGTTCCCATTCTGGAGGCATGGCACGTGGCTGTTGTTATCTTCTCGTGAAGATAGAGAGACCAGTTTTAAGATTCTCTGCCATTTCTTCTTTTCCACATGATAGTAGTATCGTCCTTTTCATAATTTCGTCTCTTTTTATTTGTTTATTAGAAGTTTGATTTATACCTAAAATGTCCTCTCACATAATAACAACTCTCATCTTACCATTAGATTTTCTCCTACTTAAATTTCAACCAATATTGATTAATAAATGAGCTTGAAATTTAGTTACATTATATTCTCAAGTTTATCCCTATTAACTACCACAATAAGCACAAGATTGTGTGTGTTTTGATCGTTGCTATTCAGTGGTGATGGAAATAAAAATGAGCATATTAACTATTGTATGTTTTTTAATTACGGTCACTTTTCTTTTTTTTTTCATCCTTCTGCATGTAAATTGTAAAAAATTATTAGTTGAGATTGAATTTTTTCTTTTTTGTAATATATTAATACATTATTATGAAACCATTTTCTTAGTAAAAAATCTAAATTAAATTAGTTCACTAAATATCTATAATTTAAGACCATCTAATTGTTGTGAAAATTGCATGTCACAACAATTAGAATTTTTCCTTTTGATATTCTAAATTGATTCTTCCTTGCCGCCATCAATAAATCATATACGGAGTACTTCATAAACAAGGGAGGAATTTTGTTGTTACTTTGTGAGCAAATAAATAAACAATCTTTTAATCTTTTAAAGTAGCCTTTCTTAAAAAGAAATAATCTTTTAAAATCTTGATTTACATAAAACAAATAAAAATAAATGAGAGATTGCCTTCCAATAAACATAAATATTATTGTGTAAAATTGTCTGATTGCATGAAATTATAATTTTAGAATTAGAACTTGTGGAATTGGAAAATAGCATCCGCTCTTAAATTTCATTACTTTTAATTTAAAATTTTTAATTTCATCCAATTAAACATGGACTAACTTTATTTAACATTTAAAAAATACTTTGGATCAAATATGCGTCATTTTATTCCTTCTTTGGCTCTTTCAATTTCCCTCGAAATGTCAACCTTTAGAATTTAAATTCATCAAAATTCAAAGAGATACAGAGAATCGACTTTTGAGGCAGGTTGGTGGTTGTTATTAAAGTGTTTAGAATATACTACTTGATAAAACTTGGTGATGGGTCCCTCCTTAAATATACTCGTAATGCACAAAGTTGAAATTGGGGTCCATAAACTTCAACATTTCCCTCCAAAACGTAATTTTGACTGCTCCAAGTATATAAAATAAATCAGGTCTGCCGACACATCTTGCACGAGTTTAAGTCTTCCTCAATTTTAATTTTTTTTGGGAAAGTATAACTTTGATGGTTAGAGAGCGTGAAAATTAACATATTATGATTCAAATGGTGTATATTTTTATAAGGGTAAATTACAATGACCTCCCCTGATGTTTGGATTATATACAAGTAGATCTGAGGTTTGCCATTTTGTTGCAAAGATCCCCCAATGTCAGATTTTGCAGTAAATTTACTTATCTACCCTTATTATTATATTATTAAAAATTTAAAATATTTAGAAATGACAAATCACCATTTTGCCCACTCTCTATCCCCTTATCTCAGACCGCTTCCGCTGCTCAAATTCTCGTCGACGCTGATGATTGTGCGATGAATGGGATAGACGGAATCGGTGGTGAACTGCGGCCGTGAGCTTGCGGATTGGAAGAAGCTCGGCTATGAGCTTGAGGATTGGGAGAAGCTCGGCTGTGGAGAGAAGTGTGATATGGTCGGCGAACCTGGCGGGTGGTGCAGTGGCGGTGACGGACCGGCGAGGATGAAGATGGGCTCGGCTGCGTCGGCTCAGATGTTTCGGCTGTAATTGATGGCGGGCGGTGGTAAAAAATCCACGACGAGCAAGGATCTAGGCACGGTGATGGCTGCCGTGACTGGTTCGGAAGCTCAGCGGCGGTGACGGACTACCCTTCAACCACCACTTACCATCGCCACCTCCAACACGCCGACCCGTTTTTACCACCAACCACCATCGCCGCCACCACCGAATCTGAGACCCATGTCACTGCCACCCCCACCACTTTTTCCATCCGATCTTAATCGAACCAATGAATAATACAATCAAACCACGATTAAACCCAATTTGCCGGAATCGCGACTGATTCATAGTCTCGTCGCCAGAATTGCGACGGATTCGCAGTCCTCACCGCTGTTTTATTCCCGCTGCTAGTCGCCATCGCATACCACACCGCCTTCTCCCATCCAGACTCGGTCTCCGAGGCCGCCGCCTCCCGCGTCTGCAACAACTGCAGATTAAAAAAAACCCAGAAAGTAACAGTGAATAAAATAAAATTAAAAATAAAATTTTAGAAATATATATAGACAGAGAGAATCATGAATCTATATATCTATCTGACTTTGGGATTTAAGAACAAACAGAACTCCGGCGTCGAGCTCTTTGGTAGAGCTAACGGCACCATTTTCTTTATTTCTCGGGAACAGTACATCTTCAGAGTTGGGAGCAAGAGTAGTTTCCATCCCCATATGTGTGTGTGAGAGAGAGAGACAGAGAGACAGAGAGAGGTTTATGAACAATAACAGATCTATTTCTGGGTTTAAGGAAAATACGAAAGTGGTGAAGGTGGGCTGGAGAGAGACGATGGTGAGTCGGTTTAAGGGTAGTTTGGTCCATTTAACATGAATTTTATTTTCATTTGTTTATATTACCAGTGTAATAGCATCTTTTTACGTTGTTGGTGGGTATTTTAGTCCCTTCAAACAATTTTTTTGATAAAAAATATTATTTATTGTACAAAAGGGAGGTCATTGCAAAATAGTGAAAATTTCAGAGAGTTATATTGCAACAAAATGACAAATCTCAGGTTTAGTTGCAATTAATTCAAACCTCAAGAGAGATCATTGTAATTTGCCCTTTTTATAAACATGATAATACATACGAAGTATACAATTAAATTTGTATTGTAAATGTTTTTTTATTTATTTTAATAAAATAAAAAATAAAAATAATATAAGAATAAAATAAAAAAATAATTTTGTAAAACATTAGACAAAAAATAAACCGTGGTTGATACGTATAAAATATATTTTATAATACATTATTCGCACTTGCACAGATTATTATTGTACTACAAAAAATACAGTTGTGACACAATTTTTGTCATATCAACATTTTTAAATAACCACGTAGGATTTTGATCATCAAAGTGCGCCACAGTTGTGTGCTTTTGCTTCAATAATAATAATATTTAATTTTTGGAGCCTATAGAATTGCAGTTTGTGTAGAAAAAAAATTGAATTTCTACTTTCTTTTTTTTTTTACTCCTAGTGGGTCCACAATGATGTGACGGTACTATTTTTGTATGTTGAATGTAAGAAGGTTAAATTGTTAATATTAAAAAAAATAATACATTGATTTTTTAAATGAGACACTTATTTTGAGACGATTAAAAATATAAAAGTTTAATACTTTTTTCTGAGACGAAGAGAGTATTTTTCTGGGCCCCGCAAGAACACGCAGGCCTACTCGCCAATAACCGTGATCTATTTCGCAATGGACACAAGTCTAGATTGGAGCGAGTTGGATTGCAGAAAAATGAAGTTAGGCTCGCGAAAACCTATTTTAGCGAGTCCAATGGAACCGTTCTAAGCAAAGTGTAGAAAATTAAAAGAGCACACAAAAATAAATTCTAAAATATTTGGGCACAAATTTCCATGCTCAAAGTAATAATAATAAAAAATTATACCTAATTGACAAATTTATAAGAGCTCTGGAAATTTCCTTTTACCTTTAAAGCTTGAAATTAGGGGTGACAATATTTGACACGAGACGCTAACATGATTCGAATATAACACGAAATAAGTGAGTTTTATATTTTGCTTAGTGGTGTTCGTGTTGTAATTGAGTCAACCCAAATTAACAAGAAAATTAAATATGTCGTGTTCATGTATAACCTGTCAATCCGTTTATAACCCGTTTAATTAAACGTGTCACAAACATGTCGTGTTTGTATTAAAAAAAACCCGTACGTTTAGCTTAACATGTTGAATAAAAGTGTCGTGTTCGTATCTGAATCGTGTTGTTTTATGCCATGCCAAGTCTTGGCCTATTTATTAAACGAGTTATGCGTGTCATATTACTCGTGTAATAATTTCTTGATACGAATAATAATCATATCGTGTTCCTATTAACCCATATAACATAATACACATCCTTTGAAACAACACGAACACGATAAACCAACTAGGACCGGCTTGAGCGTTAGGCGACTTAAGCGGTCACCGGCTAAGGCCCGAGCCAATAAAAAGGCCCCAAAAAATTAAAATTTTCTTAAATTAAGTTATACTGTAATTATTTCCTAATATTATTAAATACAAAAATTTTATATTAGGCCCCAAAGATTTATATCCTAAAATAATTTATTTTTTTTCTTTTTTCTTTCTCCCCCCTTGTTCTGATTTTATATTAGTTCTCAAATATCATATCCTAAAATAATTATTTTTTTCTCTTTTCGCTTTTCTCTTTCCTCTCTTATTCCGATTTTATATTAGGCCTCAAATATTTATATCTTAAAATAACTTCTTCTTTTTCTTTTTTTTTTTCCTTTTCTCTCTCCTTCTTCATTTTGTTGAACTCTAACTTATAATCTAAATTTAATATTGGGCCTCAAAGATTTACATCCTTATATAATTTTTTTCTTCTTTTTTACTGGTTATTCACGTTAACCAATATATAAATTTAATATTAACCAATATATAAATTTAATATTGGGCCCAAAATTTCCCCTTCTTTCTCTCTTTTATTCACGTTTTTACACTAGTACTAAAATATTAAATATGTATTTAACGTGTGTTCTTTGGAGAAGTGGCGAAAACTTTCTATATTCTTTTTTCAACAAGTTTTCTCCTCTCCTCTCATTACAAGTGGCAAAAACTTTCTATATTCTTTTTTTCAACCAGTTCTCATCTCTTCTCGTTACAAGTTTACAATTGTTTTTCTTCTCCACTATATACTCATTATATAATCTCAATATGAATACACTTTTATTGTATTGAAAATTTTATAAGAGTATTGAATTTGAGTTTTCTATATCAGGTTCTATGGGTTTTTTTTTATTTAATTATTTTTTAATTTTATTAAAGTTTGTTATTATAAATTTGTGTATATATATTTTATATATTTGTATATTTTGTTTGTGAATTGTTATTATTTTTATTTATATTATTGACAAGGGTATTTATTATTATTTTTTTGCTTAAATCCCAAATTAATTAGGGCAGTCAACACAACTTGCCACCCCTGTTCAAACTTCTGAACCAGGAAACTTATAAAGCTGGATTAAGATTCATGTCAATTTCTTTAGGAGAAAATGAAAAACTCACATGAGAATTTGTAATCCATGTTAATGCATAACTGCAACATTAAGTGGTATGACAATGATAGTTGAACACTTTAATGAGGTCATATTATTGTGGGATGAGATCCATCACAAAAGTATTGGAGCATATCATATGGCTTCGGTGTGCTGTTGGGTCCGTGGGTGCATACATCTATAATTGTTCTGTCTGCTTAGTGATAAAGGGTCCCACCAGACTCTTTCATCCAACTTTAATTTGAAAGTTGGAAACACATTCCCATTCACACATACGTCTAAAGTCCCATCACAAATTCTCCATTTACCACCATCCTTGTTTATTTTCAATGTCATACATTGAAAGAAGTTTTCCATCCAACTATGAAATACACGGATATAATATAATACGAATATAATAATATAATAAATTTTTAAAAAATAGAATACGAACTTATAAAATAATTATAATATATATATATATATATATAATTATATATTTAAAATATAATTACTAGAACCTTGTAAACTTATTTTCTTAATAACAAACAGATATATATAAATACAAAATTACAAATAAAACAACAACAAATAATATGACCAATTTCAATAATTTCTTCTTTTTTATAAGAAAAAACATAGACAAGACAAAACAAAAATAAATGAAAAATAAAGTTTATCCAAATTCCAAACGAAAATGTGCAGAAGAGATATAGTTATAATGGGCTAAATATGTACACAAATAAACATATATACTTTCAGTTTTTCACAAAGTCTTGTTTACATAACTTTAAAAAAATAAAAATAAATGTCTTATTCATGTACTGAGATAATTGAATAAGAGGAGAGACTGAGAGAGGAAGTGATAGAGAATAAATTTACTCTGTAGTACTTTGTTGTCTGTAGTTGTTTTTTTATTTTTTCAAAATTTTACTTTTAAACTTCTAAAATTAGAAAATTACATTAGGTACCTTATTTATCTTTAAAAAAAAATTACAAAATATACCCTGCCGTGTCCCCCGCATGTCCGAGCAGTGTCCATCCCGTAACCAAGCTGTATCCAATAAAAAATAATTTCTGGACACTTCACAGAAGTGACAGACACGTGTCCATGTTCGAAAAGTGTCCGACACTGGTACAGGACCCTGGGAGAAGTGTCCGTGCTTCATAGCAATCTAGTAATTAAGGAATGTCGTTAACTATGATATGCTTCTTTGTCATTATTTCTATATGTATTGTTATAATTAAGGGTTAAAATTACAGAAACCCTTTGCATTTTAAAAATTATATAAAATTTTAAAAAAATTTCAACAAAAAAAAATTATCAAGTTGTCTCCTATATCAGCGACCGCCTTGTTAACTTGTTTGCGAAATCACAAAATTGACCTTATTTAATGTTAAATTAAAATACTAAAATTTATTATTTTAAAATTACAAAAATAATAAAGGATCATTAAATAATGTTAAATTACAAAATTATAATTTAATGTTAAATTATAAAATTGACATTGCTGTTTTAAAATTACAAAATCATAAACTCTTTAATTTAATATTAAAAAGAAAGGTCAATTTTGTCATTTCACAACCAAGTTAACGAATCGTGTATGAGTGCAACTTGATAACTTTTTTTTTTAGTTTAAGGATTTTTATTTTATTTATTTATTTATTTTTAATTCCATGGAGGGTTTTATGCATAGATTGACTGGACAAAAATGGGCCAAAACCCAAACCCATGTTTGAATTTTTGAGAAACATTTGTGAGAACTTTGGTTGAAATGATGTTAGTCCAAATAAAATGATAAAAGTCTCGATCGATTTTAATAGCCGATGTCGAGATAAACTTTTTCCTTTTAGTTGCCCGAAATGTGAAGTAAAATATAATGGCATCAAAGTGAAGCGACATTGTAAAATGGTATAGTAGTCATTTTAAAGTTGAAATGCATCTGCAGATGGGCCTTGTCCAAATTTATGCAAACTAAAATTGGCCCATCTAATTGGGTAGATTGAGCCCAATCTGGAGCACACCAACTCATAATCCAGTTTTGTAGGTCATGACCAACTTGTTCAAGAACACCATACACTGTACTATTACTAGGAAGGCTGGGAATGGGATTTGCATACATATGGTCGGTATAGAATTGTATGAATTTATACAACACTCATTCAATGGCTTGAGTTCCTTCACATGCTTGTAGGGGAAAAATGTAAGCCAAAAAGGCATAATGTCAGAGCGAGAGCAGGAAAATCTATCACACACAGAACGGGAGTGGAAGCGGGAGCGAGAGTAAATTTGAAACCGGGAGCGCGAAAGCTGCAAAATCTAAGTCATATAGAGTGGGAACAAGAGCGAAAGTATGCGCGGAACGTGAGAGGGAACGAGAGCGAAAGCATGTGCGGAGCGTGAGAGAAAGAGCGGGAACGCGCTCGGTGAGAGGGAACGAGAGCGAAAGCATGTGCGGAGCGTGAGAGAGAGAGCGGGAACGCGCTCGGAGCGTGAAAGCGGCATCCAATGAGAAGAATTGTGTAACTCAGGTTCTAAGTCTAAGCTTGACTAACCAATATATATGTTTAGCAACTGATCAAGAAAATGCAAAATTGAAGTATAACACGGTCGGGAGCCCCAATTATCTACAGTATAGCACGAGTTTTGTATTGCATGAGACCACTCACAATGTAGTAGTATCGGAGACTCAAGGCCCCACCCAAGAAAGAGCCAATATTGTTCTCTCAAGAATAACAAAGCATAATTTAGGCCCCCTCCAAATCGTTCTATTATTAATTCTCTCCGACATTCAAAGAAAACAAATTTCAAAAAATACAGCAACCAAAAGTAAACCATTTTGATAGAATGGGAGCGCCATAAATTTGAGAGGAGGGATTATGATTCAGTGAGATTTTATTAAAAAACTATGTGAGGAAAAAATGACCCACAATATTCTCTCAACAAACAAGAAACTAAAATAAACATAAAAATTGTGACCTGAGGTATCTACAGAAAGAAGCTTAAAGCGACGGACAAAAGTGCCAAAGCCACCGGTGAGAGCCGTAGAGGAGAAGAAGAGGTGGAGAAAGCTGTCTGAATGGTAAAATTGCAATTCCCTTGTGATATGTTCTGTTCAGTCACCATGGCCAGACCTTCGAATTCACAACTCATGTCCTTTTGATTCTGGACTTGGAAGTACATGTTAAACGCATACGAAGCATTTCCATTAGCATCCAAGCTGTTGCAAGAAGATCCATAACCGAGTGCCGTGCAATCAGCAAATGTGCAAGCATAGTTGATATTGTCTGCAAGTTTACTCAAATCCTTGGCATTTGGATTAAATGTGCACCATTTCGTCGGAAGATATTCCACATTCTGTGCAGGAACAAGATACTTGTTGTTTTGAAGCTGACCTGAAAAATCAGTAGAGAAAGGGAATTTGGGTTGCCCATCATACCTAAAGATTCCCCAGTGGCGCTCAAAACTTCCAGGAGCAACGCTCTTGGCATCCTCATCAATAAGACCAAACAAGTAGACTTCTATGTATCCAGACCGAAGAGGGGTCCCTTTATTGGCTGCAAGTCTTGTCAAAAGCCCATTATAGAACCTAAAAGCAAAATTTGAATTGGCATTCTTGTCACCATCCGTTGGCCACCCCACCTCCCCTACTAAAATGGTCATGTCGCCAAACCCTGCTGCTTTCAAGGCCGAAACCAAGGTATCAAAGTTGGCATCAAAGACATTGGTGTATTGAATCCCATTATCCACAATGGGGTTGGGTGCCCCATCAAAAAAGGCATAGTCCAAAGGGAAGTTGTCATTGCCATAGAGACTTAGAAAAGGGTATATATTTACAGTAAAAGGGGCCTTGTTCTGGTTCAAAAACTGGACAATCTCAGTCATGAGTCCATTGATATCTGACCTGAACCTTCCAGCAGACGGGACAGGATTGTCTTCTGGAGAATTGTAGACATCAGCATTTAAGGGCACGGTTGCCTTTATGGAGTCCCCAAGTCCAGCATCATTGAGGGCATTTTGGATGTTCTGAAGGGCTGGGAAGGTGAGGTTCAAGAATGAGTTGTTGTAGGACTTGAGAAAAGGTTCATTCCCAACTGCTACATATCTGTGCAAAGACAAATTGAAAATAATAAGAACAACATAATTACGAGATAACACTAGCAAACTTATGCTAAATATAACCTGAATAGCACAAAGCAAGGAACAAATTATTGTTGAACAGTGAACTTAAATTCCTCAACCGGTTTGCTTCAGAATAAACCTAACTTTCAACATGTCTAACATGGCTCATACAGATTACGAGATACCACTGGCAAACTTATGCTAAATAAAACCCGAATAGCACAAAGCAAGGAACAAATTATTGTTGAACAGTGAACTTAAATTCCTCAACCGGTTTGCTTCAGAATAAACCTAACTTTCAACAAACAAGGCTCATACAGATTCTTTACTATCAGGATTGATAACTTACAGCACAAAATGGTAATTCTATGCTTGGAATGACTTTCCTTCCCATTAGTCTAGGTTAAAATCATTGTCAAGAAAGGCCTTAATTAACATGACTATCCAAGTTGTATTCTTCCACAGTAATCACGAAAACTTCTCTACGAAAAGAATTCACATTCTTAACTTAAGCAGAATACAGAACCAACTTCACCAATAATATAATTGTGGCCTACCCTCGGCACATTATAACAGACTTAGGATTTGAGCTCCAACCACAAGTTATAGATCATAGGGAAAGGAATCGCCAAACAGTAACCCCACAGCAAAAGAAAAGGAATGAAGGTAATTCCATCCTAAAATTCACCTTTCTCCCAATCCATATCACATCAGATACTAGATAAAAAAGGTTGCCCCTCCCTAACTAGGAATTTCTCTGAAGTGGAAGCCATCAACTCAACAATGACTGCAATTCCAATGTTGAGCACACCGAGCTCTGTTGGAGTAAAACAACCATGTAATACACAAAGTTTCAACACAACCATGTAATAAACAAAGTTTCAACACTCACTAGATTTCTTTTAATGCTTCATTCATCAGATTTAATGTTATAAAACATTTTCCAACCTAAATTGATGTAGTGAAATATTAAAAGAAAATAACTTAATAACTCCGTTTCATTGCTAAGCATATAAAAGAAAATAAAAAAAACTTTTGCAAGTATATATAGAAGAAAGAAGAGAACTCTCAATCCTTTAACAGGTTGGAGCCTCGGAGGCCTAGTTGCGGTTGTAAGATATACATTATCTCATAGTATCTCCTTACAAAGTCATGGAATTTAATAAGTGAATATTTGTAAGAAGGGCTAGAAGAGGTAATATCATGCACCTTAAAGTATCAAACAAAATAAAACGAATTTTATTTTAAAATGAAAATGAAACCTCAGATAATTAAAAGGGATCAATTGAGATGAAGCAGACTAAAAGACAACAAGCCCATTTTCTGAAATTCTTCGGAATGGCCCATATTTGAAGGCATGGCATTGAATGCACATTGGGAGGTATAAAGCACAGTTAAGTCAATCAATAAGCAACTCCCACCTCCTTACCCAGATCCATATATATTGCATTTATGTCAATATTAAATACCAAAAGTGACACAAAAGACTCGTCAAAGCCGTTGATGTCCGGTGGCATTAATTCAAAATTGATGCATATGCATAAAGATATAAAATTAGGATAATAACTATACTTTCTCTGATCTAAAGCAATGTAATTCTCTGAACTTCAAATGCACATAATCAATTTTTTTATGCAGGTATACAGCAGATAACAATTATTTATTTACAAACACCTTGATAATTCAATACGAAATTCTTACTTGATTGTAATTCTATACTGAGATAAAGAATTAGGAAGAAAACTAAAGAAGTGTAATTCTCTGAATTTCAAATGCACATTCTCAATTTTTATGCAGGTATACTAATATAACAAATAACAATTACTATTAATTACAAAGAGATTAAAAAAAATCAATATGAAAATCTATAATCGAAGGAGGAGAGAGTTTACTTGATTGTAACACCACCCTTGAAATTGTATCGTGTGACATTGCTCCGCACCCACTTCTTAGCTCGATCATAGTTGGTCATGGCAGCGAGCTGATCATTCGGAATAGCAACCATAACCTCAATACCACTTCCAGACAGAGCACTCATGGTGGACTCATCAGCATCAAACAGCTTCACCTTAGAAATCCCATTGTCTTTCAACATCTGAACCACAGTTTCAGGAGGTAACTTGTGGCTTGCCATAGTTCCCCAGTTCACACCAAGACCCTCAACAACAGACACAAACCCAAAAATCCCCAGAAACAATAAATTTGTGGAAAACCACATTTTTGACATGTTCTGATGAAACCCAACAAGAAAATCAAATCCCCAATGTAGTTTGCAAGAGAAAAATCAAATATTTCTATGATAGATCGGAAAAGATTTTCCAAGAAAATAATGGGCTTTTCTAGGAAAAAGAGATAGGGAATGGTTTATTCTTATTTTGGCTCAAGTATATGTATTTTCCAGCCAAAATATATATATATATATTTTAGGAAGGCAACGGTTTTTGAAGGTGGGTTTGGGGTATAAGCGAAAAACGAGCGACTTTTTCCCGAGAAAACAGAGATCGTGATGGAAAAAATATGTGAACTTACTGGGATGAAAATCCCAATAAATATAAGTATGTGTGTGTATATATATATATCCTGAAAGCGAATCTGTATATAAAGGGTGTATCAAAAGGTTTAAACTTTATACCTATAGACGGACGGAATCGACAAAAGTTAACGTTATTCTCTGTGAGAGAGAGAGAGAGGAGAATAAGCGGTACTGGTATAAGATTACAAGAGAACAAGATGATTCCCCAGAAAAGTAACCACAAAACAACAATTTCTCTAAACAAAACCAAATATAAAAGGATGTGAATAGAGAGATTCAGAAAAGAAAAAAAAAAGATGTCAATAGAGAGATTTAGAAAGATGGATTATGGAAAAAAGAGTCGGAATACTAGAAAGATTGGTTGAATTTGGTAACTAAATTGTGTTTCTATAATTTGAAGAAGAAAAAAACAAAACAGAAAAAGAAAGTTTGAAAGAAACTGGGTCTCACCGAAACGGTGAAATGTTACGATGATTAAGACAAAAGAAACTGGTTGTCACTGAATAATCTATTGAAAGATTTTAGAAACTGGGGGAGCGTAACGGCTATATCTGACAACTGAGTAAACAAGTTGTAAGTACTTTTGCCCAATAAATATACGATCAATGGGATTGGGATGTAATATTATATAAAAGTGTGTGGTATATCTACTGCAAGTAACTGACACCCCTCGTTTATCATCCGATGAGAAGGGTAGTAGTGTCATTTTGACCGACGTACTAGATATTATTATGGGTTTTGGCCGACATATTTATTTTATTTTATGTTTTTTGTCCTGGGTTTTGAGTTTTGACCGACATATCAGATTTTTTCCCGGTATGGGTTACTGCAGTTGGAAGCGAGTCATGAGTCACACGACTAACGAGCAGCGTGGTAGTCGGTGGCGGAAAGATTATATATACATCATATATATATATATATATATATAGAGAGAGAGAGAGACAGAGACAGAGAGAGAGAGCTTTTCATGTAACAATAACTCACAGAGCTAAAAGGACAAATTCCTTAAAAAAAAAAAAATTGAAATTATGGATGTCTCCTGTCAAAATAATAGAATCAAAGTTAGAAATTTTATAAAGGTATGTCACGGTTATCAAATTGTCTTTCCTCTTCTTTCACCTGTCTCTATTCAAAGTCAAGTGTTGAGATTCTTTTTGTGAAATCAATAACCACGTGAAAATTAATTTTCACTCTTAACATTTTATACATATAAACATTATGTGTTGTTTGAATTAGTATACATAATTGGTAAATATATGTATTTTTATAAAGACAAATAGAGAACTAGTTTCCTTACTAACTCAATCCTAATTACAGTACAAATAAATAGAAAAACATTTTTTCAATAATTAATTATTAAAAATATAATTTATAAATTAACTAAATAATATAATATTAGTCTTGATATTTATTTATATCATCAAAATATAGTATATAATATGTCTGAATTATGTGGGCCCACAAATAAAAAAAATATTTTACATATATATATATATATATATATATATTCTCCAACTAATTCCCATTCATTCCCTATTATGATGGTTAATACTTTCATACCCCCTGTTATGATGGTTGATACTTATGAGATGCCAAATTTGCTTTTGTGATTGTTATGACCGTTTTTGTGGGGCCTACCATGAGCTCCGGTCTCATAATGTTTCGCAACAAATTTCCTTTTTTTTTTTTTACTTTTTTTTTTTTTAGTTATTATTATTATTATTGAGAGCAACTCAAGCTGTGAAATACAAAAGTATTCTTCATGTGGCCTTCCTTCTTCCCAATGTTTGTGAACACATTTTCGAATACAGAATTTAACATCCAAAAATAATTGATGCCGTGTCCTTGAAAAAACGTAATAATGCAATAAGTCACCTCAAGCACTCAAAGACATCATCTCAAATGAGAAAAGGCCATTTTAGGGGCAGGTTCAAATTATAGGAGAGGGTAACAGCCAAAATTTTCCTACAAGCAACACGTGGAGCCTGATAGAGGAGGATAAAGTAATTATATCAACCTAATCTCCACAGCCCACCCACCAAGTCATATTCACTCTTTTACTTACTTATATGGACCATTGTCAAAGTTTGATTCTTGTTCTTGTGGTCCCACCTTGGACACTTGCAAAACAATACAAATTTATTACACTTTCTAATTAAGATTTTCTTTAAATATCAAGGGTAACTGATAAGCACACGGCGACAACCCCGGCATGATGGACTTGATGAGGTACGATGTTTTTTTTCTGGCCATCTTAAATATTTGTTATATGTTTCCTTGAGTTATGTTATGAGAATAGTGACATCTATATTGATAATTAATGTGAAACCTCAAAGGGATTTCACGTATTTGGGCATGAATATGACAATTGAGTGTGACACAAGCAACTTTGTCAAAGAAAGAGGTCCCTATCCAATTTTAGTGCTAATACCTGAGATGATAAATGAGCAAGTTGGATAAGATTTGGTTTAGGTTAAAGATAGGTGAGTTAAATATGAGGTAATACTTTATATTCAACTCTTTTAAAATTGATTGAAAATAGGCGGGTTAAAAATATATATGATCAACCCGTTATGACTCGTGAATTCGTTATTATTATTCTTTTCCAAAAAGTTTTAAGATTTTATTTAATAATAAATTAAAAAAAAAAAAAAGCAATCTCAAACTCATCGATATTTATCGACTCGTTTTAAAGAGACAAGTGAAGGAAAAAAAAAGAAATATTGATGTTTTAAAAATAAATTTTTTCATTTTGATGTTTACAAGCATGGAAAAAGAAAATGTAATTTACATATTTGAAAAAAAATTGACCCATGAAACCCGATCGACTTGCCCAAAATATTGATATTTAAAAAATAAAATTTTCTTAAAAATTTTGATGTTTACAAACTTAGAAAAGGAAAATGTAATTTGTATATTATTAAAAAAAAAAAAAAAAAATGACTCGTAAAACACGACCGACTCACCCAAAATTTTGATGTTTTAAAAATAAAATTTTCTTAAAAATTTTAATGTTTACAACATGGAAAAGGAAAATGTAATTTGCATATTTGAAAAAAAAATAATAATAATAATTTGACCTGTGAAACCCACCCGACTCATCCAAAATATTTAGGTTGGGTTATGAACATGACCCATTTTTTATAAAATTAGGCCTGGCCTAACCCAACCCGATTTTGGGTTGAGGTTGGATTGGGTCTAGGCTGGGTTGGGCCAGCTCAACTTGTAGCCCTTCGTGAGTGAGAGAATTTTAAAGAGAGAAATGAGTTGAGTGCAATAGAGAATAGATATGTGTTGTGCCTATTATGTGATGGGTAAAAATATGGATTGAATATGGGTATCTTGACCCTTAAATTAAATGGTTAAAAATTACCCAACCCATTTTTAACTCATCTTAAATATGATTCATCCAAAATCAATAAAAAAATGGACGAATATGAATGAATTGATGGGTTGTGACCTATTTTGTCACTCCTACTAGTACTTACGTTTTCTTAAAAAAAAAAAAAAAAAAAAAAAAAAAAAAAAAAATTGAATTTAATAATAAATAAATATATAAAAACTTTGAAACATAAAGGAAGATGAAAGAGGGAAAAGAAAAAAATTAAAAAATAAATAAAATTAAACGAGTGTACCACAGCCCATTCCTATAAAATAAAAATAGAAAGAGACAAGGTACCAAAGCCCATTCAATGGAAAAATTATTAGATGTCGTGTCACATTATGGATGTATCATATATCATAGTGGGGTCGCCCTGACATTTTACGAGCAGGGATTATAAATGAGGAATGGATAGAAAAGAGAAATGAAATATAAAAGAGAGAAATAAACCTACCTATAATAATTTTAAAAATAAAAAAAAAATAATTATTACATCAAATAGTTAAGTGAATTATTAGATATATTTTTTTAATTAATTATTTATACAAGGAAGTAAAATCTATCTAGTTGTATTTAATATAAATAATTAATTAAAAATTATTCTATATGTCAAAGGTCAATTCTCTTGAAAGAGGGAAATAATATAAGCGTACTAATTTCAGTTGGACCTAAATTAAAAAATATTTTCCAAACTAATATATTCCAAGAATTTGTACTTTGCATGCTTAATAAAAGTACAGATTCTTTTAAAACGCTATTCCTACTTTAATTTAGACGAATGCTCAACAATATCAAAGTCAATCACGATCTAATGATAACAATTTATTTGTAAGATTCTGATTATTATTATTATTATTTATTTAATAATTTCAACTAAATCGATTTAATAACGTAATTCAGACCAACTTGCCGTAGGATATTGCCAACTCCATCCAACTTCTCATTATAAATATATATAATAACAATTAGTATCCTGAAGACCGTTTGATTTACCACCCCCACCGCCAAAAGTCCAATAGGGTAAAACAATCAATCAAATAATAAAACCTCGTTAAAAAATTTACCAAAATATGCAACGCATGAGGCAGGTCAACATTTCTCTCACATACACAACTACAGATGAAACCAGTGAATGTCCCATAAAAGCTGCGTACCCAAATTAATTTCAACAATTGTCTGTCACCTCTAGTTAAAACCAGTTTCCAACCCAATCTTTAGAAAATAACCTACGAGCATAAAGAAGTGCAAGTGACATTGAAGTGACAATATTCTCCACTCTTGCGTCTTCTAAACCAGAACTTTTTATCATCGCATCAATCAATCAATCAATAAACCCCCTGCATTGAAGTGACGTCAATTCGAATTATTGAAAAACTTGATACCAACAAGGCAACTGAGCTGCTGCTACAAGTTCCCAACTCTAAACCATCATTTCATCTCCAATTGTCTATATCTTTAAAAATCATCAAACCTATTGACAATTTATGCAAGGATCCTATCAGTGTTTAAAGAGGATATTTGACCAATAAAACAACACAAATTACACAACTTGAGAGCTGGCTACTTCACAAGTATGTGTTTTACTTTTTACTTTTACCATAGGAAGAAATGCTCTTACTCGAATGAGTGATTGTGTGGTGCCCTTATCACCCAGCATGGCACTCAAAAACGCATGTTTGGTCAAGCAAAGGGTACTACTGCGTCTAAGGAGACGACAATGAATGGAATTGAAGATATATCTAATCCGAAGGATACAATCACTGGAAAAATCCAGTAGATACAAACTATTCATTTACAAAACACAATTCAAAATTATATAGAACTTGAGCAAAGTCAGTATGGTACAAACCAGAAGTTAATGAAGGATCATCAATGTTGCAGGATTATGTACATATTTCTATACGATAAGTTCATCTTCAAGATAGTTGTACTCGAAGGTGAATTCAGTCTTTATTCTCTGGCACCTGAGCATCAGTATCAGAGCAAACATAAATCATTAAAACCACAAAAATACATATTTCACTATAGTTAAGAATCGAGAAAGGGAAACTTGGACACGTTAACTAATTCAAAATGGCTTAAAGTTCAAAATTTTCAAAATCGAGCAACAACATTTAAAAACCTCCTAGGATCTTAAAACAATCAAATTAAACAAAACAAGAATACCGCCATTTCACAATTTGGGTATTTGGCACCTCTTTGTAGCCTTCGTTTTTATTTCACTCTAATCTCACCATTTAAGCAGCAAAAACTGACGGGGCCCAAAGCCCCATAATTTGACCAATTCAATCTGAACTAAATGTAAGCCAAAAGGACAATATGGTACTACTCTCAAACAAATAACAAAATGGCTTAGTTCCTATAACCGTGTCTCTGATTAGAAGTTAGGTTTCTTCCTATAACCATGTCTCAGATTAGTTAAACCTAACTGATCATAACTTTTTTTTTCCTTTTTTTTTTTTTTAAGGGGAACGCATCCTCAAAAGCTACACAAGTAGAGTTGATTTGCTCGCACAATTTATGGTAGCAATATGCCCAGTGTAATGCGTACAACCATTTGTTTTTCTTTATAATACTATTCTTGATTTCTTGTGTATTTTTTTTAGTCGATTCCTGATAATTAAACTTTTAAATAATTAAATTTTGTTATATTGTTAATTTAATTTATTTATTACTAGACATGGGTATTTTAGAGAAATTAATTTAAAATTAATACCATTTCAACTTGTAAAATGGATTAAAATGATAATTCCATTTCTACAATTAAACAGTAGAATATGAGTGATCATTCCATTCCTACAACATTCTAATTTCATTCCATTCATGTGCACCAAAAGTAGACTTATTGGAAAGATCATTTTACCACTTCACAAGATGCTAATAGCTTCCTTTACTGGATAAATTGTTATTTTCATTAAGAGGCCTGATAAAAAGTTACATGAAGTAGCTGGAAACTTGTAAATGGAGTTATGGAAGCCAAAATGTAAGCCAAAAGGCCAATATGGTACTAGTCTCAAACAAATAACAAAATGGTTTAGTTCCTATAACCATGTCTCTGATTAGTAGTTAGGTTTCTTCCTATAACCATGTCTCTGATTAGTTAAACCTAACGGATCATGACTTTTTTTTCTTTTTAAGGGGAACGCATCCTCAAAAGCTACACAAGTAGAGTTGATTTGCTCGCACAATTTATGGTAGCAATATGCCCATTGTAATGCGTACAACCATTTGTTTTTCTTTATAAAACTATTCTTGATTTCTTGTGTATTTTTTTTAGGCGATTCTTGATAATTAAACTTTTAAATAATTAAATTTTGTGATATTGTTAATTTAATTTTTTTATTACTAGACATGGGTGTTTTAGAGAAATTAATTTAAAATTAATACCATTTCAACTTGTAAACTGGATTAAAATGATAATTCCATTTCTACAATCAAACAGTAGAATATGAGTGATCATTCCATTCCTACAACATTCTAATTTCATTCCATTCATGTGCACCAAAAGTAGACTTATTGGAAAGATCATTTTACCACTTCACAAGATGCTATCAGCTTCCTTTACTGGATAAATTGTTATTTTAATTTAGAGGCCTGATAAACAGTTACATGAAGTAGCTGGAAACTTGTAAATGGAGTTATGGACACTGCCTTACACTTGTGAAGGTCTACTGACGAGTGACGACATATCTACATGTCATCATCATCAACCAGTTATAGACACTGCCTTAAATTTCTGAAGATCTATTGACAACGTATCTACATGTCATCATTAACCTTGTCTTCATCCCGTACAAATGGGGTCAGCCACATGGATTCTCTTTTTCCAATCTTTTCTATCACAAGTCATTTCTCCTACTATATTTAATTTTTTTAAATTATTTGTTATCATTTCAATCCATGTTAATTTTGGTTGACCTCTTTGTCTTTTATCTTCTATGCAAATCTATCTTCCTCTCCTCAACAGAGTATCTATAAGTCACTGTTGAATATATCCACACAACCTAAGCCTACTCCCATACTTTCTAGTTAACAAACACCACACCTAATTTTTCTTTAATCCTTTAATTATTTTTTTTTTGATAAGTAATAATAATTAAAAAAGGCGTTCAAAAGGAAACGTGTTCCTTAGACATTAGTGGAACCGGGGCCCAAGGCCCCAAAGAATCCAAAAAAGTAATTAAATCATCAAAAGAGGAGCATGAACTCCTCTTCACATAACTAAAGAGAGAACGAATAATAAAAAAGTTTCAACGTCGCCGTAGATGACCCCTTCCCTTCGAGCATTCTACTATTTCTCTCCTTCCAGATGCACCACCAAACGCAATGTGAGACAGTTCTCCAATAATCGCGTACACCCTACTCACACGACATCCTCTCCAAGCATAAATCAAATCCTTAGAAGAACATGGCATCACCCAACATATGCCAAACAACCCAAGAATAAGATTCCAACAATCGTGCGCCACGGGGCAATGCATCAACTGACTCCCCATCTTGCTTGCATAGGCAACACTAATTAACAAAACAATTTCCCCTCTTCCTCAAATTATCAATTGTCAGTATCTTGCCCTAAACAGCGGTCCATACAAAGAATGTCACCCTAGTTGGAGCCATAGAGTCTTCCATGGGAAGTCAAGGCTGACAAAATTAGACAGACATAAGAATAAAAATCTTACTTCAAAGCGAACGTGAGAAAAGGGAATCCATATCAAATTTTCATAACCCCTGCCAGTTCCTTCCTGCCGATACAATTGGTTCAGGAAAACACTTACCTCGTCCAACTCTCAATCCTAAAATGAACGCCGAAAATACACATCCCACGTAATCCCACTACTATCAAGCCGATAACAGTCATCTACATAGGCATGTTTATCAATTGCAATACTGTATAATCTGGGAAATTTACGAAATAATGGCTGATCCGCACACCAAAGATCTTCCCAAAAATAGACGCAACTACTATCACGAACTTTGAATCTGATATGTGAGGAAAAGGAATCACATCCCTTCCGAATGGATTTCCACGCCCCAACTCCTCCCACAAGAGAAACCGGACAGGTAGTCCAACCGCCAACGTCTTCCCCATACCGACTTGAGACTAACCTTCGCCAAGGACGATGTCTTTCCTTCCCGTATTTCCACAACCATTTTCTTAGGAGAGCTTGATTAAAAGGAATCAATCGTCTAATACCAAGACCACCTAACTTCATGGGCTTGCAGACTTGCTCCCATCTGACAAGGTGATACTTGAACTCTTCTCCCCTTCCGCCCCAAAAGAAATCCCTTTGAATTTTTTCAATCCTATCAACAACGGAGCATGGAATTTGGAACATAGATAGAAAATATGCGGGGAGGCTCGTTAAAGTAGTTGGTCTAATGACTGTAGTATAAACTATCCCTTTTAATTTAATTGGTATCCATTTAGATAAAACCCCACTAGCATTCCTCCACTTTGTCCAACTTATTCCAATTCTACTATTTATATCATCATCAATCTCTTCATCTTTTTTGTAAAATTGATCCTAACAGTGCTGTTAAAGGAGCGCCTAGGTGTGCACCTATGCTCAAGGCGCAGGTCTAGCGTCTATTGTCATCCCAGGCGCACTGATGTTTACTAGGCACGCGCCTTAGTTGCGCCTCGTCCTATTTGTCAGGCGCTCCTCACTGTTATTTTTTTAAAAAAACTATTATTCTATTTCTTAAGCTGAAAAGGGGTACATTTGGCAACTTAATAAACAAATAAGAAAGCTTACGCATATGACAGAAGGAACTTTTGTTCAAAAGAATAAACAAATAGGAAAGTCCAAGAGTCAAGTGTCAACCAAACATAGAAAGAGTGAGACTGTGAGACCAACGACAAAACCCCAGTGGCAAAGACAAAAGACGAAGCCATGTCATTTCGTTCTTCTTCTTCTCTATCCTCTCTTCTCATCTTTGTTTACTTCACTCTCTTTGTCAAGTTCTCCTCTCTGTCTTTATTTTTTGGGGCTCTATTTTTTCTCCTTTTTCTTCTTTAACACTTTCTCTCTTCTCATCTAATTCTCGTCTCTGCGACTTCTTCTTTTTTTTTTGGGCTCTATTTTTCTTTTCTTTTCTTTTCTTGTTAACAGATCCCCCCTCTTTTTGTGCTCTATTTTGCCTTCAATTTGTGCTCTGTTTTATGGTTCTTGAATTCTTATATAGTTGATGGAATTACTTTTTTATATTTGATGTTAAATAAGAATATTAATATGACTAATGAGATGTGAATGCTTTTATGGTAGTTGCGTGCCTCGCCGTGCACCTCGCGCCTTTAATAACACGGGATCCTAACTATCGAAAAGAATTACGTATCTACATGTGCAAGACCTATACTGCAGCTGTGTCCACCAAATTATAAATGAATGACATCTCAAATGGACTTATAATGTGCAATGGGAACCAATAATCAATTCATATCAAACTTTGAATGAAACACAAGAATACTAGTTTATTCGAAAAATAAGATTCAAGCAAGCATACCATCCATGTTGAATTTCATCATTAGCGATATGGAAATCAAAGTACACATATGTCCCCTGTTCGAATTCATCAGTAGTGACTTTTGGCTCCTCACGCCGTTGAAACCATGTGTTGTATTTTTTATGGTATCTCCATGATTGCTTCTTCAACTCTTTTGCAGCCAAATATTGCTGATAAGTATTCTGCAATGGACGGTTAACTTGAGAACATGTTAAAAGTAAATTGTACACCTAAAAATACAATATAAGAGAACATAGAAAATACAAACGACCTGTTGATAGTAAAACGTGAAGAAAAATGTATCAGTGGCATAATTATCAGCTCCAAGACGTTCCCAAAAGGCAGGATTATTGACAATTGGTGCCTGTACTTGAGGATAGCTCGCAGGGGTCACTGCAGGATGCCTCTGCAGGAAGCCAAAAGAAATATTAAATTACATGATTTTTTTTTCCCAAATCAAGTGGTGCAACAAATATCTAGGTCAAGTAACTTCCATACTGGAGTATAGCTCTTTGCACGTTCCGAGTCTTTGGGCTGAGGAAGTTTGTAATAAGCAGCCTCAAGCATCTGCAAATTGTATAACTGATCATGCATTCCTCCAGAACTCGCAGCTGATCCACTGAGATTATCACCAATGGCACCTAGGTCAGAAACGCTTCTCCGACCAATAACACCAAGTCCACTAGAAAGTTGATTGGATTGTAAAGGTTGCCCAGGAGAGAGATCAGTATCCCTTAGCACTTGGGCAGGCTCTGTCAAAGAGCTTGATATTCCTGCCTGTAGTATAGAAAGAATTACACACAAACACAAACAAAAAGAAAAGGACTCAATATACCACCAAAGAATCAACTTTATTCTTTTAACAAACACCTCCATGTCATACAACAATCGTGCGGTCAGCAAACCAAGGGATGTCACTATACTGGCTTCAACAATGTAAAATATTACCTGTAGACTGTTGATTTTTTTTATTTTATTATAATTATTAATTTTTTTTTTAATTTTGAAGAGTTCTAAAGTGACTCCAAAGCTTTAAATAAATGGATGTAATTGATTATGCATCTGAGTCAACATACAACTGTACAGTAGGACTATGGTGGTCGAAATGGACCAACAGCTTGCCAAGCTAGCATTTTGAACTTATATACCCAACAGAATATTACATGTATCAGTTATATGAATAAGTGACAACGGGAACTTTGATTAAATAAACTAGGTAATGTGTTGTTTTTACAATTAGCTACAGATATTCTATAACAATGCCCAACATCAAATTGAACTATCATTAATTTGTTCAATTACAACCTATTAATCAGTAGCTCAATACCAAGTACCACCAATACCAAGTCATGCTAAAACTGCTAGCAAGACTAGCCACGCATGTTTCTCCAATTCTAGGCTTATATGATTTAAAACATTTTGGTTTAAAATGGACCATTTGTTTGTCTGACCAAAAATCCATGTACAAACTCAAAAGTGTAATGGAAGGCAATTTAGAAGACAAAAAATCGTACTAGAGTATAGAACTATAAAAGCTTCAATCCTTAGAATCTATACTGTAGATCACTAAGCTCATAAAACCCAGCGACATAGAGTTGAGAGAGATTGAGTACTGTCAAGGCCAACAATTATATAGTAGAGATTCAATGTGAACCAGTTAGGAGTTTGATTTGACACACACTATCAGCACATGTAGCATTGTTATTAAGTGTCCAAATGTGTCTCAAGCTAAGAAGCACCGACACGTGTGTTTGACCTAAGGTACTGGTGTCGGACACATGTACGACACGGACACGCATATCCGAGGCTCGGACACATGTCCGACACCTTGAATCTATGTCGCAATTTTTTATTATTAAAAATTGCAACGGACACGGCTGTGGACACGTCGGGACACGGCGGACTGTTGATCAGAGCTTTTTTTTTTTTTTTTTTTTTTTTTTTCATAACATAGAGAACGAGACGATACATATAGAGTATATATCCAGTATATACATATAAAACACACAAGAAAAAGAATATGGAGAGAGATCAGAGTTAACATACAAGTCATTGTATAAACTGTAAAATGATAATACAACCATATATACATAACAGAATGCAATCTTGGCTCAGATCGTGTGGAGTTGTTTGCCTTGATTTCATCGGATGAGTCGATTCAAGGCCGGTGCGTCAGTGAGGTTGGTGAGGAAAAGGATGGGAAAGAGCCGGAGAAGAAGGACCTTTTAGAATGTGAACAGACGTGTCAATGTAAGAGAGAGAAATATGGAAAGAGATAGAAGTGTCAGATACAAATCTTATCACTTTTAGTGGTTGTTTGGTTACAAGAATTGCTTTGGATTATTTTGGAATAGAAAGACATCCTTGTTCATTTGGGCTTGTACTCTTTATTTTATTTTTAATAAAAATAGTGGGACTTAAATATCATGTTTAATAATATAGATAAAATAAATTGAACAAAATTTAATTTTATTTATATAAAAATAAATTATATTATAATTTTATTGCCGTATCCTTGCCGTGTCCGTGTCCGTGTCCGTGTCCTATTTTTTTGGAATTTGCCGTATCGCCGTGTCCGTGTCGTATGGTACCCGTGTCTCGTGTCGGTGTCCGTGCTTCATAGGTCTCAAGTAAAGACTAATCCGTGGGGATACCTGTAATAACCTCCAGCCCACATGCATTGGGTTTGTCTGGGGAGAGTCAAAGCTGAGATGTACGATTCCTGAACGATGCCTTGCTCAACTCATCAATCCATTCCGGTTGGAAAATCAATTTATTTGATAAAACATAAAGCGTCCATCAAAGATAAAAGCCTTTCCACTAAGCAACATAGCATCTTCAAAACCAATCATAACATGACTACTGTCCAGTGCCTATATTTTTTACAATAGCTGCAGTTTTCCACCCAATTCCAGTGTCAATATGGATATGGCATCACTGCTATAGCAAGTTGGGAATAATGCTAATTTAGCACTCCCATAATCTCCTGAGAGCCCCTACATGCGAAAACTTTAACACCATCCTTTTAGGCCCAAATCTCATTGTAAACCACAAACTCAGGATGAATAAATATAGTAGACAGGGCTCAAACATGTGGATTTCTAAGATCTCTAAGGAGTCTTAAATAGTCTCTCTAAACGATTTATCCATGTAGCTATGAGCAGTTAAGGTTCAATGTTCATAGGCACGATCAGGGGCATTTGAAATATTTGAAGAGGCATGGTATTCATATAGAAACAGTAGGCCCAAAGTCCAAACATACAGGGATAGTATGATTTGTAGAGGATAAGGAATATAAAGTCTATGATTAATGGACACTGTTATTGCATCAAAAAAACATTACTAGAAACAAAATCTTATTCATGTTTTTTAAAATAACTATTTTTCCTGCTTCTCATCTTATTTTTCTTTACTTCCACATTTTGTAAGGTTTAACAGTCAGACCATCAATGATAGAATTAATGATCTTTTTCATGCAAGCATATCAAAGACAAGTTGAGCTCAAGCTTAACCAAACACAACTGTACCAAACTCAGACAAGTATTCGTACGCTTGTTTGAAGTGAGCGCAATTTAACCTAATCATGACTCATCGAGGCCCAAACATTCCAATACTCAGCATCGCTTGCCTCGTTTGCAGCCATATATTAGGTTTGGTTATGATAGTTAAGGCATCACATATCTTACCAGACTCTAGTCCTAGTTTAACAAAAGTAAATTTTGTAATATTATGGTTACAACACTTTCCAAAATAAAAATGATTTCAACAAAGTTCCCAGAATTCTCCCTTGCAACTCTTCCTTAGCAATAAGCAATGTTCAAACATGTCCTTCTGGATATTTTCCTTAGTTTCTTTGAGAACTTCCTTCAGGATCCCTTTTTTCTCCTCAGTTTCTTATCCCATAAGCAATATATTTCATACCATATCCCACAATACATTCCAAGTTGCAGGTAAAAATGTCCTGAAACACATTCTAAGTCATTCTATCAATCTTGCTTAAATCATAACAATCAAAAAAATGACACTAATTCCCAAGAATGGAATATATTGTGGAAGGAAATGGGCAGTTCTACATAAATACCCTTCAAGATTTTTACGTTTCAAGGAATGCTTTTTTTGAAAAATGGCTTAGATGGTACAGTAACCAGCTAACCACCAAAAAAAGGAGGTTGCTTTGCTTTCTGCATTGTATGCACTCCAACATATATATAAAAAGAATTAACAGTATGTATGGTCCATTGAACACAAAAATTGCTTCGCATATATATATCCTTACATGGCAATTAAATTAAACTACAAATGCTCTGATTAAAAATTAATAAATATAAGAAAATTTGTGTTTTATGTAGGTGCTAATAATTAGTAAAAATCCAACCAGGTTAAAGAACAGTAACATAAGGTAAAGTTATTAAACATACAGGTGAATCCAACGAATAGGAGGCTTTCATATCATCCTCATTCAGGAGATTCTTGCCGAGACCAGAACTCGGAGCAGACTCGGCAGTAGAATCTTCAGATAGAGTCTGTTGTTGCTGCTGCAACTCTTCAAGTTTTGCATTCCCAACCTCTGCATCATGGATAAATAACATTCATTTATTCTGATTTTGAATTAAGTTTTATTTCAAGAGACTTATGGAATATGAGTTTTACAATCAAGCCCGATCCTAATTACCTGAATATGCTAAAATTTGACAAGATTGGTAGAACAAAGCTCTTGAAATTGAATTTGTTTAAAAGTCATTTTAGTTTCGCCAACAATGTTTTAACCCCAGACAACTAGGTCAGAGTGTCACATCAACTTTGTTTAAAAGGGAAAAAATGGCATGCACGCCATAAAGAAATATAAAGATGACTACTAAAATACTACCAGAGTCTTTTGATCCTGACGACATCAATGCCTGCTGGGTAGATTGTTGATGGACTGAATTTGGCTGCTGCTGTAAGGAGGCAGATGTAGTATTGAGACTTGCTGCTTGGACTCCAAGTCCCAACCCAACTTGAGGTGAGACAGATGAGCTTTGAGAATTGAACTGAACAAATTATTAAATGTCATGCAATGGTTACTGGTAAAAAAAATTATTGAAAAAAAAAATGCAGAACAAAGCGGATCAGAAAGGAAAGTGCATATTAATTACTATTTAAACAGATTCACATACTGAAACAAACAGTGGAGGCAGAAATAAAGAATATAAGTTTCATTTTTTTACTTTTTAACAGACTGTAGAGGGGAGTTTGCAGCATTAAATAGGAATCTAAACTTTTTATTTTTTTTGGCAATCAGATACGTATCTTTTTCTCTATTCTGTCATGTTCAATGCACATGCAGTCATGCACCACTTTATACTTAACCAAAATCCGGAAATCACTTCTAGAGTAAGCTTTCTTTCATATTATGGGTCAACCACTAAATATTGAAGGAAATTCAATGAAGCTATAACTATTACATATTAGGTAACTAGATTCAAGTCCCTTAACAGTAAAGATTCCCACGGAGGGTGTGTAAGCTGATGATGTGAAGATGTTCGTGCTGGATGATGGTGGCTGTTGACAGTGTAACAATGAAGGATGTGAATTGGGGAGCCAACAGCAGCATATAAATGATACTTACAGTGAGGAAATGGCAGCGGAAATGAAAAAGGGAGGAGCGATGAAGGTGGTTTGCTGAGTGGTGTCAAAGGTGGTGCTGGTATTTGTAGAGGCATTGTTGGTAGCTTTTATTGCATATGTAGCAGTTGTGATTATTTAGATTTATCAAACTAGCGTCATCAAAACTACCCTACCTCTGAAACTTCAAAATTTCGTATACCCAGTGTTCTTTTAAATAAAGGATGTTGGGAAGTGATGGGACTGCATAAAGATATATTAATTGTAAAAAATGACTATCTTCATACTTGAACCCGTGTTCTTGCACTTGCAGCCCAAACCACTGCACAAATCTTTTTTATAGAAATATTGGACACCTTTGAGAAGGGCTATTATTTTTTATTTTTTGTGTGTGTGTGTGAGAGAGAGAGAGAGGGGATTCAAAAAACTATATGCTGTAAATTAAGTACATGATGTGAATGAATCACTGAACTTATTCTTTGTTCTCTAGATTAAAATCATGAAAATTCACAATCATCATCATCATCCTTGCCTTTATTTCATATGGATGGTGCCGGCCACATCAATTCTCTTTTTCCATTCTTTCCTATTATACACCATGTCTTCTCTTAAATTTAAGGTTTTTATATCATTTTTAATTACTTCATCCTACATAAAGCTTTGGTCGGCCCGGCCTCTTTGTCGCTTGCCTTCTCAGCAAACAACTCTTCCTCTTTTAATAGAGGCATCATCGGATCTACATTGAATATGACCATACCACCTAAGTCTACTTTCCAAAATTTTATCATTTATAGGCGTTATACCTAATGCTCCCCTCACACATTCATTAATTATCTTATCTCTTCCAGTTATTCCTATCATCCATTGTAGCATCCTCATTTTCACTACATGAATGTGTTGTATTTGTGTCTTTTTCAATGCCTAACACCCTGCTCCATACAATATTGCAGGCCTAATAACTGTTCTACAGAGTTTTCCTTTTAATTTATTTGGCATTCATTTGTCACAAAGGATACCACTAGTTTGCCTCCATTTTGCCCACCCGACTCCAATCCTACTTACTACATCGCCATTTATCTCCCCATCTTTTTGTAATATTAACCTTAGGTAACAGAAATAGTTCTTTTGCATGACTCTTTGGTCTTGAAGTGTAATGTTTATATTGTCATTGGTTCCTACTTTATCAAATTCACACTCCATACATTCCGTTTCAGTTTTACTAATTCTTAGGCCCCTTGATTTTCTAATGTATTTCTCCATATATCTAACTTTATTGCTAAGGCTTCCTTAAAAGTATCAATTGATACTATGTCATCCACAAATAACATACTGAAAAGTGGTGAATGTTGCACATTTGAGCCCGTAAAGTTGCATATCATAGTTCTTTAGTAATTCTTATGTAGTAGTACTTATATCATTTTCTTAGTTTCGGTTATTTTCAGGTGTTCGCCTTCAAAAGTGGTCAATTCTACTTGCTTCGGGCCTTCAGTGATGTTTCCAAGGATCGAGGAAGATAGCAGCTTGCTCGGGATCGAATTAGAGCTCAATCAAACTAAATGCACTGTTTCTCAGCATTTGGAAGTTTGAACTTCCGAACAAAACAGAATGCCATGAAAATTCAGCCTTGGAAGTTCGAACTTCCAAGGTTGCATTTGAACTTCCAAACTTCCATTTTGAAAGTTCAAATGCCTGGGCATATTTCCTAATTTTTGCGGGATTGTTGATTTTTGCCTTCTTCCAATCCTACTTGGGCCTGACTTCTTCAAAAAATTGGAGCACGAATTTAGGTCCTATTGTTGGCCAATATAGGTCAAAATTAATGCCTATTGAAGGGGGAGAACACACAGGAGAGTTTTGGCGGCTTGAAGCAATCTTCCATTGTTGAAGCTTGAGGAAGGTGACTCCGATCAGATTTTCAATCCATGGAGATGGCGTTCATAACATCATTGAAGATTTCTACCTTCTCCATGAGTAGCTAAACTCCTTCTTAGGGAATTGATGTAACCCTAATCAAGTAACATGGTCTAATTGTATTTATTTTGGGGGATCTTTTCTGGTTGTGTATCTTGTGATTGCATGGTTAGAGGATTGACTTAGTTGTACTAAGCAATTGGGTTTTAATGTTTAAATTCAGGTTTTATTAATGATAAAAGTCGATTTACTTTTATTTTCTGTGAATATAAAGGTAACGAACATGCAATGGTTTTCATTGAATATATAAACAAGTGTTTTGATAGTTCATGCTTAGGGAAGATAGGTTGTACTACACCTTAGTTTAGAATAGTTAGGTAGACAATTTGTGCCAACCGAAGATGATTTATGATTAGTACTTGATTATATATATCTTCTTAATTAAATCAAGGTGAGTGTAGCCACATGATTAACAAAATACATTCAATGAATTTCCCTGGATTTAATATAAATGGCCATGGTTATGAGGTTAGTGGTGAAATAAATTCCCTAGGTCTCTTTCTCTTGATATCTGTTCTCTCCTAACTTAGTTTAATCTCAGTTCTTTCTTTCTTTGCAAGTAGAAATAAGAAAACAATCTAACAATCTTTTCTCTTGAATAAAATTCGGAAATAATTTTACCCTTAGCAATACCAACACGGTCTTTGAGGTTCGACACCCTCAATATAGCCCTATCCTACAAGAATTTGTTCTTTTGCGAGTGGTTTTATTATTGAAAACACACATCACATACACAATGGGATGTTCTCATAAACATCTTTCATTATTTAGTCTAATATTAACATACATAAGAATGGACTCAACACCGATCCTTGGTGTAGTCCCACTTTTATAGGGAAGTCACCCGTTTCCCCGCATGTAGTGTTAACTTTTAACTCTAGTCAATGTCTCATTACACATATCTTCAATAAAATTAATAAGTTTAATAGTTACTTGTTTTCTTTGTAGAGTCCACCAAATTATGTCCCTAGGCACCCTATTATACGCCTTCTCTAAATTTATGAAAACCACATGCAAGTTTTCTTGTTTACTCCTACATTCTCCTATAAGTTGTCTTGTTAAATATACGGCATGTATTATTACATCATGAAACTTTACAATATAAAATTTAATTCCAAGATCTAAAGTTACTCAGATAATCAACTAGCTCTGCTCCAAAAAGAAAGAAAAAGAAATAACAATCAAATAAGAAACAGAAAAAAAAAAAAATGAAGAAATAATCCACAGCTTAAAAAACCTCAAGTAAAAGGCAAATTATATCATTAATACAAACATAAAAGAGCACCTGCTGCAAGAGTGGGTTCTGTTGTTGTGCGGTGAACTGTTTATGATTTCCTCCAGCAAGAGGAGGCAAGCCAAGAAGGTTAATCTGACCCTGTTGCTGCACCTGCTGGAATCGCTGTAAGAACTTTTCCCTCTGATCAGGCGCAATTTCAGTTCTTCCACGGATCTGCCCCTAAAGCAAATTAACAATTTTCAGTTCAACAGAATGACTCTTATCAAAGGAATGTAACTAAAAGAAATTCAAATTTTTATCTCTGATCAAGTAAAAAATCGTGATTATCTGCATCAACGCTGAGTAAACTTAGTTATTGCAAGAATAGTGATTTTGTCTCTATTACAAGACCCAGTGTTGGTCACTCAAAGATTATATGGGATTTTCTTTTAGCAGGCCTTGATAAAGAGAAAAAATTTCAAGCTGTTGGTTGGAATAAATTATGATGCCAAGAGAGAATTGCTAGGGAAGGAGGCTGCTATGGTGAAATGAATCACTTAGAGAAAGTGAAGGCTTGCCATGGAAATATAGTTCATAGAGAAAAATTTTGGCTTAGAATATATGTGCGAATAGGAAAATTGGTGGTCCAACAAAGATGTGAGACGAAGCCATGCCAGAGCAGTTTTATTAAAATACTAAAAAGTTCTTACATGGTCTCTAAAACAGATCCAGAAAAGATGTTCAATGGAGTAATGGGATGGGCTTATGTAAGTGTTAGAGAAGCAGAGAATTCTACAAAGCAGGTGATTTTAAGACTCCAGGATGACTCGAAAGTTGGATTCTGTAATCATAAACACTTTATCAATGATTACATTTAATTAGTAAATGATGGATAATTCCAAGTATGTGTATTGTGTGTAAGAAAGTAGAATAGAAGTGGGTCACCTTTTTCTTCATTCACCAACGGTTTTTAAGCTCTCTTATTCTCTTTATTGGGAATTCAAAGGTAGCTTTCATGCACATCATTTGATATGTTAAATGGGCAGTTATTCAAAGTTGTGAGTAGGGAAAAGAATATAATGTGGGAGGCTGCACTTCTTGTTATAATTGAATAAATAAATAAATAAAGAACATAATATCTAAATGTAAAATGCTAGAAATTCCCTCCCTCATCTGTACGACTTCCCCGATTGACAATTGTAATGTAACTAATGCTTAAACAAAAAAACAAAAACAAAAAATAAAATAAAAAAACAAACAAAAACCAATAAAAATCTTTTCTGCACCCATCAAAATAATACACCAAATCAACTTCCGTAGCTTGAGGAGAGAAAAATAAATAAACTAATTTAAAACGAAACAAGCAATCAATGGTATAAAAATGATATACAATATAAAATAGTAACATCCCTATTTTTGAAACTTCAGAACTACGGGAAAAAATTTACATTTCGCATAAACACCAGACCGTGCCAACTAAGATAAGCTAAAGCATAAAAATGGAACAAAAAATCTACATACCCCTTCATTCTGAAAGGAACTTCCAGGCCTCCACTGTATGCCAGGAACTACGGAAGGGGAGAAAACACGGCCAGCCATAACTGCAGCTTCACCAGCATTACCACTGTCAGCTCCGCTGCTTCCATCATTAGCCTTGGTGACCTGGGGCAATATCATTCTATTACTTAGTGGGGAAACCAGAGGCTGCACCATGCCACTACTCCCAATTCTCTCATCAGCTCCTAATATATTTCTCTTTGCCATTTCAGCGGCCAAGGGAACAGCACCAGGGGATCCATTGGTAGGAATTGTACTGCCAGAATTAAGGGGGATACTGGTCGATGGTTGGTTGGATAGGCCACCTCTACAAGTGCCTCTAAATCCAGTTTCAGCAAGAGCAGGAGATGATTTGCGAACAGGGAAGGTTGCAGTTTCTTCTTCCTTAGCAGTACTAGACATGGGAGATGATGGAACACCTGCATTTTCTAAGACACCCCGAACAGACGTTGAACTTGAAAGGATTGCTGAAGCAGATGATGCACCAGACAGACTCTGAACTGAAACAGTCAGAGCACTAGGAATGGCATGGCTTCCCGGTGGTGTTGATGGAGCAGAAGAACCAATTGCACTATTTTTAGCGGGTGGAGTCCTTGCCACAATATCAGAATTACTGTCCTGGGAAGCCATCTCCTCAACTTGCTCCAGGATGGACGTACCCTGTTAAATAGAAGAGGTAACAGAAGCCTAGAAAGGTAAGCTTCAATAATACTATACATCACAGTAGTATCGGCTGAAGGCATAGAACACAAATACAGGAAATTAAGCCATAGGCTTCCTTAAGTAAAATTTGTACCAGTTGGCAGGCACAAAATTGTAATATAGGTCCCAATACAAGGTTACTGTAGTAAACTAGCAGGGATATAGTTGTCTAAAGAAAGTAAAAGTAGTATACAATCAAAAATAGATGCATTTGAGAAAAAAGAAAGCACTCTCTTTCCAATGCTCTCCCCAAGCTGGCAAACGTTGACATAGCAGGCACACTTCTAAAACGAGCTGTGTGTGCATTGCATGTATCAGACAGCAACAAAACCCTGTAAATGTGTCTACAACTTTGGATGTCTCCATTTTCTGAAAATAAATATCTTCATTGCATACACTTATCCTATACTTCACAGGTATTACCAAATACATGAGCAAGAAAAGCATGTGTAAAGCGTATTCTTTCGATACATGTGCATGTTCACAACCTCAGAAATAAGGCTCCAGCTATTATGCTAAACAAACCCATTAGCAATCCCAAAACCTGATCTAGCAAAGTAATTAGTTCTTCTATGTAGGTTGACAAGGCAGCATGTAGTCCTTTAATATGGAACCCATACAAACCAGGGTTTATTAAACATTTCACATGAATGTTTAGTATTAACTACCATATAACAATTTGTGAGGATGTACAACTTCAACCATTGTCAGAGGTGAGAAAAACACCAATTTAGGACAGGAATGCATTTTCAAGAAATCTAACCGCTATAAAAAAATGTACCATGCCTAAAGAGCGAACAAAGATCAAGCACTGCAAGAAAAAGAATCCTCAAGGAGACGATTACATAAAAAATAACAGCAGAGCAGGAAGAACGATGAATATGTGAGGAGGAAGTAGAATTCTCTTAATGGGCAATTCTAACATCTCCAAGAATGGGAAATACAGTCCAAGCAAAACTCAACATATAAAACAGATATATCCATTAGAAAATGTTATAGCTAGGCTTATACTGCTCGGTAAATTCAACATTTTTTTTTTTTTTTGATAAGTCGGTAAATTCAACATTTAGGTATATACTTCTAAAATTTAATTTCAACTGACAAGCTGAAAACCAGAACCAAACTTTTTAACTAAACCAGATAACCCCATTTCTTTCAATACTAAAAGCTACCGAGCAAAAGGTAAAAAGAATTAGAAGCCGTACTGTGGTTGGAGCTGCAAGACCGCAGTGGAACCTACAATGAAAGGTGCCTTATCTCTTCTATTTATGCTAAGGTTTCCAGATATGTTAGGTTTAACTAGGCAGATGAATCAGAATAAACTATCACAACAATTGAGCCTGAGTCAGGTCATTGGTCAAACAACACATGAGAATTCCTTATTAACCATTATTAACCATATTTATCCAAGCTTTCTAAAGGGAAACACCAAGTCCAGGATGATCGGGCCTTAAATTCTTCTGGTCAAAGTAATGGAGAAACACCTACCGGCAGTTGAGCTGCGGATGCTGTCAGAGAAGTTTTCGTGCTTAAAACTGCACTGCCAACCCCAACACTCTGTCCAAAAACAAAAATACTCATTACTTTTTTAAAGAAGTTTTATTATGGGACTATGACGACAAGACACTAAGAATATTCTGGAACTTGTTAAAATGCATGGATTTTTAATAAATTGAACCAATCAATCTTCTTGTCTATAACATGAGAGAGAGAGAGAGAGAGAGAGAGGACCTCCAAACACAAAGATTGATTCACACTTGGTTCAAACGAGGAACCCCAAAAAGCAGAATCAGAATTAAACCCTGAGAAGGACATGAGGACTCAAAAAACAAATAATGAACTATTGCCAGCATTGTTCTTACTTCTTTATTGTTGTCTACATTAGTTTAGTATTAGAGCATGTATTAAAGTAGTTTCCACACTTCTCCTACCTTTTAAAGCTTCGGAATGCAAAGAGGCTTACAGTACAGAGATAAAAATCCTATACAGCTTGAGGACCTACGGTTTCTAACACGTCATCTCATACCCAAGATTACCCTGAATCTTCAAGTGTCATGCACTAGTTTGGTACCAGAGTAGGTAGAAAAGTATGCCGTTGCATTTGTCCTACCTTGGGGAGATTTTGAATGCAGTTAAAACACAAAGATGGATATACAAGGCCAATACAGCTTAAGGATCACAGGCACTAACACATCATCTCATGCCCAATAGTTTCAAAACAATAGCCAAGATAGAGACAAGTTATTTTACAATAAATGTTGGATGGCCTCTGGAAGTTTTCAGAAGGAAAAAGAAGAGGTCGATAAAGCAATAAATTAAGTAAAACACAATGGTTTGGAAGTAAGACGAAAACAAGATTGAGGACCTACGGTTTCTAACACGTCATCTCATACCCAAGATTACCCTGAATCTTCAAGTGTCATACACTAGTTTGGTACCAGAGTAGGTAGAAAAGTATGCCGTTGCATTTGTCCTACCTCGGGGAGATTTTGAATCCAGTTAAAACACAAAGATGGATATACAAGGCCAATACAGCTTAAGGATCACAGGCACTAACACATCATCTCATGCCCAATAGTTTCAAAACAATAGCCAAGATAGAGACAAGTTATTTTACAATAAATGTTGGATGGCCTCAGGAAGTTTTCAGAAGGGAAAAGAAGAGGTCGATAAAGCAATAAATTAAGTAAAACACAATGGTTTGGAAGTAAGATGAAAACAAGATTAAGTTTAAACATGCACATAAACAATATTCAGCAAATACAGTACTGTATGGAAGAAAGAGTTCACCTTAACAATACCAGGAGGAACAATTGTAACTAGATCCTCTAGAGTCTCCACCTTGTCTAACGGTAAGGAGATGTAAAGCTCATCAACGTCACTGAATTCTTCAAAGTCATCCTAAAGAATTAACTCAAAAAAAAAAAAGTAAAAAACTAGTTTTGGGTGCCCCCAACTGCAAGAAATTAAACAGCCACCTATTCTTAGAGAATCCAGCGGACAAACAAAATATAGAAGGCAAGTGTGTACATGATCTTAACAGCATATGTCGCATTTAAGAACATGCTGACACTAAGGATGCTAAAGAAACGAAATCGAACTTCAAAGTAAATATGTTTGATCATACTGAAAACAATTTTAGATCTAAATAATAACACTGATTAAGGAGGGTTCGGCAATAAAAACCACGTTTGTATAAAGTAAACCTGATTACGTTCCACGTAGTCGTCCAGGAAATCCTTAACATCATTGACCTGCTCAGGACTCAATTCATCGTTATCCAGCAGCCTCAATATCAATTCTAACTTCATTATATGAGCCTTGTGCCGCACGATAGACGTCTCTAAATGTGTCTGTAAAATGAAGATTGTTGATAAATTGTGATTAAAAAGAATAAGCAATCATTTTTGTGGGATCATGCACTCTTGTCTTCAGTCCTACCAATCTGGGTGGCCTCGTTTTTCCTTTCTTAACAGATAGCCCCTCAATCTCAGCTTCAAAGCTATCAATTTGAGATTCCAACTCCGAAACCTACTCAAGGACATACAACAAATCAATTTTTTTTTTTTTAATATTTGATCTTATAATACTGAAATGTAAGAAAAAGGGTAATGTGGTAGTGTTGAATGCAATAAAGATGTGAGGCGCCAACATACACATCTAAAAGATGTTATTTGGAAATAAAAGAGTGAGCATAATTCTCTAAAGCGTGGAAGCATGGAAAAGTAATATTTTTGCCAACCTTCTTGCTTATAGTACTTATCTTTTTTATAAGCTTTTGAAAAAGGCACCTAAGAAAAAGCACAATCAAAGCACGCATGACACATACACCTTGAATCATAAACTATATCATCCAGCGATGAGTTAAACATATAATCCCATCTATCACATGTATAATATAGCATACATAATAGAACATCCTATTCCCATACAAGTCACTTTAAAGAGCACAATAGATGGCTCGGTATTGTCAACATAGTGGGAAAAAAAAAAATTTGAAATCAAGAAAAAGTGCCAATGGCTTGACCAAGACCGGATTATTAGATAAACAAGATATCATGCAAAATGCTTTGTTTCATACCACATTGTTCAACCAATCTCTCGTCTCTGATTTAGCCTTCTCCCTCGGATCCTATCAACAAAAAACAACAAATTATTAGATAAACAAAGAAGTGTTAAATTAAAACTAAATATCAATGTTTTTCTCCGGAAAACTTAAACTTAAACTTCAATTTTCAATAGTAAAACTATTACCGCCCAGAGACATGCAAAACCATATTTAAATCCATGAATAGTAATAAAATCTGTGAAGATTTCCTAGTCACTTTATGTAATTGGTAAAAAAAAAAAAAAAAAAGAGCCTGCTTTAAAAGAGAAGCTAATTTTGATAGGTAACAAAGCAACAAGGTGACCTCAAATCATCAAATCCGCGCATTGTACAAATAAAATGTTAAATGGTATTACTTCAGAAATATAATTAATTCACTGAAAATTGTAAACTTCATAGCAAGTTTGCAACTGCCCTAAGTGACTCGCATACTTTGATCAGTATCAGCCAGGAAAAAAACAAATGCAGTACTTACTGTTTTAGGTTGTTGACCAAGGCCTTCTTTAGAAAATGCTTTTGTCTTAGTTTCCTTTTCACATATCTTAAATCTTTCCATTTCACGCTCGATGAGCTTGCGAGCATCCATCAGAGCCTGCTCATAAGAGGCACTAACCTATGTCAACATATATCAAAAGAAAAAAGTTCTGTCAACATCAGAATCAAGAAGTGTATGTTTAAAGAATAATATTAGCATGATTAACATCAAACAGATCATAGTTAACTCAAAAAGCACAAGATAAAATAATAACTTTCGGGTATACTAAAACAGCTAAAACATTAAAAAATGTATGACATTATATATATATATATATATATATATATATATATATATATATAATAGGTTAAAAACAAAAAGAAAAATATTATGGACAAAATATTTAAGACAATGCTATGAATGAATAACGTAAATATATTAAATGATGCAGATAAAATTGCTTAAGTCATATACACGTCTCTTCTCCAGGTACAAAGTTTGTTGCTACAAAGCTTGAATGGTGCAACAATGTCTACAAGTTGTTTTGGCAGTTGCTTTTTTAAGGAAAGCTGCGCACAGAAGAGCATAGAGCTCTTTCATTCTGCTCCCTTTGAATGGTGATGGTGCAACAATGTGTACACGTTCTTTTGGCCGGTGGCCGGTGCTTTTTCAAAGAAAGCCATGCACAGAAGAGCAGGGAGCTCTTGCTAATGATCATTATAATACACGTGTGGCATGTATGTGCCATGTGGCGAAAGAGAAATGCAGCTAAAACTTCACAAGTAAAGGAACAAGGATGGATGCTGAGAAAGAGGTGTAGGAAAGCTGAAAGCATGCACGAATAAATAGGCAAAGTCGTTAATATCGCTTGGGGAGAACCTCAAGCTAGTTCGAGGATAATAGGATAATACTTTTATTAACACACTGATAAGTAAACAAAATCCACTCAATGTCTCATTCATGTTATCAGCACCAGACCAGCTTTGCTAATTGAACCAGGGCCCCGAAACTGGACATTGACTAGTTCCACAATATAACCGACAATATATTTTACCATTTAAAAATCAAAGGTTCCGACATTAGGTAGCTGACAGACCCCAAACCCAGCATGATAAGCATCAACTTTACACTGTAACTAATGTAAATAGCATATGACTTTACTTGAGATCAGGTACTTCTAATATTAATAGTTTTCCAATAAGACAAGGTCAGCTAAGTCATTACCCAGGATTCAACCAGCCATGAAATTGTAATAATTTTATTGGCAGCAAATCATGCAAAATATTCAGATAAGTCAAACCCACTACAACTCACCCGCTTCAAAATACTGGTATTGATTAAAACTCAAGATATTCAAACAATGATATGTAGATTCAACTAATCATATTCAAGCAAATTGTAAAAATGAATGACCAAGAAAACCAAATAACTCAAAATGGCAAAGATTATCTCTTAAGTTCTATAAAAGAAAATTGGGAAAATAAGAAGCAATAAATGAATGATGAAATAACAGTGCAATGACCTTCTTATCCTTGATCTCGCTGGACTGAATCCATGTCTTGATCTGGTCTCTGTACCTCTGAAGTTTCTTGATCTCCTTCTTCAAGTCAGCCTCGAACTTCTCCTTCTGATTAGCATTGTCAGTATCATAAACCTGAGCAGTCAAGAAAACATTCAAAGAGCAACACTATGAGTCGGTGTTAAATGCAAGATTGAACAAGGAAAAAACGATTGCAATAAGAAAACCTTGTTCCAGATACTATCGAAAACATCAACGCCTTCTTGAACTTTCTTTAGAACTCTGTCGATCTCGCCCTGTAACTTTCTGCTAGCCCCCATTGTGAAACTGTAAAGGAGAAACGGAGAGGTTTAGCGAAATTTATCATCCAAGATCGTAGAGAGGGTTTCTCTCGTCTGTGTTTTCTAGGGCTTCGCTCGTCTGTGATTGTCTAGGGTTTTCGTTGCGCACAAATATAGAGATCGAGGTATGGAGATGAGACGGAGATGAAGATTTGGCAGACGAGACGAAATAACGGTTTCACGATGTAACTGTGGGCTGGGCTTTATAATACTTTTGCTCCCACAAACCCTAACTTGGGCTTGCCTTCTTTTTCATCTCTCAACTAATGGTCCATGGATTGGGCTTTTATAGTTTTTCTAAATGTGTTTCTTGGGATTTAGGTTTTATAAAAACATGGCTTTAGATTTAAGCTTTATGAAATTCTGGCTCGTGGGCTCGGACCTAATTAAGGCCCAGTAATTTTTTTATTTACATTATTACCTATTTTTTTGTTAAATTTTTAAAAATACCCTGATCAATTTATAAAAATATCCCACTTTACATTCTTGCCCCCGCTGATTTTTTTAGATCCAAAATTAATCATCTCGTTTTTCACTCTCTACCCACCTCCACATTCATGGTGATTAATTCTCTTTCACACACTTTCATATTTCCACTTAATTTTTAAAAATATTCATTCTTGCACCCACTTATATTTTTATATCCAAAATAAAGTAAAGTAATCTCTCACTTCTTCACTTTCTATTGTCTCACATTCGTTGTAATATATAAAACAGACACTTAAAAAGGTCAAATAATCTAAATCTCCGACGCATGTAACATAACACTATTCAACACGTGTTGGACAAGCCCACGAAAATTTAAATTTTCGTATTCATTATTTTTCAAAAAAACAAAAAAAAAATTATCTTCATTCTTCAATGACGCCTCCTCCTCAAAAAATAAAAAATAAAATAATACTAGGTCTGTCACTGTACACTTATCCTCAAATTTTTCATTCTTCAATGGCGCCCCCTCCCAAAAAAAGTTCTTGAAAACTTTCAATGAAATAATATTTTTGTGATTTTTGTATTTTCATTTCACTAAAACCAAAAAGGATATTTCTAGCAAAATAATAAATTTGAATTCCCTTGATAGAGAATATAAGGGCAGAATGGTAATCACGTGTTCGTTTGTCCTTTTCATTTCCCTACAATGTGACTTACATTTTTCTCCTTCCTTTTTATTTATCACCTTTTCCTTAATTTTAATTTCGTGGATTCAAATGATACTAGAATTGATTGCTGAATTTAGGAAATCTGTGAAAATATGTTATTGTAACTAACATTTCCTTCAAAAATTTCCCACATAATAAGAGAATAGAAAAATAAAGAATAACTCACGTTGTGTTTGCTTTAAAAAAATATAAATCAAAGGGATATTTGAAATAGAATCAAATAAATGGTTAGTTATTTTATATTTTAATTGTTTTTCTACATAATAATTTATTATTATTTTTGTTATCACGTAAAATGCAAGGACAATTTGGAAAACAATGGCAAAGTAACAGTAGTACATATGGTAATATTGTAATAATGGTAGCAGATTTATGTTACAGTTTTCACATCCAATTCAGATGGAGAGGTTGTCAATAGAGGGTTGAGGTTGTTAGGCTTATATATAGAGGGTTTAATTTTATCTGGTCGTATGACAATGAGGATACCAAAGGCGGTATGGGCCAAATCCAACCCGCATGATGAAGAATAGGCCAGGAAAATGGCCTGGGCCCAAATCAAGCTGTCGTGAGGCAAGCCCAATGCCAAAGAGGGAAGCTAAAGGCCTGAAAGACGAATAGATCCATGAATGCAAAAGCCTCAATGATAAGCCCAATAAAAAAAGATAGTTAGGGAACTTCTAGAACATTGCAAACAATCTATAAATAGATGAAAATAAAAGAAAAAAGGGGATGAAAATTTTTTAAGTATAATGAAACTCTGTCAATTTAGAGAGAGAAAATTTATTGCATCTTCAATGGTGCCATCCGTGGGAAACGATGAGAATTCATTGATGATTCACTCAGATTGATTTGATCTAGTGGTATAGCGCTTGAAGACGAAGCCTAATCGCTGAAGGCAGAATTAAGATCGGTGAAATTGTGATCGGAGAAATTGGCGTTCGATCTACGCAGTTCTGATTTGTGTTTGTTTTGGAGAGCTGTGAAGTCGAGAATCGCTGAAATTGCTAAATTTGGCAAGTTCGTCGCCGGAGCAATTCAGATCTGGTTAATCACGATCAAAATTCAGCTGCACTAGAATCCAAATCTAGAGCGTCAGCATTGGCAAAACTCAGATCCGATCATAAATTTGCGATTGATGACTTTGCTACGATTCGGAATGATGATCGGAGAAGAGAGTTCAATCCAGTGGAGAATAACCAGCAAATAAAGCTTGATGAACTGATGAACATGATTGAGGCACTGAGAAAATAAAATGCAGAGTTAAGAGCTGGAATGGAAAGCCGAGAGGTTCTGGTTGCGCCGCGACCGCCTCCGGTGGGTGAAAGAAGTGTGTGACCTGATGATGTACATCAAAGTGAGCAAGAAGGAGATAACCACATCAATCTCCACCGCGAGGAGGTTAGGATGGAGAATTTACCGCCAAACGCTCGTCAAGCTGAGGATTGAGAAGGATCTGTACATCTTGATCCTCATCGTGAGCATATCAGGCGGGATAAAAATACTGTTTTCAATCCGCATCAGGAAAGGCACAGCCGCGAACAGGATATGGAGTTTGATGGTCACAAGATTAACTCACCCTGGTTCACTGAGGAAAGGTCGTTCGATCCACCTTATCGGCCTTCAATGGCCACATATGATTATAGGAGTTCGGAAAGAAGATTTACAGACCAAAGAGTTGTCACAAGGTTTGAAAGAGAGAATGAGGCCCTCCGTTCGGCGGCACGGACGGTTGATTCGCCGTTCACTGACGAGATCTTGAATGCTCAAAACCCGATGAAGTTTTCCATACCTGTTTTCATTCTGTTCGATGGAACGACCGATCCGATTGATCATGTATATCACATTCAGTTGAAAATGGCACTGAACACAGATAATGATCCTTTGATGTGCAAATGTTTTCCTACAAGCTTTGCTGGACCGGTGCTCAACTGGTTTAAGAACCTGCCGAAAGGCTCAATGGACAACTTCTGTAACTTGTGTGATCGATTCATAAGCTAATACTATAAGAATAAGCGCCCGGCAAAAGATATCTCTAGCTTGTTCACCATGAAACAACATGACGATGAGCGTCTCCAAGCTTTTCTTACCAGGTTTAACCTAACCAAGAGCGTGGTGATAGAGTGTCATCCTTCCACAGCAGTTCAGGCGTTCAAGTTAGCTATGACCCGAGGGACACCGTTCCATACCAGTCTGGTGGTGAACACGCCAAAGACAATGGACGAGCTGAATGAGAGAGCTGATGGTTTCATACGCCTGGAAGAGGAAGAAGCAGCTAATGCTAAGAAGACATCTATCATCTCCACGTAAGAGAAGTCCAAAGCGAAGATACGGCATAAGCAAATTCCTACGCAGAGTCAAACCTCCTGGAGGGTAGAGAAGAGACCTAGGGAGGATGACTTGATTACTCCATTCAAAGTTACACTGGTAAGGCTACACCAAGAGAACAAAGATAAGTTTCGCTCTCCCTTGCCAATTAGACAACCTCTTGAGCAAAGGGATCAATCCAAACATTGTGCTTTTCATAGTGATTTTGGTCATCAGACTAATGAATACAGGAACTTAAGGAGACAAGTGGAGATGCTGATCACTAGGGGAGAGTTTGCAAGGTATGTTCAAGGACCAGCCCAAGAGCAGAATCGACTAATTGAGCAAGTCAAAAGAAATCAAAAGCCGAATCACCATAACACTCAGCCCCTTCGGATTATAAATGCCATTCATGGTCGACCTGAACGAGCCGAAGAGTCCGAAGAATTGACCCGAACGTGTCTTCGACAAGCACAAATGAAGAGACGAATAGGCAGTGTCAACACTCTGTACCAACCAAGCTCAACAACGCCTATAAGGTTTGATAAGACAAACCTGATGCGAGTTCAAATTCCTCATGAAGACCCATTGGTTGTCAGTTTGACAGTGGCTGAGTGTTTAGTACGAAGAGTGCTAATTAATCCAGGGAGTAGTGCAAATATCATGCCAAGGGTCACCTTTGATCGCCTATAAATCAATCCAAATGAGTTGAAGTCTACTGGAAACCCACTGTTGGGGTTTGATGGCAAATGGGTAGAATCAATCGGCACAGTGGAGTTGATGGTCCGTGCAGAAAGGAACCTTGTCGAAAGTTTCGTGGTGGTGGAAATCCATCCCTCCTACAAATCTGCTAATGGGGAAGGGGTGGATCTATAGGGTACAAGGAGTCCCATCGACCCTATATCAGGTGATGAGATGCATAAGTCTAGACGGGAGTAAGGTGGTAGATATCCGTGGAGATCAGGTCGCAATAAAGGAGTGTTACTTGGTGACTCTAAAAGCTGCAGGGAAGGGAAAAGCTCCTGCCCGATCTGTTGCTGAGTAATAGCAATTACAAAAGCCTCCCCTTAGCATGAACGGAGAGGAAGAGCTTCCGGTGCTGACCAAGGAACCACTGGTTGAAGTTCAAATTGATCATTTAAGCCCAGATCGGACCACGAAGGTAGGTTCCGGGCTTGCTGAGGAAGAAAAACGTCAATTGGTTGATTTCCTCTCCCAGAACGCCGATGTATTCGCTTAGAGCCATCTCGACATGCCAGCGATCGACCCATCAGTCTCTTGCCATTCTCTTAATGTAGATCCGAATGTCAAGCCAGTGAGGCAGAAGTAGAGAAGGTTTGCCCCGGAGCACAACCAGATCATTACAGATGAAGTTAATCGATTGCTGGAGGTTGGGTTCATCAGAGAAGTACAGTACCTGGACTGGTTCTCGAATGTGGTTGTAGTACAAAAGAATAATGAAAAATAAAGAGTTTGCATTGACTTCACTAATCTGAATAAAGCCTGCCTGAATGATAGTTTTCCACTTCCAAAGATTGATCAAATGGTGGATGCAACAACTAGGTATGAGTGACTGACCTTTCTGGATGCATATTCAGGCTACAACTAAATCCCGATGGACCCAGGCGATGAGGAAAATACCTCTTTTGTCACCGAACGAGGGATCTATTGTTACAAGGTTATGCCGTTCGAACTGAAGAATGCCAGAGCCACGTATCAGAGGTTGGTTAGCAAGATTTTTAAGGATCAAATGGGCAGGACAGTAGAGGCCTACATCGACGATATGGTGGTCAAAAGCAGACAGAAGGACCATCAGTTAAAGCATTTACAGGAGGTGTTAGGCGTGCTAATAAATTATGGAATGAGGCTGAATCCAACTAAATGCTCGTTCGGCGTGGGATCCGGGTAATTCCTTGGACATGTGGTCAACAAGAGAGGAATTGAGGTTAGTCCAGCCCAAGCGGAAACTTTGCTAAAAAATTTTGAACCAAGTACTTTCAAAGAGATCCAAGCTCTCACCAGACGCATAGCGGCACTGAGTCGATTCATTTCTAAGTTATCCGACCGATGCAAACCATTCTTCGGATACAATTAGGGGTCATGGAAAACAGTCCTGGGGGGATGAGCAAAGGCAAGCACTGATCAAGCTGAAAGAATATATGCGGAACCTGTAATACCCCTAATTTTAAAAAATGACAGTTCTGGAATTTAATTATTGTATTTTAATTGCGTTTTATTAAGTTAATTGTTTTAATTGCCTGTTTATTTGTTTTTATTTGTTTAATTGCTTATTTTATTGTATTAATTGTTTTTGTTTTAATTGGTAAATTAAAATGTATTTTATTATGTTTTATTCACTGAATTGTATTGTTGAGTTTTTATTATTTACGTGCCTATGTGGGTCTGCATTTAAATGTTATTTGTGGTTGTTTTATTAGGGTTTATTTTTACACGCCGACAATAGTTAGGGAGTGGATTTTAGGGATGGTTTTATATTAGAATTAGGATTGTGGTGTGAAGCCTGTATATATACATATTATACGTTGGTTTAGAGTTACAAATAAAACCCTAGTCACCATAGTCACGTCTGTGAAGCAGAGAGATATACAGAGAGCAGCAGAGTGTGAGATCTTTGAAGGTTTAATAGAGAGGTTCAAGGAGAAAGGAACGGGGGTTCCTTCTGGATTGAACTAAGAGCGCCAGAGGTGTAGAACTGTAGTCGAAAACGTTGACGGAGAACTCAGAGACAGTGGTTTACAGTTTCAAAATCTGAAATTGCAGGCAAGTCTTGTTTTTACTCTTTCCCTTTTATCCGTGTTCTGTGCATGCTTATGTAGACTCCAGGGCTTTAATGGATGCTAAAACAGGTTTTTATGCATGCTTTAACTATATGTAATTTTGTTGAATTAAACTGGATTACAAGTTCTCACCGTTCTGTTAACGGATGTACGCTTTGTTGAGTTTAAACTTATCTTAATTGTTGTCATTGATGCTTTTTTACTTACTATAGGACATTGATTGAACATTAGATCATGTATTACAAGTTTTACAGAGACTTGGGTAAACTGGAATTGTTTTGTTAAGTAAAACTGTTTTGGAAACTCTTAAACCGTTTAATTGCAAACTTCTACATAAATTGTTAAACCTTGTTTAATAAAGTTTGTTGATGTCTTTAAAATGAATTAGGACACTGAGTGAACATTAGAACAAGTGTTTAAAAAATTTCAGAAGGCTTGGGAATCACCGGAAGCAAGGAAGACGAAGCAGGGACGGACGACGGCTCTTAAGGGTGAGAGAGCCGGCTCCCAAAAGGAGGGAGCCGCCTCCCACAAAGCAAGAGCCGGCTCCCAAGACCTTAGAGCCAGCTCCCAAGGGTGGGGAGCCGGCTCCCATATTTTGGAGAAGGCTCTAAATTTTTCTGAGCCTTCTCTTCCTCTGAAACGCACTATTATGTATTTTTAGGGTCTGTTTGGTCGGTGCAGGATATTTCTACTTGGTTTAAACTATTTTAAATCATGTGTATGAATGTTGTAAACCTGTAAAACCAATAGGGAAACATCAATTCATAATTTGATTAAGGAATGGAGTAAGGTGAACTTGAGGAAAAACCTGTAGGTTGTGCACTGTTATGGTTAATGAATTTATTACTGTAAATTGGAGATTGTTTTTATTTATGATTTAAAGTTATAAATCATATTTAGATGGAGTTATAAGTATAGTGATTTACCTAAAATTATCTATGCTTGGTTTGGATTAAAAATTGATATATGTTTGCTATTTAACTACATCAATTTATGGACAAGTTGGAGAATGTAAATGCTTAGATTATTTTAGCAGTTTACATTATTGGAATGCTATTTAGGCCCTTTAATGAATGCCTAATATTGATATATATATATATATATATATATATGTATTAATTTGTATTGATGCATAGTTTGGAGTATGGTTGATGAATTGCTTAATATTATTTAATCAATTATACTATGTGGAGGTTTGTATGCACCGGTATGGGACGGTGGCATACTAGGGACGGTTTAGTTCAGAACACTAAGACCTAACTATGCTAGGGATGGATTAGTTAAAATACTAAGTCCTACTTGTGTTGGAATAAGTTGGATTAACTATAAAAGTTAAGTCCTACTTATATGTATGTATATACATCGGTGTGGGATGTTGGCATATTGGGGACGGCTTAGTTCAAAACACTAAGACCTACCTATATTGGGGATGGATTAGTTCAAACACTAAGTTCTACCTATTTTAAAATAAGATGTATTAACTACAAAATGTTAAGTCTTACTTATAACTATGTGTCGGGTCAATAAACCTTTTGAATGACACACCTTGAACGGACTTTATATATTTATGTTATGGTGCCATGGTATGAGCTTGAGTCTCAGAACCATGGTTAGGGTGCATATATTGCCTAGGATGGATAATTGGACGGTGGTTTCTGTTCCCTGGTAGGTCCAGATACACATGACTACAGTATGTGCGATTTGCATGGTATCTCTACTCAGGTTGAGACGTACCGCTTGGACTAGTGAGCATCCTATAGTGTGTAATTATATATGTATGGACTACTCTAGATATTGTTAAGCTATCTAGGATGTATCTACGTATCGGGTTTCTGATTGGATCGTAGTAGAATAGGACTTGCATGTGGGCATGACCCACTCCTTTATTTTTCAGGTATTCGTCAGTTCCAGGGCTAAAGCTTGGATGTGCAGAGCAGATACAGACACTCACTCTTCCGATAATGTAGGATTTTATTTTATGTTCTAGATTGAGGTTTAATCTTCGGTTGTTTAGTTCAGTTTGGATTCTAAGGGGTCCACTAGATGGATTTCCGAGTTGTACAGAGATTGAAAGTTTGGAATATTATTGTTATTTTAATTTTTAAACTATAAGGATTTTATTTTAGATTTCTTTTCAGCTATATTATTTATTTCTTTTCAAATTCTGTTTTGTATTCCGTGTTCATTTACATATTAATTGTTTGGTATCCCTCGGATCTGTGTTCGGACTTGATCACCCGTGGCTCTAGAATCGAGGGGTATCACAGTTGGTATCAGAGCACTCCAGGTTCAAGTGTCTCTAGGATTCTATCGTTTAAGACTTCCGCGTATTGTTTTCTCTATTGTTTAGAGCTTAAGTTTAGGATTTGTCGTATTCCTTTAGGGTTCGTTTAGAAGTTACTGATGTCAAGTTATTCTGTAATTGCAGAATGGTTGGCACTAGGAAGAGGACGAGGGCCGCGATGAAAGCAAAGAAGGGCCCAAGGCCGAGGAAGATTACTCCGGTAATTCCCCTACGAAGGCCGATCAAGAAGGCGGAATTGGAGACCAGGGAGTTGTTTCCAACAGGGGTTGCTTCGGAGTATAGGTCAAGGAAAGTTTATTGTGTGCGGGATTGGCCACCATATAGTGGACCTAACACAACTTCAGTGGTGCTCGAAGCTGAGCCAAGCGGAGAGGAAGACCCTGAAGAAGATCAGGATGGAGGAGATACCGGAGCATCCAAGATGGAGAGCACCAGAGTTCAAGGATGAATGCTCTTTTAAGAGTACTATGATTTTAACTACTAGTAGGAGTAGGAGTATTGTTTTTAAATAATAGTACTGTTTACACTAGTTTTGATTTAAAGAATATATGACGGTTATTCTTTTGGAGGTTTATGGATTTAAAGGAGTTATAATAAAGTAAACTAGTGGTTTTGGTTACCTCTATTGGTTTTATGATAGTATTTGTTGTGATAGGTACACATATGGTTTTACTAGACTATATTGGGTTATGTATGTTGCGATCATAGAGGCATATCACAGTGGAGTGATTGGTTTTGACAGGCACACAGATATTTGCTTGTAAATACATTGTATTGATACGAGACGATTATCAACAAGTTTATAAAGAGCTTATATGGTAAGTTTGATTTCAAATGAAAAATGCTCAAGATAGAATGATGCTCTAAATATGAGAGGATTTCAGAATTTTTTTGCATACCTTATGTGTTTAACTCTATGTTGTTTTCAGCATTTTTGGTTTTGATAGTTAGTGGACACAAGTATGTTAATAGATCTACAGTGTTTCTACACCTGTAGGCGATGTTGCCATTTTACTTGGGAGTGATGTGCCTGTGACACTAGATATTGGTAGACTCAGATTTATAGCCAATCTAGTGGTCCTGGACATGCACATATTTGATGTGATACTTGGGATGGATTGGTTATCTCTACCGCTCAAGTTGATTGTTTTGGATAGGTCTTTTGTGTTCACCATACCTGGCCAGGATATTTTACATCGTTGCTATGCTACATTCTGACAGGGTCATTAGCGTTTGTTTGTTCCATATGTGGAGGAAACGGAGGAGGGGACTACTGTAACATTGGATAATATACCAATTGTACAGGATTTCCCGGATATATTTCAGGAGATTCCAGGGTTGCCACCTGGTCAGGAGTTAGACCTTGTGATAGACTTAGCTCTAGGTACTACGCCTATTGCTAAAGCACCATACATGATGGCACTAGTAGAGATGCGAGAGCTGAGGGATGAAATTCAGCAATTACTCAGCTAGGGTTGTATTCGCAGAAGTACATCGCCATGGGGAGCACCGGTTTTGTTTGTAAAGAAGAAGGATGGTTCTCTTCGCCTGTGTATAGATTACAAGGATTTGAATAAGATTACTATACGTAACAGGTATCCTCTACCCAGGATTAATGATCTTTTTGATCAGTTGAAGGGAGTTACGTACTTCTCTAAGATTGATCTGTGATGGATCCAGCCAAAGTTTCAGCAGTAGTTGAGTGGGGATAGCTTACTTCACCTACCGAAATTCAGAGTTTCTCGGATTGGCGGATATTATCATAGGTTCATCAAGGGGTTCTCGAATATAGTGGGACCACTTACGCATCTGACTAAAAAGGGTGTACGGTCCGAGTAGGATGAACACTGCCAACAAGCTTTTGAGGAGCTAAAGTATTTCAGTATGGTTGCCCAGTAATTACGAAAATAATTTTTGATTATTAGAAAATTGAAAATATAATATATTTATTATTATTTTTTTTAATATTTGGTTCAGTTTTCAGAGACACTTTTATTATTTGTTTTTTTGAGCTTTCTAATTATTTGTTTTCTGAACTTTCTTATAATTATTCTTAGAGTCACAAACCAAGAGTAAATGTGGTAGTGATTTATGTAGGATGAAGTTACTCATTTATTTTCTAATTTGTATATATATATATATATATATATATATATATATATATATATATATATTTGTTTGATTCAATTTTCAGACACTTTTATTGTTTTCTGAAATTATCCCGAGTCTTCTGATAATTATTTTTAGAGTACAAACCAAGAGTAAATTTGGTATTGATTAGGACGAAGTTAGTCATTTATTTTTTATGCTTATCGCAAGTTCGAAACCAATGGCGATCACGAGATTTTCTTCTTACTCGTCCAGATGGTGTAGTTGCCATTGATTGTAAGTTGAATGCGCGTATATATATATATATATATTCGGAAGGTAAATAATAGCCGTAGTTGATTATTGTTCTTATTCTTCTTCCTTTTTGTGTTTTTTATTTTGTTCTTTAATGTTATTATTATTATTATTATCTTGCAGTGATTAGATGGTCGGCTAAATTTGAAAAGGTTGCATATTACGATGAAGTCGTTCCTTTTTGTGATTGAAAAGGTTGAAGATCATGGTTTTCTTTTATTTTTGAAAACGAAATTGATGAATCACAAGATAGTCTTGAGTTCCTTTTTGGTTTTCCTTTTTTTATTTTCCCTTTCCCCTCAATGTTTTTCATTGTTAATTTATTTTTTTACAGCCTTTAATCAATAAAGGTACCAGAGGTGCATAATGGGTTAGGGTTAGCCTGTCCCAAAGAATGCCTTTTGTATGGGCTGTCGGGTATTCCAATGCTGTGGGTGTTACCTCTTCTTCATCAGTTACGGGTTTTGAAGCGAAACGAGGTGCCTAAACTCTACTATTGAACCATATTATTTGGACATTTTGCCTAGGTACCAAGTTATTTTTGTTTTTATTTATTAAACATTACCATCACTCAGGAAGTTATGATTATAAATGGATCATAAATGTCTAGATTGAGTCTGGTGATTTCACATTTTTTGTTTTTTTTTGTCTCAATTTATTTCGTTTTCTTAAGTTGTTTGGGACTTTGGTTTTAGATTGTGGTCTTACTTAAAAAAAGATTGATTGCTGGTTCCTCAATCCTCATTGATTAGTGATTTTTGTTAAGTAGTTATTTGAGTGCTATATAGTGCACTTAATTTTGGTGAAAACTAGTGAAGTAGAAATTGTGCCTATTTATTCCATGGAAAGCATATATCTCTTTCTCTCTCTCTCTATATATATTATAATGATGAAATTCAATTTGTTCTAATTACTTACAGACGCAGGCTATGAGGGTAGCCTTGTGGGCTCGAAAGAAGTTAAAGAATGTTTGTTTGCACCACCCATGTAAGGGTAGCACACAGTTGGATGAGTGGCAGTTTGAGAATTAACTCGTGTCTTCTGCTAACTGATGACTTGATTGTGGAATAATATGGAGACTGAGGCTATGGCCTTAAATAGTGCAGAATGGACACATAGGATTCATGTGGCCGACCCCAAGTAGTTGGGAAAAAGGTTTGGTGGTTGTTTTTGTTGTATTAGTTCTATTGTTATGTTTTAGAATACTGCAGAGGAATATTGGGCTGTATTCCCTTACATGATTTCTATGTAAAAGAATGTTTCTGGAGTTTATTAATTGTATAAAAAAATTTGTTTCTCCTTTAGCAATGAGATAAGATCCTGAATGAATATTCTAGCGCTTTTGAGGGGATTTTGGACAAATTAAATCAATATCATCAACTTACTAAGACCTTTTGATTCTTAAGAAACAGTGTGAGGAGTTTAGTTGCAAGTAATTTATACTTAATTATTATCTTTAGACAATTCAAAGGCAGTTTTTGACAAATGATAGTAGTATTTCTTCATTTAACTTAAGCGTACTGTGTACCCATGATTTCTTTGAGCTTCCATTAGATCATCATCATCATTATCTTCTTTGGTTTCTGTAGGAAGAGGCAGCTCGACTTTGATCAATTTAATAGGTCAACAGGGTTTTTTTGTTTTTTTGTCGTCGTGGTACTAGCAAAAGGGGTCAGCAAGATCTTTTGGTGGTTTTAGAGGCCTGAGTAATGTCTTTATGTTTTTAATGGCGCAGAAGTTGTGATTGATCGTACACAGTAACACAGAGCGGGTACACTGTGTGGGGAAGGGAGTCAAACTGTTGATAAGTACTATAACATTATAGAATATGCATGGGCTAACCACAATAATCAGGAAATTTTTCCTCAGAGCTGGTACTTCTTCCCAAAAGAATGTCAGTGCCCTTATTGTTCCATCATATGTCTCCAATATGATTTAGACACTTTCCAAGGAGTACAATGCTTTAGTCCAACAAGCACGGAGAAAATCTACCGATGGTGTAGCTAGCTTTGCCAATCCAGGTAATGTTGTGTGTCTTCCTCTAATATGTGCTATTGGGCATTCACCGAGAAGCATCGGTTCATACGGTATTTCAGTTTCTTTTCATGTTGATTGCCATTCTTGTAATATTGTGGGTAGTTCTTCTGGTAATAATACGTCATCTGTTAATTTATCATTTGCATATCATAATCCTATGTTTCGAATCTCCTATCTGTTAGAAAATTGATTAAAACTCCTAATTGCTATGTAACATTATATTTCCCTCATGTCTTTTAAATCCTCAAAATGGGAATATGAATGATGGAGGTCATGAAAAGGATGACTCATGTACCTTGGGGCTGAATCCAACTCTAGTGGTGTTTCGTTACTAGTACTAGTAAGTGTATCTCCTTGACAGTGGCATCGTATACTCAGTCATCCTTGCTGAATCATTGAAGGATTCGGTTTTGACATTACAATCAAATTCTGGCATAGATTGTGAAGTTTTTCAGTTGAACAAGCAGCATAAGGTGTTGTTTCCTCTTTGGGTGAATGATTTTTGTCAGTGATGCTAGATTCAAAATACCATTGATTTATCATCATCAACTTACTACCTCAATCACAAATAAGTGTCCTTTTTTGGGGACTTTAACTTCGTAAGGGAATGCATTTGATGCATGTCCCTCTTTAAAATTTCAAAAGTAACCCTCCAAAATTTAAAGCTTTACATTGATAATTTGGGGAAGTTTTCAAAATCTAAGGATAATGTTGGAGAGTTTTAATTTTTCCAACACTTATTTTAGGACATATTGAAAAGGAATTCATGACGTTTATTTTATAACAAATAAGATATGATTGTCTTTTACTTGTGGATGGATGGCGTTCTTTTAATGTGGCATACTTGCTATCTATGTTTGATACTTGATTTTTCCCTTTTTTTTGTTGTTGTTATATACAAGAATATGAGTCTTTATCGGTTATCTTATTTATTTTCTAATAAATAGAATGAGAAGAGACCAAGAATTACGTGATGGAACTGTGAATATGGATACAAGTAAAAATTACTTATGTACTAGTATCTCATGGATGCAAGTAAAAGTTTGGGTTGAGGTTTATGTTTCTACTATAAAACAAGTCCTTGGGACTAAATTACATCACTTTATTTTTCATTTCTTGGGCTGTTTTGATTTGAGAATTTTGGATTTCAGAGGAAGCCCGCATATCTTTATATTTTATAAATTTGTTTCGGTTTTAATATCTTATAAGCATTTTAAAATTTTCAACTGTCGGCCTCATTTTATATTTTATCACAAAGAGTTTAGAGACAAAATAGTTTTATGTTGACCTTACTTGTAAAAAAATTTCTGATTTGAGCTGGACAAAGTGCCTATACACAAATTTGCAATTTTCTGGAAGTAATTCAGAATATTTTAGCGGGCAAGAATTTAAAGACTGCTTATTTTTCTTATGTTGCTTCCTTGCCTGAATATTTCTTTTTCAAAAGCAGTGCTTATTTTCTTATGTTGCTTGGTTGCCAGAAACTTTCCTGTTTTAACCTAGATTTCCATTTTAACAATTGTTATTGTGATCTTTTACATTATGCTAATGCAAAGTAAATATCCATGCATAATTTTTTATCTTGTAATCCTTAAATATTTAAACAAAATACCAGATAGTAAAATGACATTTTACTGGATCAATTTATATTACAAAGATTAAAATGCATGACCTGCTTCAACAGTTCAACTTATTAGCGTACTGACCTAGATGAGAGAGAAGCAGGTTCATGTGCTGACATACTAACTTCCTTCTCTGATGTAAAATCAAAATTGGAGTACCAGTTGTGTATGACTAGTCTCATATTTTAGTCACATTTGACACTCTCAGCTCCAGCTGGAACCATTCAAGTCAAATGGCTTGCATCTTAAGACGGCATCAACTTCATCATGGGCATTTAGGTCCAAACTTGTTTCAAAGTAATGCAGTTTATATCCTTGTGGTAGTTTCTCATTTGTAACTGAATCCGCTACGTTTGTGGTTTCGTCATGGAAGTTCAAATCGATATGCTTTTCTATAAATCTTCCCTCTGAATGGTTGCTGCTATTCCTTTTTGCTCCCTGAAGTCCAGTGCTCATTGACAACTTGTTGGGGCTTAATTTTGCAGGAAATAGTATTTCTGTATCCTCGGCCATGGAAGAAAGATATTTTTTGTGCTCTTTCATCTCTGTACACCGTCTGAGTTCAGTCTCCTGTAGCCTGGTCTCATTGCCAATCTCCTTTGGCTCCAAGGGTGCAGTACCATTTAAAGCTTTCAACCCCATCCCACTATTGTGCATCTCTTGGTCCCTTTGAGAACCTTCACAGGAGGTCAAGCAGCTGTCCATTGAACAATCAGTGGGCTGGTTTGTTTGTGTTTGCTGTGGGTGCAAAGCCGGAAGTTCTTTCTGCCCTGAAAATGCAGAATTAAGGCACTGGGTGGACACTTGGGGAACCAGTTCAGATAACTGAACCTTGGCGGTCTCCAATCCTGCCATACCCAAGTTTTGTCTTCCAAGGGTTTCCTCAGCTTTCTCCAGCACTGCCTGCAGGTACTTTCCTTGAGCCTCTATACGAAGTTGCAAGTGCCGCTGTACCTGTTTCAGTTCAGAATTAGAAATTTGTTCAAGGAGGAACCAAGAAAATTCTTTGCCAAATTCGGTAGGAGAGCAGACAGGATCAAGAGAACAATGCGTCTTCTAATGGTTAGATTTACAGTATTACATTCATGAAACAGTATGAAATTTCAACACAATCGGAAGAAATGGGCAAGGTTTATCTCTGAAGGTAGTAAGTTGGTCATCAGTTTCTAGAGAGGTAACAACATATTTGATTTGAATAACAGATTTTTTTACATTTTGTGACACTTTAAAATGATGAAATTCTATAAATGTCATAGTTATTGATGGTTCTTTGGGATGAGCATTGTTTCTGGATATACTTTATACTTATTTGCACTGAATGCAAGTACCTATGGAACTTAAAAGCTGGATGCCATGGACATCAACTCATTAAGTCATTTTTTTTTTTTTTTTGATAAGTAACATCAACTCGTTATGTCATTGCTGAAAAGATTGTTAAAATTTTAACAAAACCCCTTATACATGCCCCAAAACCTACCACGGTCATCCTTTCTCTCTCTCTCTCTTTAAACTTCACAAATATGTCAGGCTTCTTGGATATGGGTTGACCACAAATTTTCTAAGATTGTTTTTAATTACCATCTTGGTCTACAAAAAAATCCAAGATTAATCATGTAAAACTCGATAGGTTCCAATATCTATTTTTCTTTCTAAATTAATTTTTTTATAAGAGTACATGGCTCTTTAGAATTATTTTAATTTAAATTGCTTTTAATATGTTAGCTTGATAATAATTGAAACCGAGGTATTGCCAAACAAATTATTGAAATGGAAGTATGAGCGATTTTCAATGAAAATGTCTATTAAAGTAAAGTTCTTTTGTTTATTATGGTAGTTTGATTTATTTATTTATTATTTATTATTATATATATATCTTATTATTATTGTTCGAGTCCTCCCCCTCTCAAATCATTTTCTGGCTCCGCCACTGTATGTATTCCTACTTTCCCATGATTAAAATTAACGTAGTTGTAAACTGGGGAGCCAGGAATTTATCAGTTCTTTTTTCTTTCCTTCTTTTTCTTTTAAAAAATTTTCATTTTCCTCTTTAGGGAATAGAACTTCATTTAGCATGTAGAAACAGAACAGATATACTGAAAGTACAATGACATCTTGTATGCATGAATGATTGCTGATATTTTTGTCAATAGTGTAAAGACCGTCTAATGGTTTTATATACATGGGAGATCTTTCAGTTTTTTATACCTCAAGCTGCTCATGTAGCCTTCTCTGCACTTCAATTTGCATCTGTATTGCTTCGTTCATATATAAGCTTCTGAATATAAGATGCCGTAGTTAGAGTAAAATATCATTTGGAATGTCATCTATCAAATATAAGTAAATGGATGAATGAACATAAAGAAAAGGTTTTCGCTGCTTACTTATTTGGCTGAGGTCCAATGCTGGGATTACTCATATGGATTCCATTTGCCTCGGATATCCTGTCTCCTCCTGCTGCAAACGTTTCTAAACTTGGTAAGTATTTTTTTATTGTCTAATGCTAGTAATTGATGAATTATTTGAAAATTTCTGTTCTGGTGATTCTTGAATTTACCAAATTTGTCGATCCCACTAGCTTGTCCATGGAGATTCTTACTGAGCCTGTATTTCTGCCAGCCAAAAGGTGGAGTTACTGTGAGACTCATGTTATGACAACCACCCCCCTCCCCCCAGCTCCCCCGTCCCCCACAACAAAACACACACACACACATCCCCAGACACACAAAAAGGGTCTCTGTAGTATATTGTTGGAGGTTTTCTCTTCTAATGCATTGTGTTTTGGGCCTCTAGTCAGGTTCCTACTGGTCACATCATACGTAATGGATGTCTTGATTGAAAGACATGGAACAACATACTTTCTTAGGCAATTGTTTTTTGTTTGAAATGGTGGACCTGCTTATTATTGCCTTGAACTGGTAACTGTTGAACTGGAAATACATACCGGAGAAAACCCTGATTCTGAAGAAATTTTAGCATTGGGTGGTCTGAAATGTTTACCTGGAGATGGCTCTTTAAGTGATATAAAGTAAGTCCTGGAATACCCATAAGTTTCAAAACAGTTTTTGGAGTAGCCTCTGCAGCAAAAGAAGACATGTTTCAATAAACTGAACACTGGAAAAATCTTCGTTGGTGCCTTTTGACCTTAAGAGTGCTGTATAAACTTACTGTCTGCTCCTCCGAGCTGATTGACTGCTTCTATAAACCGCTCATGGAGGTCCGGGGTCCATTTCAGTCTAGGTTTGGCATCGGTTGAAAGGACAAGTCCTGAATCTCCTGCGCCATTCCCACCTTGCAGGAACAAATGCCTTTGTGGAGTGATCGGCATTCTTGAGAAATGATGGGTGTTCTGTCCTTGATGATTCTGATGATGATACATCTGTGGTCAGAATAAAAAAATTATGATTAGCTTCATATTAGCAGCACAAATGGTCGTATGATCCAATTCGTGAATATTTGTGTTTTTACCTGACGAGTTCCAACTTCTGTTGATCCAATGTGCCTACCCCTGAAATGTGGAATTTGATTCTTCCGTGCAATTCTGAGCCTTGTTACTTCCTGCAAGAAGTCTGCCTGCCACTGCTATTATCTATCTCCTGTATTTTTTGACCAGTTCTCACAAAGCAAAGGTGTTCCTAGTGATGTCTTTATAAAGCAAATGGGGGGGGGGGGGGGGGGGGGGGGGGGGGGGGGGTGGTAGTTTATGGTTGGGGTCCAAGCAAGGGATAGAATCTTGGACAGAACCAACAGAATGCCCAATCCACTCCAATCCTCACAGCAACTCAAAAAGATATCTCGCTCTTCAATTTTGAGCATCTGTGGGCCCTGTTCTGCAACTATACTTTCCACTTTCAGACAACACTTGCCATTTGAATTCCTCTGCACTATAACTTCCGAAACATTTCACACCTTACAATAGGTACCAGAATTGATCCACCAGATATTTTTCTCTGCAAATTCATATTCGTCGTCTAGCAAGGTAGGCACCGTATTCTCAGTTCTAAGAGAAATTTCCTTAGGCAAATCCACTATCTTTGTGGTCTTTGAAACCTTCAGTCACCTTTCCTTCCTAGAGAATGATTCTTAGAACTCCCATAACTTTATTACTTAGCTTAAACTCGAGTTACTTTTAACTTGCTAGTATGGCTATTAAATTAATGATATTACATATGGGACTTAGTTTCTGGTTATCTGTGTTAAAGGGTGCAGGTGGAGACATAATAAAAATGTAACTGGTTAAATTTGGAGAATGTAGAAGAAGATTCTGTTGACTTGAGCATCTAGAAACTTGGAATTTGACACAAGCTGAAGGAAAAAATGGTTGAGAGATGCTCCTCCTTGGGATTGTTTGAAGGACGGGAATGGAATATGGAACACATTCTATTTTGTCTCCTTTATTAAGTTTGGTACTTATTCATCCTACAGTTCAAAAAAAAAAAAAAAAAAGTAAGAGGGGCCCAAAATTTTTCATTCTTCAATTGAAAAAAAAAAAAAGGAATATGACAGCATGCCCCACATCAACGAATCTGAAGCTGCTGGGACCCATTGAAAGCTAAAAAAGAAAAGGATTGTACTTGCTTTGTTACTTGCATTTCATGGAAGATATGACAAATTATGGCCTGAAGAGGACCACTCTCCTGTCCTTGAATTGAGCCTTGGTTGGCTTTGCAGATTTTCTGGTATGAATCTACAGACTCTCTTTGTTGTTTGTGATTACCTTTCCCATTTTTGTAATAAAGATTGTTGGGTATGCATGATGTACAATATACGTCACTTTATGACCATAAGAAAAATATAATTGTGGTATATTTTTCTCTGCAATTTAGCTTTAATGTGCACATTATAGTACATTAAAGTTACAAATTCATTCTATTGCTATATGCATATTTTAACAACTCCTCTATTGTTTTCACTCCTTGTGTGCATGTACACATTCAATGGATCCTTATGTACATGGCTTACAAACTTGCTAATTGTGGGGCATCACATAAAGTACATATTGTTTTAAGCCTCTTGCGAAAAGCCATACCAGGAGATTGAATATTGTTTAAACTATTAGATTGGACTTCTATAAAGAATTCTGATTTGTTTATTCAAATTTCATTCTAAAGCTACGTGTGTGTGTGTGTGTGTGTGTGAAGGTAGTGCATACTTGAGCTGTTTATCGGTAGTTTGCAATATGATTAAATAATACTATTTATTTTATTTGTCTACGCTACACAGCGAATAGAATTAACATGATCAACAGCTAATGCGGTATAAATTCGTATGTAAAGCAATAGAAGATCGTATCTGCCAACTCGCCATTCATCCAACACGATTGGGAAAACAAAACTAGTGAATATATGAGGATAATACTGATTTACAGATGCCCATTAAAGGGTGCTTGTTAGTGTCTAAAACAAGCATTTCAAGATAACATCAAAATTATAAGACCACCTTTTATTTGTAAAGTAAGTTTAATTCTTCTCCTCTAAGCAACATTTACACAGTATTTCAAGTTGAACTTTTTACGAAGATCAATTGATTCTGATATGTCAGCATATTTTATGCAGTTCGGTAGAATCTATAGAAGCCTTTAGATAAAGTTCTAAAGCAAAATTCTTTAATAGTTTGCTGGCATGTGGATAAGAATATTGCATGAGGGACATGATTTTGTGCCCTACAAGTTACAACATTAAATGGCTTCTGGTATATGAGACCTCCCATATATTCTGATCCCATTTTGGATCACATTAACAATGATCAATATGACTGCATTGAAATTGGATTGTATTGGGTTCTGCAAAGAAATGTATTTTAGTTATATACTTAAAATAGATTTATGTACATTTTTATGACTCCTAGTTTTGTATGACCAGGTTGCATGAAAGTTTATTCCATAATTGTCTGCATATAGTTTCTAGCCCGTTTTGGTAAATCACGGTAGCTTGTAATTCTAATGCCCATCTTGTCTAAAGTGTTGAGGTGCCAATCAGAATCAGCTGTCTGAACCCTGTCTTGTGATGTATGGAATTGCAATCTTGATTTTTTTAGTTGCCTTTTTAGGACCCAGACCTTATAATAAGAAGGGGTATAAGATTTTTAATCTCTGTACGATCACATGGCAACATTAATTGCGCATCGATATAATCTGACGATGATCCATTTTATGATAGTTGCTTGTACTATATCTATCTTGTCATTTACCTTTTTCTTTAACAAAACATGAAGTTCTTGATTGGTCAGTTGAGAAACCATTTGATGTTTTATTGTAGTTATACCAAATCATAAATAGAATAAGCCTATTACTGGTACTTTCAAATTCATGTCTCTGAAAGACAAGATAGTGATCTTTCAAATAATGGTACAAGTAAAGTACTTACCTTTCCCTGATGTTGCCATAAAGCCCTAACAGTTATTCGCACCGTGTTCGCTGCGTGTGGGCGAGGGATGCTTTAGCTTTCAACATTTGATATCTAGCTGCTGTTACTTTTGAGTATAATCTTATCCACTTCACTTAAGGAGAGATATTGTTGTACTTATATTTCCTTTTGAGGCTCTTATGTTTATATGATTTTACTGTTCAGGACAAGCTGAAGCTCATACAAAAGTAACCATTTCATTTGAGAATCGTTTTTATGGATTAGTCAATCATCAAGGATAAAACACATAAGATGCTTATTGGCGGCGATCTGTTACTGGTGCTGGCATTGGCTGAAACAAAAGAAATGACCACGGAATGCAATTCCTTGTGGAAAAAAGTTGGGGGAGAAAAAGTTGGAAAGATGCTGTGGAATGGAATGTGAGAATCTTAACTCAAACTAAAGCCAATGGTTTGTATTCTCAAGTCAAGAATTTTTGTTATTCTTTCCACTCAAAGCCACACAAAATGGGTTCCCACCCATCTTTTAAACTTCAGCTGTATATGATTAGATGCTCTTGAAGTTTCAGTATTCATGATTAGTGTCACTTTGTCATAAGTATTTACCTTTTTCAGAAATAGATTAGGGCATGTTCTGATATTTTGCATACTTAAAGAGTCTTTGTGGCACTCACTGATCTTGTTGCATTGAACAGCTTGCGCGTCACTGGCGTTGTGGTCCATCAGTATCCCGGTCCCTTTTCACCGCTGAGAAGTTCAAAGGATCGGTTAATCCAAACTTGATGGGGGTGCGGGCGCATGAGTTAGGCCTGGACTTGAAAATGCTGTATATGCAAGAGAAGGATGTACATCTAAAGCCAAATGATAATCTATTCAGAATTGCAATTACTTTTAGAATCTCTTTGGGGCTTCTGTTGTGCCTGATCAATGAACCTTTCACCCACAGAGGGAATCCATCTTCCTACTTTAAGGAGCACCTAGCAATTTTACATTTTTAGAGAAACACAGAATACAATGAAACCATTTTCTGTATCCATCTATTCTTTTTAAAGTTTTGCTATGGACAGTCACAATTGCAATTGTGCAATTTCATTCATTGAGATTATTTCGGATATTACCTAGTTACGTAGTTGGTAGAGCGTTCAGCTCCCCAAGCGGGTGTGCCTGTATTCAAGTCTCCTCTCGCCTAGTTTACCTGGATATAAATAATAATAAAAATAAATAAATAAATAAATAAAGAATTTAACTCCATTGACAACCGATAGAGTGTATGCCAATTTAAAAGGTTTAATTTGAACAATTTAATAATATTTTAAGACCATATCTAACTAGTTCCTTGAATCACTTGCTGTTATCCCATCTGGAAGAGATTAGAAACTGCTTTTTGAGTCTCAACCGTAACAAATCTCCTTGATGGCTATACTGCCTTTTTTTTTGGGGAAAAAAAAAAAAACTTGGCCTATTTTTGAAAATGATGCTGCAAATGCTGTTAGAGAGGTTTTTTTTGTGAATGGTCAAATCTTCTTATTTGCCCTTAGTTCCCAATCGTTCATCAATGAATGACTTCAAACCTATCTCTTGTTGCAATACTATATATAAAGTCATCTTTAAGTTTCTTGCCCTAACCCCAACTTGTTCTTCCATCTATCATTGATACGTATCACACTGCTTTTATAATTGTCCTCTGTTCACCTAATTTTTATTAACATTTTGGAAATTAAAGTAAGTGAAAATGAAGAAGATTTATTTTAATGCTAAGATAATTTTTTCATGTAGAGAAGTGGCTAATAACCTCGAAATACTATGCTGGCTTCTAGCAATTGAAGTTTTACTTGGAACATTGAGTGAGGACTGAAGAGTAAATAATAGTCTTTCCATTTTTAACTGAGTAATGTTATAATATTCGAATTAATTTTTTTGGTGACTTTAGTAAAAAGTCCAACAAATATTTTATACAGTGGAGTAGTCAAAATAAGATAGAGTCTCATCAATAGAATGTGTGGCTTAATGGTATTTCTTTACCTTTCAAAATAAAAAATCAAAGGTTCAAGTTCTTATAAAGACAAGTAGGTATGTTTCTTTCAAAGTAAATCATAATTGAAAAATATATATATTATAGTGCATCAATTTACCATCATACTTCTAGATGAGTATAATTCAAGTTGGATCTAATAACCACAATATATTTACCTAAGTTTAAATTTGAACAGAAAAAATAAAAAGAATTGTTCTACCCAATCCAAGTATCGAGTTGGACTCACATTAGCGGCAGGTTGTTGAGAGATAGATATATATAAATAGGCAAGAGTAGTTGATGCAGAATTGGGCCGGTATAGTTTTGACAAAATGGGCCGACACACAATTTTTAATAACATAATTCAATAAAAATTAATTTTTATTGAATTTTTGAAGATCATTTAGTGTCAATTTATGATATTCATGAAATTTAAGTCCTTATAAAAAAACAGGCTTATTCAAAGATGGCTTCTAAAAGAGATTATTTACTGGTTGCTTGATAAACTGCACTTTAAGAAATAACTGGAAATAAAAGGGAATTAATATAGGCAAAATTATTAATAACCTACGTCAAAGTTTGAGTGAGATGCTTAGACGTAATTAATCCAAGGCCTCTACATAGTGTTTGGATGGGAAAGTGTGGTTAATAGTAATCCAAGTTCTAAATTGGAAAAAATATAAAGAAAAAGTGAAAAAAAGAAAGAAAAGGATATACTCCTATTACAAACGTATAAGGAGCATGTGAGATAGATATGCTAAGTTATATAATTACAAGAAACCTCACAAAGATTATATAGAAACTCAACTCCACGAAGGCCAGGAGTTGAGAATTAAGCGTCTAGGGTTTGTGATTATTATAAGTTTGTGTGTATTGATTTGATATCAAGATATAGCTAGGGTTTCTGATTAATGACAAGGAGTATGAGAAGAGCATAGTCCAAGTATCTCCGGAAGAGACCTTGATTCAGATACTGGTTAGACTGTCGGTAAAATCACTACTCCGATTCAAGTCCGTATGTAAATCATGGCATTCTCTAATCATCGACCCTACTTTCATTCAAGCACATCTCAAAACTTCAAGCAAAAACACTAGTTATATCATCATCATCGGACACCGTGATTCTTGGCCGCATCCCAAATACACGATGATGAATCTTTTCACAAGTATTATGTACCCCAGCTTCCCTCACGCATCGTAAAACAATCTTTTGTGACGGGTTCCTGTAATGGCCTCGTACTCTTAGTTAATGACAGTAGTAGAACATGGTTATGGAACCCAGCACTTGGAAAACTAAAGACCCTCCCCATACCACTAGTTTCTTACTCTGATTTCAAGTTTTGTAGGACCTATATGGCGTTTGGGTTCCTCCCCCAAGTTAATGACTACAAGGTAGTGAGGATTTTGTGCGAGGGGTTAGAACCCAGAACAACTGAAGTGTACAGTACAAGCACCGACTCTTGGAGAAGAATTGGTGTTGCCCTGCCTTCATGTCATTTGATTGGTTGTAGATCCGCCGTCGTCAATGGAGCTGCATATTGGGTTGCACTGAAGGAAACTGATGATGAGGGTTGGCGTTATTTACTTGTGCGTTTCGAAATGGGTGATGAAGCTTTTGAAGAGGTAAGCCTGCCGGCTGCGATTGCTGCCGGAGGTAGATGCCCGAAAAATATTTCAGTTTTGGAGGAATCACTGTATCTTTTCATACGTTGTGATGGGAACTACTGTTATGACGTATGGACAACGGAGTATGGTAAAATGGGTTGTTGGACAAAACGATATGTTGCTAATTATTTCAACAACCCATTTGTGGGTTTTCAATGCATGAGAAAGAGTGGTGAACAGCTACTATTTAACCCCGGGAGCCATGACAATCTGGAATCTTATAATTTTGAGACCCAAACAACTAAGGATCTAGGATTCCATGGATATAATTTATTATCGTCATGTTCTTGTGTGGAGAGTTTGATTCAACTTGATGGTGCACAGAGTATTTTTCCACTTGATAATGGAAACGCATCTTATGCAGCTATTTACGAGGAACGAAGTAACCAAGAAAGGGTAGGAAGCTAGAGAGTTGAGATAAATTGTTTACTCATTTTTGTCATTTATTAGAGTTGCGCTCTTTTATCTTACTCCTCGTTTCGAACGATGATGATATTTTCGTCACTGCTAGGCTGGCCAGCATTCGTTTGAAATTTTGTTAGTTCATGTTTGCAATATAATGTGTCAAATTTATGTTGATCCTAAAATCGGTTGGCTAATCCGATTTAGAAATTTATGTCTGCAGTCGTAACAAAATCAGCAATATATATATATATATATATATGATCTTGTTGAATAATCATATGCAGATAATATATTTTCTGTCAGGGCTGCAGCAAAGTGCGAAAGCACCTATGCTACAGTAAATCTTATCGAATGAAAAGTTTATGACATGTAGTCACAGTAGTCCAAAACATGAATTATATTAAGAGAAAATAACTAATCTAACTTAAAAATTTTACTTAAATTTTTGAGATGTAGTTTAAAATTTTACTTAAGTTCATGATCGATCACATGTAGTTTAAAATTTTGCTTAAATTTATTTCATTTCCAAACTGTCAGGTTTCAAGCATGGCTTAATTTTTTATTTTATTTTATTATATATATATATTTATTGGGTTATATGTTTGTAATGGTAGAAGGTCACTTAATTGACAAGTGATGGTAGGTGGTTGAACCACAGAAGTATGAAACTACTGATCAACGACGTGTGAAATAAATTAAATTCATTAAGGATATTACACTTAAAAGAAAACCATAAAATTCGACCTGTTCCCATTATAACAATACAACTTAAAATAAATTCTTATTTGAAAGTTACTTACATAAGTTACATTAAACATTAATTATTTAATTTATTTCAAGTTGGATCTAATAACCACAATATATTTATCTAAGTTTAAATTTGAACCGAAAAAAAAAAAATAGAAGTGTCCTACCCAATCCAAGTATCGAGTTGGACTCACATTAGTGCCAGGTTGTTGAGAGAAAGATATATAAATAGGCAAGAGTAGTTGATGCAGAATTGGGCCGGTATAGTTTTGACAAAATGGGCCGACACACAATTTTTAATAACATAATTCAATAGAAATTAATTTTTATTAAATTTTTGAAGATCATTGTACAATTTATGATATTCATGAAATTTAAGTCCCTATCGTTATAAATAAAAAAGGCTTATTCAAAGATGGTTTCTAAAAGAGATTATTTACTGGTTGCTTGCTAAACTGCACTTTAACACGATAAAAAGAAATAACTGGAAATAAAAGGGAATTAATTAATATAGGCAAAATTATTAATAACCTACATCAAAGTTTGAGTGAGATGCTTAGACGTAATTAATCCCAGGCGTCTACATAGTGTTTGGATGGGAAAGTGTAGTTAATAGTAATCCAAGTTCTAAATTGGAAAAAATATAAAGAAAAAGTGAAAAAGAAAGAAAGAACAGTATATACTCCGATTATAAACATACAAGGAACATGTGAGATAGATATGGTAAGTTATATAATTACAAGTAACCTCACAAAGATTATATAGAAACTCAACTCCACGAAGGCTAGGAGTTGAGAATTAAGCGTCTAGGGTTTGTGATCATTATAAGTTTGTGTGTATTGATTTGATAAAAGCCGGCATAACCAAGAAAGTTACGGATTTGTCGGACAGAATTTGGAGGAGGAAGGTTGGAGATCAATTTGACTTTTGCCTTGTGGACCTTAATTTTCCTTTTAGAAATATCGTGCCCCAAGGCAATGTCTTCTTAGACCATGAAATAACTCTTTTCCTAACTTAGAATCAGATTTGTCTCCTTTCATCTTTGAAGCACAAGGGATAAATTATGGAGACATGAGTTAAAGGAAGATCTAAAGACGGAAAAATCATCCATGAATCTATGAATACTTCCAAAAACTTTTCCACCATATCTAAAAATATGGACATCATGCACCTTTGGAAAGTTGTCGGTGCATTGCATAGCCCAAAGGGCATACGTCTGTAGGCAAATGTTCCAAAGGGACATGTGAATGTGGTCTTCTCTTAATCTTGAGGATCAATTGTCACTGGTTCTATCCAGAATAACCATCAAGGAAACCGTAAACCGTATTAGCTTTGGCCGGTAAGCCTTTCTAGAAGGAGTATGAGAAGAGCGGAGGCAAAGTATCTCCCGGAAGAGATCTTGATTCAGATCCTGGTTAGACTGCCGGTAAAATCACTACTCCGATTCAAGTCAGTACGCAAATCATGGCATTCTCTAATCATTGACCCTACTTTCATTCAAGTACATCTTAAAACCTCAAGCAAAAACACTAGTTATATCATCATCATCAGATACAGTGATTCTCGGCCGCATCCCAAATACTCAATACATTATGACGATGAATCTTTTCGCAAGTATTATGCACCCCAGCTTCCCTCAAGCATCGTAAAACAATCTTTAGTTGTGAAGGGGTCCTGTAATGGCCTGGTATGCTTAGTTAATAAAAGCAGAACATGGTTATGGAACCCAGCACTCGGAAAACTAAAGACCCTCCCAATACCACAAATTTCTTACTCGGATTCGGATATGTGTACGAACTATGTGGCGTTTGGGTTCCTCCCCCAAGTTAATGACTACAAGGTAGTAAGGATTTTGTGCGAGTGGTTTGAACCCAGAAAAGCTGAAGTGTACAGTACAAGCACCGACTCTTGGAGAAGAATTGATGTTGCCCCGCCTTCATGTTATTTCATTGGTGGTAGATCCGCCGTCCTCAATGGAGCTGCATATTGGGTTGCGAAGAAGGAAACTGATGATGAGTGGTGTTATTTACTTGTGCGTTTCGAAATGGGTGATGGAGTTTTTGAAGAGGTAAGGCTGCCAGATGCGATTGCTGCTGGACGTAGATGCCCGGAAAATATTGCAGTTTTGGAGGAATCGCTCTATCTTTTTATACCTTCTTGTGGGAATGGGGGTTGGAAGAATTGGAACTGTTACGACGTATGGACAATGGAGTATGGTAAAATGGGTTGTTGGACAAAACAATATGTTGCTAATTTCAACAACCCACTGATGTGTTTTAATTGCATGGGGAAGAGCGGTGAACAGCTACAATTTAACCCCGGGGGCCATCTGGAGTCTTATAATTTTGAGACCCAAACAACTAAGGATCTAGGAATCCATGGATATTTATTATTGTTATATTCTTGTGTGGAGAGTTTGATTCAACTTGATGGTGCACAGAGTATTTTTCCACTTGAGAATGGAAATCCATCTTGTGAATTAGCTAGCAGAAGAAAAAGAAAAAAGAAAATAGTCAGCAGATGCAGCTATTTACAAGGTAACCAAGAAAGGGTAGGATTCGTGGGAAGCTAGAGAGTTGAGATTAATTGTTTACTCATTTTGTCATTTCTTGGAGTTGTGTATGCTGCTCTTTTTTCTAACTCCTCGTTTCGAACGATGATGATATTCACCACTGCTAGGGTGGCCAGCATTAATTTGAAATTTTGTTAGTTCATGTCTGCAATATAATGTGTTATATTTATGTTGATTCTAAAATCGACTAGTTAATTCGATTCAAAAATTTATGTGTGTAGGCCTGCGAAAATCAACAATGTGGTTTGAATGGGTGTAGTCAATCCTACTCTCTTTGATAAAATTGACTATCAGTGATTGGAGATTGAAGAAGAAAGAAAACATAAAAGGACTTTAATAATGAATGAATTGTAATGATCGGAACAATAGACTAAGAAAGAAAAGAGGGAGAGATATAGAAAAGACTGAGAGAATAGAACGATTACGAAGATCCATCATTTGCCACGTCACTGCCACATAATTTTGGTGTCAACAATTTATTGCTTCTCCATGTAGATATATATGATCTTGTTGAATAATCATATGCAGATAATATATTCATCTATCACACTCTGATGGTTAGCTCTTATTTTTTCATATGTCTTGGAGTGGAACCTTCGGTGTATATATTTTTCTCTCTATATATTCAAGAAAAAAAAAGAACAAGAACAGAGGACTTTAGAAACACATGAAAAGGAAGTAGTTTATTTAAACACAAAGAGAATGGTGGAAAATTTCTTAATGGAAGGGAAACGCAATGCTTCTTGATTTATTATAGCCTAAAAATCAACCTGAATTCATTTAGGCAATGCAAAAATGCTCTAAACTGTTACCTTCTGAACCTTCTGATATATTGTGCTTTAAGAAACATCAACAATGGGTTATGGACCATAGCTTGGAAGTCTTGAATTAGGGTGGCCAGCATTAATTTGAAATTTGGTTCGTTTATATCTGCAATACAATGTGTTAAATTTATACCTTCTCCAAGTAGATATATATATATATGATCTTATTAAATAACCATATATAGATAATATATTGTCTGTCTGGGCTGCAGCAAAGTGCGAGAGCAACTATGCTACAGTAAACCTCATTGAATGAAAAGTTCATGACATGTAGTCACAATGGTCCAAAACATCCCTTTATTATATTAAGAGAATTATATTAAGAGAAAATAACTAATCTAACTCAAAAAATAACTAATCTAACTCAAAAAATTTACTTAAATTTTTGATATGTAGTTTAAAATTCATGTAGGTTAAAATTTTACTTAAATTTATTTCATTTCCAATCTGTTAGGTTTCAAGCATGGCTTAATTTTTTATTTTATATATATATATATATATTTATTGGGTTATATGTTTGTAATGGTAGGAGGTCACTTAATTGACAAGTGATGGTAGGTCGTTGAACCCAGAAGTGTGAAACTACTTAGTGTTTGGCTGTTTTTTTTTTAGGGGCAGTGTCGGAGTCTTTCAACCCAAGGGGTTAAATAGCCAAACTATTCTTGGTACTGATTGAATATGAAATCAGTCCTTAGTAAAGGTTGTTCAATGCCTCAACAAAGATGACTTTCAGCACTATAAGTAAATGGATGAAGGGAGTAAAACAAATTATACGAACATTCATCTATTCTAATAGACTATAAAAGTAGAGGGGACTGAAGCCAAGTATCGACTTTTATTTTATAAATAAAATTCTCATACAGAGTACCATTTAAAGGCTAAATGAAATTACAGAGAAATAAAAACTGAAGTTGTTGAATGATCGTGTTTTTCCACAAGGCCTCCTCCTTCTTCTATTTATAGAGAAATGTAGCAGCAATTTCTTTTTAAAATTCAAACATCATTTGAATAAAAATTAACTTTGTCTTAACCTTATCCATCTTATCTTTATCCAAACTTTGTTTTGAACGTAACTTTAGACTCTATTTAAAAAAAAAATAAGAATCCTATTTTAATAACACGGTATAAATTTTTTCTTCCAATGAAACAACGTCCTAAAAAGATTTATTTTATATGGTGCAAACACTTAGCAAGCACGTGTGAAATAAATTAAATTCATTAACGATATTGCACTGAAAAGAAAACCATAAAATTCGACCTGTTCCATTATAAACAATACAACTTAAAATAAATTCTTCTTTGAAAGTTACTTACATAAGTTACATTAAACATTAATTATTTAATTTATTTTAAGCGATTACCAACTCAGCTAACAAATCGAACATGAACTTATTTTTGTCCATTTTGACTCTCATTCTTAAAATTTAATCCGGAAAGCGAACAACATAAAAGGAAAAGAAGAGAAAAAAAAAAAATGTAAAGATCCAACTGGGAAGTTGGGAACACTGCAGTATCACTTTCACAATTTTTCATCACCTGCAAATCGAGATTCCAATGACTTGTTTGGTTACTTATTTAAAAATTTGAAAATAAAAATAAGTTTGACCCAAAAATAATTTATATATATATATATATAGTAAAAATAATTTTCAAAAACATATTACGGAGTACAACCTAGTCTTTCATCTTCTTTTCCATATTTTATAATTTTCTGATAACGAAAAGTATTTTGGACTGAACCAAACAATCAGACTTACCTCAATTGAATTTTATAGATCTCTTTCATAAAATTGTCTTCTTACGCTCTAAAATATATTTTAATATAAAATTCGTTTAAATTCGAGGGCATTTAAAATTACATGAAACAGATCTATCAGATTGTATACTAATCTTCAAACCCATATATTGAATCAGTTTGGATTCTCCAAATCCGCCATTACCATGAGAGTACCTTCGTCACCAGCCACCGCTGATGGAGTCGGCGTTGTCGGCGGCGGAGGAGGTGGACACCACCGAGACAGACAAGCCGAATCTCTCTTCCGCGCGAAGCCGATTTCCGAGATCCGCAATGTGGAGGCCGGTACCAGGAAGCAGATCGAGGACAAGAGCGAGGAGCTCCGGCAACTCGTCGGCAATCGCTACCGCGATCTCATCGACTCCGCGGACTCCATTGTCCAAATGAAAGCCTCCTGCGAGTCCATCTCCGCCAATATCTCCGCCATCCACCACGCCATCCTCCACTCCCTCTCCGCCGAAACCCCCAAATTCACCGTCTCTCCGAACCCTAAACGGTTCAAATGTTACTACGTCGCTTGCCGAGTCAAGTACCTGATGGACACGACGGAGAGTATCTGGGGGCGTCTCGACGAATCCATGTTTCTCGAAGCCGCGGCTAGGTATGTTAGGGCAAAGCAGGTCCACCATAGCCTTTTCAACAATGAGGATAACAAGGACATGTTGCCGAATTTTCCTCTGCTTCAGCACCAGTGGCAGATCGTCGAGAGCTTCAAAGTACAGATCTCGCAGAGGAGTCGGGAGAGGTTGTTGGATCAAGCTCTTGGTCTCGGGATCTCTGCGTATGCCGACGCTCTCGCCGCCGTTGCAGTCATGGACGAGCTCGATCCCAAACAGGTTTTGTCTCTGTTTCTTGATTCGAGAAAGGCATGCATTTTACAAAAATTGAGTACTTGTTCTGTTGCCACTACTGCTAGTTCTGATGTGATTTTGGTATTCTGTGAAGTCATGAAGATAATTCAGGTTAGTGTAGGACAAGTAGGTGAATTGTTCTTGCAAGTGTTGAATGATATGCCATTGTTTTACAAAGTCATATTGGGTTTTCCTCCTGCTTCTCAATTATTCGGCGGAATTCTTAATCCTGATGAGGAAGTCAGGTTGTGGGAACTGTTTAGGGATAAACTAGAGTCTGTTATGGTTATGCTTAGTCGAGATTTCATTGCAAAGACCTGTTCAGATTGGTTGAGAAATTGTGGCAAAGAGATTGTTAATAAAATTAGTGGGAGGTACTTGATCGATGTGATTGGTAGCGGTCAAGAGCTTTCTTCTGCCGAGAAGTTAATACGGGAGACCATGGATAGTAAGCAAGTGTTGCAGGGGAGTATAGACTGGCTGAAGACTGTCTTTGGCTCTGAGATTGAGTTGCCATGGAACAGAATCCGTGAGCTTGTTTTGGAAGACGATGTGGATCTCTGGGATGAAATATTTGAAGATGCATTTGTACGGAGGATGAGAACTATCATAGATTCCAGATTTGATGAATTGACTGGAGTTGTTAAAGTGAAGGAGTCAGTTTGTGCTGTTGTGGAGACTTCTGCTGACCTGGTTGATTTCCAGGCATACTTAAAAAGATCTGCTACGGCTGGTGGGGTTTGGTTCATGGAGCCGAACAATAAAAAGACTGGTCCCTTAGCTGGTTCCAGGGAACTGCCTGTGGAGAGTGATTTTCACAGCTGTCTCAATGCCTACTTTGGGGCTGAAGTCAGCCGGATAAGGGATGCAGTTGACAGCAGCTGCAAGAGTGTTCTTGTGGACCTATTGAGCTTTCTAGAGTCTCCAAAGGCATCTTTGAGGTTAAAGGATCTAGCTCCATATCTACAAAATAAGTGTTATGGAAGCATATCAGCCATACTGATGGAACTCAAGAACGAGCTTGAACACTTGTCTGCTGCCCTGGGAAATGGCAAAAGGGACAGTGAGTCTGTGCCTTTGCCTGTACTTGTTGAGAGATCTCTGTTCATTGGGAGACTCCTGTTTGCTTTCCAAAAGCACTCAAGACACATACCAGTAATACTTGGTTCTCCAAGGATGTGGATCAATGAAACTGCGGCTGCTGTTTCTGGTAAGTCACCATCCCTGTTGAGGCATTCGAGCATTACTATTGATTCTCCCAAGTTTGACAGCATAGGAAAGAAAATGCTTGACTCCTCTAAAAGACAAACTTCTCTGGCCACTTCTGCTTTGTTTGGAGTGGCTGATAGCTCAAGCCCACAACTTGAAGAACTTAGTAGAAGAACAAGAGATCTTTGCATTAGAGCTCACGACTTGTGGATATCATGGGTTTCTGGTGAGCTTTCAGCCATTCTCTCAGAGGATTTTAGACGAGATGATGGATTATCTACGACAAGTCCCTTGAGAGTAAGTTACCTTTGCTGGATGTCTTTGTTGTTGTTGTTATCAATTAAATTTTGGCTAACTAGCTTCCCCCTTTTGAGTAAATTATCAAGGTTCTTATGCTTTCATCCACACCCTTCTGCTTCTTTTAGGCATTCACAAATTTATTAGTGTAAATATGTCTACTATACTGTTGATTGGTTGGTGTTGTTCCAGTAACATTGTTTTTGTAGTTGTTAGATAACTTAACAGTTAACACCAAACAAAGCCTTAAATGCCATATTCTTGGGAAAATAATTCCACAAAGTTAGCTGAAAGGTTCTCTTCCTGCATAAATAAGAAAAAATCATGCATTTGGCTTTGGGTACTTAGATGTACTTCATTAATGTTTGATAACCCAATAAGTGCTAACAACTGAACATTAAATGAATTTTCTATTAAGCGTGGTTGAAAACGCAATTCAGGTATCATTTCCTGTTAACTAAGTGGGCTTATCTTGAGCTTTTATTGGTAGGCTTCTCTTGAAAATCTCTCCAGTGAATATATCAGTTGAATGTCTATTCAGTGAATATATCAGTCAGGGTACATGCGGATTTCCATCTTTTCTTACTTTTTTTGCATTTCCATTATGTTATTTACGTTCATACTTATCAAAAATTATGTTATTTACGTTCATCAGGGTCAAATATTTTTTTTGTCTTCTATAAAGATTAAGTTCTTATCTTGCACCAGATAATATGCTAATTGAGGACTGATACTTGAATATCGTTTCTTAATATTTCAAGCTCAGTCATCTTTTAAGTCTTTGGCAGGGCTGGGAGGAGACAATAGTCAAGCAAGAGCAGTCTACCGAGAGCCAGTCAGAGATGAAAATATCGCTCCCATCCATGCCTTCTCTTTATATTAACTCATTTCTATTCCAAGCATGTGAAGAAATTCACCGAGTTGGAGGTCATGTACTTGACAAGACAATTCTGCAAAAATTCGCATCGACACTACTGAAAAAGGTTTGCACTAGTAAAACTTGCCTTCATATTTGATCGTACTTGATCTTTAATTAACTCTCCTAGCATGCTGTTATATTTGCTCATCATTGTCACATTGGAAGCCATTCGGTTGTTCTTATGGGATATCTGACCTTTGCGAATAGTTATGCTTGTCTTGAATTAATATAAATGTGGATGGGTTTAAATATTTAAGTTACAGCCTGTTCTGAAGTTAGTGCTGTATCAGTTAGAAATGAGAAGATGTATTTTGGATTTAGGCTAAAGTTTAGTTTGGCTTTTTCATAAATGGACACTCCTTGGAGATACTTTGGAAATGAAATTAAAACAACAAAAATTCTTTGTAGAAATTCTGGATTTTTCCTCTTTCCGAAAAGTAATAGTTATTAAAGCAGTGCAATTGTTCTGATTTCCCTAAATCCCCCCATTTGCAATGGAAAATTATATTTTATGGTTCAATGTTGCCTGAGTTCAGACTCGGAGTGACTGATAGTCAGGGAATTCTATAAAACACCTGGAAACTTGAACATGATTCCTCCCTTATGAAACACCCCTAGTTTCAACTGGTCCACTTGAGTAATGTTACGTTAACATTAAAAAAAAAAAATGGGTTAGGAGAAGAACCATCTTAGCTTGATAATTTACAGCCATCCAGTGCCCCCCACACCCAAAGAAAAAAAAAAAAAAAGAAACCATGAGAATTTGATTTGAGTATGGAATTCAAGATAAAGATCATGTACATTCTCTGAGTGTATGTTGTTGGTTCTCCATTCATCTAGAAGTTTTGATTAAATAAGATCATATTATCCTTTTGGCTCGATAGAAAATTCATAATTATTCTGGTTTTTGTATATTGTTTGTAATGTTCTTGTAGGTTATTGATATTTATGCGGACTTGCTTTCAAATGAAGAGGTTTGCAGTTCTAAATTGTCAGATAAAGGGGTTCTGCAAGTTCTATTAGACCTAAAATTTGTTGTTGACGTTCTTTCGGGGGGCGATTGTGATACACATGAGGAGTTATCAAAAAATTCAAAGGCGAAGTTTCCTTTCAGGCGGAAGCAAGATGTGAATCAGACAAAGTCTGTCATCAGAGAGCAGGTTGATGGGTTGATTAGTCGTCTTTCGCAGAGGCTGGACCCCATAGACTGGCTCACGTAAGCTTTTCTAGCTCGGTGCTTTTGTGTACAGAAAAAAGTCTAGATATCTATCATTGATTTACAAACTTCAAGATACATACATACATATATATATATACATACATACGTATACATACTACTTTTGTCATGATTATCATGTAAATCGAGATTTGAGCTTGCATGTGAATTACTTTAGAACACAAATAATTATCTTTTTGGGGGATGCTAAGGAGATCTTTTGGCCCAAACTTCCACTGTTCAAACTTTACTGCCGAGGATGACATGATGTTTGATTGGCCAAAAATGGAAGTGTTTTGGTCGCACAAGATAAATAGCACAATAATTCAGAAAACTAACACTATTAACTAAAAAAAATGTCTAAATCACGGGCTCCATTTTGGCCTGGGGTCACGTGTTTGAAGCGGAAAACAGTCTCTCCGCATGCGGATGTAAGTTTACGTAATTTGACACCCCTGACCCCCCCTTACCAGGCAATGGCGGGAGTCTAGTGCAGTGGCTAGCCCTTTTTAGATCATGAAAGATTAACATGATCAGCAAACTTATCGTATGGACTCTTCAAATGGTGATTCTTTTAAAGTAGAATATATTTATGTTTATGATAAGTGATAACATAGACTTGTAGTGGACATGACATATGATTACTTCAGTGAGAAAGTTTTGGATTTACCTCAAGGTTTAGGTTTTTTTAGCAAACTGAAACGTCTCGACTGTTAAAACTAAAAAACTACACAAATGCTAACTGTATGGCCTCTCTTTGTGTTTTGCAGACCGTGACAACTTCAACTCACCAAAAAAGGATAGTCGTGACACGTCCTTTCATTTGGAAAGTTGTGTTATTAAAGTCATTAAGTTCAATTTTTCCTTGCGCAAAACTATTATTGGACTAAAAAACAATAGATTTTATTCTTAGATGCATGTCACCTGTCGTCGTAAAGGCTTCTGTTTTGATGCAATGTTTCTTCTTTCCAAATTTATTTTATTTAAAAAAAAATTGAATTTTCCTCTGATTTGATAATTTATTTTGTTTTACTTTTTTTATTGATATTCCTATTTGATAATGATTTCTGATTCATTGCAACACATTTCAGGTATGAGCCATATCTCTGGGAGAATGAGAGGCAGTCGTACCTACGACATGCTGTGCTATTTGGCTTCTTTGTGCAACTTAATAGGATGTACATGGACTCTATGCAGAGAATGCCTTCTAATTCAGAGTCAAATGTTATGAGATGTTCCACTGTTCCTCGCTTTAAATACCTTCCCATCAGGTTAATGTTGTTATTCCTTTTAACAAAGATTTTATTTGGTCTTTTGTCATATTGTATTGTTTTACATCTCATCTTTGTCTAAAAGCTTGGTAAATTTGCTGTCTTTAACCTTAAACTTGATAGAGTGCTTAAATTATATTATTTACATGGCCTGTCTTTTTTGTTTACATTTTATTACATACTTAGGATGGTTAGGCCTTTTTCTATACCTTTAGATCCAATGCGAAGGATTAGTGCCCCAGATTACTTGTTCTTTGAAGTAAATTCTTAATTTTTGTATTGGTTATCCAGTGCTCCAGCATTGTCTTCAAGGGGGACAACTAAGACATCAATTTCAACGTCTCTGGATGATGTTTCTTCAAGAAGCTCCTGGAGAAGTTTTACGAATGAAGAACTCTCTCGAAAGATTGATATTGATGACAACTCAAGTTTTGGGGTGGCTGCACCTTTTTTGAAGTCTTTCATGCAGGTAAGGCTTCCACCATTGCATTTTTGTTTAGTTACAGGTGAACACATAAAACCTTGCATTAGCAAATATATTAGTAGACAACCTGCCAAAGTCATGGAGTTGCATTCATTGAGGATGGCAATGACAGACTCATTTTGGACACTTACTAGAGAATTTAACAAACATTTAGAATCCATATAACATTAGAAACCGTTAGGAGATCCGAGTAATCACATTAATTAGAAAGGAAAAAAAAACTTATTTGTGCATGTATTCATGAGAAGTGAAGTCAGGGTTGGAACTTCTTGAAGTAGAGTTTATAAGAATAAGCAAGCTTCCAGTTAAGGAATCACATTTGTTTGATGCATATATTCAGGAAAAAGGACTTTATTATCAATCACTATTACTGATCCCTTCAAACTCATTAGGATATTGCACAAAACCCCCTCGAGCTATCAAGTTTTTTGGAAAACTCCCCTGAACTATTTTTTTCAACTAACTCTATAATCTTTTCAAAAATTGCAACTTATCCCTTTCCCACTTATGGCTGTCACATTCTCATTATTGTCCCATGTGCTTTTACTTTTTTGCTCTAAAACCATGTATTATATAAAAAAAGAAAAAGAAAAGATGGAATATGTGAAAATGTCACCTGATATGTTCTTTGTTTTGTGCTCTCAAACTTTCTGATGATGCAATGGGAAATCCAACTTTCCCAACCTTAGCTTTGAACAACTCGCAGTCCTTTTCAACTTGGCGTTGATTGTTTGAAACTTTCAAATTAAATTTCTAGACCTGGATGATACATATGGTAATTACATTTCTGGTGCTTTCAAATTAAATCGGACCTCCCATATACACCCAACAACAGCCCGGTGTAGTTGCTCTTGGATGTGATTTTCAAGTATTTTGGGTGTATACAATTAATTTGTAAAACCCTTTGCTAACTTTCCAAGAGATGTTGAATCGCTTGCACTGGCTGGAACTGATCCATTCCTAGCCCAAACCAACTGATGGACATTATCATAGAAGTGGACAATGGTTTGCAGAATGTTGGATTGGAACCCTCAGGTAGAGAGAGAGAGAGAGTATAAAGGTTAAGATGGGCATAAAAAAGGGTAAAATAGGCTTTTGAAGATGGTCAATTTCAAGATTGGCCAAGTTTCTTGCAATATCCTTATGTTTGTACTGATTTACCAGTTTAGTGGATAAGTTCGAATTTAGAATGATAGTGATTCTAAGAATACGCCACCTTTATGAGGAATAGGAATTCTTCTCATATGTTGATTCGTGTGTATTCGTCCATATCCCTGCACTATTAAGGTTTCCATTTTCTTCATTTGCTTGGAATTTGGGGAAAATTCCAAGCAAAATGATCTTGGGCCTTTATATTTATTTCTTGTTTTGAATTTAAAATGCTAGTGATTCTAAGAATACGCCACCTTTTTGAGGAATAGGCATCCTTCTCATATGTTGATTCGTGTGTGTATTCGTCCATATCCCTGCGCTATTAAGGTTTCCATTTTCTTCATTTGCTTGGAATTTGGGGAAAATTCCAAGCAAAATGATCTTGGGCCTTTATATTTATTTCTTGTTTCTCTTCTTGCCGCATTTGAGGAAAAAGTTTCCTTCTTGTAATTGGCAGGTTGGCAGCAGATTTGGGGAGAGCACACTGAAACTGGGGTCCATACTGACAGATGGGCAAGTTGGAAGGTTCAAGGACAAGTCGGCAGCTTCCATGTTCGGCGACATTCTACCGGTCCAAGCCGCAGGTCTCCTCTCATCCTTCACTGCTACAAGATCAGACTCCTGATTGCAGGCACACATGCAGTCCCTTTTTCTCTTTAAAAGAGATGGATCTTTGTAGTTCAGAGGAGTGCGACACTTGGAAATTGTCCAAAAAATTTCAGAGGTTTCGATGCTGTATCATTAAAGCTTGATCCCAAGTTGAAAATAGACGTTATACCATATTGCAGTGGACAATGTTGGAGAGGTGAAAAGGAATCTGGGTACCGAAGATGATGATGTCTCGGAGGGTTTTCACAGAAGGAAAAATGTAAAGAATTTTGATTGGGGTATGGAAGAATGAGAGGCTGTGTTTGTCGACGATTTGTATTTTGTTGGGATTGTGCAATTATATAGTACAAAATCATTCTTTTTTATTCTGGGTAGTGTCTGTGAATTTAAAACCAGATTGAGAAAGAGAAGAAATGCGATGAATGCTACGCACATATACATATACATATTGTTATCAAATTATTTTGGTTACGTGATCGTATCATGGGCAAATATTTGAGTTATACTGATTTTGTTACATTTCTGCTAACTTCTTTGTAATTTCTCGTTGCTTATTTTTTAGCATCATTAATTTTGTTTCAGAGAGATTTACATGTAAATAATTCATGATATAAAAGAGAGATTAAGGGAGTAGAAAACTTGCGCTCAGAATTAGAACGATGGAGAAAATAAATTACATGGAAATTAAAAAGGAGTAAGGGCTTTAGAGAACCTAAATTAATAAAGCATAGAGAGAGTAGTGGATAGAGAGAAAGATTAAACATGGTATTTCATATGTTTTAATGTAATTGATAAATTTGCCTCATTGACTTCAGAAAATTTGTCAAATTTGAAAATATAAAACTAAAAATATATATTTTCAAATTGTCACAATTTTTTTAAAAAAGTCGTAAATAGTATCATAATATTGTTTTCAGAACTTTCAAATTTTTCTTAAATATTATGGAATAAATTTAGTTACCAAACACACGTCTATTTTAAAAAATAAATCACATCACAACAAAAACACCCAAAAACATGAGCCGCAGTTGCCAACATGGCCTTTATTTAATTATTTCCACTTTAGCTAAAGATGGAGTTGGATTTTTTCATGTTTCTGTAATTTGAGGTCCGACTCCATGGTTATGCAATTTTCTCTTAAAAAAAAAACAAAGAAAAAAGAAAAAGAAGAAACGATTTTATATTTGTTTTATATATATTTTCATTTCCCCCAATTATTCTCAGGAACTGGGAGGTCTGTTGATTCTAAAGAGAGAAAAACAGAGAGCTTCGATGGGGGACTCAAACCCTAAAAACAGTTTGAGATGTCCGCACTGTGCTGGTCCTCTCTCGAAAGAGATGGTAAGTTCTCAGCTAAACTTTGATAAATCTCGGCGCACTATTCGTGCTCCCATATATCAATATGTATTTCTATTTCGTCCGTGTAATTGTTTGAATTTGTAAATTATATAGCCTATAATTTTTGTGTTCTTGTCTCATTTATCAATTCATGACAGGAAACTAGCAATTGGACTGTTCCACCGCTTATCAGGGATAGCTTCTCCATGGTAAATGTCTGGTTATCATCATCTATCTACTAAATATATCATACTACAGAGACAATCCAATACACACACATGTTTATATATATATATATATAGATTATACAATATGTGTATGTCTTGTTGTATCTTTCTGCTAATTCAGACGCAGTTATGATATGATTATAATCACTATTCTTGCTTGATTTAGATTGGTTCTGCTGTTGGTGGTACGACAAGTGCATTTTACGGATTCAACCGTGGTAATTTCATCTTATTCATTTTTAGTCTTTCTATTTTCTGTGGCTTTAATTCTAGGGACTTTATATAGTTAGGTCAATCGATTGATCAGCGAGTTGTAATATATAATGTTGGAAAATGATTTTCTTGACCAACAACTTTTGATTGGTCTTCTCAACATCTGACTTAAAGTCTGAGTTATCATAATATAATTTTGTCAAATCCAAATTTGACACCCTAAAAGAACAGTATGTCATAAATTATTGGGGTGGTAAAGCATGATTATTGATTTGTGGTTCCAACCTTTGAATTATTGGCCTGAGAAATTAGCTATATTGTGTTAGATAATTTGGTTTCTACAATTATTGTGCGTCTTACTTAATGATCAATGTGCAGCTACTGACTTGAATTTTTTGCTGACAAGAATTTATATTTGTACCTTTTTCCTTTGAATCTCATACCTTATGCTTCTTGGTAAATTTAGATACAAGGTCCAGTTGCTCTCTACTAATTAATCATTGTGGTGGCACTATCTGTACTAATTTATAATTATAACTTAAATTTATCCAGTTATGACTAGCCAAAACTTCTCACACACAAAAAGGGGAGAAAAAGACTATGCATATATTTCAACACTAGTTACACTATGTCTAAATTTTCATAACCAATTATCTCATGTCTATTACAAGGCAAAGTATGAAAAGAAAACAGCTATTCTTATTGAAAGCAAATTATCATATAAATGTAATGATATAGAGAAACAACCCCATATGTTTGGCTGTTCAAGAATCTCGTTGGCTAAAACATGATTATGTGAGAACATCCTCATTTCCTCTTTGTGATTGGTTGCATTTTTATGTATGTTCCTGTGATGTCGTGGCCCGAATTTGGTGTGGGGTCGTGTTGCGACCTACTTTCGACCCGTTGGATGGGGGTTTGGGCCCGAGGAATTTTTTTTGACCCGTCTTTGTTTGTGGGTCGTGGATCCTAATTAGGACTCTTTTGTAGCCTGATATATATGGGCGTTTAGGGTTTGGAGTTGGAAGATAGAGAGATACTGAAAATCGTACAGAAAGAGAGTGTGGGACTGAAACTTGTAATCTCTGATTTTACATAGTGAAGACTTTCGCCAATTCTCCATCATGGACGTAGGCTTTGCCGAATCACGTATAAATCTTTGTGTTCTTTTTGTGTGATGTGTTTATTTTTTTGTTGTATTTCGTAATTGTTGCTTGGTTCGCTGTGTTCCTATTCTAGATCAATTAAAGAGTAGGTTTTCCCCCCAAAAGAATTATCAATTATTATGTGATGGCGGGCATTTGCGCACCGATAAGGTTGATCAGGTTACGGGTTCAAAACAAAAAATAGCATCTCCGTATGCGGGGGTAAGGATGCATACATTTGATTGTCTCCAGACCTCACAACGGCGGGCGCCTCGTGTACTGGGCTAGTCCTTTTTTTATTATTAATTGTATGAAATTCAATGTAATATAATGTTGCATAAATTATAAATAATTTGCGATTCAGAACCTTCAATACTTAAACTAATAGTTGGTATTCTGATGGTGTGATTCAACTAGTGCTGGGGGCAACATTTTTTTTTTTCTTTCTTTGCACTCTATTTTCATCATGAAATGTCTTGATTCCTGTTATATATATTCACTTTCACTAACCTCTAGAACAATTGCTATATTTAGTTTAGTTAAAGTCATGAAGTTACTTTTGAACATGTTATCAGCACTCATGGTTGCATTTCCTCTTGAAATATAGATGGTTCACAAACCAAAAGATGTATTAGTCATTTGTCATGTGTTGGTTTTTAACTTTTATTAGGTTATGTTTTATGTCAATCATTTTAAATTCTCTCCTTATTTTTCTTCTTGTTCTTATTGTTGCTACTGTTGTTTTTGTTCTGTATGTTTGTTTGTTTGTTTGTTTGTTTTTTCCACGTGCATTGAAATTGTCAAGTAAAAATTATTTGCTAAGAGAACATGAAAATAATCCTAACCTTTGTGTTGGGCCTTTTTTTATTTATTTTTATTTTTTCCCTTATTGTTTTTTATTGATTTTACAGTGATGCCAATTGTTCAGAAGTCGGTCAAAGGACCTATGTGGTTACATTTCCTCATTGGTGTAAGTGACTAGTACTTTTTATTTGAGATCCGTTATTTTTTCTTCTTTCCCATGCCTTTTGGAGTCCTGAGATAACTTAAACATTCTATTTGAAGTGCATTTCATTTTTGAATTGTTAAAAGGCAACCTTTTGGAGTCTGTTAATGCGGATTACACTGTATATGGCCTCTTTTATAAGGAGTGAGTGCAAAAAAATTATTCGATGGCTGGAAGTTAGGAAGATGATTTTTGCCACAATGTTGTGGAATAAAGCCTTAGAATTCCTATGTTGACGAGCTGCATTGTAGGTTTATTGATCATTATTTATGCTCCTTATTGTTCAAGGTAGGAGAGAGAAGAAGGGAAGGGGGAGTAAAAGGAAGGGAATGGGGTGAGTATCTGTCATTTGGTAGGAAAGATAGGTGAAGAGAGATGGAAAAGGAGAAAGTTTCCTTCTAGGCCACCATTTACTTTCCACCTAAGTGGATTTTATTTTTTTTCCCCTGACTGAAAAGACCCAAGTGGATTGAAAGGAAGGAAAGACAGGAACCATTGGATAATGATGTTGAAAGAATTAATGCAACCAATAAGTATATATAATTTTTAAAATCTTTTTGCTGGTGACTCTTTGACATTTCTTTCATGGATGCAGGCTCCACCAGTGATAGTTTTTTCTTCAGCCTGTGCGGGGTTGGCAGGTTAGAGTTTTCTCCATAGATCAGTTAAAATTGTAGCTGTATTTTTGTTGGTTACATGAACTGTCATTTACTTTAGTAGTATTGCTGTGAAACTGAACATAAATTCTCAATGAACAAAAGTAACTGTACTTTTTGGGCTGTATCCTTTTGAGGTTTGAGACAAAGACGTGGTCAAGGTAAAAATGAATATAATTGCTTATGCATGTGACACCATATCTTTTTTTATTTCCTGAATATGTGACACCATATCTAAGCAGATCATCATGTATATATAGGGTAATGATAGTTGCATTCCACTTGCTTTCATTAAGGCTCCGTTTGTTTTGACGTAAAATATTCTTTTTGGAAAATATTTTTCTTTTTCAGGTAAAATATTTTTTTATTTTTATTTTGTTAGTGTTTGGCAAAGATCTACGTCGAGGTTGAGGTCGAGTCCATCGGGCGGGGCATGTAAAATAACTTGTTGAAAATTTATGGATAAATAATTTTTGTTAAATTTTAATATATTTTTTCTTCGTAAATATTTTACGACAACCAACACCAGAAAGTAAAAAAATATGTTAAAAAATATTTTCTGAAAAATATTTTACTTCCAAACAAACGGAGCCTAAAGCTCGTGAGCATTTAACACCCCTGTACTATGCATATAACTCATATAACTTCCTAAAGGTTCTGAAAACCCCCTAACGTTTATTGTAGGGGCAAATAAGGACCTCCCATCAATTGACCGTTAATGGGGTGATGAAAATACTAAAATGCCCTTCCTTCAATTTAAAAAAAATAAAAATTCAGTTAATGTAAAATTACTATTATATCTTATATTTTTTAGATTTATTTACAAAAGGGAAGGGCATTTTGGGGATCAATAAAGGGTAATTTTGGTATTTATTAATTTAATCAGTCATGTGCGAGACATATGTTTTTTTAACAGCAACAGCCGAAAAGTCCTTTACAACATTTTTAAATTCTTGAGGGAGTTATATACCCAAAGTAAAAAGGGGTGTTATTTGCTCAAAAAGTAAACCTTAGGGGGATGTTTTAGATACTTTGCCCTTCATTAAAAAGAAAATTACACAATCACCCCTCAAAAACATGTTCACACTCGGTATTCATGCATTGCACTTTTGTGGGTTATTTAGTCAATTTATATAATAAAAATTCAAGTAGAGTGCAAGTGGGGTGTGAATATCATTTTCCTACATATAATTATATTATTTTTCTCCATATTGCCTCTCTTTCTCTTGTCCCTTCCCCCACTTTTGTGGGTTATTTAGTCAATTTATATAATAAAAGTTCAAGTGGAGTGCAAGTGGGGTGTGAATATCATTTTCCTACATATAATTATATTTATTTTTTTCTCCATATTGCCTCTCTTTCTCTCGTCTCTTTCCCCCCACCCGCCCACCCAAAAAAAAAAAAAACACAGCAAGAAGTAATGTAGCTGTCTCTCTGCATGATCTTTTTTAGAGTACAGTTTCTATGTTTAGTTGTGCTACGGGCCAATTTTTTGTTTCAAGAAATGCTAGGTTCATTGCTGGTTCTTTGGGAGGGGAGGAATACAAGGGTATACTAGAAGTGTTCTGAGAGAGTAAATTTTATATACAGTGGACAGACGGATCCAAATACATTCTGTCCTTTTGGGCTTTGCTTTAGTAGTTTAGTGTTTTCTAAAGCTTCCTTGTTCCATTCCTATTTGAGACAGAAAAGTAGTTACTCCCTCTACTCCTCTATGTTACTAGAATGTGAATGATTAGTCCCCTCCAGATTCTAAGTTGTTTTGGGAGTTATTGATATCAATAGGTACAACTTTGTCTATTTGAGTGACTTGTGCTTTGTTAGGTACGAAAATAAAAAATCTGGATGGAAGGGAGAGAAGAAAGGATGGATGAAATATCTATAGGGAAGAGATTGTGTATTTCCTTCTTTTTGTTCGGTTGGATAGAAGAGAAGAGAATAAACTAACAATTTAATATGTTAAGAGAGAAGGAAAGAGAAAGTTTGGATGTGGGAAATTGATCTTTTTCGTTTCTTAGAATAGAATATGGATCTTCTCCGCAGGACTATGAATATTTCGTATGCTTAGTTGATTGGACCTAATGTGCCTCATGGGCTTGCAAATTGCAGGTGGAGCTATTCCAGCCTTTGCCCAACTTGCATCTTCGTCTTATCATGCAGCAGTTTCATCTTCATCTTTTCCACCTCCAACGTCACGGGATGATAAGATTCAGAACTCCAGAACTTCCTCCACACTATAATTTTTCGAAGAGTTGAAGAGAATTTTGGTGGTGCCCGCTAAAATGGTCAGGCCAGGAAGTTGTCCGTCTTTGTGGACCTGGCTCGTATGAGCTAATATCAACAGTACCTAGGTGGGATGCACATACATGGCTCTCATGTATAAAATGCCGTGAATTTGACCTAGGAGCCTCTTTATGTAAAAATCATCGACAGTCACCTGAGAAAATCTTTAATATTATAGAAATCTTCATTATTTAAGAATCATTATTTCTGAAGTAAAAAAGTTCTATGCTCTGTGAAATGATTATTATGCTACGCCCCCGCCCCCCCCCCCCCCCCCCCCCCCCCCCCCCATTTTTTTTTTTTTTCCTCTGTTAGAGAAGAATTGAATTCAGTTAGAAACTTTGGGGAACTAATTTTGTTTAAACTATCAACAGCATGGTTGTGTGTGTGTTTTTGGAAGTAATTGTCTGTTTGGGAATTTATGCAGTGACAATGGGACGACCTTTGTATGTTAGGGTGTGTTTGGTTCAAATTAACTTTCTATGGACCGTGAAGTCTTTTTTTCATGTGTAACATTTGCCCTTTTTAAGTAAGTAATTCCTTTTTTTTTTTTTATTCCCTTTTGTTTTGCTATAAAGTTGGAGATATGTGCACAAAATAATAATAATAATAATAATAATAAAAGAGAAGGAAAGATTCTTTGTTGCACACTGAAGCTGTGATTCTTTGTTGCACACTGAAGCTGTGATCATGTCATCCCAAGACCATTCATGAAAAGTGGAAATATTTAAAAAGGATTTCTCCAATCTTTTCACGCTCCAACTATTAAAAGCTCGTGACTACAATTTTTTGTCTGACAATGTGACCTTGCAATTGAAGACAATGTGACCTTGCAATTGAATGGTTCATACCGATCCAAACAACTCTGATAAGAGAACAATTAGCAAGAGCAAAAGAGGACTCAAACAAGGGTAATCCCAAAATTTTGTTTTAAGAGCACACCCTCATTATTTGTTTAAATATATATATATTTTTGGGAGTATGAAATTTGTGGTATGAATTTTGCCAAATTTCTTTCAATTCAAATCCAATCCATCCATCTGTTCTTACAAACATATCACTAATTTAAAACAATTCACCTTTTTGTTTTAGGCAAAACATTGTCTCCGAAAGATTACCACATTACCCTTTTGTAATGTCAATGAGAATTTGATACTCATTACCTTCCAAATATTGTTCTAGGATCCAAAAAGTCCACATTGTTCTAGGATCCAAAATATTGTTCACATTACCAGAAACGTTGGGCTGGCGTTGAGATCGGTGGTGATGATAGAGAAGCTGTTGAAGACTGCCACGAATGTTGCTCGATTCAACTTCTCTAATATACAAGAAGCTTGTTAATTACCTCCAATATCCCAAATTTACAAAAAAAAAAAAATAATAATTAAAAAGAAATAAATGCATGCATATTTTTGGATGGTAATTCAGAGGGTTATTATTATTATTTTTTTTTTGAGAAAGAGAGTTTAAAGTTTTATACTTATTATTGTGAGTTAATCATGAGTTTTTATTTTTATAACTATTTCATACCTCTTCCATTCATTTAATCATAAAAATGGGTTTGTGATTATAGTTTAATGGAATACCGGTTAAAACTATTTTTTCTTTTTTTGAAGGTTAATTTTCCAAGGTATATATATATATATATATTCTATACAGCCCCCAAAAGCTCCCGTCTTTTAGATATTACATTACAAGGCAATAAGCCCAACCCAACAAGGGAGCCCCTTGATCGAACATCTAGATCAGTTTATTGATATAATTGTAACATTGCGACAGGCATAAGTGATGTAGTTGTAACACTTCACTTCTACTTAATAAAAATTTATTTCTTTGCCCACAAGGTTCATCATGATTGGTTGGCCTCACCATGAATTTATGCCTAGTTGTAGACAAATTTCTCTGGCCAAGCGACAAGCTTGTGTCAAAGTATGCTTTAACATAAACAATTTGGGACATGTTTGTATTTTGGATTTCAATGAAAAGAAAGTTTAGTGTTTAAGGACTATACACTTCTAATATAAAATTTTCAACTACAAATTAATGGGTCATTTATGTAAAAAACATCCGCATTCACCTGAAAAAAAAGACCATTCATGTAAAATTGTAATATTTAAAAAAAGTTTAAAACTTTTTATGCTCCTAGGTTTATGATCTTTGTAGCTTTTGTGACTGCAATATTTTTCTCTGACGATTTGACCTTGCAATTGAATGGTCATAATCCCTAAATGTTGTTTCAAGAGCAGGTTTTGAGATGCTCATCACCATAACTTCGTAAAAGAGTATAAAGATTGTGTGAGGAATACAATTTTATTATTTATTTGAATATATTCTAAATTCAAATTATCGATTCAGTACTTCAAATATAATTAGTAAAACAATCACCTTGCTTACTTTATTTGATCACGTAGATTAGTCTTTGGACATAGAAAAACCAATATAGTAAGTGTTTGTAATTTTTTTATTTCTATAACATATGCTAAAAAAGAAATGGAGGCGAGACCAAAAATTAAGATAGTGTGAATATTAGGGCCGCAATGCGTTGAGATTGGTGAGGATGATAGAGAAGCTGTTGAACACTGGCATGAATGTTGCTTGATTCAACTTCTCCGATATATGAAGGTTGTTAATTACCTCCAATATCACAAATTTACAGATAAATTAAAACTTAATTGATAGGTCTGAATTAGAATCAAAATAATTAAAATGGTTAAAAGGAAAGAAATGCATGCATATTTTTGGATGGTAATTTAGAGGGTTAGTATTATTATTATTATTATTTTTTCTGAGAAAGAGAGTTCAAACTTTTATACTTATTATTGTGAGTTCATCATGGAGTTTTCATTTTTATAACAATTTCATACATCTACCATTCATTTAATCATAGAAATGACGTTTTGTTACATGAATATGACATTTGGATCACGAGTCTAATATGACAGAGAATGAGTTTGTGATTATAGTTTAATGGAATATATTTGTGTGGCTATTGGGCCAAGTTAACACTTTTTTTTCTTTTTATTGAAGATTAATTTTCAAATTGTATATATATATATGTGTGTGTAAATATTCTTTACAGGCCCAAAAACCCAGTCTTTTAGACAATACACATTACAAGGCAATAAGCCCAACCCAACAAGAATGCCCAAGTCCAATATTAAAAAACATGACCCTCGATCGAACATCTAAATCAGTTTGGTAAAGTGCACTAAATCCTCCTAAACTTTCTTATCTTTTTCAAGAAATCCCCCTGAACTAACTGAAAGACACTTAACTCCTTTAACTATCTCTTTTGTTGCAAATCGTTAAATATCCGTTAGAAAAATAATAGAAACCACAGCATGCCTGTCACGTGTGGGGCAAAATTTTTAAAAAGACAAAATTAACCCTTATATCAGAGATAAAATATTATTATATATATATATATATATATATATATATATATATCATATTTGTATATTCGGCAAAATAGGCCATCTTCAGTCTCTCTCTCTTTTCCTACTGGTGAGACAAAGGTAGAATCAGAGCAACCAAAGCTCTCTTCACCAAATCACCTTCAACCGTTCCGATGAATTCGCCATCTGCGAGGTGGGTATTGACCAGAAAGTTGGTCGGCGACGATGTGGAGGATTGCGTCGTCTAGCGAAGCAGGGAGGTCTGAAATTGGGAAGTATACCGAAAAAGCGTCGGATCCTTGCCAAAACGTGAAAATAACACTGCATATAATAGGTTACAGTTGAAGTGCCTATCCTAACACGCGTGAATAGCAGTTTTTGAACTACTCCAATTCCATCATTCTACTCAATTTGTTATCAATGAAAGAATTCCCTATATCAATTTCCAGTACAAAATCCTTATATCAATCACTTAATTCACTAATCAAACACCAAATTGAATCAACTGAAGGAAACCCAAAATTGAATCATGCCCAAACTTCAATTTTAATGCTAAAAAATTCCACATAATTGGATGAATTTCAAAAGACGCCCAAAAGAAAAAATAAATAAATAAAAGTGTGAATCAATCAGAGCTTAATTTTGGGATTTTTGTCAGCGAAATGTGATGAAATTTAACTGGGTAACAAGAGAATGAAATTTTGGTTCACCTGAGAAGGAAGAAGGTGAAGAGAGAAAGTGAAGACGAAAGGACAATGAAGCAACCCAAAAAGGAGCTGGGTCTTTAGTGGCCATATTTAGAGACACAAAGCTATTTTTTTATTTGGAACTAGTTAGGAACGTAAGTGAAGCCGATGCGGTGCGAGCTTGTATGCCACCACTTCAACACAGATTGCCATCGTTACAAACGCGATTGCGCTCTCTCTACCTCTCCTTTGTGTTATCCTCTGCAACAATGGAGGTTTTGCTACACAGTCGATCAAAAAAAATAAAAAATAAAAATTGATGTGCTGTCACTTTGTTATTGGAAATTGAAATTGCATGTGCCACGTAAGCAGCTGGAGATAGATTGAACTTAAAACGACTTCGTTCAACTAAAGGGCTAAAAGGTAATTTAACTTTTCCGTTAACAGCTATTAACCTTTTGTCCTTCAATGCAACAAAATGATAGTTTAAAGGGTTTTACTTACTCTAGAGAGTTTCCTACAATTGGATTATAGTTTAGGGAATTTAGTTCACTTTACCCTTGATATAATTGTAACATTGCCATGGTCCTAAATAATTTAGTAAAATTTTTTTTCTTTGCCCACAAGGTTATCATGATTCATGATTGGTGGGCTCCACCATAAATTTATGCCTAGTTGCTAACAAATTTCTCTGGCCAAGTCGCTTGTCTCAGTATTTAACATACAATTTGGGACATTTTTGTATTTTGGATTTCAGTCAAACGAGAGTGACTGGCATTTTTATATGAGTGTTTGACCTTGCAATTGAATGATTCATATAAAGTATAATTCCTAAAATATTGTTTCAAGAGCAGGTTTTCGAAATGCCCATTAATTTTCTCAAGGTAATTTTTACTCTCCAAATTTTAGCACGGCAGCCGCTTCTCTAAATTTTTCCTCTCTAAAAAAAATTTTTTAATAATTTTTTTTTACCAACAGTTATATTTTAACGGTATATGACAAAAATTTATAATTTGTTTCATAAACCAAATTTATCTAATAAAAGTTATTATTAATTCTTTTTCCAATAAACTTTGGATGACCATTGTATACTTTCGATGACTTTATATTGGGGTGAATATTTATTATATACAAACACACAAAAGCACATGCAGTGTAAGGAAAAAAAAAAAAGAAAAAAGAAAATTTGTTAGGGCAATATAGTAATTAGGCACTACTAGGGTCAGCAAAACAGTGACTAAGGACTTTATTATTTATTTACCCAAAAAAGTAGAAAAAACAGGTTTTGTGGGAAATGATCAGCCAAACACGCCCTAACTATTTGGCTGATCAGTTGCCCAATAGTGGAGAAAAAAGGTTTGCAAAACAACATTATTTTCTTTTTTTTTGGGTTGGGGGGGGGTTAATTCCACCTACACTTCCTAACGTTTGCCCATATTTCACTTACACCTCCTCTACTTTTTAATATTCTATATACCTCCCTTGAGGTTTTGATTTGTATAGCAAATTACCCCATGTCGTTAAGCAACTCACGGTGTGTGCTGATGTCAGCATCAGTAAATTTTTAGAAAGTCAATTTTGCCCTTCTAATGTCTAAAATGACATCTTTAACCTCATTCGCTAATACGCAATTACAAAACTGCCCTTAATTTGTTAACTCAAGTGTACAAGAATACCCTTCCTTTCACTTCAATATATATATATATATATATATATATATATATATATACATATATATTCATATATCATCTTTTTTTTCCACACACAGACCCATGTAATTCTTTTCTAGGGTCAGAGATTGGTTATTGTGATGGCCTGTGGGCGGGCGAGAAACACTGACAGGTTATCACACTGGTGAGTTACGGGTGCACAATCCCACATCGCTTGGGAAAGGGAAAGGTGGGAAAGGGAAATGTGAAGTGCTTATATGTAGGTGTGTCACTCCAATTGGTATGAGACTTTTTGGGATAAAGGCCAAGAGCAAAACCGTGCAGGCTTAAGCCCAAAGGAAACAATATCATACCATGTGGTGGAGTGAGTTGTTACAAATGGTATCAAAGCCTGACCCAGCCGGAAGTGTGCCGACGGGGACGTTGGGCCTCTAAGGGGGGTGGATTGTGATGACTCTGTGGGCGGGTGCAAGATACTGACAGATTATCACATTGGCGAACTACGGGTGTATAATTCCACATCGCCTGGGAAAGGGAAATGTGAAGTGCTTATATGTAGGTGTGTCACTTTAATTGGCATGAGGCCTTTTAGGGTAAAGCCTAAGAACAAAATGGTGCGAGCTCAGGCCCAAAGCGAACAATATCACACCATGTGGTGGAATGGGTCGTTACAGTTATATCATCGATTTCTCTATAAAGTTTCTCCCTCTACCCTTGAAGCAATTGTGGAGCCCAAATTGGTCCTTCATTTTGCTGGCTTCAAGCTCTCAATTGCTTATTCTTAAAGTGGTTTGTCGACTGAGAGAGGCCAGAGTTTCAGTTTGCCCAAGGGTCGAGGCCAAAAAGTCACGGTCGAGGGTTCCGGCGCCGACGGTAGTGATCAACAGCACAATGTTGGAAAGGCTGTAAGGGTTGGGTCCGGCGTGTTTATGGCCGTTTTGAATTGGGTTTCACCGAGGTGGGTTGAGGAATCGCTGCTCGCCAGACTGAATTGGGTTTGGTCGAACTTAGTTCGTTCTCGTTCTAGCTTTGAGAACGACTGAATCACTGAATTGGGTTTCGTATAACTGAATCACTGCTCGCTGAACTGAAAAAGGAGGAATCCTTAGTTCAGTCCAAACGCCGGACTTCAATGTCGTCGAATCTACGGTTGTGTAGTCACCGTCGTAACGCTGGACAAGAATGAGGTAAGCCGGATCAAAGACGACGATGGTGAAGTTCACAGCTACCTCGACCCAGTTCAGTCCGGCGATCCCAAGTCCGGTGAAGCTCAGTTCAGTCCGGCGAAGCTTCGCGGTTTGTTCACTGCACGTTGGTGGTCTCGCAACGGAGCTGTAATGAACTGTCCTTGCAATTGAACGGTGGACAGTAAGGAGAACGGCTTGGTTGTGATAAGAACCATCTTTTTTTGTGGTTGCTGTTTGTGTATTTTATCGGTGGCATAGCTTCTTCATCGCCGGCAACAATGAAGAAGAAAGGGAAGAAAAAAAAAAAGAAAAAAGAAATATATATATATATATATATATATATATATATATATATATATAGTGCGAATATATATGTGTGTGTTAGTAGAAAGAGAGAAATTTAATAGAGTTAAATAGAAGGTGTTAAAGTCTTTTTCATTAAGTTATAAATTTTAATATATAATTCAAGGGTAAAATAATAAAATCACACATTTACGTTGGTAAATTAGACGGTGGTTACTGATATGGGTTGTAGGTGGAATTATGAAACGTAGAGGAGGTGTGTGTGGAATATAGGCAAACGTCAAGGAGTGTAAGTTGAATTAATTATTTAAAAAAAAAAAAAAATTATATCCTCAAAACATCGTCGTTTTGAGCAAGAATTGTTATTTTTATTTTTATTTTAAAAATAGCCTAGTTTTGCAAAATCTTTTTTTTTTCCACCATCCGATAGCTGGTCAGCCAAAGAATTTTTTTTAAAAAAGATTAAGTAATTGTGGGCGGAATCGCCAGAGCCAATGAGCGAGCCAACGAATAAGTCCGCAAGCGCTTGTGAGTCCGATCACTGCAGTGGCCGATGCCCAATTCCTAGCTAGATTGGCCATTTACTATTTTTTTTATTAAAAAATTACGGGTGTTGTTTTTTGAATTTTTATCAAAAATACCCCTCAGAGGATGTTATGCACCACCGTACTTTAGTTAAATAAAGGCATAAGAAGTCCACTTTCCTTTTTCTCTCCCAAGTCAAAGTTTCCTTTTTCTCTCCCAACTCTGAATAAAATAGGAAATTACGTTAACAAGATTCAAATCAAATTCCTGGTTTATTTGGGACTTGTGACTGACTATCTTCTCTATATAAATAGCAATACCGAGGAGTGACTTAAACTGCAAAAAAATATTCTCTTTCCAGTGTGTTTTCGATCTTGAAGGTTGGCTATGGCGGTTGTAAGTGATTGTAATTTTCTCTCTCTAATAAATGAGGGTAGGAAGGGGGCGAGGCCCAAGACTAAAATAGTGTGCACATTGGGACCGGCTTCGAGATCGGTGGAGATAATAGAGAAGTTGTTGAAAACCGGAATGAATGTTGCTCGATTCAACTTCTCACATGGCTCTCACTCCTACCACCTAGAGACTCTCAATAACCTCCGTATTGCCATGAATAACACCGGCATACTCTGTGCTGTCATGTTGGACACCAAGGTCTGTTTACTTTCTCTCACCTCAATTCAATGTGCGTATGTATTAATCTATTTTCTCTTTGTTTTTGCATGTTCTTGTTATTGGCCTCTCTCTGTTTTAATTGTTCTTGTTCGTGGCCTCTCTGTTCCATTAGACTTCTTCATTTTTTTTATATTTTATTTTATAAGTATTGTTATTATAATTAGATTCTTATATCTACAATAACAAAATAATAATAATAATAATCTTAAATTGTTATGTGGGTTTTTCTGATGAGCATAGTAGACTTAGCAATCTTAATTTCTTTTATTTTTTATTTTTTTTAAAATCAATCAATTTCCTTAAAGGTTGTCTGGGTTATCTTGTAAGGAAAAATTCCTTTTTTAGTACTGTGATTAAACTCATAAATTTTGATACACAATTAAATATTTTAAGATTATTAATACATAATGTTGACCTCTTATTAAGTTCCAAAAAAGTTTAATGTTGCCTTCCCAGATTTCAAGTCCCCTTTCTTTTCTTTCTCCTAATTTCCTAATCAAGTCCGGGTTTTTAATTCCTAATCAAGTGTGGGTTTTCTTTATGACTAACTTACCTTTTATGGGAATTTTTTTTAAGCATTTTTGTTAATGGCCTCTCTGTTTCTATTAAACTTCTACTCCGTAATTTATTTTTTTATAGGCATTAATTTTTTTATTGATATAATTAGCATCATATATCTACAACCCAAATAAAAAAAAAAACAAAAGAAAAAGAAACAATTTTCTTAGGGTTTCTGAAGATTAGAGACTTATGAATCTTAATTATAAAATAAAAAAATCAAATTCCTTAAAAGTTTTTTTTACCTCTGATAAGCAGAGACTTACCAAAAAAAAAAAAAAAATCAATTTCCTTAAATCGCTGTGTGGGTTTTTCTGATGAGCAGAGACTTATCAATATTAATTAAAATAAATAGAAAAATTGCGTTAAAAGATTGATTATTCATATTTTTTTTTTTTTGGGTTTTGTTTACGTTGACATGAAGACTAACCTTACCTTGGGGAAATTTTTTTAAGCATTGTTGAATTAAGAACAAGGTTTGATATTTTACAGGGTCCGGAGATTCGAACGGGATTTCTGAAGGATGGAAAACCCATTCAACTGAGGCAGGGGGAAGAAATCACCATCTCCACAGATTACAGCATAAAGGGTGATGATAAGCTCATATGTATGAGCTACAAGAAGCTGGCTGAGGATTTGAAGCCACAGAGTGTGATTTTGTGTTCTGATGGGACTATTTCACTCACAGTTCTCTCTTGTGATAAGGAATTGGGCTTGGTGCGGTGTCGTTGTGACAACTCTGCATTGCTTGGTGAGAGAAAGAATGTCAATCTTCCAGGAGTTATCGTGGATCTCCCAACCTTGACTGAGAAAGATAAAGATGATATCTTGAATTGGGGAATACCCAATAAGATTGACATTATTGCTTTGTCCTTTGTTCGCAAAGGTTCAGACCTTGTGGAGGCCCGAAAGTTACTCGGAGATCATGCCAAGACTATCATCCTCATGTCAAAGGTATACATGTGCAATGTGCGCATATATATATTTATATATATCTATATTTATATATATATATATATTTTGATTTAAGACTTTTTGGATCTTTTAACTAACATTGTTCAACTTTGATATTATTTTTGTAGGTTGAAAATCAAGAAGGGGTGTCTAATTTTGACGAAATCCTTGCAAACTCGGATGCTTTTATGGTGGCACGAGGTGATTTGGGAATGGAGATTCCGATTGAGAAGATATTTCTAGCACAGAAAGTGATGATAAACAAGTGCAATATTCAAGGAAAACCCGTGGTGACTGCGACACAGATGTTGGAGTCCATGATCACTTCTCCAAGGCCTACTCGAGCTGAAGCCACAGATGTTGCCAATGCCGTTCTTGATGGTACAGACTGTGTGATGCTCAGTGGTGAAACTGCTGCTGGTGCCTACCCTGAAATCGCTGTTCAGACCATGGCGAAGATTTGCATTGAAGCAGAGGATTCATTGGATTATAAGAATCTTTTCAGGAAGATTTTGGCAGCTGCACCAGTGCCCATGAGCCCATTAGAGACACTGGCTTCTGCAGCAGTGCAGACGGCATATACCTCTCAAGCAGCTCTTATTTTGGTCCTAACCAAAGGTGGAACCACGGCAAAGCTTCTGTCTAAGTACAGACCAAGTGTGCCCATTATTTCATTAGTGATGTCTGATACTACAATAGATTCGTGTGATGAAGCTCCTGCAAAACACAGCCTTATTTTTCGAGGCATTAAGTCTATTTTGAGCAGAGATTTGCAATCCGAAGAAAAAGCTTTGGATTTTGCTATTCAATATGCAAAGGCTGAACACCTTTGCAAATCAGGAGACTCAATTGTGGCGCTGCACGGTCCTGGAACTAATGCTGTGATTAAAATTTTGACAGTGTGAGATAGTTTTTTATGGCCTATTTCTGGGAATTTTTTATAGGAGATACATGTTTTTGTGATGCAATTTACTCTTTAAATAAGATATATAATTTTTTTTAGTTGACTGACTTTATGAGTAATTGAGTGCCGTAGTAGAGTCATATGGTTGGTGCTCATTCAGCTATTAAACTTCTAATTTCTTGTTTTTTTTTTTCCTAAGTAAACTTTTATTAACAACTAAACAAAACACAAACAGAGAGGAAGATCACCAAATTATTCCAACGAAGGGAAAAGAAACCCATAATAGCAAAGGAAGCACTAAACAATAATGGGATAACCGTCCCAATAAGACCAACACTGTCTCGCAACATGTGAAGTTTTGAAAGGTATGTAGAACACTTTGCTGCAGAGGTCACATTTAGCTGGGCTGCAAATCACTACACTACAATTTGATCATTTTGCAAAATAGCACTGATATTTGTTTAAATTTCAATTGTGAAACTATTTGTCGTCTTAATATATCAATATCAAGGGCCAAGGGCATAAAATACCTCTAATGTATACTTTGCATAACACTTGCATCTCACTTTGTTGCCCATTAAAGATAAAAATAATAATAATAAAATGATAGAATTATTCACTACTAGTATTTCCTTCTACTATATTACTAAATAAATTAAACTAGTAGTCATTGAGGCCCATACGTCATTATTACCATTGTGATCTACTTTCTATTTAATAATATATTTTTCGTAAATAATGGATAATAATTTCATTTTACCTCCTTATTTAACAAACAACTAAGAAAAGCAAAGGTGCAAATTTTTTAAAGCTTCGTGATATTGGCACTCCAAAGATATTCTTAATAGGGGTGTATAAAGAATCGGTGGAATCAGAGAACTGAATCGGTGTTTCGGTTTCTCACCGGCCTGGTTCCGGTTCCAAATTTGTGGAACTGTTAAGTTTCGGTTCGATTCCGATTCCAGACTTTTTGAAACCGAACCGAACCGAACCGAATCGGTTAATATAAATTATTTGCTCCTTTAGCCTAGCCCAAAACAAAAAAAAAAATTTAAAAAAAAAATTTGATTCCACCTTTCTTCCTACACGCAACCCTGCAAGTTGAGAAGGGGAACAAATAAAATTCAGATTTGAATTGAAGGATTTAACCCAGCAGAACACCGGGTCTAGTAAACAAATCCTAGAAAAGACTTGAGCTTAACTTGTTAGTTTAATGATCGAATAGAAAGACAAAAAAAAAAAAAAAATTCAAATGAACAAAGCTCAAATAGATATGCAGAGCTAGATTTCTGGACAGGTGAATGTAAAAAATTAATTTCCGCTGTCTAACATTTAGCTGGGTGAATTTCCACCCTGACAGGGGCGATTTTGAAAAATCGATTATGTAAATAGGGACGGGAATGTGGGCAGTCTCAAATTGCTTCATTGCTATCCTACGGTGCACGCCACTCCACTAAAATTTGATCATTTTGCAAAATAGCACTGATATTTGTCTAAATTTCAATGGTAGAACTATTTGTTCTTTATATATCAATATCTATAGGGTTAAGTGTAAAAAAAAAACCTTACTATCGATACAGTGCAAAAAATTCCTTGTCTCTCTACTTTTAATTTGGTGCAAATAGCCCCCTGTCTACATAAAAAGACTATAATATCCTCTTGCCAGTAAAATGAAATAATATTTTAAAATAAAGTAGGTAAAATTATCATTTTAGACAAAGACACACGTCTTTCAATCGTAATTGGTTAGGTGGCCCAATAGAAAAAAAAACATTTATACAAAAATTTATGTAGTATTAAAAAAAAAAAAATGGAGAAGACCCATGGTTAAACGAGTGAAACCCAACCGGTAAACAAGGGAAAATTTTAAGATCTCACCCAAGGGAAAATTTTAAAATCTCACTACTTAATTTTGCATATTTTAAAAAATGCCAACTTTTTCAAGCTATTAGGTTTACTACCAACTTTCTGAAACAAATTGCAAAACTATACAAAAACCACTTTTTATATTTTGTCATGTTACAAGCTCCTCTGTAATTAGGGCTTTGTTTCAGATTAATTTCAATGGGCTCGAGTCGACAAGTTCAATCTAGATCCAAAAAAAAATGGTTTTCTTGCTGAGGAAGATGGGGTGTTTGGCGGAGAGATTGCTTTTCGACGGATCATCAATCAGAAAAACACAGATTTTTCGATCGCAACGTCAGACTTTTCGGCATTTGTCAACTGAGACGTATACGTACAGTTGACAAATAAGGCGGAGATTGCTTCCTAGAGAAGGAGGTTACAGTCGTATATGGTGTGTCAAACGTTAATTTTTCTGAAGGCGATTGGTTAATGGTTTGAAGTGGCCATTATTAGGCTATCACTGGAGGAGCTATTCATCTTCTTTAATATTAATTACAAAGAGAGGGGGGACCTTTATCTACAACGGATCCGACATGAATATTGTGATTTTTTTTTGGAATGGGTTGGTAACACCCCCCGAAATTTTATGTACTAACGACATAAGACCACGGCACATGATTCACTCGACAAGATCCATTCGGGAGTCTGAATTCTATGACAATAAGGATAAATTTTATCAGTAAAAATAAAATAATTGGAGTTATTTTCAAGAAAGAAAAATATTCGCCAATACTAGAATTAATGAAATCTACTGTTGGTTCTCTCTTACACACAACCTTTCCGCAAATACAAGACAATAAACTACCATAAAAACTAGGGCTTTTTTTTATCCAGAACCAGAGGAGGGGGGGAGTGCTCTTACAACTACCATAAAAACTCAAAAGAGAAAGGGAAAAGACCAAACAGAGACCGGGAAACTCAGTCCGGCTTTATCCTGTCCATATCAGTCATCACTCCTTCAATCTGTAATCAAACATTATTTATGAGTTTATGATAAAGCTTGTCCACAAATTTGGTAAGCATGAGATAATACAGCAAAGTTACAAAATAAGAGAGAATGACATACCTTAACAATCCGACGCAAAAAGTAATCTCCCCATATATGTTGGTCGGTTTAGATTCCACAATGTGGATCATGTCCTGCATTAACAGAGACGAGAGTCCATTAGCAGGGCATTAAAGCTCTAAAATATGCGCACACACATCTATATCTATATCTATTCTATACTAAATGTACAAAAAGTTTCAGAATTTGAGTATTTTAGTATTTATTTAGTAATTAATATAAAAATAATTTCTATAAAATATGTCATTATCAGGAGAGGACACATGTAATCATCCTATTAAAAATTCCAGAGTAAAATACAGAAGTTCTGCTAAAGAGTTTATTTATATAAAAATATTTATTAGTTGATGATAGGGAAAAATATAAACCTATCCTACCCTCGATAAGATTGATTAGATTTCATTATCAAGGATAATGAAATCAAACCTGACGTGGTTCAACAAGTAAGAATAATTCTACTATAACTAGAGGAGGTCAAAATGATTAAATCATATCCCGACAAATCTGGTAATAAATCTCCTATGATTTTGCACAAGCGGAAGATAAGGTCAACCATCGATATCAGCGGAACGATTTTGATTCCAATCGACAGCCATAAATAGGGCATCAAGCCATTAAAGAAGGTACGACGTAAAAACTATTATTAATCCCTGCCTTCTCTTTAGACTTCCATGACTAATTTGATCGTCGGAGAGCTCTTGGCAGGCACCACACCGGTGCCGTCAAGGTTCATCGATCTTCTCCTCTCTTCCTTGCAGGAAAACGGTATCATATCGGACTGCGCGAATTTCAGCCTCAATAGTTGGCGCCGTCTGTGGGAATCACGATTCCCTTGAATCAATTAATTACTCGTTGGGTATATACCTTTGCAGTCCGGTATGGTTACCGAAGGAACACCGTCGCAGGGATCTGGTCAAAGGGTAGAGTCGGGTAAAAACCTAGACGTCCCAAACGACCAGGCACGGCTTGCAGCGTGGAACTACAGGTTCAAACTCTGAGTCAGGGTATGAACCAGTTGATCCAACAAAATGCAACGCTCTTGCAACACCTTGTTCCACTGGCTCAACAAAACTTTCCAGGACAAGATATCTCAGGTCCAAACGGAGGTAATGAAAATCTTGAAGAGAGGGATAATCATTCCCCCCAAAATGAGACTGAAGTGGAACAAAGCCAGGTGGGAACCCGACATAGAGAGGTGGTTCACCTATCTCTCCTACGGAGTTCCCGACCTCCTGAAAGCATAGCCTTCTGTCTTAAGGAAAAGACAAAGAAAGTTACCCATCTCGACTTGCAGATCAAGGATCTCAAGGGGAAAATGGAAGATGTAATGCAGGCTATGAAAGGGAAAGGTCCTGCCACCGTAGACGACCTGGTACAAAGAACCAACTTGCCTTTCAGCCCCGCCGTTATGAAATGTCCACTACCTAGCAAGTTCAGGATGCCCTTGTTCGAAAGCTTCGATGGGACCAAAGATCCCCTCGATCACCTAGAAACTTTTCAAGCTCTTATGCAGTTACACGTTGTGCCAGATGAAATCATGTGCCGAGCTTTTCCCACTACACTTAAGGGATCAGCGAGAGTTTGGTTCAACAAGTTGAAACCAAGAACCATCAACACCTTCGAAGAATTGAGTAAGCAGTTTGTGAGCCACTTCATTGCAGGTCAGAGGCATAGGAGGCCGACTACCTACCTGTTTACTGTGGAGCAACAAAAGGAAGAGTCGATTCGGGAATACATCACCCGATTCAACGCAGAGATGTTGCAGGTAGAAGAGGCGGACGACAAGGTAGCTTTGACCGCTTTCATAGGAGGACTCCAAACCTCCAGATTCTTGTTCTCCTTATCAAAAGAACCTCCCACCAGCATGATAGAGTTGTTAGTCAGAGCGCAAAAACACATCAACGCTGAAGACACCATGAGTGCACGGAAGGAAGGAGAGGACAAGAAGAGGCCAGCCCCTCTCGCCAGGGATGAAAATAATACCAAATATAAGAAATCGTTCTTTAGCCAGAGTGACAGCACATATCACGAGAATAACTCAGATGAGTATACCGACTAGAAATTGTCTCGCGGCTGGAATTAGCCTTATCAAGTCATTCACAATAAAGACTGGGGGCATCTTAGTTAATCAGTTTAAATGGAGGGTAGCTCCATCACGTGTTATTTTGTTTTTAATAATGATGGTCTTTAATAAAATTCCTTTTAGTTTATACGTGCAGTATCCCCGTACTATAAGGGATAGTAAATGAGTGTCCTGTATTATAAGGACCCGGGCTGAATGAATCCCGTAATCCGTATCCCCGTACTATAAGGGATAGTAAATGAGTGTCCTGTATTACAAGGACCCGGGCTGAATGAATCCCGTAATCCGTATCCCCGTACTATAAGGGAATAGTAAATGAGTGTCCTGTATTACAAGGACCCGGGTTGAATGAATCCCGTCATCCATATCCCTGGACTGTAGGGGATAAGTATCTTGTATTATCAGGACCCGGGTTAAATGAATCCCGTAATCCATATTCCTGTAATATAAGGATAATAAATAAATGTCCTAGACTACAATGACCTGGGTTGGATGAATCCCATAATTAATATCCCCTTACAATAAGGGATAATAAATAAAAATCCTTTATTAAAGAGGTGAGCTGGGTAAAACTCGTAAAGCTCAATTCTCTTACTAAAGGGACGAAACTCGTATAATTTATTCCCTTATAAAAGGAAAAGTACTGTTCTCTCGGGTAACAAAAAAAAAAAAAAAAACCCTGAGTTACTATTCACATGAATAGTGCCCGCGGGCACTATTCACCGGGGTTGAAAAAAAAAAAAATATATATTATTATTACTATTCATGAACAGTACCTGCGGGGGTACTGTTCATGCACAGTACCCGAGGGTCTATTCCCTCGGGTGAAAAAAAAAAAAATTATTATTACTATTCATGAACAATACCCTCGGGGTACTGTTCATGCACAGTACCCGAGGGTCTGTTCCCTCGGGTGAAAAAAAAAAAAAAAAAAGTTATTCAGGAACAGTTCCCGAGGGTACTGTTCATGAACAGTTCCCGAGGGTACTGTTCATGAACAGTACCCCGAGGGTACTGTTCCCTCGTGTTGGAAAAAAAAAAAAAAAAAAAGAAAAAGAAAAAGTATTATTATTATTTATTACATTCCCAAAGCTAGACGTGCAAGCTTGGAAATGGGGGGCAACTGATAGGGAAAAATATAAACCTATCCTACCCTCGATAAGATTGATTAGATTTCATTATCAAGGATAATGAAATCAAATCTGACGTGGTTCAACAAGTAAGAATAACCCTACTATAACTAGAGGAGGTCAAAATGATTAAATCATATCCCGACAAATCTGGTAATAAATCTCCTATGATTTTGCATAAGCGGAAGATAAGGTCAACCATCGATATCAGCGGAACGATTTTGATTCCAATCGACAGCCATAAATAGGGCATCAAGCCATTAAAGAAGGTACGACGTAAAAACTATTATTAATCCCTGCCTTCTCTTTAGACCTCCGTGACTAATTTGATCGTCGGAGAGCTCTTGGCAGGCACCACACCGGTGCCGTCAAGGTTCATCGATCTTCTCCTCTCTTCCTTGCAGGAAAACGGTATCATATCGGACTGCGCGAATTTCAGCCTCAACAGTTGATATAAAAAGAGTTTTTTAATAAAACGAAATCTAATTAGACAAGTACTATTGATATACATCAGCCACTGAAGGATTTAAATGTAGCATTCCAATATATCCACCCAATACAATCTGGATCTTGCCTAATCAGAAATTTGATTCCAAACATCAAAAGCCTCTTGGGCCATAAAATCTGGTTTATTCCACTTGCAATTTTGCGAAATAGCACTAATATGTCTCCCTCTTTTTGTTGGGGAAGAAATTACTAGTAGAATAAGAAAATAACTATTGAGTCCAACTCTTGAGATGTCTCAACATTCAAGTTAGTGTTATTTGACATTTGTTTTCGGTAATTTTGTATGTATTTTTAATTATTATGAATGAAGCCGATTTGAAATTCTTCCAAGTTAGTCATTGGTTTATGGATTCAATTCAAACTCGTGAAAAGCTAATGAATGAACTCTAGCTCAGCTCGACTTGATTATGAGCTCATCAAATAAATTTTGATAATTTGAAATTAATTTAATGTAATTTTATTATATTTTATTTTCGTCAGTATATATAAGGAAAAAACTTACAAGTGCAAAATTTTAGAAAGCCTACTATTATTCAAGTTGGGCTTGCGTAGAGAACTCGTCTATTTATTACTCCGCTTAAATGAATCAAAAACAACTTAGAATCTGAATCCAACTCAATTGGGCCTAGCCTTGTGGTAACGGGCCTTCTTGTTTCATTTTTGGGCTTTCTGAGCCTGTATTATTTTGGTCCATGTACACTTACATCAAACATACACAATTGTTTTATTCTTCGAAAACAAAAAAAATTATTTTATTTATTTTTTAAGTGTGAATGCAATTAATACCTTCCAAACTCAAGCCATGCCCTAATGTCTTGACATTAGATCTCAAATTGCTGTGTCCTGCTAATTAAGTTTGAAAATTTTGAGGAAGTGAATCCGCATTTTCTTTTCTTTAACAACCAAGCTTACAATAAAGAAAAAATTATAATAAAAATTTCACTTTCTTTTTACTTACAAGTAATTCACATAATCAATTTTTTTTTTTTTTTTTTTTTTTTTCATTTTTGTCCGACAAGTTAGTCACATTCATTTTTATAGTTAGGGGTACTTGAACTCTAAAGAGTCCATTTTAGAGGCATTCGATGGTATACCAACTTTATGCTAGTGAAAAAACTTTGTTTGGATTTGTAAATATGGAAACAGTTTTATATTCTCAAAAAATTATACAAGAAAAACTTTGCTTAATTTAATTTTCTAAAAGTTGAGGTATAAAAATAAAAAATTAGAGAAATATAAAAATGATTTTCTATTTTTTGAGTTCCTGCGAACTATTTTAAGAGTTATTACCCAGCAAACCCTTTATTATTGTGAAAACTTGTAACACTCAACCTTTCAGTGAGAGTCAGAAAATTTTTGTATGCATAACCTATCAACATGAGTGCAACTTGAGCTGATTGAAGCTCAACCTGAAACTACTCTAACCTAACGTCCAATTCAAAATTTTCCTGCATGAGTGCAATTTAAGCTTAGTGAAAGTCAACCCAAACCTACGCTAGCCCAATGTTTAATTTTAAACTTTTCGATTGTGTAATAAGGTAGTTTGAATGCAAGTGTCATGTTGTCCGAGTGATTGAATTGTTCTTCGTGTCCGAAAACTCGTGTTCAAGCCTTGCACCCTCATCCTCCCTTTTTCCTCTGACAACTAATTCTTGCCTTAAAAAAAAAAAAAAGTGTAGTAAGATAGTTTGAACTGAAATTCGAATTGATTCAAAATTAATATCTGATATGATTACATTTATAAATAAAAACTTCTAAAAATTAAATGTAAATTATATAAAAAAATTATAACAAATTCTCTGTATATTTCCAAAAGATTAAAATACAATAAATCAAAACAAATTAAAAGATGAAAAAAAGTTAAGAACATAATTACTAATATACGTTAAATTTTTAAAATTATAAATATATGAAAGTGTGAGATAGAAACTTGGATCTGTATTGGGTTAGGTTTGATGACACTTATGGTCAAAACTTAAATTAAATAATAATAAAAAACTAATTTAGCATATGAGACTTTTTTTCATATCAAAAAAGGAAATTTGAGATATACCAGTCTTACCCTCACTTGTATTTTCGGTTTCTAACTCAAAAACTCCGATCAAATTCAAATCAAATTAAATTTATTGGATTAATTTAAATAGATACGCGACATATTGATTCCTAATATTTGATTAAGGATAAAGTGCAAAAAAATCCCCTTCAACTAGTGACAATGTGCAATTAACCCCCCTGAATTACAATTTACTCTATTGAACTATTAAATTTGGTGCAATTAACCCCCACGTGATATCTCCGACCAATTAGTTATGACGGAAATAGTAAAAGACAATTGTACCCCTATATAAAACCACTTCGTTTCAAAAAAATTTAGCAATCACCAATTTTTTGATATTATTTTATCCATAAAAAGTAGAACTAAAAAAATAAATTCTGAAAAAAAAAAATGAAAAAACCAAGCCATCGCCGAGTTATTGCCGAACCAGCCCATCACCGTTCAGCCCACCATCCAAGCTCGTCTCCACTGCCGTCTCTTCATCCGCAAGCTCACAGCCGAAGTCGCAACCAACCCATCATCGTTCAGCCGCAACTAGCCCATCGCCGTTCAGCCCACCTTGCTCATCGGTCCTCTCTACCATCTGAGCTTGTCCCCGCAGTCGTCGCTTCATCTGAGCGTCGCCGAGTCATCCACGGCCGAGCCACCGCTGAACCAGCCCGCCGAGGTCACCGTTGCATTTCCTACCCACCGTTGCTGCCGCCACTTCACTGCCGGTCCATTCCACTTCCGCCGTTGTGCAGTTCCTCCGTCACCATCATTGGGGGTGTAAAAGATTGACAGAAATCGATCACCGTTTGTGAAAGTGATTGTGATTTGGGTTTGCCCAGCCTTTGATATTTTGATTTGAGGTTTTATTTTTTTCTTACGACCCAATTTGGAGGATCGTAACCGAAAGGACAGTACAGTAGCCGAAGACTCTCTGTGTGTTGGCGTCTTCATCATCGACGAGTTGTCTATCAGATCGTGAAATTTCTGATCTGTTTCTTCGTGTCGCGACCTCATTCTTTGCTATCGCCGGAGTTTCCTTACTGTCGTCGCCCTGTGTTGTGTCCCTAGCTTCATCACCGGTCGTCTTCTTGCTTCATACATCAGCGCAGGTGTTTCAGTGACAAAATATTCATGGTTTTGCGATTGGGTTTGCGGGTTGCCGGCGATGAGTTTGTATTGTCAGAGAGATGAAATATATATATATATATACATCCCGCCGCAAATCAATCGAGGAAGATGGGGATGGAGAAATTTAGGGAAGATAAACATAGAAGGGCATTATGGTCCTTAACTTTTCATAAGGGTTGTATGGTCGTTTAATTATATTTGGGCTGTCAAGTGACTTACACGTGCTCAAAATTCACCGGCAGATCGCCGGACGGGATAAATTGCTACCAAATCCCTAGTTTAGGGGGGTTAATTGTCAAATTATTAAATCAAGCGGTTTTCTTCTACATAATCAATACTTTAAGGGGTTTTTTTTTGCACTTTATCCTTTAATTAATTCGTGATATTATTTTTCACCGAGTCCGAATCACGGATACGGATCCTTGATTTAAACCTAAGCAAACCCTACGGAAAATCGGTTGGATTCACATATTTAATATAAAAGGAGCAACAACCCTAGAGATGTTGCGCAGTACTTGATCTTATCCTAGCGGGGATGGGTTGTGGGGGGCGGGGATGAGAGAGAGAGAGAGTCACCCACCGCCTTTAATAGGTGGCCGACGGCGGCTACGCTCTCTCACCGCCACTTACGCCTCCCCATCTTACACTGCGATGAAGACTGCCCGCAGTCATAGCCCTCCTTAATTTCATTGATTCATCGAATCAATGAATTGGGCGATGATGGCCAAGCGGGCTATTCCCATCAAACTCAAAAAAACTCACAATTTCTGATTATTTTTTCTTTGATTTTTTTATTTATTATTGTTATAATTTATGTATTAAACTTCTAGTGTTTGCATAGGTTATGATGCAGATAACATTCAAATAATAAAACCTCCGAAGCAGAATGAATATTATGTGGTTAGGTCTCAGTACTTTGTTATAAGGGTTAGTCTCTATTTTACTCTTGATTGAGGTTTGTGTTAATGATTCAAATAACATTACTGCATGTGGATATAATTATACAAGCATGCCCTAACTCTATATTACAGAAAGTAAGCTTGCAGAAAATCATTCAATTGTATAACAATTAACAAGACTAACCCTTTAAGAATATACGACCTACATATGTGTAATTATGTGGGAACTTTCTTTAGAGTTGGTCATTTTTATACTCGTTGATTGATTTGCTCTAAACTTTCTTTAGGGTTGGTTTTATTATACTCTTGATTGGTTTGCTCTGAAGACCACTAAGTTCGGTTTCGGTAAATTAGAGTCAGGAGCGGACCGGACTGGGCTGGGCGTGGTATGTAGGGGTGGCAATTCGTGTTGATGTGTTGTGTTCGTATCGACACAAACATGATTAGAGTCCACACGAATACGACATGATTATTAATCATGTTAAAATTTCTTGACACAAACACGACACGATTATTACACGTATAACACAGAACATCTTCAATTACTTTCAATTTCACATATGTTGAAGAGTGTATTAAAACCTAATATAATATGCTAACACATATTGATTTTAAGCTAGATAAGGCTCCATCTCGACCTTTCATGGAGATCGGAAGACGCATATAACTCGTTTAATAAATGGGTCAGGACTTAAAATGACACAAAAAGATCATGTTTAAAAACACGATACATTTATTCTACACGTTTAACTAAATAGGTTATTTTTTACACGAATAAGACACTTTTATCTGGCACGTTTAGTTAATCAGGTTAATAAGGTGTCATAATTGATACGTTTAGTTAATGGGTTAATTCGTGTCGACACGATTACGACACGAACACAATTAGCCCAAACTCAAACCCTTTTATCTCGTGCTATGTTCGTGTCATGTCAAATGTTACCACCCGCTTGTGGTATGTATTGGTTCTTTCTTGGTACTTAAGAATGACAACTTGTATATAAATTCATGCCCTCACAGTAGGGGAGTTGGTTTACGTTGGTTTTATACAATAGCTCTATTGGGTGTTCAAAGCTTAAGTGTTTCTGTGAATGAGTCACTTATTTGTATATGTTGAATGTATCTATAAGATTTATATCAATTTAAATCTCACTATGCATAACCTTTCATAATGTCAATCATGCAATTTGCACAACGTCTATAATTATGTCGCCTGGTGTATTCTCTTGATTAATTCTCAGGATATTGGGAGATGACAAAATTCTGTTAGGAGGATATGCAGATATGAGATTCCTGGAGTGGTTGGTCCAATTTTTCAGTTGCTTGAGTTAATTCTCATGGTACATGTTTACTGATTCATGGCATTGACATCCTAAGCATCCACCCCTTATTCCTGAGTACTGTGTTGCATGGTCCCAAATTAAGGTGTCTTCACTATTGCTGAATGTCATATTTCAACTTTCAACGACTTAATGTATGCTTGAATGTTATGTTTCAATTTTCAACTACTTAACTTGTATGTAAGTAAATTAATTGCCTCCAGCTTTATTTATATGATTAATTCAGCTTGCATCATTATTCATTGTTGATCTGGATTCAAACTTCAACTGGCAAAGTTTCAATCAATTTAGATTTCACTGGAAGTTTGTCAATTTTGGAATTGCTTTATGTAGATATAATTGCAAAGATACACGAACCTTTTTCTGCAGGATACCATCTGACCATGGGATGCCTTTGCATGGTCAAAGGCAGATGAGTTCATTGGTGGTGGTTGAAGTTCATAACGATCTTCCCAAACAAATGCAGCCCTGAAGAGTTGCTTGGTCATTTTAGAAGACTCACACATGCGCGTGGCAAGTTTTTGCATTCTAGAACTTTCCTTGATTTGGTTTTCAAATTGTATTGATATGCTTCAAGTTGAGTTAGTCTGTGACATTACATGTTCGTGGATTACATCCAATGCGAAATCCTCTATTTTTTTTTCTGAGATCCAATTTACTGTGTTTTAGATACTCATTTGAAGTCTTCTTGTTACTATGGAAGAATGAGAAGCAATTACTATGAAAATATGTCACTGGAAGTGCAAGTTCCATATATATATAAAAATTTTGGTATCAGGCTATGTAATGTGGAAAAGAAGTCATTTGGTTTTCAAATGCACTCTTTGCTATGCTTGGGGGAATTAATATTGGAATTGACATCTTTCAGTTTGAACTGATTTTTTTTTATATAAAAAATTATATTTAAGATATGAACCAACTGTGACAGGGGGTCATCCAACTATATCTATATATATATATATATATATATATAGGCATTCACTGCCCTAATGGACGGTTAGGATACAGTTTGAACTAATTTTTGTTCAATGGTTCTAAATGCAAACCTTATTTACTAAAAATCACTCACATTACATGATTTTTTATAGGGTTAAATGCAAAAAATCACCCTGAATTATTGACTTAGTGCAACAAATTCCTCTAAACTATGAATTTGTTGCAATTAAGGACATTTCGGTGGTTGAGTTGATCGGAAAAATAAAAAGACAATTTTACCCTTCTAAAACGACTATTTGACACTCATACATTTATTTTTTATTTTTTTTTATGATCAAAAAGTTATAATTTTAAAGACCAGTTAAAATGGGATAACTAACCTACCAACCCCTCCCCCGCTTTCTCTATCTACAACCAACCATCACCACATACCCATCTGACCGCCGCTCTCTGTCTCCACAACCAACCATCACCACATGCCCATCTGATGGTTTCCCTCCTTTCATTCCCTGTTTGTACACAAAATGGTAGTTCCCCTCTCTCTCTCTCTCACCAAAACCCAATCTCTCCTATACATATATGTGTGTGTATATATATATATACATTAAGAAAAGGCACGTGGTGAATGTTTTGTAATTTGAAGTTTGTTTATTTTGTTTAAATATATTCTTGTCTAATTAGATTTTATTTTATTAAAAAACTCATAATAAATAGGTAATGTGATAGAGTTTTAAAAAAAAAAAAAAAACTAATTTGTGACAGATTTTATAAAAAAAAAAATTATTTTCTTTAAATATATTCTTGTTTAATTATATTTGCTGTTTTTTAAAAAAATTATAATAAATAGATAAATAGGTAATATGTGTTAGAGTTTAATAAAAACTCTTTACAAAACTCTTTTTATATCCATTAATAAATATTTTTCAATTAATAATTCTTGTCTAATTAGATTTTCTTTTATTAAAAACTCATAAAATATAGATAAATAGTTAATTTGTGTTAGAGTTTATAAAAATTCTTTTAAAACCTCTTTTTATATCAATTAATAAATAATTTTGTATATTAATAATAATTGTCTAATTAGATTTCCTTTTATTAAAAAAGTCCTAATAAACAGATAGTATTAGATTTCCTTTTATTAAAAAAGTCCTAATAAATAGGTTAATTTGAATTTTATTAGGTAAATTTTAAAATTTTATAGAGTTTTTTATTTTTATGTTATAAAAACTCTTTTCATATCAATTAATAAATATTTTTTAAATAAATAATTAATTAAATACTAAAACTCTGTACACATTTAATAATAATATAGATAAAAACTCTTTTTATATCACTTAATAAATATTATAAATTTTTCATATCAATTAATAAATATTTTTTATATTAATAATTCCTATCTAATTAGATTTTCTTTTACTAAAAAACTCATAATAAATAGATAAATAGGTAATTTGTATTGGAGTTTTTATAGAAATTCTTTTAAATCCTCTTTTTATATCAATTGATAAACAATTTTTTTTTATTTTAATAACACTGTCTAATTATATTTCTTTTTATTAAAAAAAACTCATAATAAATAGATAAATTGGTAATTTATGTTACAGTTTTATAGAAACCCTTTAAATATATTTAAGTCTAATGTGATATAATTTTATTAAAAATAAAATAGGTAATTTGTGATAGAGTTTTATATTTATATTAATAATACTTATCTAATTAGATTTTCTTTTATTAAAAAACTCATAATAAATAGATAAATAGGTAATTTGTGTTAGAGTTATATAGAAACTCTTTTAATATATCTTTGCCTAATGTCATAAAGTTTTATTGAAAGTAAAATACTTTATTTGTGATAAAGTTTTATAGAAATTATTTTATTTTCTTTAAATATATCTTTGTCTAATTAAATTTTATTTTATTAAGAAACTCATAATAAAAGCTAATTTGTGGTAGAGTTCTAGAAAAATTATTTTATTTTATATATTAATTAATTAATATTTTTTATGTTAATAATTCTTGTCTAATTAAATTTTCTTTTATTAAAAATTCATAATAATAAATGGATAAATAGATTAATTTGAATTTTATTAGTAGATTTTGGAGAGTTTTTTTTTTTTTTTTTTGTAAAAACTCTTTCCATATCAATTTAATAAATATTTTTATATATAAATAAATAAATACTGAAATTCTTTGCACATTTAATAATAACTAGGAAAAGGCGCGATGCACGTGTTGAATGTTTTGTAGATAATGTGATAGAGTTTTATAGAAAATAAAACAGTCAATTTGTGATAGATTTTATAAAAATTATTTTATTTTATTTAAATATATTCTTGTTTAATAATATTTTCTTTTATTAAAAAAACTCAGATCATAATGGGTGCCTGTAAGGGGAATTCTTCCTCTGAAAGTCAAAGCCTAAGAGGGTAGCAATCGGCAACCTAAGACGGAGCCAAAGGCTACTCCGGGGACGGACCCATTGATGCTTTCACCGTCGATGAAAAAGCATTTCGATGTCCAGTCAGTCGTTTTTTCGTTTTTTTTCTTTCATTCTCGTCACAAAAGTCATTCTATCATCGTAAATAGGGCAGCCGCTTTTCAAGCATTGCTTGTTTGGTGAGACCTCACAACCGGTCCCTCCCTTTTCTGTCTTGAAAATGAAAATGTTGATTCAAACCTAATAAATAGCTAATATATGTTAGACTTTTATAAAAACTCTTTTAAAAACTCTTTTTATATCAATTAATAAATATTTTTTTACATTAATAATTCTTGTCTAATTAGATTTCAATAAACAAATAAATAGGTAATTTGTATTAGAGTTTTATAGAAACTATTTTAAAACCTCTTTTTTATAGCAATTAATAAATAATTTTTTATATTAATAATACTTGTCTAGTTAGATTTCCTTTTATTAAAAAAACTCAAAACAAATAGATAAATAGGTAATTTGTATTAGAGTTTTTATAGAAAATCTTAAAATATATCTTTGTCTAATGTATTATAATTTTATTGAAAATAAAATAGGTAATTTGTGGTAGAGTTTTTCTAGTCTAATTAAATTTTCTTTTATTAAAAACTTATAATAAATAAATAGGTAATTTGTATTAGAGTTTAATAGAAACTCTTTTAAAAACTCTTTTTATATCAATTAATAAATATTTTTATATTTTAATAATTCTTGTCAAATTAATTAGCTTTTATTAAAAAAAAAAAAACTCATAATAAAAGGTAGTTTGTGATAGAGTTTTTGAGAAAATTATTTTATTTTTTATATCAATTAAAAAATATTTTTTATATTAATAATTCTTGTCTAATTACAATTTCTTTTATTAAAAAACTTATAATAAATAAATAAATATGTAATTTGTGTTAGAGTTTAATATAAACTCTTTCAAAAATTCTTTTTATATCAATTAATAAAAATTTTATTTTAATAATTCTTCTCTAATTAGATTTACTTTTATTAAAAAATTCATAATAAATAGATAAATTGGTACTTTGTGTTGAAGTTTTATAGAAACTCTTTTGAACCTCTTTTATATCAATTAATAAATAATTTTTTATATTAGTAATACTTATCTAATTAGATTTCCTTTAAAAAAAAAAAAAAAAAAAAAAAAAAAAAAAAAAAAAAGAAACACCTCTCTTCGTTTCAATTAATAGATATTTTTTTTATATAAATAAATAAATACTGAAACTCTTTGCATATCTAATAATAGTATAGATAAAAACTCTTTTTAATAAATACTGAAACTCTTTGGCAGAGTTTCTCTATTTTACTCTATAATTTTAGATTTCTAGAATTCTCAATTTCAGTACTCCTTCGTCCTTCCTCCATGCCTCTATTTTGTAGGCTTCTTGGATTAATAGGATTATGACATGTGTCCTTTTCGGATAATGACATAATCATAACTGGGCTGACCGGTTATATTGTGAAAATTATCCATAAAAAATAACTATTTTTTTTTATATTGAACTAAAAATAAGAGTTTTATATAGAATGTGATTGATATTATTAGGTAATTTTGTAATTAATAAATATTTTTATTTTAATAATTATTGTCTAATTAGATTTATTTTTATTAAAAAAAACTCATAATAAATAGATAAATATGTAATTTGTATTAGAGTTTTATAGAAACTCTTTTAAAACCTCTTTTTATATTAATTAATAAATAATTTTTAATATTAGTAATACTTCTCTAATTAGACTTCTTTTTACTAAAAAAACTCATAATGAATAAATAAATAGGTAATTTGTGTTAGAGTTTTATAGAAACTCTTTGAATATATCTTTTTCTAGTGTGATAAAGCTTTATTAAAAATAAAATAAGTAATTTGTGATATAGTTAATTATTTTATTTTCTTTAAATGTATCATTGTCTAATTAGATTTAATTTTATTAAGAAACTCATAATAAAAGCTGATTTGTGGTTAAGTTTTACAAAAATTATTTTGTTTTATACATCGATTAATAAATATTTTTTATATTAGTAATTCTTGTCTAATTAGATTTTATTTTATTAAAAAATTCATAATAATAAATAGATAAATAGGTTAATTTAAATTTTATTGTGTAGAATTTAGTGTTTTAAATATATTTTTTATATAAATAAATAAATACTTAAATACTGAAACTCTTTGCACATCTAATAATAGTATAGATAAAAACTCTTTTTATATCAATTAATAAATAATTTTTTATATTAACAATACTTGTCTAATTAGATTTCCTTTTATTAAAAAACTCAAAATAAATAGATAAATATGTAATTTGTGTTAGAGTTTTATAGAAACTCTTTTAAAACTCTTTTTATATCAATTAATAAATAATTTTTTATATTAATAATACTTGTCTAATTAGATTTCCTTTTTTTAAAAAACTCAAAATAAATAGATAAATGGATAATTTGTGTTAAAGTTTTATAGAAACTCTTTAAATATATTTCTGTATGTAGTTTTATTGAAAATAAAATAGACAATTTGTGATAGAGTTTTTTAGAAATTATATATATATATTTTAAAATATATCCTTGTCTAATTAAATTTAATTTTATTAAGAAACTCATAATAAAAGCTAATTTATATGGTAGAGTTTTAGAAAAATTATTTTGTTTTATATATCAATTAATAAATATTTTTATATTAATAATTTTTATCTAATTAGATTTTCTTTTATTAAAAAATTCATAATAAATGGATAAATAGGTTAATTTAAATTTTATTATGTTGATTTTAGTGTTTTAAATATTTTTTTATATAAATAAATAAATACTGAAACTCTTTGCACATCTAATATTAGTATAGATAAAAACTCTTTTTATATCAATTAATAAATTTTTTTATATAAATAAATAAATACTGAAATATTGAAACTCTTTTGCAGAGTTTCTGTATTTTACTCTCGAATTCTGAATTTCTAGAATTCTCAATTTATGTACCCCTTCCTCCTAGATACATCTATTTATAGGCTTCTTAGATTAATAAGATAATGACATGTATCCTTTTCTGATAATTACATAATCATAACTGGCGGGGTCGATTACATTGTGATAGTTATTCATAAAAAATAACTATTCTTTTTATATTAAACTAAAAATAAGAGTTTTATATAGAATGTGATTAATTTTATTAGGTAACTGAAATATTGAAACACTGAAACACAATACTGAAACACTTTGCACATTTAATCTTTTTATTTTATTTATTTATATTATATTATATATATATTGTTAGTTACAATTTTATTAGGTAATTACTGTTATTATAGTTTAGTAATTTATTACTGTGGAAGCCTGTGGTAAGTTTCAGAGCATTAGGGTTTTTCAAATTAGGAGAGGTTGTGTTGTATTTTGCTTTTCCTACTTGGTTGGTTATTGCATATTGGTTGGTCTCTGTCGTTTGATGTATTCATTTTGCTTTCCAATATATCATTTTTAGTTTGGCAATAAACTCACGACTCATTTACATCAACGATTTTATTAAATTAAAAATATGAAAATTGGCAAATACTTTAATATATGGATCATTTGGTCAAGCACAGTTGAATATAGATTAAATTTTAATTTTATTAGGTAATTTTGAGTTTTATAGAATTTATATCGTGGGATATAATAATTAATCAGAGCTCTTTGTTGTGAATTAAACTCTTTTTATAATTTGAATTAATTTGAATTTTATTAGGTAATTTTGAGTTTTATAGAATTTATATCAATTAATAAATAAATATTGAAACTCTTTTCACAAAGGCCAAGGAAGTAGTACTATACTTGAAACACTGAAACACTTTGCACATTTAATCTTTTTATTTTATTGATTTATATTATATATATATATATATATATATATATATATTGTTAATTAGAATTTTATTAGGTAAATACTGTTATTATAATTTAGTAATTTATTACTGTGGAAGCATGTGGTAAGTTTCAGAGCTTTAGGGGTTCTCAAATTAGGAGAGGTTGTGTTGTATTTTGCTTTTCCTGCTTGGTTGGTTATTGCATATTGGTTGGTCTCTGTCGTGTGATGTATTAATTTTGCTTTCCAACATATCATTTTTAGTGTGGCTTACAGCAATAAACTCACAACACATTTACATTAAGGATTTTATATAATTAAAAATATGAAAATTGACAAATAATTTAATATGTGGACCATTTGGTCAAGCACAATTGATTATAGATTGAATTTTAATTTTATTAAGTAATTTTGAGTTTTATAGAATTTATATCGTGGGATATAATAATTAATGAGAGTTCTTTATTGTGAATTAAACTTTTTTTATATTTTGTTAATTTGAATTAATTTGAATTTTATTAAGTAATTTTGAGTTTTATAAAATTTATATAAATTAATAAATAAATATTGAAACTTTTTGCACAAAGGTCGAGAAAGTAGTACTATACTTGATCTTAGCCAAAAGACCAAGAAATGTTAGCCAAAAGGCTGACCCAAAAAAATTTAGTACTACACTTGATCTTAGCCAAAAGGCCGAGAATGTGTGATTATATTTCTTTAGCTCTATAGTTTTATAAGAGGTTTTCACGTATTCATTTTTACTTAAAACCAATGCGGGACTTTGTAATTTGAATTAAACTCTTTTTATATTTTGTTAATTTGAATTAATTTTAATTTTATTGGGTAATTTTATGTTTTATAGAATTTATATCAATTAATAAATAAATACTGAAATACTAAAACACTGAAACATACGTTTGACGTATTAATTTTGCTTTCCAACATATCATTTTTAGTGTGGCTTACAGCAATAAACTCACGACTGATTTATATCAAGAATTTTATTAAATTAAAAATATGAAAATTGACAAATAATTTAATATATGGATCATTTGGTCAAGCACAATTGATTATAGATTGAATTTAATTTTATTAGGTAATTTTGAGTTTTATAGAATTTATATCGTGGGATATAATAATTAATGAGAGCTCTTTATTGTAAATTAAACACTTTTTATATTTTGTTAATTTGAATTAATTTGAATTTTATTAGGTAATTTTGAGTTTTATAGAATTTATATCAATTAATAAATAAATATTGAAACTTTTTGCACAAAGGTCGAGAAACTAGTACTATAATTGATCTTAGTCAAAAGATTAAGAATTGTTAGCCAAAAGGCTGACCCAAAAAATTTTAGTATTACACTTGATCTTAGCCAAAAGGCCGAGAAGGTGTGATTATTATTTCTTTAACTCTATAGTTTTATAAGAGGCTTCTATGTATTCCTTTTTACTTAAAACCAATGTGGGACTTAATTTGAATTAAACTCTTTTTACATTTTGTTAATTTGAATTAATTTTAATTTTATTGGGTAATTTAATATTTTATAGAATTTATATCAATTAATAAATAAATACTGAAACACTTTGCTCATTGTATCAAGGATTTTATTAAATTAAAATTATGAAAATTGACAAATAATTTAATATATGGACCATTTGGTCAAGCACAATTGATTATAGATTGAATTTTAATTTTATTAGCTAATTTTGAGTTTTATATAATTTATATCGTGGGATATAATAATTAATGAGAGTTCTTTATTGTGAATTAAACTCTTTTTATATTTTGTTAATTTGAATTAATTTGAATTTTATTAGGTAATTTTGAGTTTTATGGAATTTATATCAATTAATAAATAAATATTGAAATTTTTTGCACAAAGGTCGAGAAAGTAGTACTATACTTGATCTTAACTAAAAGACCAAGAAATGATAGCCAAAAGGCTGACCCAAAAAAAATTAGTATTACACTTGATCTTAGCCAAAAGGCCGAGAAGGTGTGATTATTATTTCTTTCGCTTTATAGTTTTATAAGAGGTTTTCATGTAATCCTTTTTACTTAAAACTAATGGGGGACTTTGTAATTTGAATTAAATTCTTTTTATATTTTGTTAATTTGAATGAATTTTAATTTTATTGGGTAATTTTATGTTTTATAGAATTTATATCAATTAATAAATAAATACTGAAATACTAAAACACTAAAACACACGTTTGATGTATTAATTTTGCTTTCCAACATATCTTTTTTAGTGTGGCTTACAGTAATAAACTCATGACTCATTTACATCAATGATTTTATTAAATTAAAAATATGAAAATTGACAAATAATTTAATATATGGACCATTTGGTCAAGCACAATTGATTATAAATTGAATTTTAATTTTATTAGGTAATTTTGTGTTTTATAGAATTTATATCGTGTGATATAATAATTAATGAGAGCTATTTATTATGAATTAAACACTTTTTTATATTTTGTTAATTTGAATTAATTTGAATTTTATTAGGTAATTTTGAGTTTTATAGAATTTATATCAATTAATAAATAAATATTGAAACTCTTTGCACAAAGGTCGAGAAAGTAGTACTATATTTGATCTTAGTCAAAAGACTAAGAAAGGTTAGCCAAAAGGCTGAGTCAAAAAAATTTTGTACTACACTTGATCTTAGCCAAAAGGCCTAGAAGGTGTGATTATTATTTCTTTAACTCTATAGTTTTATAAGATGTTTTCATGTATTCCTTTTTACTTAAAACCAATGTGGGACTTTGTAATTTGAATTAAACTCTTTTTATATTTTGTTAATTTGAATTGATTTTAATTTTATTGAGTAATTTTATGTTTTATAGAATTTATATCAATTAATAAATAAATACTGAAATACTGAAACACTAAAACACTTTACACATTTAATAATAGTATAGATATAGATAAAAACTCTTTTATATGAATTAATAAATATTTTTTTATATTAATAATTCTTGCTTAATTAGATTACCTTTTATTAAAAACTCATAATAAAAGGTAATTTGTGGTAGAGTTTTAGAAAAATTATTTTATTTTATATATGAATTAAAAAAGATTTTTTATATTAATAATTATTATCTAATTAGATTTTCTTTTATTAAAAAACTCATATTAAATAAATAAATAGGTAATTTGTGTTAGAGTTTAATAGAAATTCTTTTAAAAACTCTTTTTTATATCAATTAATAAATATTTTTTATATTAATAATTCTTGTCTAATTAGATTTCCTTTTATTAAAAAAACTCATAATAAATATATAAATAGGTAATTTGTGTTAGTTTTTATAGAAATTCTTTTAAAACCTCTTTTTATATCAATTAATAAATATTTTTTTATATTAATAATACTTGTCTAATTAGATTTCCTTTTATTAAAAAACTCATAATAAATAGATAATTTGTATTAGAGTTTTATAGAAACTCTTTAAATATATCTTTGTCTAATGTGATAGAGTTTTTTTTTTTTTAATAAATAGATAAATAGGTTAATTTGAATTTTATTAGGTAGATTGGAGAGTTTTATAGAGTTTTAGTTTTTTTTTTTTTTTTTTTTTTTTTTTTAATAAAAAAAACTCTTTTCATATCAATTAATAAATATTTTTTTTTATATAAATTAATAAATACTGAAACTCTTTGGCAGAACTTTTGCATTTTACTTAGGAATTCTGAATTTTTAGAATTCTGAATTTCTGTACCCCTTCCTCTTTCCTACATGTCTCTATTTATAGGTTTCTTGGATTAATAGGATGATGACATGTGTCCTCTCCTGATAATGACATAATCATAACGGGGCCGAGCTGGTTGTATTGTGATAATTATGCATAAAAAATAATTATTCTTTTTATATCAATTAATAAACATTTTATTGTCATTGATTTAAGTAATAAATACTGAAATACTGAAACTCTTTGCACATTTAATAATAGTATAGATAAATATAGGCACACGTAAAGAGAGGGAGATGCATATGTCTGGGATATATATGTTGAACATTGCCAATCATTCAAATTCTAAATCAATGGAAAGAGACGTGATAGATGAAGCAGTCTTGATGACAAGAGATGATCCTTTTGTGGTCAATGTGAAGCCACGGACCGAACACCTGGGCATAATGATCAATTAAATGAATCTTTTTTAGTATGGTGCCTGGTACTCATTTATTTTATTTTATTATTTTTTTTCCCTAAATTACTCGTTTTGCCCTTATAGGCTTAGCCTTTGTGTCGCTAGAACAACGGATGGCCATGCTCTCGATTTGGGTTCACCAAAACAAGTAATTGGGTCTCAATCTGAAATTAAATTCGGTCGTGAGTATGAAGACGGAAAGGGGGTGTGTTGCCGCTGAGGTTAGGGTTCCGACCAAGAGTATGTGCATAGGCCGACAGGAGTAGTGTGGTACTGTTTGGGTTTCACTCTCTCTAATTGAGGCTTCAAATACTCTGTTTCATTTAAACCCGCTTCTGAATTTGTTGATCGTCTCTATATTCATGTGACCCATTGCTGAATTAATTGTTTCTTCTCCTCGGAAAATTCTTCAATTCTCTGGACACATTGTGATGGATGAATTACATTCCAAATATAGATATGTGTGTGTGTGTGTGTGTGTGTAGATAGAGGGAGCCATAGAGAGATTTAGGTCGGCAATATATTATTTTTTTATTTATTTATTTTACTAGAATGACATGAAAAAGCTGCCGAATACATCTATATGTATATATATATATATATATATATATATATATATGCGTATGTGCATATAGAACATAAGGGCATGTTTGGGAATAAAAGTAAGTTAAAGAGAGGCTGGGGTGCAAGAAGGATAATAGAGTTTTTTCATGCTTTTAAAGGGCATTATAGTCATTAAATTAGATATTGTGGATTTAACGGTGAGATTCCACCGGAGCATCGTGTAATACCCCTAATTTTAAAAAGGATATTCCTGGTATTTAATGGTATTTAATTTATTATTTAAGTGCATTTTATTTGATTATGTGTCATTATTTTTTTTATTAGGTGCTTAATTGTTTTATTTTGTGGTGATTTAATTTATTTCTTTTGTGGTGATTTAATTTATTTAAATGATATTTATTTTTAGTTATTTGATTGGAATTACTTGTTAGTGTTTTAATTATTTAAGTGACATTAATGGTTTAAGTGTAATTGGTTTAGTTATTTGATTGAAATTACTTGTTAGTGTTTTAATTATTTAATTGGCATTAATGGTTTAAGTGTAATTGGTTTAATTATTCTATGTGTGTCTTATTTTATGTGTGTCTTATTTGGTTTAATTGGGTTTATTAATTATTATTTTGTTCAATTAGATTATTTGTTAAGTATTTAATAGTGAATAGGGTAATTAGGTAAATACATCTAATTAGGGTTTTAATTACAGTATAAATTAGGGTTTTATATTATAGCCGTCGTAGTACGTTAATTGGATGGGCCGGTTAGGATTGTGAGTTGGACTTAAATGAACCTAGGGTTTAGGAAAACTCTATAAGTATAAGGTAGACGTCTGTGTTGGGTTTTTTTAAACAAAGCACACGTTTTATGGAAGTGGAGAAGGAAAAATGCAGTTTTTCACATTCTGCCAAGATTTGATCAAAACTCCGACCCGCTTCGTCCGTGGTCCGATTGACCTGAATTTTGGAGGAGAGGTTCACGACTCAGTGACGCACAATCTGAACGGTGGAGATCAGAGTTTGACCTCGGGAACAGTGATTCGTACTCGTGAACAGTAACTGGGTCGCACAGGTTTTTTCCATTCTGCCCAGATTTCATCAAACATCCGATCCTTCTTTGTCCGTGGTCCGATCGAGCTGAAATTTGGAGGATAGGTTCATGACTCAGTGTCGCACAATCTGAACGGTGGAGATCAGATTTTGAGTTCAAGAATAGTGTTTCGTACCCGTGAACAGTAACCGAGTTTTGGAACTCGCCGGGATTTTTAAGAAGACGACGTTGAAACTTTGAACAAAAGTTTCTGAGGCATGATTCTATCCATACTCTTTCCCTTAGGCTTCATACTCTTTGCACTCTTAAATGATTTCAGGATTAATGAAGATTAAACCAAACTAAAATGATATCTGTTTTGCTATGAAACTGGTAGTTACAGTAGTGTTGTATGCTTGTTCAACCTAGACTAAGCATGTTTGTGGATGCATTGTGGTTCTGTGGTTCACGTTTTTCCTTACCACTGCTAGTATAAATTATTGGAAGGATGGGTCTAGATGATAGCTATCTTAACTTCTGTAATAGCAACTGTTGGAACTTAAATACTAGGAGGATTTGAGTTTAACACTAGATCGGTTTTGTGGAACACTATAATTTGAGCATGTCTACATACATACTGTGAATATTGTTTTGATGCTTACATTATCACAGTTAATATCAACTGTGGAGGTTAGGATTTTGTGATACATACCCTACATATCTGTATGTCATTTGTAAGGTGTTAAATGGAAGTTTTAATTAATTCTGTCTTTATATCAGACTAAAGGGAACAACTTAAATTGGGTATGTATATGTTGTTGTTGTGACCCTGTTTATCAATGCTTATTTTATCACTGCTAACATTGAATGTTGGATGTTGGAATTTAGTTGATATATACTTGATTTATTGGTATTATTGACTACTGGAGGATTGGAAAGTAGGCACCGGTATGGGACGGTGGCATACTAAGGATGGGTTTGGTTTTTAAAACAATACCATTACCCACCTATTTGGAATAAGGATGGGATTAACTAAAAGTTAAGTCCTGTGGATTTGTATTGTCATGGCAACTACTTGTTGAGCGGCAATACCAGGGATTTTGGATGGATTTTATATATGTACTGTTATGGTGCCTCGGTATGAGCTTGAGCCTCAGGACCGATGGCTAGGGAGCGTATATGCATCGGGATGTGTAGCTGGCTACGATGGTTGGAGGTGTACCCTGTTTAGGTATAGGTACATATGCCCACTTCGTGTGCGTTTTAACATGTTCCCTCTATTCAGGTTGAGACCGGCCTGCAGTCCAGTGAGAGTCCTTTAGTGTGACTATATATATATATTTACGGACTATTAGCTATTGTTGAATTGTTTAGGATGTACATGCGTATCGGGCCTCTATTTGGATTGTAGTAGTATAGAACTTGCGCATGGGCCTGACCCACTTCTATTTTTTAGGTACACGACAGTTCCAGGCTTAGACGTGTTCGTGCTGAGTAGAGGTCTCTATTCACTCTTCCGACGATGTAGGGCTCTCTCTATAGTTTTATTTCTGGACGTTTATTACAGTTGTTCTATCTTCCGTTTGGATGTTTAATAGGGGTCCACTAGAGATGGATTCCCAAGTTGTAAACTGATGGAGTTTTGGAGTTTGGGTTTGATGGATTTTAATAATTATAATATTTTGCGGATTCTATTTTTAGTTCCTTCCAGCTTTAATTTCATTTCTTAATTTATTTTGTATTCCGTGTTCATTATAAAATATTAATTGTTTGATATTCCCTCGGGTTTGGGCCTGGGCCTGATCAACCCGTGTCTCGGATCCGAGGGGTATCTCACATCGCCGGAAGGAGTCATCTGCAACAAAAATGTATAGTTCAGGGAGTTTCTTTCAACTTTTGTAGTTCAGGAAGGTTTGTTGCAAATTTGTCAATAGTTCAGGTGGATTTTTTGCATTTAACCCTTATATATTGCCTACTCATTGCTTTAAAGCAAGATGGCAAGGGTGAATGATTTAACCTAGCGGGACATCGGGCTAGTAAACAAATTCTTGAAAAGACTTGAGCTTAACTTGTTAAAAAAAATTCAAATGAACAGTGCTCAAACAGATATGCAGTGATTGATTTCTGGATCGGTGAAATTAAATTTTAATTTCAAACACTTTTCTGTCTAACATTTAGCTTGGCTGCATAAAGAATGGCAAAAATTTTCACCTCGGCAGAGTCCGACCCGTCTCATCCTGTTTGAGACGATTTTAAAAAACCGATTATGTAAACGAGGACGGAAATATGGGCTGCCCCATTACTATCCCTAATGGCACGTCAATCCACTAAAATTTGATCATTTTATAAAATAGCACTGATACTTTGTGCAGAATACTCTCTTTTTAATTGCTTGAAAGAAAATGGAGATTTCTTAATCAGTGTTGCTGAAATTCTCTGGAAGGGTGCTATCACTTAATAAGAAAATGACCCTAAGTCCAAGTGCCTCTGTAAATTAGCTCATTGGCTTGGACTTATCTTTTTTTTTTTTTTTGGACTCTATCCTTTTTAGAGAATTGAGATTTGAGACAAAGACATGCTTAATACATATACTACTTTCATCTCATAATAGTTGTCAATTTCTAAAACTTTGACTCACTACCATTTTTTATTTTTGAATTATTTGATATCATTTTTAGTCAATTTCATTTATATACTTACATACTACCTATATCCCATACTAAAGGTCTATTTCGGTAATTTTGAAAATTTTTTATAGTGGACAATTGGTATGGGGTTGGGACCTTGACAAGCCCCCTGATAGCAATGGGATGCTGTCAGCGTGCACTGAGGTGCCCAGTGGCAGTTTCGTAAATATGGCGAAAAAGTGAAGCTTGGAGTTTTGGCTCGGGATCTTTATGGGAGGTACCTTAAGTCCATAGAAGATGGTTGGCGTAGACGGCATTCGATTTGGATGTCGTGCACTTTGAGACATTTATATGTGGGTGCAGATTAGTGGGTTTGATACGGGCTAAGTTCACAAGGTTGGCTCAGATGTTGCTTGAAGCATGTACCACACAAGTCATGGATGTGTGGCATAGTCAAGTCAGGGACATGGGCATAAGGCAGTGGGCGTAGGCAAGGCTTAGTGTGCAAGGTTGGCTCAGGGGACTCAGACATGGCTCATGGTTACAAAAGATGGCTAAGTGGGCTCAGGTGGTTCGGGGAAGTTACACTTCCCACTAAGTGGGCTTAGTTGGTTGGGGGGAAGTTACTAACACTTCCCAGTAAGTGGGTTTAGTTAGTTGGGGGAAGTTACACTTCCCACTAAGTGGGCTCAGTTGGTTGGGGGAAGTTACTAACACTTCTCACTCGTGTGCATATATTATGGGGAGTGGAGGTGTGCTGAGTAACTTCCCATGCATGTGGTATAGATCTGAGGGGACAATACATAGGTGGTTAAAGTCAGTTTTCTTCCACTATGCTGATATATAGAAGGTGGCAGATAATGTGTAACTTCCTGTGGACAAGGCGTGCCAACAAGTTAGTAGTTAGACTTGTCAACTATATATGTAGTTTTGGCACACTTAATGAGTGTCAACATGGCCCTAGGTTGATGGGGTGTCATCCACCACTTTAGTGGGTAGTTGTGGGTGGATGGGGGTGTCATCCACCACTTTAGTGGGCAGTTATGGGCGATTTTGAGAGTTTGCCTATATATTGCTAATGTGGGTTCTGTAGAGAGGGCAGGTTGAGAGTAAGACACAGAGTTGTGTTGTGAGACACTCTTGTATGCTTCTGCAAGTTGAGGCATTTCCTTGTATTGTTTTATGAATAATAGTAAAAGGTTAGAAGCCTTGTACTTCTGTAAATTCGTGGGTGTTATTGTCTTTACATTCTTACAACTATACTTGTGTGTGAGAGTGTTTTACTTGCTGTGTGTTTTAGGCAGCAAGTGTGAGTTGGCTGAGCTAAGTTAGAAATTCAGAGAAAAGTTGTTCATATTTCTGGCTTAATACCATCACAGGGCATTAGATTCGTGTTCAGAATTTACCCCTGTGACAATTGGTATCAGAGCCTAGAGTTGGGTTCATCATGGCCGGTGGTAATGCTATAGAAGCTCTTAGAGATCATGTGACTTGTTTAGAGGCCTTGGTGGGTGCTCCACAATCTGACAATGCTGCTGCCTTGACGGAGCAGATGGAATTGTTTGCAGTTGAGTTGCAGAAAATACGATCAATGCTTGAAGAGTTTGTGGGGGAGATAAACTCAAAGATGCAGATTATGAATGATGGTATGATGTCCATGGCAGACCTCTTCAAAGAACATATGAAGGATTTGGAGGGCGAGGTGGCTCTGTTGAAGAGGGCCATGTACAATTAGACTGTTGTGGGAGAGAAGCCATCATATTCCAAAATCAAAATTCCAGAACCAAAGTCATTCGGGGGCAAGAGGAGTGCCAAAGATCTGGAGAATTTCTTGTGGGATATGGAGCAATATTTTCTAGCAACCCACATTCCAGATAATGACAAGGTAACTATTACCAGTATATATTTGTCTGGTGATACTAAATTGTGGTGGCGAACTCTGGTGGAAGACGAGTTACGTCCCAAAATTACTTTATTTGCAGAGCTAAAGAAATAACTGAAGGAGCAGTTTCTTCCAACAAATTCTTGCTGGGTGGCTCAGGAGTCATTGAGGAGACTCATGCATACGGGTACAGTGCATGAATATGTAAAAGAGTTCACATTTTTGATACTGGATATCAAAGATATGTCCGAGGGGGACAAATTGTTTAATTTTATAGCAGGCTTGCAATCATAGGCACAAATCGAGTTAAGGAGGAGCGGTGTGATCGACCTCTCTTCTGTTATAGTTGTAGCAGACAGCTTGGTGAACTTGTAGATTGAAAAGTCTGACTCTACTATCGCTAGCAAACTGAAGAAGAAGGGCAAGTTCGGTGACAAGCCCAAGAGGTATGGTGTTGCTGAGGAAGAGAAAGACAAAGGTAAGTCAGAGGTGACGTTCATCCAGCAGAGGCCAAAGCTGGACAGTGGTTGCTTCATTTGCAATGGTCCACACAGGGTAAGGGATTGTCCTAAGAAGGAGAAGGTGAATGCTATGGTTGCTGAAGAAGCCAATGGAAGAGATTCAGACTCGGATGAGGGTAATGTTCGGGTCAATCCTCTTGTCATGCAGTCATGATAGGTGCAGGTGGGCGCGTGGCTTCAAGGGAAAGCTATACCGAGATGCTCACTAAGTTTATTGCCAAGGTTGGTAATGGTGAGTTCCCTCTTTATTTGTTTTTCTGATTTGGGTTGCTGGTTGTGAGGACAGAATCCAAAGGTGTTCAGAATTCATATTATGAATTGAAGCGGAGGTTGGGGTTTATGTCATTATTTAAGTGTAGCAGTGGAGTTGTTGCAGTGTTAATATTCAGTATTCGGGTTGGTCGGGGCTAACATGCTAAGTTGCAGGCATAGACTTGTGACACTTTGTGATTGCTTCAAAGAGGACGTTGAAATTCTTAAGTGGGGGAGGTTTGTTACGGGGTCGGGACCTTGACAAGCCCCCTAACGGTCATGGGATGCTGTCAGCGTGCACTGGTGTTGCCCAGTGGCATTTTCGTAAATATAGAAAAAGTGAAGCTTGGAGTTTTGGCTTGGGATCTTTGTGGGAGATACCTTGAGTCCATAGAAGATGGTTGGCGCAGACGACACTCGATTTGGATGTCGTGCACTTTGAGACATTTATATGTGGGTGCAAATTAGTGGGCTTGGTACGGGCTAAGTTCACAAGGTTGGCTCAGATGTTGCTTAAAGCATGTACCACACAAGTCATGGACGTGTGACATAGTCAAGTCAGGGACATGGGCACAAGGCAGTGGACGTAGGCAAGGCTCAGCGTGTAAGGTTGGCTCAGGGGACTCAGACATGGCTTATGGTTACAAAAGATGGCTAAGTGGACTCATGTGGTTGGGGAAAGTTACACTTCCCACTAAGTGGGCTTAGTTGGTTGGGGGAAGTTACACTTCCCACTAAGTGGGCTTAGTTGGTTGGGGGGAAGTTACTAACACTTCCCAGTAAATGGACTCAGTTGGTTGGGGGAAGTTACACTTCCCACTAAGTGGGCTCAGTTAGTTGGGGGAAGTTACTAACACTTCCCACTCGTGTGCATATATTATGGAGAGTGGGCGTGTGCTGAGTAACTTCCTATGCATGTGGCATAGATCTGAGGGGACAACACACAGGTGGTTAGAGTCGGTTTTCTTCCACTATGCTGATATATAGAAGGTGGCAGATAATGTGTAACTTCCTGTGGCCAAGTGGCATGAGCAAAACGTGCCAACAAGCTAGTAGTTGGGCTTGTCAACTACATATGTAGTGTTGGCACACTTAGTGGGTGCCAACATGACCCTAGGTGGATGGGGGTGTCATCCACCACTTTAGTGGGCGGTTTTGAGAGTTTGCCTATATATTGCTAATGTGGGTTCTGTAGAGAGGGCATATTGAGAGTGAGACACAGAGTTGTGTTATGAGAGACTCTTATATACTTCTGCAGGTTGAGGCCTTTCCTTGTACTGTTTTATGAATAATAGTAAAAGGTTGGAAGCCTTGTGCTTCTGTAAATTCGTGGGTGTTATTTTCTTTACATTCTTGCAACTATACTTGTGTGTGAGAGTGTTTTATTTGTTGTGTGTTTTAGGCAGCAAGTGTGAGTTGACTGAGTTAAGTTAGAAATTCGGAGAAAAGTTGTTCATATTTTTGGTTTAGTGCCATCACAGGGCACTAAATTCGTGTTCAGAATTTACCCCTGTGACAACAATTAATATGAGACGAATGGAGTAATATATAATAATGATATTTTTTGAACTTCCCTTGACACTCCGCATTGTTTTTAAAAAAAGTCATGCACTTCACTTTTAAGGAAATATTGTCATTTGGTATATTAAAAGTTCAAGTAGTGCAATTGGTGTGTATCACCTAGGTTATTTTTTTTTTTTTGGAAACAAACAAACACATGGTATATATTTTATTATTATTAATTTTATTGTATTTTCTTTTTTGACCAACTTAATTGATGTATAACAAAACATTTTTTGTATGTCCTATATCATCAATTTTTCATTTTTCAATGAAGAACTCTTGCATGACACGTCATACACCTAGTACCGCAATCAATGACATAGCCGAAATCTTCCGTTTAAATCATTTTTACAAATTGAGATATTAAAGGTTTTCTATAGAAGTATTTATTATTATTATTATTATTATTATTTTGGGCAATAGTTGAGTTGAGATATTAGAGGAAATTAAAAAAATGTTAGTCAATACGGGTGGATTAGTTGTATAGTGATGAAAATCCGACATGCAACTTGTAGAACAAATTTAAAATCTGAATCAAGAGAACTGTTGGTTTCTTTTACATGCCATGAACTCTCATATATATATATATATATATATATATATATATTTAATTGACTAAATTGTGCTAATTTACAAATAACGAGGATACTCCTTTGGTTGTGTTTCCTCTGTTGTTTTTCTTTTATTGATGTTTTTTTTTGGATTGTTTGTCCGAAAAAAAAAACAAAAAAAAAAAAAACTTACATTAGCAGCTGAAGGATTTAAATGTAGCATTCCAATATATCCACCTAATACAATCTGGACCTTGCCTAATCAGAAATTTGATTCCAAACATCAAAAAGTCTCTTGAGCCATAAAATCGGGTTTATTAATCCTGTGAAATAGCACTAAGTCTCCTTCTTTTTGTTGGGGGGAGAAATTACTAGTAGAATAAGAAAATAACTATTGAGCCCAATTCTTAAGATATCTCAACATTCAAGTTAGTGTTTTTGATATTTGTTTTTGGTAATTTTGTATGTATTTTTAATTATTTTGAATGAAGTCAAGTTTGAAATTATTTCAATTTAGTCATTGGTTTATGGATTCAATTCAAACTCATGAATAGCTAATGAATGAACTCTAGCTCAGTTCGACTTGATTATGAGCTCATCAAATAAATTTTGATAATTTGAAATTAATTTAATGTAATTTTATTATATTTTATTTTCATCAGTATATATAAGTAAAAAACCTACAAGTTCAAAATATTAGAAAGCCTACTATTATTCAAGTTGGGCTTGCGTAGAGAACTTCTATTTATTACTTATATGAATAAAAACAACTTATAATCTGAATCCAATTCATTGGGCCTAGCCTTGTGGTAACGGGCCTTCTTGTTTCATTTTTGGGCTTTCTGAGCCTGTATTATTTTGGTCCATGTACAGGTACATCAAACATTATTCTTCTTCTTCTTCAAAAAAAAAATATTGTGTTTACAATCACCCAATTTATTTTTTTCTATCTTTTAAGTGTGAATACAAACAATTAATACCTCCAAAGTCAAGTCATGCCCTTATCTCTTGACATTAGATCTAAAATTGCTGTCTCCTGCTAACTAAATTTGAAAATTTCAAGGAAGTGAATCCGCATTTTCTTTTCTTTAACAACCGAAAAAAAAATTCACTTTTTCCCCTCATAACAATTGTATTATCTCTATAATTCAGTTAGTTTACACTGATATTTTTCTGAATCTATTAAACGAACCATGATTTAAACCTAAGCTAAACCCTACAAAAAATCGATTGGATTAAGGTTTCGTTGGATATAGGCTCGCGTGCAATTTACATCCCTATGATATCGATATAGTGTGTGTAATCCCCTATGGTTTGTTTATCTCCCCTATGTTTTAAAAATAGTACGAATTAGTACATTTTGGGCATTGACAGCTATTGATCGGTACCGGAGCTACAAAGAGACTAAAATAACCCTCTATTTATGATTTAAAAAAAATAATAATATAACATAAAATGTGAAAAGACTAAAATAACCCTCTATCAATACTCCATCTCTATTATCTCGTTCTCAACTCTTTCTCAACTCTGATTTTGCCCCCCCCCGCCCCCCTCTCTAACTGCACACTCCAAAACCACACAAGAATAAGAAGTTCAAAACCCATATATCTATCTGTCTGCAAGAATCAAAAGCTCAAAGCCAATTAGGAAAAAAAAGTTCAAAACCTATTACCTATCAAAACCCATATCGGCATTCATTTCAGATTGTTTAAAAAATTAAAACCCTTATCTTTCAGTTTCTATTTCAGATTGTTCAAAAAATCAAAACCCATATCTTTCAGTTTCCATCGCCCACTGTTCCAATTCGGGTTTGCCGTTTGCAAGCTTCCGCCACTGTCTTACAACTCTCAAGCCCCCCCCCCCTCTCTCTCTCTCTCTGTGCAACTGCTAACTTGTATGTGTGGGTTTTGTTTTAATTTTTTTTTTTTCTAAATCAACTAGTCAAGGTCTATAATTCTTGTTTTGCAAACTAAATCGTATTTGGTGAAATTTTTTATGATCTTTTTTTATATAATTTGTTTTAGGGCAAATCATTTCAGCCTCCCCAATCGCCTCCATCTCTATTCTCGTTCTCAACTCTGAACTTACCCTCTCTCTCTCTGTAACTGCAAACTACAAAATTTACAAGAATCAGAAGTTCAAAACCCATATATATACCATATACAAATATGGATAATGCTTAATTACTCACCGGTGAATAGCTTCACCCTACTTACCCCTTGTGTGTTCCAATAACAATTTACCACATCAGTTTTAATAATAAAATAATTCACATCCTCCTATATTTTCTCGAATCAACCATTGAATAAACGTGGTTTATTTTTTTTTATTAAATCTGACGTGGTAAATTATTATTGAAACACACAAGAGTGAGTAGAGTGAAGTTACTTACCGGTAAGTAGCTAAGCATTATCCTGCAAATATATATATATATATATATATATATATATATATTTCGGAATAAAGGGTTTAAAATAATCACGTGCCATTATTGAAACACACAAGAGTGAGTAGAGTGAAGTTACTTACCGGTAAGTAGTTAAGCATTATCCTGCAAATATATATATATATATTTAGGAATAAAGGGTTTAAAATAATCACGTGCCATGCACATCATCAACTGGCGTCCAAATCTCCCCGAAATAATTACCGGAGGTGGCTTAATTGCACATTTTTATATCTAGTAGTAATTTATATAAATAAATCTAATTAAAGAGGCTAAGTCGCACAAATTTGTGTTTTTTAGACTTTCCCCTTAATATAAAAAGAGCGACAACCCTAGAGATATTACACACTACTTGATCTTATCCGAGCGGTGATGGATTTGTGGAGGCGGGGATGAGAGAGAGTCACCCACCGCCTTTTACAGGGTGGCCGATGGCGGCTACGCTCTTTAACCACCACTTACGCCTCCCCATCTTACACTGCGATGAAGACTGCCCGCAGTCATAGCCCTCCTTAATTTCATTGATTCATCGAATCAATGAATTGGGCGATGATGGCCAAGCGGGCTATTCCCATCCAACTCAAAAAAACTCACAATTTCGATTCTTTTTGTTTGATATTTTTATTTATTATTTTTTTGATTAATACACTTCTAGTGTTTGTATAAGTTATGATGCAGATAACATTCAAATAAAAAAATCTCGGAAGCATTCTCAAAAATCAGAATGAATAGTATGTGGTTCGGTCTCAGAACTTTGTTAGAAGGGTTAGTCTCTACTTACTCTTCATTGATATGCTCTACAATCTAAGCTTCTTTTATTTATTTTGTTTTACTTTTTTTTTTTTTTTGGGGGGGGGGGGGGGGGGGGGTGTTAATGATTCAAATAACATTATGTGATGCAAAACCCCTCTCAGTGCATGATTTTATATGTAAGTAAACATCCATAAAAAAATAACAGGAAGCAAATCATCTAAGGGGGACTAGTAAACATCCATAAAAAAATAACAGGAAGCAAATCATGTAAGGGGGACTAGTAATTATATATAGATATGGATATAATTATACACACATGCCCTAACTCTATATTACAAAAAGTAAGCTTGCAGCAAATCATTCAATTGTATAACAATTAACAAGACTAACCCGTTAAGATCATAAGACCTACATATGTGTGTGTAATTATGTGGGTACTTAGAACTTTCTTTAGAGTTGATACTCGTTGATTGATTTGATCCGAAGACTACTAAGTTACCCTTCTAGGTCTTAGAACCTTCTTTAGGGTTGGTGTTATTTATACTCTTGATTGGTTTGCTCTGAAGACCACTAAGTTGTCCTGCAAGTTCGGTTTCGGTAAATTAGAGTTAGGGCAGGATGTGGTATCTGTGTATGTATGTGCATGTTATAATTATACATATTTTCTTGGTACTTTCTTAAGGGTTGGCAACTTGTATATAAATTCATGCACTCACAGTAGGGAAGTCATTTGTTGTTTAAGTTGGTTTTATACAATAACTCTATTGGGTGTTCAGAGCTTAAGTGTTTCTGTGAATTAGTCACTTATTTGTATATGTTGAATGTATGTATAAGATTTATATCAATTTAAATCTCAATATGCATAACCTTTCATAATGTCAACCATGCAATTTGCACAACATATATAAAAACCCTTGTTACCTGGTGTAGTCTACTATTCTCTTGATTAATTCTCAGGATATTGGGAGATGACAAAATTCTGTTAGGAGGATATGCAGATATGAGATTCCTGGAGTGGTTGGTTCAATTTTTTAGTTACTCTAGTTAATTCTTATGGTACATATTTACTGATTCATGGCATTGACTTCCTACGCATCTACCCCTTAATCCTGAGTACGTTGTCCCAAATTAAGGTTTTCACTACTGCTGATCTATCTGGGACTTCTTGGCCTGCATCTACCCCTTATTCCCGAGTACTGTGTTACGCTGTCCCAAATTAAGGTGTCTTCACTACTGCTGATCTATGTGGGACTTCTTGGCCTATGGTTGAATGTTATGTTTCAACTTTCAACTACTTAATGTATGCTTGAATGTTATGTTTCAACTTTCAAGGACTTAACTTATATGTAAGTAAATTAATCGCTTTCAGCTTTATTTCTATGATTAATTCAATTTGCATCATTATTCATTGTTGATCTGGATTCAAACTTTAACTGGCAATTTCACTGGAAGTATGTCAATTTTGGAATTGGTTTATGTAGATATAATTGCCAAGATATGACCTTTTTTCTGCAGATAATTACATGATACCATCTGAGTCATATGACCATGGCATGCCTTTGGATGGTCAAAGGCAGATGATCAGTTCATTGGTGGTTGAAGTTCATAACTATCTTCTCAAACAAATGCAGCCCAGAAGAGTTGCTTGCTCATTTTAGAAGACTCACACGTGCGCATGGCAAGTTTTGGCCTTCTAGAACTTTCCTTGATTTGTTTTTCAAATAGTATTGATATGCTTCAAGTTGAGTTAGGCTATGACGATGCATGTTCCTGGATTACATCCAATGAGAAATCCTCTACCTTCTTCTGGAATCCAATTTACTGTGTTTTAGATACTCATTTGAAGTCTTCTTGTTACTATGGAAGAATGAGAAGCAATTACTCTGAAAATATGTCACTGGAAGTGCAAGTTTCATATAGTTAGAAAATTTGATATCACAATGTAATGTGGAAAAGAAGTCATTTGGTTTTAAAATGCACTCTTAGCTATGCTTGGGGGAATTATTATTGGAATTCACATCTTTCAATTTGAACTAATTTTTCTTCAATGGTTCTAACCTTATGTACTAAAAATCACTCACATTATATGATTTAATAAATTGCCTATTCATAGGTTTAAAAAGGAGGTAAGGGTGTTTTAGGGATATTATAACTTAAAATAGTCATCTGCAACCCACTTCTTCTTAAAGGTCTAAGATGTCATTTTCTGACAGATAAAAGACATTAAGCCCTTCTTTGCAACATTGTTTCAAACAATAGTGGTGTTATTTGCACAAAATGTAGATATTAGGGGTGTTTTTTTTTTCAATTTGTCATGCTTTACCATTCAATGCATTCATGTAAAACAGCAGCAGAATATACACAAATAATTAATTATAATAAATAAAGATTGAAGGATAAATCTTTGCTCAAAACATATCAATAACAAATTTTTTCATTAAAAGATTTTCCGACATAAAAGAAAACAGTCTTCAATCTCCTCTTTAACAATGAATTACCCTTTAAATTCGCTGTAGGTCTGACAGAGACCCTCTTCACAAACCACACCAACCCTTCAATGGTGTGCGTGTGATTTAGCTAAATACTAAAGGCACAACAACAATCACATACACACCCAAAAGGGACAAAAAGGAGTACAAAAGATGGTCCAAACCATCCAACCAGGGCCATTTTAAAAGTGCCCATCTTGATGTAACAGTAGTCACTATATTACACACACTACTAATACACTATATCTTACATATACCATATGTAATTAGTTGAAGAGGCTAGAAAGGGCTGATAATATTAAAAGTTGTGTTTGTAAGTGACTTTTGAAATTTGTTTTGGTTAGTTTTAGATAAGCACATGAATGAGTTAGAACTCAGAACTGTCCACCAGTGAAGGTTTGGCCGAAACCCCAGTTTGTAGGAGCCGCGTTGGTGGAGGTTATGGAGCTTCCATCACTTGTTGTGACCTTGAAAGAGAGGGATTGACCATTAAGGTAGGTGTTGCTTTGCCAGTTTTGGCCCCAATTGCGAGACATTTGTTGCCAACCAGTTTTAGAGCCTTTGATGGAGACAGAGACAACATCACCAGCACCACCAACATTGGTTACGAGGACAAGATTGAAGTATGAGTGGCCATTGATTGTGAATCTGATTCCACTACTCTTCCTACACGCAACTCTGCAAGTTGAAAAATGGAACAAATAAAATTCAGATTTGAATTGAAGGATTTAACCCAGCTGAACATCGGGGCTGGTAAACAAGTCCTAGAAAAGACTCGAGCTTAACTCGTTAGTTTAATGACCGAATACAAAAAAAAATTCAAATGAACAGAGCGCAAACTGTTCATGAACAACTTGATTCGTTTGTAGCTGTATAAAAGTCGAGTTAAGAGTAGAGGGGGGGTTAAGTTGAGGCTTTTGTTGGCAAACCATGAAAAACGTTGTTAAGTATATATATTGGAGTTGGAATTTGTGAACTTTTGAGGCAGCAAAAAGAAAAGGTTTTGACTATAGTGTTTCCTAGCTGAGAGGCAATTACTATGAAAATCTTGAAAGTTGAAAATGAGTGTCTATGAGGAAGTTTTAGATGTTTAGATGATTAAAGAGCAGTATAATATAGAATTTGGGAAAATGTTGAGAGAGAGAGAGAGAGGAGAGATCTTGACTAAGGTCTTTATAGTATATAGTGAAACCTTGGGAAATTGTTACATTGGAGTTGGGTTTTAGAACTTCGAGGAGCCCAAAAGAGAGCTAGGGAGGTTATGGCCAATTGATTTACTAATTGAGAAGCACTGAAAAATATGTTGACCAGCTACTGGGAAAATATGGTGATAGAAACATAGCTACTTAGACAAAGAGGGCACATATGCTTACCTTCTATACTGAACTGGGACTATCCCTGCTTTATACTGGGCTATGTGTTGAAAAATTGGCTGAGAAAGATCAAAGTGCTTCAGAGGAGGATTGCACCACCCTCCTGCATTGTTGGGCAGAGCACTGTTTGGAGGGCAGAAGTTTGTCGCTGTAACCACGATCGACCCGGAGAGACACCACTTGCCATCATTGACGCATTTGATCTCAAAACAAGCTCCACAAGTCAGCCCACTATTGAAAAGGGCAGTACTAAGTGCAGCTGTGTTTGTCCCATAACCTTGGCTGTAGAGATTTCCATATCCACAAGCTCCTCCTATAAAAATCCAATGTTATGACAATGATTTTTAGAAAAAGAGAACAAAAAGGAAAGAGGGTTGTGGTTCTCACCCATTGTACCAGATGCATCACTGCCTCCATAGAATGTAGCATGGGCATTGGACCACTGGCCACCAATGCCATGAACTCTTTTCAACATGGCTAGAGAAAGTACCAAGAAAAAACCAAGAAAATCCATTTCCTACAGATCAAAGAAAACCATTTTGAGAAATCAATGATTCAATTCAAAGGTCGATAGAGTAACAAAATCACAAGAAAGCTGGGCAGTGAAGCGTAAAAGAGAATCAAAGAGTTTCTACTTACAGTGGCTGAAGTCTGACCCTCTGACACTAACTTGGACTAGAGCAGAGGAAAAGAAGGTAAGGAAGACATGGGGGAATGAGACTGTATTTATAGAAGTGAAGTGAGTGGAGGTATGGAGGTACAATTAAATAAATGACTGAGATTTGGACTTCAGAAAAGTCATTAAGTCACCATCTTATAACTTGTAAAATGTTCAAGAAAGCATAACGTCACATGCTTTTGAAAATTAAATTAAAGACGAGCCAAAAACAATAACCACGAAACTAAACATATAATATGAAAAAGAAAAAAAATTCAAATTAGGTCTTAGCTCATCACTTAGCTCAGCCACAAAGCCTCACCCTTCAGCTAGACTTCTTATTCTGTTTAGAATTGCAGAATATGTTCTGTTAAATTATATATTTAAAAATTTAAAAAAGTCATAAGCATAAGGTCTCAAAAATGTTAGAATAAGCATTTATCAAGAAGACCTTATTGTAGTATTGTCATCAACAAAGCACATTCTTGTGCTGCAATAAGAATAGAATCAGATAGGGTCTTCGTCAACTGCAATATATACCAGAGTGCATTGAACATCTAATTCTGGTGTACTTTTACTAACAATCAATATAACAAATTTATGGGTACTTGGTCAATTAGGGTAAACAAAATTAATCACCACACTACCCTGCTGGATCTCATCGGTCCGAGGGATTGACTATTTGAGCAAGCAGCATATTTTAGTGTTTATGAAGGAAAGAATTTAATGCAATCATCTTAAATGATTTCGTAGGAGATAGTTTAATGCAACCATTGTAGAACAAACACTAGGAATTTGATGCCCAGACCATGCACATGGGATGGTGGTGGAACAAATAGCATTGACATTTAGTACCAAATGGCAGTCCACTTGGGAATTCATTCTCTCTCTCTCTCTCTATATATATATATATATTATACATTAGTGAAAGAACAATCCCCATTAAGAAACTAGATTAACAAGCAAGCTTCTCTGCAGAAAATTCATGATCTGGAAAAAAATTATGATCCGATGGAAGTGCTACGCATGTGGCAAACCGACCACTTACGAAAAGATTTATGATCATGTACTAACATCTTTGCATCAATCTAATTTCGTTTTTTTTTTTTTTTTTGATCTTTCTTTTCTTTTCTTTTTATCAATCTTAGCTGTGTCCACCTGACCATTCTTTATAATAACATGCTGCAACCCCTCTAAAGAGGGGCATAGTTTCTTATCTTTACAGCTTATCTGAACTGGGATAACAAGAGGAGTAATTATTAAGTTGATTAGTTCAGTGAGCATAATAATGAATTGTAAAGATGCTATGACCTTGTGAATATATTCTTTTTAGATTACTGGAATTATCTAAATGGTTTGTTTTTGTGCTTTGAACTGATTAATTACTTAAATTTCCTAAAAAATTGCACTACCAATATTGTGAGAATTCTATATTACCTACTTTTTTGATTCATCAATGGACATGAATATTCTTCTGGACACTCCAAAAGTTTCAACAGGTTCTGAGGCTCAGATACTTGAATTTAGAACAACTATTGCCAATAATTAAACTGTCAGGTATGCTTCTCTCATTTGATGACATTAAAGTTCTTTTTTATGCTTTTGCTTTGTTCATCTTCTTTTTTTCTTTCTGAGTATTGGATAAGGTTTTCTGTTGGGTAGACTATATTTAATTTCATATTAATCTTGAATTATATAAAAAAATACTAAAGATAATGTCAAAAAGACAGAAAAAAAAAAGAAAAAAAGAAAAAAAGAAAAAAGCCAAACAGACGCTATATTTGTGATATCAACTAGTATGAGTATGACAAATTGCTAAGCCACAAAACTGGTTGTTGCACTGAAGATTATAACCGCTCAACTTCGACCCAATGCACTATCTAATTATTTATTGGTTAGGTTGCTTCATGTCCAAAAATGTAACTTCATTTTATTTTTTTGTCCACAATGGTGGCGTCAGATCTCTTAGAGCAACTCATAATCTGTTATGGGACATATGCAATCCTCCGTCCCACTTGCACCGAACAATTATCGAAAAATTCTCAGGATTTTTAAGTGTTGAAAAGCCTATGCACAGAAAAGATTTTAAGTTTGGGATTTTTAATCATCAAAACTTAGAAAGCTGTAAGGATTTTATGCTTTTTGATCATTAATTTATTTGGTTCCAACAATATTCAGAACATAAAAGCTCCCTTTTGGCCTCAAAGAAAGTGATAACCCACAAAAGAACTGTGGTGTAAAAGAAGTCATATTACAATTGAAAGCAATGCTCAACTCTAAAATAACAAGTTGCACATGGGATCACATGGCCAGTTGTGAATAGTTATCCTATTGCAACAGGATAAAAAAGAAAAAGCGTATTTGCCTAAGTGAATAGCCTCTGTGCATTCAATTTGCCTCTACAATATATTTATCCTAGATACAAAACTCGTCATGATTGTTGTGAATCATGAAGAAATAGTAGAACCACATGCATGCTTGTAGCAACCATTAGCTTTGCAGTACCGACTGCAGTATCGTGTAAAGTCACTGTGGACTCAAACGAATATCGGTGTTAATTGGCTAAGCTAACCGTATCGAACTTTTGAAAAAGAGTTATAAACCGGCCGATATAGCAAATCATGCCACCAGTTCAAATTATGGGATCCGCGAATACAGCGAATCATGCCACCCGCTCAAATTATGGGAAGCTCTTGGTATCGGCTACGGTATCGTTCACGGTCACTGTGGACTCGATCGAATATCGATGTAAATTGACTGAACTAATCAGTTCATAGAGATATGTAACCGTTTCGAACTCTTAAAATAGAGTTATGAACCGACCGATACAGCGAACCATGCCACTAGCTCAAATTATGGGATCCGTCAATACAGCTAACCATGCCACCAACTCAAATTATGGAAAGCTCTTGCATTAGCCACATGAGAGAGTTGGGGTCAGCATGCTTATTTTTTTGCCTTGGGCACATCACCACATGAACAAATTATGCAATAATGGGAATCCTAGAAATAGTGGCATGCATGCATTAAAATGGATATGCACCACAGAAGTAGCATATATACAGGCGAGTCTCATTTATAACATCAAGTTTGAGAGTGCAAAGCGCATAAGTGAGCGTAAGAGAGTACCAAAGTGATTAAGTGCGTCGAGTGTTGACACAAGCGAGTGTGGGAATTAGACTAAGCACGTCTCGTCACACAATGGTGGCTAGAGTACACAGTAAGAAAATTCTATTACAAAGTTTTATGATCGAGGGTTTTCATTGAATTAGTTCATCAAATATCAAATAGATTAGGACCATCTAATAATTTTTCAAACCTTCTAGATCCGTGACAATGAGCAACACATATATTCCGAGTGCACCACGTAGCTCAGCTCTCAGCAAAGAGGGGAATCAGGTCATCTTTCAAGAGGATGGCAAGCAATATAAAAGGGAATCAGCTACGGGGGAATCAAGTCAGCTCTTCAATAGGATGGCAAGCATATATAAATATTGTTGTCCCTTTCTATTTATTTATTTATTTTTTTTTTTGGGCAAAGCAAACAGAAGTTTGAACTGGAACTCCAAAAGCAACAGTGGAAGACTCTAGAATTAAGAGTTATTGGATGTGGAGGAATTTTTTTATTTTTATTTTTATGTACCATCAATTTTGATAAATGAGATTATTATAAATTTGTTTGTTTCGACGTAAAATATTAAAATATATTTTTTCTTTTCTCTTTTTCTGTGTTTGCCAAAAATTTACGTCGAGGTTGAGGTCGAGTCCATCGAGCGAGATACACATTGGATGTGGAGGAATTTATTTTTTTATTTTTATGTACCATCAATTTTGATAAATGAGATTATTATAAATTTGTTTGTTTCGACGTAAAATATTAAATTTTATTTTTTATTTTTTCTTTTTCTGTGTTTGCCAAAAATTTATGTTGAGGTTGAGGTCGAGTCATCTAGCGAAGCACGTAAAATAACTTGTCGAAAATTGATAGATAAGTTATTTTTGTTAAATTTTAATATTTTTTTATTTCGTAAATATTTTATTACAACCAAATACCAGAAAATAAAAAAAAAATTCTGAAAAATATTTTAATGGAGCAATGATAATATTAATTATGGGTATTGGCCTGTACCAAAATAGAATTTTAGAAAAAAAAAAAAAAAAAAAAAAAAAAAACTTAATGATAACATTAATTAAGGGAATTCGTGAGAGCCAAAATAAAATTTTAGAACAAAAAGATAGATGGTTGTTTTCCGCTTTCAGTTTACAATTAGTTCCTATAAATTCAATTTAGGGTAAATTACACCTAGACCCCTTGAGGTTAGGTCATATTTCAGCCAGATGAAGATTTTGGTTTTAACTTTCACTTACACCCCAATTTACTTTTTGACTTCTGATACATGTGAATTGACCATTTTACCCTCAATTTTTTAATACAATATATATATATATATATATATATATATATATATAATCTTAAATGACAAAAAACCCATATTATATATATATGTGTGGGTGTATATATATATATATTCAAAACCTATATATATATATATGTCACCTATATATATATATCTGTGGGTGTATATATATATATATATATATATATATATTTAACACCGGCAGCTCCCACCATTAACAACACCTCCATCACCACCAACGTCCTACCCTAACACCTGCACCACCAACCCACCCAAAACCAAACTACACCCCCACCCAACACCTCATCACCACCACCCACCTAAAACCAAACCCAAAAATACACAAAATCCCATCCCATCCATTGCCGAAATGGACGTCGATGACAGAATCGAGGGCGAAGTCGATTGTTGAAGACGACGTTGAAGAGCAAGTTGATATCGGCGGCGGGTGTCGGATTACAACCTCCACAGTGGCCCAATCAATATATCTCGGCAGTGAGACATCGGATTACAAGCTTACAGCCTCGACGACATCGTAATCGGCGGCAAAAATCCTCATCTCTTGCTCCGGCGGGAGGGTTTGTGAGAAGGGAGAAAATTAATGAGGTAGCTACAGTCGCGTATCTGTGTGGAGAGAGGTAGCTACAGTCGCGGCGGCGGTGAAAGAGGTCGTGGTGGAGGTGGTCGCTATGGCGGCAGGAGAGACGATGGGATCAATTCGCCGATGACGACGATTTGTCAAGTCAAACGGCGACGACAGTGGAGAAGACGGCAATGATGTCGAAGCCTCCGACGGCGTTGAATCCTTGTCTTCTTTCTTCGATTTAGGGTTTCTTTCCCACTTTCCACCAAATCACACACACACATATATATCACCCACACCATATACCACCCCCGCCGGCCCGCCGCATCACAGCTCCACAACCCACAGCTACATCCGATGTCGTCATCGCTGATTGCTCTGACTAGACGCCCGTTGTTGCTTTGTCGTCCCTTGGGAACACGCCGATATGAACTGAGGTCGCCGGAATTGAGTTTTGTTTCGCCGGAACTGGGTCAGTGTGTATTTGCGTATCTGTTGTGAGGGTTTGTGAGAAGGGAGAGAGAAAGGGGAAAAAGAGAGGTAAAGAGAGAAAGGAAGGTTCACCGGGGGTAGGGGTTATGGGTAGTTTGGTCACAAATATGGGGCCAAAGGGTAGTATAGTCTTTTAACACTTCAAAAGTCCTAAAATTCATATTTGGGGTGCAAGTGAAATGTTAAATCACTAATTCATATACAAGTGAAATCTAAAACCAAAATGTTCATATAAGTGTAATATGACCTAACCACAGGGGGTCTAGTTGTAATTTACCCTTCAATTTATGTAAATGGAAGGCACATTTATTACAAGAGTTCATATATGAATCCAAATGGAATCAGACTTTACATACAAAATTCATATCTTAGTAAACAATAGGATCAAATTAAATCATAGATCAAACTTAGCACGATAGATTTCATTTTTTCAAAATGAAACAGAAGAAAAAATGTTATTTACAGAAAAACTTTGACAAAGCCCTTCTACAATTTTCAATTAATAGTTAAATGGATTAGAGAGAGTACTTTTTTAAAGTTCAATCAGTGGTAAGGAATGTCACTTGAACAATGAATTAATGGTTAGTATTGAGTCTATTGGCCATCAGATTGGTATATATTTTGTACAAATCAATTCATTTATATTTATATTTATATTTTACAATTACATGAGCACTGCCAATATTAATACTTATTATCACTTTAGTTTTTTGTTTTCTTTTCGGGTGGTCAGACATGGAAAACGATGTTACACGTCACATGAAGAGGGATCGGAATCGAAAACGAATTCAAGAGCAAGAGCACGAAAGCGACAAAATTTAAATCACATGTAATAAAAACGGGAGTGAGAGCAGGCTAAACGTGAGAACAAAAACGCGCTCGGAATGTGACAGCGACACCAATTACGAAAGATTGTGTGACTTACACCTATGTATCACTTTTTTATATATTTAATATTTAATATATTAAAAATATTTATTTAATTGTTGTTTGTGTTTTCTTCAGCATCTATTTTTCCAAACCACTCAAAAACATTTTTACTTTTAAATGGAACATTTTTTTAACAAATTTAAATTAACATAAATATAAAGACATTAAATATTTTCTCACAAATAATTAAATAAAAAAATACATTATTTTTTCATAATTAAATAAATAAAATAGAAGAAAAGGAAAAAAAAAAGAAAAATAAAATAAAAGGAAGTAGCCGTAGGTTTTTATTTGAAAACCAAGCAGTTGAGTTTTTCATTACAAAATTAGCCTTGCGTTTTTCAATTACGGAAACGAAACAAAGCAAAAGGGCTGGTTTGGGCCCACAATAACCGGCAATGAAGCTGTTACCTGTAGTCATCGGCAAAATGGGCTGACCCACCATACCGATAGGCCTTAAAATTTCAAAAATCTGAATCCAATAAGCCCAGCAGACGGAAGCAATTCTGATTGTCCTCCTATATTGGAATTGAAGGCTTTTTCATTCTACCAAACGGGAGCACATGTAATCCATTTAACTACTGTATTGGTTAAAAATTGTAGAAGTGCTTTGACAAAGTTTTTCGTAAATAACATTTTTTCTTTCTTTTGTTACATTTGGAAAATATTAAATCAACTGTGCTAAGTTTAAGATCAATGATTTAATTTGATCCAAGTTTAAATAATTGTTCAGTTAGATATGAATTTCGTATGTAAAGTCTGACTCCATTTGGATTCATATATGAACTCTTATAATGAATGTGTCTTCCATTTACATAAATTGAATTTATAAGAATTAATTGCAAACTGGAAAACAACAGCTTAAATCTATCCTTTTGTTCTAAAATTCTATTTTGGCTCTGGCCAATTCCCATAATTAATATTATCATTAAGCTTTCTTTAATCTACCTTTTTGTTATAAAATTCTATCTTGGTTCTGGCCAATTCCAATAATTAATATTATCATTAAGATTATTTATTTATTTTTAAATTCCTTATAGTAATATCATGGATAGTAGATTAAAAAAAATGTCCTCTACATCCAATGATTCCAAAGTCTTAGTTTCAGTTCAGACTTCTGTTTGCTTTGCCAATTTTTATTTTTATTATTATTATTTTTTTAAAAGAAAATAATACGACAACAATATTTACATGTTTGTCATCCCTGACTTGATTTCCCTGTAACTGATTCCCTGCTGTTACGTAATGATATCCTCTCTGTAACTGATTCTCTGCAGAATACATGATGTTCTCAGTAACTGATTCTTTCCAAGTTACATGATGATACTATCCGTAACTGATTCTCTACAAGTTACATGATAATACTATTTATAACTGATTCTTAGACAGAGTTACGTGATTCTTACTTTCTTGAGTGACGTTGTGAAACATGAACAACTGTAACTTATGTGGAATTACATGATAATATCATTGTAAACAAAGTTACATGATGATTAACTGATTCCCTTTTAAGCAGAATTACTTGAGTGAAACGTTCTGAAAACATAATTTAAGTGAGGTTGTTTTATATATATATTATTAATTTTAAATTGATTCCATAAAGTTAGTGAGACATTTATATTAATTTTATATTATTAATTTAAAATTGATTCTGTTAATTTTTTTTTTTTGGAAGGTAATTGATTCTGTAAATTGTGTTGCGCTGTTGTCACAAGCCAAATATGTAAAATGCTTCCCTGTTACAAAATACAAATACGTATCACAGGCCATTCTACCCTAAACTCGAAAGTCCCTACATTTAAAAAAGAGCAGTCACGTTCTCAGAGCATCATGGGCCGCCTCATTATAACGTAGAGACCCGTTAGAGCTCAGCACCACTACACTAATAAACAACTGTGACATCTTCAAAAATTGTCAAGGAAATTTTTGTATAAAATTTGTTTGGTTTAGTTTTTCAAAAATATTTTTATGTTATTTTTAGAGAATTAAAATTTTAAAAATTAAGCAGATTTTTGTTTGGCTACAATTTTTAAAAATCCAAGCAGAAAAAGAATTTTTATTTTTATTTTTGAATGGTTGAAAATTGTTTTCAGAAAGCTGAATCGAATGTTTCATTAAACTTGTCTTTCAAACACGATAGTAATTCCGATTGGACTCCCATAATGATCCATTGTCACTAATTCACCACAGCATTCCTTAAATCCTTAGTAATGGAATTGAAGGTTACATTGAATTTTAATTTCATTCTCCTTGAATCTCAATAATAGTATGTTCCTCCCATTTTCTTCCATTAAAAATTCATTCGTTGCCCAATATAAACAAAAAAATTGTTTCATCTTCCTCACCACACACTGCACATGTCACATCCTGAACAGCACTCCTTTCCTTTCATATGTGTATGTGTGTGTATTTATTGATGGGTGTTTTGGGCTGAAGGAATAAATCAAAAGCATTATTTTTACTAATAATTAAGGTCTGAATTCGGGTTGAACTTTTAAAAGTATTCAGTCTAACTATTAATTGAAAATTGTAGAAGTGCTTTGACAATTTTTTTGTAAATAACATTTTTTCTTCGGTTACATTTGGAAAATATGAAATCTACTTTGCTAAGTCTAAGATCTATGATTTAATCTGATCCATGTTTACATGATTGTTTAGTTTGATATGAATTTCGTATGTAAAGTCTGATTCCATTTGGATTCATATATGAACTCTTATAATGAATGTGTCTTCCATTTACATAAATTGAATTCGTAAGAATTAATTGTAAACTGGAAGCGAAAACAACTTAAATCTATCTTATTGTTCTAAAATTATATTTTGCCTCTGGCCAATTCCCATAATTAATATTATCATTAATCTTTTTTTTTAATCTATCCTTTTGTTCTAAAATTCTATCTTGGTTCTGGTCAATTCCAATAATTAATATTATCATTAAGGGTTTTTTTTTTTTATTTTTTTATTTTAGTAATGGTATATTAAAACAAATGTCCTACACATCCAATAATTTAGAACTCTTGATTCCAGAGTCCTAGTTTCAGTTCAAACTGTTTGCTTTGCCAAAATTTTTTTAATAAAAAAATAGCCCAACAATATTTATATGATTGTCATCCTTAACTAATTTTCTACAGGCTAGATGATACTCTGTAACTGATTCTTTGCAGGCTACGTGATGATATTGTCTGTAACTGATTTTCTGCAAGTTACATAATGATACTGTCTGTAACTGATTAATTCCTTGCAGAAAGCTTGAAACAGAAACAATTGTAAGTGTGTAACGGATTCTACTCTAACTGATAAAGTTACATGATGATATTGTTTGTTGAAAACATGAAACAACTCTAACTAATATTTTGTAGACAGAGTTACATGACGATACTGTCTGTTGAGTGAGGTCAGAATTATGAAAATATGAAACAATAGTAATTGATTCTAGGCGGACTTACATGATGATATTGTCTATTGAATAAGTATCAATTGACTCGACAATCATGAAAGGATTGTGAAAATATGAAACCACCTCACTTGAATTCTAAAAATATGTTCTGAAAATATGAAACCAACCTCACTTGAATTATAAAAACATATTCGGAAAACATGAAACTTCTTCAATAATATTTAATATGTATATTATTAATTTTAAATTGATTCTTTAAGTTGCTGAGACATTATAATTCTGTTAAAATTATTTTAAAATTGATCCAATTAATTGTGTTGATGGTTGTGACGTTGTCACATGCCTAGAGTTTCACAACAACGCTCACACTCAAATAACTCAAATTGTTAGAGTTGATTGGTTACAAATAACTCAATCACCTGTAAATAGGCTTACTAACTATATTCTGAATATTTTAGAGTCTACAAAATTCTATGTGCTTCTACTCCATACAAGAATGTACAACATCTCTATTATTCTAAAAGTTTTTCCACAACTCTCTCTACTATTCTTTTGTCATTCACTCTTCTGCATGAGGTTAACTTACTCGAATAGTACACCTTGTCTCACCAATACGATTGACTGTAAATGAATTAAATTGAGCTGAGTTTTAGTTTGACTTGTCTATTTGTGAGTTGAACTTTCAAAAAGTTAAGTTCAAACTCAATAATTAATTTTAAAAAAATGAGTCTCGACATTTAATTAAGAAAATTAACTTTAATATTGTATTTGTGTTTGGTTGGGATTGGTTTGAGCTCATGTTTAAGAACGGGTTGTCACGTTCATAAACTTATACAAGATTATATAAGTTTACAAACTTATATTTATGAATTTGTTCAAAAGTTTATGTTCGTTAACATATACGACTCAGTTTAGTGTTCATATATTGACCATTTGACTCATTTATTAAATAAAGTTAAAATTGAATTTGTTTACTTGATGAAAGAGTACTACAATTTTTGGAAAATATATTATCTACCTTACACTTTAATTTATTGTCATTCTTATAATTACAAAATAAAATAGAATCAACATTATGAGAAATTATACAATACTCCAAGATACCAAGTCATTACATGGACATGGTACCCCAAACCAATAAACTCCCGCTAAATCCCAGTTTCTCGTGTCACTGGGAACAAAAAAAAAAAAAAAAAAAAAAAAAAAAAAAAAACAGAATGAACATTTTCTTATGTCTTTTGAAACTCTATTACCACATCATTACCGTAATGACCTAGAAATGGCATGCCAAATCCCATTCATTACAAGAGTTCATAAATGAATCCAATTTCCAAATGGATATGAACTATATTGAATTTATAAAAATGAAATCTATCGTGCTAAGTTTAAGATCTATGATTTAATTTGATCCAAGTTTATTGATTGTTTAGTTAGTTATGAATTTCGTATGGAAAGTCCGACTCCATTTGGATTCATATATGACCTCTTATAATGAATGTGTCTTCCATTTACATGTATTGAATGTATAAGAATTAATTGCAAACTGGAAAACAACAGCTTAAATTTATCCTTTTGTTTTAAAATTCTATTTTGGCCCTGGCCAATTCCCATAATTAATATTATCATTAAGCCTTTTTTTTTTTTTTTTTTTAATCTATCCTTTTGTTCTAAAATTCTATCTTTGTTCTGGTCAATTCCAATAATTAATATTATCTTCTTCTTTTTTTTAATTCTTTATAGTAATCTCATGGATAGTATATATTAAAGATAATGTCCTATACGTCCAATAATTTAGAACACTTGATCCCAGAGTCCTAGTTTCAGTTCAAACTGTTTGCTTCGCCATTTTATTTATTTATTTTTAATAAAAAAAAACACCGCAACAATATTTATATGTTTGTCATTCCTGACTTGATTCCCTGGAGCTACGTGATGATACTTTGTAACTAATTTTCTATAGGCAATATGATCATACACGGTAACTGATTCTCTGCACGCTACGTGATGATACTGTCTGTAACTGATTCTCTGCAGGTTATATAATGATACTGTCTGTAACTGTTTCCTTACAGGTAGAGTTACATGATGATACTCTTGTGAAAGGTCAATTGAAATTCTAAAAGTATGAAACAATTGTAAGTCTGTAAACTTATAGAGTTACATAATGATACTGTTTGTTGAAATTATGAAATAACTCTAATTGATAGAATTAGATGATGATATTGTTTGTTGAAAATATGAAATAACTCTAACTGATAGACTTACTTTGTTGAGTGACGTCAATTGACTCCACCTCAATTCTCAGAAAATATGAAACAATTGATTTCCTGTAGACAGAGTTACATGATTATATTGTTTGGTGAGTCACATTTGAATTATAAAAATATGAAACAATTGTAACTGATTCAAGACAGGGTTACAGGATTATATCGTTTGGTGAGTTACATGATTATAACTGATTTTGTGTGCTTCTACTCCTTCCAAGAATGTACAACATCTCTATCATTGTAGAAGTTTTTCCACAACTCTCTCTAATGTTTTTACGTTATTCACGCATCTGCATGACGTAACCTACCTCTATAATTAGGCCAGGGTGTGACACCTTGTCCCTCGAGTGACTGCAAATGAATTGAATCGTGCACATTGTCTTAACAACACTAGTGACTGCAAATGAATTGAATCAAGCTAAGTTTTAGTCTGACTTGTCTATTAGTGAGCTGAAGCTTAACTTATTTCGTTACTAATTCAAAAAGTTAAGTTTAAACTCAATTTATTATTATTTTAAAAAATGAGTTCAGTTCGACATTTAATAAAGAAAGTTAGCTTTGATATTGTATTCGTGTTTGGTTGGACTTAGTTTGAGCTCATGTTTATATTTAAGTTATTTCGTTGATGAATTTATACGAGACTATATAAATCTACTAACCAATATGTTCAAATATTTATATTCGTACACATTTATTAAATAAAGTTAAAATTTCGTTTGTTTACTTAATGAAAGAGTTTGGACTGAGCTTTGCAAAAAATACTAAAAATTTTGTAAAATATATTATCAACCTTAAACTTTAATTTTTTGTCATTCCTATAATTGCAAAATAAAATAGAATCAACATTAGGAGAAATTATCCACTACCAAGTCCATTTACACAGACATGGTACGACAGAGCAATAGACTCCCGCCAAATCCCAATCAGTTTCTCGTGTCACTGGGAAAAGAAAAAAAAGAAAAAAATAGAATGAACATTTTCTTATGTCTATTAAAACTCTATTACCACATCATTACCGTAATGACCTAGAAATGGCGTGCCAATTCCCAGTTTCTCGTGGGAAAATGATCCGGACTCTGTCACAACCTTTTTTCTTTGGCATACTAGAATGAACAATCAGAGTTGAATTCAAATCAATGAGTATGTTTTGTTACCCTCACTCAACTCTAGTATTATGTAATATTAGGGTTTAAGTCAACCTAAATATATATTTTTTGTCTTGTGAAATTAGGGGAGAGAGAAGGAAACAGGACGAAGAAATCAAAGGAGAAAAAAGAGGCTTCGATAAGAATTTTCCTTGCACATATCAAGGTGAATTTTCTTTTGAAGCGTAATATAGAATTTTTGAATATTGAATGAGAATTTATCTATATTTCTGTCTGTGTGTGTGAGTAATTTACATATTAAATTGGGCATAAATCGAGAAGATTTCAAGAAGCTGAATTAAGGTTTCAATTTCCATGACAAACACTGTAGGATCCTCACTTCAATTTCTTGTAATCACGAATTAGGCAATAGATTTCTAATTAAATTATATAAACTGTATTGTATTGTATTAGTGTACTCTAATAGAGTTTAATTTCAAGTATATATTAATTAAACAAAAATATAAGAGAATTATGAATGAGAAACACTGGTAAAAAAATTAGGTTTAGTTCTTCTTCTTCTTCTTAACATTTTAAGAGTTATGTGGTTTTAGGGTTATACATAGAAATAGAAGTATTAATGTTTTTTTATATAGTTGTTGACTAATCCTGTCTTTGACTTGTGACCATGACAAGTGTAAAAGGGTTTTTTGTTTTTTGTTTTTTTTTTTTTTTCAAATAAAGAGTTACTAGAGAGTTCTCTGTGGGGTTCTGAGTTATACTGAGACACCAACTTTCCTTTTTTAATAAATGAAAAGAAGTTATATACTGGATAGTGACCTATGTTACATGGACAAGTACCCGTGTCGAATACATATTATTTGGACATGAGAATAGGATATGTGTCCGACACTTTTGGGTAAGCATGTACTTAAAAAGAATATCTAATCATTTAATTATATTATATTATTACTTTAACTGAGTTAAATGCTTATATTGAACACTATATTAGATAAAAATATTACTTTACTCTAGAAAATAAAATAAATAATTAAATAAAATGAATATTTAGCGGTGCCTATTTGTCCTTATGTTTAGAGATATGACACATCCGACGCATGGATATATACCCATGTCCGACACACATACCCGAGTCGAGCTAACATAGATGGTGACTTTATGACATTACCTTCAAATTTTGATCTGATATCCCAAAAGGCACCTTTTCTCTTGGTAAAATTCAGTTAACTCTACACATTGATAATACTATAAATGGCCTTATAAGATATCAATTTCTGTGACCAAGGTTAATCTTGAAGAAACTGCAAAATAAGCACTACTTCACCTAGTTTTTTCCCCTGTAAGTTATATTGGATTCTTGTTCTATTGTTGTTGTTGTGTGTATGTGTGTGAGAGTGAGAGAGAGAGTCAGAAACTGAATCATTTGAAATCTTCCATGAAAAGGACTGTGTTCTTTACACTTTTCTTGAAATCATCAAACTTAATTTGCTCTTGTTTTTCTCTTTAGGTTGTCCAAAGTTTATCCTGAAAGAAGCAAGAGCACAAGAAAAGAAGCAATATGAGCCACTGAAATAAGATAAACTCTAGAAGATTATCACTCATTAGAACATAGAACAAACAAATATGAAAAAGATAAGCTGAGCCATAAGATATCTATTCCTCACATGGCTGTATACTAAAGAAAATGCCTATTCCTGCCTTAAAAGTGCATTTTAGCCAACTTTTACTCTTAGATTTATAATTAAGACACATAATATGCTTGTTGTGTTCTAGAAATGTGAGCATAATTTTTTCATCCTACAACATAATTAAGAAGGGCCCGCTTGCATTTATTGCTTTTGGCCTGTTGTTAATTCAAGACAAAGCTGATATGGCCTTCCTTGCCAAAAAAAAAAAAAACCACGAGTTCCATCAGATCTTCTTAATGAAAAATATTAACTTAGCTAATTTCACATTTCTGCTTTTTTATATAGTATTTTTCTTCTCCTGTCTCTCTAAAGAATCACAAAAGCACCACCATTTGTGATGGGAGCTGCTAAAAGTACTGTCAGCAAGAAAAGAGTTCTTGGTTGTTTGTACCTTTTTTTCTTCTATATGAATAAATTTATCTTGCTTATCACAAAAAGAAAAAGAACAAAAAAAGAAAAAGGTTGTTATATCATTTTTTTTTTACTTTTGGGGGTCTGATTTTAGTATATTTATCATAGTGGCCATGTATCACATGGATGTAAGAGACAATAATTTCTTAGGGAACAGATATATGGGAGTAAGTGTCAAGTGCTAAGAATTCTCAAGATGCCTGTAAAACTCCAGAAAAGCCCATATGACCAACCTTTTCCCTCTTTTGAATATAGGAAAATATATCATTAATGAATACCTCTGCTCCTCTTATTTATGATCAATTATTATAAGGAATTAGTTCTAAGATATATATACTCCACTTGTATTATTTAGATAGTATTATCTCATATATGTAAGACTAGCCTCTCACTTTTTCCCCTTCCCACACCACTACCACCACAAAAACACATAGGGACCCTTTTGCAATATTTCCATGATAATTCCTTTTCTCTAGTAGAATTATAGACATGATATTTATGTATCTAATTAATGTATCCACAATAACTTTGTAATATTATGGTCCATTGTTATTTCTATATATTTGTTAAATGAACACCTCTACTCTTATTTTTTGCATTTCTCTTTTTTTCCATCTACTTGCACAATCCCTTTCCATTCTCAGCCTTTCCCTTCTTGATTTTGATTGACTTCTTTGGCTCACTGTTTTTTCTGATACTACAGTAGTCATCAGAGACAATGAGTGAGACCCACTTAAAGATAAGGTGCAGATGGGGTTAGGGTTTGCACATTTCACCCTATTATAAAAATCGAATAACATTAAGCGCTCAAGAATAGTGTTCTTTCAATCTCCTAATAAACTAATTTTCACACTTTACTTTATCATCATCGTGATTCTTGCCTTTCTCCCAAAGGAATAGGGTTGGCGTCACTTTAATTCATAAAGCTGTTTAATTATCTTAAAATTCATGTGAATGTGTGTGTATACTTACCCAAAATAGATGTGTTTGAGATAGACAGAGACCCTTGGAAAAGGTGGAGACAGTAATCTTTTTTCTTTTTGGAAATCAAGGGACATGGGGCATTGAGAGGAGGAAAAAGGAATCCAAACTACACTTTGCATTGAGTGCTAAAGCAAGGGGCCAATGTCCAACATTACCAGCCTTGATCCACGAGTTCCTCACTTCCCAAGATCAAACGTTTTTCTACCTCTTTTTATTGCCACTTTTTACTGCAACTGTGCTGTCCCCAAACCTTTTCTTTTTTATTTATTTTTTCTCTTTTTTTCATTTTTACTTCAGTTTTTGTGTCAGAAGGCAGATTTGACATAACAATAAAGTTACTCTATTATGACCCGGAGGTCACGGGCTCGAAGTATGAAAGCAGCCTCTCCCCCACATGTTGATGTAAGACTGCGTATATCTAATTCTCCCCAAATCCCGCAATGGCGAAGTCTTCGTACACTGTTCTAGCCCTTTTTTATTAATTTTTTTTTTGTTTTGGGTACTCCTTAGACCTTTTTCCTCTCATTATTCCACATAATAAATTACTGCACATAATAATTTACTGCTTTACACATCATACACTACCAGAATATTCCCATAACCCATGACCTATCCATCACCACTGATCCAATGTTTTACAAGATGTCTAATAACATTGTTACTCTCTGTGCATTAATTGACTTGATTCTCTTGCAGTCTTTGTTTACAGTTCTCGAGAGTTCTAGTTTTCAAGGAGAATATGGATCCTAGTTTTTTGTTCACACACACACACATACTGGTTTTGTTATGCATTAACTTAACCGTCAAATTTATTATCACAGAGCTAGATGGCTTAGCACTCTAATTTAACACACTGAGAATTAATGTTAGTCTCAATGGACCTAATCTTCATTTCTTAGCAGCAGTACTTTTCATATAGAAAGAGAGAGAGACAGAGAGAGAAAGAACCTTATCACTTACTCTATTCTACTGGGCCAAAAGCAATATCCCTGTAAGAGCTATTGTCATCACCTCGATTGAAGATAATGCATAAATTTGCACTATTTCACTAATAATATACTATTTATCATTATTTGATTACTACATCTCCTCAGTCAATTCTATATAAAGCCTATCAACCTATCCTCCTCTTCACATCCACTATATTGCCTTTAGCCATTCATTAAATACCTAGTCTCTAGATCTCTTTCTTGTCCTCCATAGCTAGCTCTTTTCATTCCTAGCTACCTAATTCTAGCTCCTGATATCCTTACAAGGATGCACCACTAGTTCTTGAATATCTTCTCACTTGTGGCCTTGCATGAAGGTTCAGATTGTAGAGGGTGCAGCCAAGGATGACTTGCCGACGTTTGTATAGCTTCAGCTTCTTTCTCAGAAGGCAGATTGCTGATATTAAGTTCGGCAAGTTGTCTTTGGCTACACCCTTCATTCTGCTCCTAATGCTAGGCTTTTGGTGATGACATCTGCATGGAGCTTCAATCAAGAATTTGATGCCCTTTTCAGCATAAGTTAATTTACACTTCCTTTTGCTTATGAATCATATAGCTATATCATCATATCTTACTTAATTTTATATGTATTTCACTGCATTTTCTAATACAAAAATATGGTTCTCTCTCTCTCTCTCTCACACACACACACACACACACAACGTGCGCCTAACCTGTCATCTCATAGCCTCTTTGGCTTAGGAGTTGGCTTGTGTGGTCAACCCTTAAGTCTAGGGTTCGAGGATTGGTAGAGAGAAGAGAGGAAAATGTGCACCTAGTTTTATTTATGTTGGAACTTCCATGTCCTCCCAAATGTGCACCTAGTTTTACTGAAATGCATTTTCAACTCATATTCAAATCTGCTCTCTCCAAAAACCAAGATAATAAATTGAATTTTCTTTCAGCAGTCATTGGATTGAATCCCTCTAATTTCTTGCTTTAGAATTTAGATGCATTATTCAAATAATGTCAATGTTTTAATTATCCTTCTCTTCTCCTTCTTGGATTGCATGAATCTTCTTTATATTCACATTGATCACATGTTGATTAATTGTTCTTTTGTAGATACTAAATCTTCAAATTCAAGCGCTTTTCAGTATCACTCTTCCATGGAGGAGTTGCTAGTGTGTTCGTCCATTCGGGACAGAAATTTAAGAAAAGGAACATTAATTAGAATCGCCCACCAGATCTGTAAGGTGTTTATATGAATGTTAGCTGACGAACGAAGCAGTTTTGCAGTTAAGAGTCATTTTATGTTTATAATCAGAAAATGGTTTTGTAATGAATTTTTAGAATGTGGTCATGAAAAGATCTTTCTGTATGATGTTTACTTACCCATGATGTGGTAATCTATGTTAAATCTTTTACTCATAAAGATATCATCAGATGATTTTTTTAGCATCAGAAATTCGAGGTGTAAAATATTTACTTCTCAATAATATATAATTCTGCTTTATTGTAAGGTATATAATATGTTTAATCTATGCTCTATTTCTTTTATTAAAATAGTTGATAATGGAGTGTGTCTTGCTTATGCTTTGGTTATATAATATCTTGACTGCTATGTGTTCTGATAGCTTGTACAGAATTGTGACTGAAAATGGAGTACTGGGATAACCTGCATTTTCACTCAATTTTGGCTAAATGTTGATATTAGATGTGGTGCTGACAGAGCGCCACGAATTTCTTCTCTTTCTCTAGACAGTTCAGGAGCAAGCGCTGATAACTGGTGATATTAGCAGTATTCAACTAATTGGAAGATGTTAATGTAAATGTAAATGTAAATGCATTGCTTTGTACAAAATATATACCAATTGATCCTCAATAGACTCAGGCACTGTTTGGATTGGCTTTTCAAACGTTGCTTTTAGCTTTTTGAACTTGAAAGCTCTTTTGAGTAGTATTTGACTAATTTTTTAAAAGAGTTTTTGGATTTTGGAAGAGAGTTTTGGAGAAGCTGGTACCCCGTTTTTTCAAAGCGCTCTTTTGAAACGACACGGGAAGACTTGGCATTTTAATGAAACTTTTTAAATGACAAGTGTACTTTTTTTATTACTTAATAAAAAAATGTAATTCCAAGCGTGTCCCTATAAAAGTCCCTTTAATTTTCTTTCCAAACCCTAGCCACTACAGAACTTGCCTCTGCCTTCTCAAAAACCCCAAAAAAAGGAAAAAAATAATTCATATCCCCTTCATACTCAAAAGATGATATTGATTTGATCGAGCATTCAATGGGTAGGAAACTCAGAAAAAGATTCTTGTTTGGGCTCATTCTCTTCTTTGTTTTTATTTTCGGTAAATAGAAAAAAAGATCATGGGGCTAATATGGAACTTACGAGAAAATGCATAGATCTAATATACTTGTCCATAGCTACAATCTTGTCCAGAGTTGGAACATGAAAAATCATGTGCTTCAGCCCACATAGTAGGATCGGAGTTCTTTGAATTGGTGGCAGGGTTAAGAATTCTTCCACCTCTGATTTGGGATTGGAGTTGCATAAGGGCTTTAGCCCAGGTGGATCTCTGTTTTCTTGTTCTTGTAGGTTCCATACTCCCCTCATGATCTTTCTTTGTATTTATCGTCGAAAAAAAAAAAAAGGGAACCCTAAGGAATTAGAACTATATATATATATATTTCACTGTTGCAATCTAATCTATATTTTGATTCATTCTTGGTTTTGTTTTTTTGTTTTCTTTCCATCTTTAGCTTTTTTTTCACCACAAAATTGAATTGGGAAATTGGTGAACATGTATGTATAGCTTCCTCAGAATCATTCTAAAAGGTCACAGAATGAAGAAAAAAAATCTTTTCATGGTTAGCTTTTTTTTTCACCTCAAAATTGAATTGGAAAATAGGTGAACTTATAAGGGAAAAAAAAAAAAAGGTGAACTTGTATGGAAAACGTTGTATTTAATTTCCTTTTTTAGGTTTATTTATTTATTTATTTTTCAATTTAGGTTGATAAACACCCAAAAAAAAAAAAATCCTCTCAAATATATATATATATATATATATATATATATATATATATATATATATAAAGCTCTTCTACTACTAATATAACTATTTTACCCTTAGATAAAATATATATATATAAAGAGTTTTAGTAAACGTTTTGCCAAACAAACAGAAAAACTCTTCTAACATTAAAAACTCTTCTAAAATGCAGTTCCAAACACTATCATATAACCAAATAGAAGTGATAGCTGGTGCTTCTCTTTTTCTTTTTTGTAAAAGCAGAAGTAAAAGCCTTGCCAAACGAAGCCTCAATAGTACCAACAGGCGAGTGACCTAGCGATATCAAGTCCCTACTTCTCAAAGAGATGTCACGGGTTCGAGTCTCAGTGGAGGCATGTGTGTGTGAGTATACCTGTTTAGAGTTCAATAGTAACCATTGATTCATTGTCATTACTTACCACTTGTTTAGAGTTCAAGTGATGACTCATATCTCCGACTACCTCAATAAACGGATGTATACCTGATGGAAGAGTCTTAATAAATGCATCGAAAAAAATAAATAAAATACCATATACGTTTACTACGTAAACTAATTTCATAAAATGACAATTACTCTTATACTACAAACCTTTGCACTACATCAATCAGCAAGAGTCCATAACAAATGGATAGCTTGTTTTATTGATGTGAGGATTAATCTTGTTTTACTCCATCTATATGCTTGAGTTAGTCCATAAGAGAGAATTATAGGATATCAAAGTATTAATCCATCTTGGTGGGTTGAAAGATTCATGAAGTAATTTAGTGTAGAAATGAGAGATGGAGAGATTAATATGTTGTTAAGATTAATTTATAATTAAAGAAAATTGTAAAGAGTCGAAGTATTAGGCCAATTTTGGTGGCTTGAATGATTAATAAAGTAATCTAGCCAGATGTAAATTTCATTTTAGTTGCTAAGTCAATTAGTGCTAAATTCCATTTCTGTTCGTATGATTGTGAGATGATGATTTATGGGTACAATTAGGTTTTCGGTTGTTTGTGGAAGATGGTGAAATCTCTAGTCGATTATTGGAAATCTCTATTATTGTAGAGAAGTGTCTAGTAGTGTCTATGTAAATAAAAAAGGTGAAGTCTTATAAGAACATAACAGTTAATATCTATTTATGATAGAGTTGTATCAGTATCTTTTATTATACATTTGGAACCCAACATCGTGTATGATAATATCTTATGCCACTTGTTAACATATGCTTGTAACATGCAACCCAACATGCTAGATATCCTCCGCCACCTGTCAATATATGTTCGTAACATGCAATGCAACGCACTTGCGTTCTGCGATACCTGTCGATGAAAAGATGCCCATTCCCTGTAATAAATTGTGACGACAAAGCAAATGTTTACAAACTGCACCCCTAACTTTCGTCCCATGCTAAAGATTGGTGTAGAAAATATTATATAGTGAGTTGTCACCTTTATAATTTATTTAAAATACAAACCCAAAATAGTCTTAAATTACTCGCGACTTTACTCTCACTTATGGCCATGCACAGGTTATGCACGAGTTATGCACTCTCTGTAGACTACACATGTTCCTGTCACAAAAACAGGTGTGAGATCTAGTTTGTGACTCACCTCCTATCCCAAAGGCAAAAATAAGTGTGAGATGTAATTTGTAACTCGCCTTGTAACGTTACTGATTTTTCCTATTTTCTAATTTCTGGAATTTATTTGATTTTTTTTGGATTATTTTAATCCTTGCCTCGTTTTGCGTGCCACACGGGCCCCGAGGAGCATTTTGGTCATTTGTTGAGCTGAGGGTTTTGGAAGTGTATTTCTAATCAGTTTAAGTCAATTAGCAGTGACGGTGTCATTTTTAGAATTTTTGGAGGTCGGCACGATTTCCGGACTCGGGAACTTCTCCCGATTCTCTCACCTTAAGTGAGGGGCATTTTCGGCATTTCATATGTGTATGTGTATATTTATACATGTATGTATGTTGTATTAGTGATATTTTATGGAAGGAGGTATTTTATGGCAAGGTTGAAGTTACAAAGAAGTTCAAGGGGCATTGTTGTCATTTTGACTCATGGAATTGTCTAGAGAATTCTAGAGACAATGAGGTGTCTCCATTTGGCCCATTTCTTTATTTCTTCCCCTTATTTTCGGACCAACCCACAAGCTCTCTTCCTCTATTTTCTTCTTTTTCTCTCTATATCTCTCTTCCTTCTCTCTAAAATTTGTTCATGCTAGAGAGGATTTGGTTTAAGCCATTGTTGGCAAATCATAGACCATTGCAAGGGCTACATCTTGGTACCGGTATTGCAAGCTTTTGGTGGGATTTGAGTTGGGAACTTGGAGCTTGAGTTTCTATCTTGAGGTAGGGGAAGTCTAACTTACAAATTCCTATGGTTTTAGTGAGTTTCTATATGCCTCCTTGCATGCTAATTTTAAGGTTGTGAAGCATGCTTATTTTGTTAAAATTTTGGTTGTGATGTTAAGCATGAATTGTGATGACTTAATTGTTGAAAGATGAGAAAATGATGGTTTCTAGTATTTGTGCCAAGCATGCTACTTTTGTATGAGAAAATGTGAAAGTATGATCTATGTTATCAATTTCTATGTTTGGATGTTTGATATGATAATTTAAATAAAAATTATAACTTGTATAATGATAAATGGTTGTATAACATGCATATTCATGGCATGAGGGTGAGTTAAGAAGATGAAGGTTAATGTGGAAATGAGGGTTAGAAAATGAGATGGGGGTTTGTGTGGTGAGCCAATGTGATGATTAGGAAGGTTGCAGTGAGGTTGGGTTAGAAAGAAAAAATGAGACATTGTATTTCATATTTGATGGTACAACTTGTGAAATTGTGAATTCCATGAATGTTGAAATGATTTAATCCCATGATCCCTTTTCTTTGATTCCCATTCTTTGGTTGTGGCTCACGGGATTTGTAGGACTGTATTTTAGGTTTACTCTACTGAGCTGTTGAACTCACCCTATCAACATTAACATTTTTCAAGAATTTGGAGATGGCCGGTAATTGGTGTGCATCCATGGACATTGACGTAGTTAGGAATTCACTTCCATTTTGTTTATATTAAAGCTTTGTAAATATTGGCCATGGAGGCCTCATTCTTGTATTTAATCTTTTGAAAATTGTATAAAATGAAACTTATGTAATTCGGTCTTTAAATAACGTATTGGACTTGTATTTGGAGATGCAATTAAATATAATCATATTAAATCCTTCTTGGTGCATTTTCTTGGAATGTGTTATGTATCTTACAAAATTTTTATTACCAATAGTGTTATTGTATTGGGTTTTGAAATGTATTTAAATACGCACACGTGCAATGGTGGTAATTGGGTGATTGGTTACCAAAGTTGGTGTATATGAAACAGTGAAAATTTCGAGTGTAAATAACCCAAAATCAGTTGACGCGTAGCGTGAACCAGTCGACGTGTAGCTACTCACACGTCGACCGGTATCCTAACAGTGAGCTCTTCATGTTACACGTCCTAAACCAGTCGACGTAAAATCCCATACGTCGATCGGTATCTCGGTAGTGGGTTTTCCACTGTTCACAACCCAAACCAGTTGACGTATAACGTATATACGTCGATCGGTTTCTGTCTCTTAAGTAATATCTATTTAGTTTCCTAAATTACACTTTGGCACCCAATTGATGTTGCAAGTAATTATTTTATAACCCAATAAAATGCAATAATTATAATTTAACCACCGAAAGGACTATATTGCCCCGGATCTTATTTTATTTATTATGTGATATAAGTAAATGACTATTATACCCCTGGAGTCTTAAAACAATAAAATTGTGATGAATGACTATCTCGTCCTTGTTAGACTTTTATATATAAATTTAACGTGAAAGGACTATAATACCCTTGGATGATTTTGGGTAGTGTAAGAGCTCGCTTAATGATCTGGATCCAGTGGATTTGGGCCATTACAAAATGGTATCAGAGCTTTAGGTTTGAAAACCTAAGGACGATGGGTAGGGTTGACCTAAAAGAGTTAGTTTTTGGTTCAACAACGTGACTTATTGCTATGTGCTTATGTGCTTAGATGTTACCATGTTTAGTATATGCCTCTGTGTTCATTGTTCATTAAGTTCATTAATTGTTGAATGTAAAAGCGGTTAAATGTTAAATGTATGTGTGTAGCTACTTACATGATTAAATTTGTCTAAAGCATGCTTGATTTGCTACATGTTTAATTGTTAATTGTTACTGATGATGAAAGAATGCTTAGTTGACTACGTGCTTAATTGTTAAGTGTAATTATTATTAAAAGCATGTTATATGAGTTCTTATTGCATGTAATTGAGCACGAGTCATGTAAAGCATATATTATAGGATGTGATAACTTTTATTTGAGCACGATAGATATAATCCAGTTTTGGGACGTAGTCGCATGCTTAGGTTTACGTTGTGGTTGTCCATCCACTAGGGAGTGGATGTATGTATGACTAGTGTGTTTCGTTGTTAACAAGTTTGAAGTTTCGTGGTAGTGTGGTGTTGGGTTACGAATGGTTTTGGTTCATGTATGTAAGGGGGTTCGTTCATTCTTGCGATTGTGAACGTTTTGGTTCTTATCGAACGAATCGTGGGAGCACCGTAGCTTGTGGGTTGAACTACTTCGTGTATTATTGTTTTAATCGTGTAGTTGTTTTGTAGAACCGTGTTTGAAGACTACATAAAGTGATGGAGTTGGATGAAGTCGGGGAGCGAGCAGGTGAAGGACCATCCCAGCCGGATAGGGTTTCACTGGGACAGGGCCGAGTTAGAGAAGTGGATGATAATCCACAAGTACCGGAGGACGAAGTTCTGGTGGCAAGGGTTGCAGCTACAACCTTTCAGAAAATTGCAAGTACCACAGTTCCTCAAGTGGTACCGCAACCGAGACGGAGATGGAGCGGAATCTTGAGTATCTGCTTCGATTTAACAAATTCATGAAAGTAACATTTGAAGGAGGTCCAGATCCATTGGTAGCGGACAATTGGTTGGATGAAGTTGAAAAGCATTTCAGGGTAATAGCAGTGCCCGGTGGTCGGTTGAAGATCACCTTAGCTACATACAATTTTGTTAGTAACGCGGCAACATGGTGGAAAACCATGACTAACGCGCATGATATTGACAGTATGAGTTGGGATGCATTCAAGAGTCTTTTCTTTGAAAAGTACTTCCCGCAGACTAAGAGATGAGAATTGAGGATGCAGTTCGATAGTCTCAAGCAAGGTGACAAATCAGTAACAGAGTATGAAAATAAGTTCACTTCTCTCTCACGTTTCGTTATGGATGTGTTAGGAAACGAGGAGGAGAAGACATGGCGTTTTGTGTTTGGCCTAAATCGTTTTATTAGGCCGGGGTTGACACTTTTGGGGTTAAAGAATTATTTTGAAGCAGTCACGAGATCATTAATGGTAGAAGCAGAAGCCAAGGATTGACAAGAGATGAGTGGTACCATGGGTTCTCAGGAACGAGTGATACGAGTGTAGGTACTTCTTCCAGGAGTTGGGACAGGAAAAGGCACATGGATGTTTCCTTGTTTACTCAGGAGCAGCGGACGGCAAATGTTACTGTTATTGTTGGTGTTTCTTCAGAGCTTTCTAGGACAAGCTTAGTGTGTTATCACTGTAAGCAGCCAGGACACCGCAAGGCAGAGTGTCCTTTTGATAGACCTAGTTTCGGAGTTTGCTTTCGGTGTGGTCAGTCGGGCCATATAAAAAGGGATTATCCACAGAGGAGATGAGATATTATTGTGATGGATTCTTGTGTAACGGGGGATACCTGTGAGATTAGGCAGCTGCTTGTGCACAGTTGTGCTAAACGTAACGGGGCTTACCTGTGACTATTGTAACGGGGGATACCTGTGAGTCATGTCGGTTGTAACGGGGGACACTTGTGAGCCGGCATGTGTCGTAATGGGGGATACCTGTGAGTTGTGTCGTGTTGTAATGGGGGCTACTAGTGAGTCATGTTATGTTGCATGTTTGTCTGTGAGTCATGTTGCATGGTTTTATGTGAGTCGTGTTGTATGGTTGTCTGTGAGTTGTGTTGCATAGTTACCTGGGAGTCATTTTGCATTATCATATGTGCACCTTATCATGTTGTTGTCAGTGCATTGTGTCGTGTCGTGTTGTAACGGGGGCTACCTGTGAGTCGTGTCATGTCGTAGCGGGGGATACCTACGAGTTCTGCAACGGGGGTTACCTGTGTTTGTGTAGCAGGGGATACCTGCGACTTTGGTAGTGGGGGATACCTACGAGTTTGGGTGTGACAGGAGGTACCTGCACACAGTTGTTCTAGTAACGGGGGCTACCAATGAGTTTGGATAGGTGCCCGTGCACTTTGTGCAGTGTCTGGTTCATCTGTGCCAGGATGGTGGACATATCCCGTAGTGTGGTTCCGGACCGGGTGTAATACCCCTAATTTTCAAAAGGATAAAATGGGAATGGGAATTTAATTTTCAATTTTGATTTGTATTTCATTTTTTTTTTTAATTTAATAATTGGACTTATTTGTTATTTGTTTAGCTTAATTGTTTTATTTGCTTAATTGGTAATTGTGTTTGTTTAAATTGATTGTAATTGTTTTAATTTAATTTTTGGTTAATTTAAATATTTGATTATTGTTTTAATTTAATTTTGGGTAGCTTATAAAATTATGTATGTTGTATTTATAGTTTAGGGTTAGGGTTTTATTTCATATAGTAGCCGACATATCATTAGGCTGGATCTAGGATTAGGGCTTCATAGAAGGCTATATATATATAAAGTTATAAGCAGGACGGCAATATATATATATATATTCTTATATGTCTACAACCCTATTCTCGTAATATCTTGAAAAGGGAAAAACAGAGGCTCTGGAATGTGAAGAGAGATACACAATGAGGGTCTTGAGAGGTGAATTAAGGGGATTGTGCGTGGGTTGAACCAAGACATAACAGAGGTAGAGAACAGTGATGAGAGGAGGGAACAGTCTTGGAGAATTTAGCAACGGCGTTGAAAGGTTTCGAACCGAAACCTAAAGGCAAGTTTCAATCTATCTCTCTCCTATAAACTTGTGTTCTGTGCATCTTATATAGACTCCAGGAACTTAATTAAACTTTTAAAATGGACTTTATGCATGCTAGATTATTTCTGTAGTCAGTTCTGCAATTTTAAAAGTTTAAACTTATTGTTGCATAAACTGTTCTATTGTGAGTTTAGTTTCTGTCGATTGATTTACACTGGAGTATGAGGGGTTCTAGGACTGTAAGAAACTTAAATAGAATCCTAAAGATGCTACAAAGGTTTGGGGATACGATAGGAAGCTTCGCCGGAAGCACAGACATCAACCGCACGAGCAGAGGTGAAGCAGAAAAGTGGAGAAGGCTCAAAGTTGGGAAAGAGAAGGCTCTAGATTTATGGGAGCTGTCTCCCCCTTCAAAGAGCCGGCTCCAAGGGGTTAGGGAGCCGACTCTAAGTGGCAAAGAGCTTGCTCTTTGATTTAAGAGCAGGCTCCCTTGGTTGGGTTATGTTTGGACTTGGTTTGGACACTGTTTGGACACTTTTGGGCACTGTTTGGGATTTTAAATGGTTTTAGGGACTGGAATGAGAATTCTAAAAGTAATTATAATGGATTTTAATCCCTTTAAATGTATAATTTGGTCCATAAGGTAATTGGAAGAAATAGGGTAAGAATAAGCAACTTTGTATGCTGCTAACGGATAGGACAGACTAAATTGCTAAATCTTCTTTTAAAAATTTAACAGATTGTAGCATGGAATTTAAATATGTTATTATGCTAGGTTAGAGCCACATTAAATAAATTAATGTCTTTTTGCTCATAGATTTAACCATAATAAAGTATACAGCGGTGCAAGCTGTTAACGGACGGAAGGAGTTTAAATGCCTAGTTTAATTTTAGCAATTTAACGGAATATATATATTTGATTTCAAATCTTATTATAGTTGTATGCTAGGGTCAGTTATATATCATGTTTGATCTATGCATACCTCGGATGGTAACTGTGAAAATACTAAATTCTTTTCTACAACACATGGATTTGAACTTAGGTTTTAATTGCTGTAATATTACGCACTACCCTGAAATTATTGAATTTTGGTTTGGACTTAAATTGCTGAACTAAAACTTGAGTTCTGTCGATCTAATTGGATGTTGGCCTGGAATTAATTGCAGAATTAATTATATATTTTCTGTTGAATTATCCGGATGAGTGCTGGACTTAAACTTGATGAACTATTAAACTTTGTCTCGTTAGTTACATGGATGGATTCTGGATTTTTAGTTGATAACTTGTTTAAAATCTGTGTTTATCAACTATATGGATTATGTGGACTTTATTTGATGTACTGCTCATAATGTTGCATCATTCAAGGATCATTTGCATTATATGTACCGGTATGGGACGGTGACATATCAAGGATGGATTAGATCAAAAAGTTAAGTCCTACCCCTTTATACATACGGAATGGATTAACTAAAATAGTTAACTCCTACATGGATACATGTCCTGTCAACTAAAACAGTTGAACGACATAACGGATGTTTGTTTTATCTTTCTGCATTTAGGAAGGAATTTATATATATATTTATGGTACCGTGATACGAGCTTGAGTCTCCTGATCACGGTTAGGGTGCGTATATTGCAAAGGTTGAATAGCTAGATATAGCTAATGTTCCCTGGTAGGTCTAGGTATTTGGCCGCTGAAAAACGTGTTTTATAGGTCACCTTCTACTCAGGTTGAACTATGTTATAGGTTAGTGAGCATCCTATAGTGTGTATATATATATATGGACTATTGTAGATATTGCCGAGCTATCTAGGATGTATCTGCGTATCGGGTTTCTGTACGGATTGTAGTAGATTGGAACTTGCATGTGGGCCTAACCCACTCCTATTTTTCAGGTGTTCGTGAGTACCAGGCTTAAGGTTTGATCGTGGTGATGCAGATACAGTCACTCACTCTTCCGACTACATAGGACTTTCTTTCTTATTTTGGTTTTGGATTTTAATTCTGTAAATGTTTCACCAGTTGGAATCATTAGGGGTCCACTAGATGGATTCCCGAGTTGTACAGGTTTGAAGGATTTAAATGTTATTAATTTATTATTTTAAGTTGAAGATTTTTATTTTAGAATTCTTTCAGCGTTTTGTTATTTTATTCTTAATTCAAATTTTATTCCTGCTTGTTTACATATTAATTGTCTGATAGCTCTCGGATCTGTGCTTGGGCTTGATCACCCGTGGCTCTAGAATCGAGGGGTATCACACCGGGTGATGTTGATGATGTTTAGTGTGAGCCCTTGGGGCAGGATATAGACCGAGGAGTTTTGTATGAGTTTCAAGTTGTAATGATGTATCAGTTGTGACCGCTATGTATTAAAGCAATGATGTATTTGTAAGACTATATAAGTTTTCCAAACAGTTTTATCAGATAATGAAGTGTATTTTGTGGGTAGTTGAGCTCTTATGTAATGGTATTGATGGTGGATCAATGACAGAAAGGTTTTAGCCATGTTAATTTAAAAGTTATTGAGGTAGTGGTTAGCATTGCCTAGTTGTAACTACGAATGGAATGTTTAGAATTTCACTTATTAAGGTTCTGCTTTGGACAGGATGGGACGCAATGTCTTAGGAGTCGTTGTCTAGCCCTAGTGTTTGGGAAGGGGCACGGTCCTCATTTGCATATGGATGTCAAGTGTACAAGTTACGAATAGAGTTATTTCGTCTCTGTTTAGTTCCTCTTTCTTGGCATAGCTTATGCAAGGTATTGATAGATATGTGTTCTGTTCTGTTGCGGTAGAGGGACTTGATCTTCCTTCTTCTTGTGTTGTTCCTGGTAAGGACTCTTTTGTTTGTGAGTTTTGTATCTCCACATAGGAGTTTTGCGGGTCAGCGGGCGAAAGAATTTTTTTTTAGCTCTCTCTTGTTGAGGACCCCAAGTGAGGGTTTGATCTTGATCGTTCGACTTAGCTCCACAGTAAGAGGTGAAGTCCTTAGTTTTGTAGGTTTCGTTTCGAGAGGTTGTGATCGACACAGCATGAGACGCGACTTGTTTACTGGTGTGTACGTTTTCTTAGGGTCTTAGAGTTAGTGATAGTATCTAGTAGTTGTGATGTGATTCACGTGTTCAGGATGGTGTGACCATGAGTCTAGAGTAGACATAGGGATTGGTCTATATGCGTGCTTAAGGATTAGACCTGAAGACAAGAATGATGTTAGTATTGAGGTCGGATCGACGATGGGAATGGCCTGGCCAACCATTTCTCAGAGTCAATCTTTCCTTAGCATGATGTCGGGTTAAAGGTTAATGATCATTGTTTTTAGTGTGATTAGTGACAGTCAGAGCATGGTGTTTGTATTATGTATGTCTGGATGTACAATCCCATTTTAAAGTGAGTCTTGATTGGGATTGATGGTATTTTTGTACGTATTCAGGTCACTTGTTGTGGATGGTAGTGTACTTGGTATGGGACTACATGTCAAAGGAATTTCAGTTGTTGGATCAGTTGATTCTTGAGCTATGCTGATAGGTTATTTTCCCAAGTACCTGATGGTACAATTGACAGGTCAAATGGTTCTCTTGATTTCAGTTGTGGGTGTTTAGCTATAATGTAGCTATTGAAAGCAGTAGTTGTCAAAGATGGATTTAAGAGCTTCTTTGGGATCGCGAGTTGAGCTCACTATTGATTCGTTGAGCAATTTTGTAACCACTGTTTTGTGGGCCTTGGGGTGTTTGATTCGGATTGTGTGAGGCGTTGTAGGTTGGACCTACTATGTTTGGGATCCAGTTGCTTTCTAATGGGATGTCTTGTGTGGACCGCGTTTGTTCGATTTTATGAATTGGGTTGGTTTTGACTAGGGTTGAATGTTTTCCTTAATCTCACGTGCGGAAGTAGATGGTTAAGTGACGTGGTGACTTAGATTGAAGGATTCTTTTCATGATGCGGATTGGTTGGGGGCTTGTGCCTCATGTGCATGCATGTGGTGGTTGATAATTTTGTTCGGCATAGGGTGTGCCTTTATGCCAGTTTGCGTTAAGGGGGATGAGATTACGTGTGGCTGTGGTCACTGTTCAGTCGAGGTTGTGTTGGGTCATAAGCATAGGGTTGCGAGTGACATGGGACGTTGGACTCTTCGTGTTGGGGTTTTGAGATAAAGCGTATTGCGTGGGGTACTCAGAAACGTACTCCATTTTTGTATCCTCTCGTCTTTCTCTTGTGAGGTGGTTTGATTTCGGGGACGAAATCTTTTGAAATTGGGGAGATTGTAATGTTACTGATTTTTCCTATTTTCTAATTTCTGGAATTTATTTGATTTCTCTGGATTATTCAAAACTTAAACCTAAGGTTCAGTGAACTAACCTCTCAAAACACACTCGGCGGCTCTACTTCTTCTTTCCTCTTACTGGTCTCTATCTTCTCAGATCACCTGTCGGATCGGTCAGATCAGTTTCTGTCTCAGCCTCCCCTCTCAGCCTTTGATTTAATTAAGTCAATTTTAGGAGGGTTTTCTGTCGATTTTTAGCGAGGGAAGACTTGATCCGGTAAAATGAGGTCCGGAACGTGGAGACTAGAGAGAGTGTTCGAGAGAATTGGTGAGAACGTTGGCGTTTGTGACCGATGATCGGCGACTGGAGCTGATCGAAGATGGAGGCAGTGCTTAGAAATCGACGACTTTTGTAACACCCCCACATTTTCCACGCATAAGTTGATCAGGCTTATACATGAAAAACGAGGGATATCAAAAACAATTGGCAATATACAAGCATGGAATACAAAATGATGATAATAAAAGAATTTAGACAGGAAAGGAACACTAAATAATACAACATCCATCCATCCTTTATTTAATACCGTACTTCATTACAACTTGGAAATCCTATGTCAAGGATCCCTAAATATAACCCTGAGAGTTCAACGTCAAAAGTAAATAAAAACTGAAACTGAAGTAATACATAAAACTTCTACCCTGAACTGGATCGTAAGAGTAGATGAGTTCGGATGGTGGTCCCACACTGCTAACCTCAACCTTGGAACGGGTACTGACCGTATCCTGAAATAACAACAATGGTGGGTCAACCCCACGAGCAAGTCTTCTCTACTATGACCCAAATCAGAGAATCAAATAAATTAATCATTATGAATCGGATGGGTACTATATCTGTATACATCCTAAGGGAACTATCCAATGTATAACATGACCTCAACCAGAATAGACGGTGATCACTTAGACTCACACTAGGTGGTCAAGTGTCGCCTTTCCCTACCCGGGAAATCAGCTATTATACATGGTGCACGGTACTGACAACACAGACTATAACGAACTACACAGTGATAACACCTCTCAAAGTACTGATGAATATACTGAGCATATCAATTAGGCAACACATGCCAACAATATTAATAAATATACCGAGTATGTCAATTAGGCAACACATGCCAATAATATTAAACCACATACCCCGACAGCCACACATCTGTCTATCGCAACGAATGCATAAGGTATAAATGAGTCTAAACTTATTAGCCAGCTCACATGGTTCTATATGGCAACACATCCATATAATATAAATGCGACATAATTTAAACAGTCCATTTATTTCCTGAAATGCACACAGCATAATAATCATGGTTGATATATGGTTAACAGTATAAATATCCCATAATATATATTGGATAATTTATATGACTAAAACATGACATTATTTAATTTAACAGTAATGTTTGATACCATTTAGTAAGATATTAACACTATTTATATTTAACAATGTCATTTAAATAAATCACATTAATATCCGTACTGTGAACGAGTCAATAAATGCTTAGAAAAGATTAATTGGCCATAAGAATAATTAACGGGTATTAAAATAATAATTTCGTGGCCCGTTAAACCCGTAAATACCAACACAGTACCTAAAAATCCACGTTTAAGGTTCTGGAATTTACAAAACAGTCCCTAGGGGTATTCTGGACTTTTCCAGTAGCTGTAGAGACCCCACACGCGCCCTCACGCGCCTCCCAGAGCCTCCCCACGCGCATCCCAACCTTCCCCACTCTCCCACGCGCCTCCACGCGCGTCTGGCATCAGCCACGCGCGCACACGCGCTCCCACGCGCGTCTGGAGAGTTCCACGCGCGCGCACTAATGCATCCTGATGACGCGGCACTTGCTGATTCGTTGGTTGCATGGTCTTGCTATGGGCGCGCTATACTGGATGAATCTACCTAATCCAAAGGTTCTTGATCCGGGTGTACTGCAGTAACATGGACTGCAATGCACCGGATCAATCAGACTCTACCAATGGCCAGGATGCAAACGCGCACTAACCTACCATGCGCCGCATCACACCGGATCACTCCGGTCATCTTCTTCACTGCCGGTGGCCGGAAACCTCGCCGGAGGCTCGCCGGAAATTGCAGAAAAGCCCTGGAAAAATCTAGAAAATTCTAGAAAAATCCCTAAAGCCTCATTTAATTATTTTCGGCCATTATTAATTTCATAGGACATTAAATAAATATATACCATCCTATATAATTAAAATTTCACAAATTTAATAAACTAAAATTCCTAATTTATTAAACTCCTTACATGGTCTCTATGCGCTAAAATAATATAAATAAACCAAACAATTAATTTATTAATTTAAAGGGGAAAAATAGATAATAACTTGCCTTTTTGGATTTAAAATAAATCCGCCGGTTGCGCGTAGTCGGGTAAATTTTTCCTACACCGGTCCAAGCTCCTTTCTTTCTTTCTCTTCCTTTCCACACTTTTACAATGACTTACTAAAATTTATAATTTGTGTCTAACTCCCTTTCCTTCCTTCTAAGGTAGGCTAGCTAATTTATATACAAATTATATAATATAAATATTACAAATATCTAATTTTTACATTTACTAACCACCTTCCCAACCATATGGCTTCAAGTCCACCCATAAACATTGATGAAATCCTATCCTAATCTCTAATTTCATCATGACATTGGTTTAATACTATTATTATTATTATAACTATTATTATTATTAATAAACTTTTATAATTATTATTATTATATTATTATTATTATTATTATTATTATTATTATTATTAAACTATTATAATTATTATTATTATTATTACATAAGAATACATTATATCATCATAATACTTTATAACACAAATATAATACTTTAATTAACTAATATTGCTTAATTAAACATAATCAACAAATAAAATTAATTATAATAATACATGCACAATTAAATGAATAAATTTACTATTTTAACATACACAATTAATTTACATGCACCATTAAATGAACTTAATATAACAATGTAGCATGCACAATAATAGGTAAAGGAATCCACACATAATTGAATTTAAATAAACTAAACTCTTTAATTAATTACGGGGTATTACAACTTTTTCTGATTCAATCACTTCTACTTAGATCGGTCTCTGTCTCAGCCTTTCCTCTCAGCCTCTGATTCAATCACTTTTACTCAGATCTTCACCTCTCCTCTCCTTTTAGTCTCAGTCTCAGCCTCTCCTTCCGGTCTCAGTTTGGTCAACGGTTCCATGGAACGGTTCGGTTCCAGTTCGATTCTACTGCTCACGGTTCCGGTTCCGGTTCTATTTTTTAGGAACCATTCAGACCAGTTCCGGTTCTGGCAGGAACCGTACCGTACCGAACTGTGTACACTCCTAATTGGTAGTCCCTTTATTTTACTTAAATGTTGTATGTTCTGTAGTGGTCCTATTATTTATTGAATTTTCAAATTGGTACTATTGAATAATTGATTTTGTTTTTCTGTTCTTAAATTATATTGTCTCTGCATTATTTAATTAATGTAGTGCTTGTTTCTATTGAATATTTGGTACTATTTCTAACCGTGACCACTGTTTGATTATTGCAATTTCTTGTTGTAGATGGATGGTTTGTACATAATTGAACTTCATCATGGGGGTGTTTTTGAAAAATCACCCCCTATGACATACCTAGGAGGAAATATCTCTCACTTTGATAAAGTTGACCCTAACAAGATGTCATTTATTGAGATTCAAGAGATGGCAACTAAGTTAGGCTATCGGGTGATCACTGAAGTTTTCTACAAAGTACCCTATGAATGGCAAAACTTTAGAGAAGTAAAGTGTGACTTGGATGTATATAGAATGTTTTATGACCATAATACCCATAGGGAAACCAATTAACAAAGTGAAGTTGTACATTGTTGCACCTTTGTTAAACAGTGTAGGAAATGAGGAATGCTTAGATAATGATTTAGGTTGGGACTATGTTATACATGAAACAGACCTTATTGCTCATGTGTTAAGCCCATATGGTCCCAATAATGAGTTAATAAGCTTGAATGGATCTGATGATGAAGGAATTGATAGTGGTTCTATATACCTAGATTACATTCCTTCAAGGGATTAGGAGAAAAGGAAATAGAATTAGGCATGAGGTTTGGGTCAGCTCATGATTTTAGGTTGGCTTTAAGAGAGACAACATTGAGGGAAAAGTTTGATATAAAGTTCACAAGGAATGATGGAGATAGGGTAAGTACAGTATGCAAAGCTGACTGTGTGTGGAAGATATATGCAAGCAAAGCAGAAGATGAAAACTGTTTGATAATAAAGACTTATGTGTAAGAACATAGAAACTGCCTTTGGTTTCACACCAATGCACAGGCCTCATCTTCCTACATTGCAAACAAATACATAGAACAATTTAGAATAAACCAAAAGATGCCTTTGAGTACACTTAAGAGCACTATTGCTTCTAATATGGACATTGATGTGTCCAAACACAAAGTGGCTAGGGCTAAAAGGAATGCTTCAGAAATGATTAAGGGAAATGAAGCAGACCAATATTAGAAAATGAGAGATTATTATAGTTTGATATTGAGAACTAACCCAGGCAATGTTGTCAAACTACAAACTGAGCCAAGTACTGTTGAGAATGATAGAAGGTTTCAAAGAGTCTTCATCTGTTATGCTGTAATGAAAACTGGTTTTAAAGAAGGGTGTAGGCCACTAATTGGTGTGGATGGTTGCTTTCTAAAGGGACCATATGGTGGACACCTGTTAAGTACAGTTGTCAATGATGGGAATGGCCAAATGTTCCCAGTAGCATTTGTAGTGGTGGAATCTGAGACAAGAGACTCTTGGGAATGGTTTATGGGAGAATTAATGGATGCAGTTGGACCTTACCATGGTATAACCTTCATATCTGACAGACAAAAGGTACAATTTCATAGTGTATTTAATCATGCATTTAAGTATTAATTTTTTGTATTATTTACTTAATATTTGATTTACAATTTCATAGTGTATTTAATTAATTAATTCATGCATTTAAGTATTAATTTTTTGTATTATTTACTTAATATTTGCTTCTGCTATTTTGTCTCTTATACAGGGTTTAGTGGAAACCTTTGACAGTGTGATGGAAGGGTCAGACCATAGATTTTGTGTCAGACATCTTTATGAGAATTTCAAGCTCAAGTTCAAAGGACAACATTTAAAAAATCTGTTATGAGAGGCAGCAAGAGCATATACAGAGGCTGATTTTGAGCAACATTTGAACAAATTAAGGGAATTAAATGTTGAAGCTTGTGAGTGGTTGAAAAAGGTGCCAACTGAATTGTGGTCAAGGTCAGCCTTCACACACACTTCAAGAAATGATGTGGTCATTAATAACATGTGTGAAAGTTGGAATGCAGCCATCCTTGAGGCAAGGGATAAGCCAATAATATACATGCTAGAATGGATTAGAAGGCATCTAATGCTAAGATTTCAATGTAAGAGAAAGTGGATGATATCACAGGGTGGCTTGTTATGTCCAGAAATACAAAAGAGTCTCAACAAAGTCAAGCACCAAGCTAGAATGTGTAAGGTGCATTATGCTGGTGATTAAAAGTATGAGATTGGTATTAGTGAGGCAGTTGACATTGATAAAAGAACATGCAGCTGTAGAGTGTGGCAGTTAACTGATATCCCTTGTAGGCATGTTGTAGTTTGCATAATTATTAAGAGAAACTCCCCTAAGGCATATGTTCACCTATATTATCATAGAGAGACCTACCTCATGGCTTATGTTGGTATAATCCACCCCATTCCAATTGGAAGTTTGATGAAAACAGAACCCATTAACCCACTGTTGCCACCATACTTTAAAAAACCCACTGGTAGGCCAAAGAAGGCTAAAAATAAGAAGAATGATGACCACAAGAGTGCAACCAAGCTTAGCAGGTCAAAGGACAATTTAAAGTGTTCAAAATGTAAGGAGAGTGGTCATAACTCAAGGACGTGCAAATTGCCTGAGCCATTGGTGATTGAGATACCTCCACCAAGAAGAGAAGGTAGACCACCTATCCTTGGAAGAGGGAGAACAAGAGGACTTGATGGGATGACAGGTAGAGGAAGAGGAAGAACAAGAGGACTTGAGGTTCCAGCTGTGGTACCTTCAAACCAATAGGTACTTTTAATTTAATGTAACTTATTCATAATCTTTTTCAAATTAGCTAACACGTTAATACTACATACAATTTATTTCAAATTAGCTAACTTGTTGATACTCATTTTAGGTTCAAAATATACCATTTTCTCAGTTGTCACAGGCACGAGCATCATCTTCTAGGTTGACACAAACATCATCTTCTAGGTATGATGAAACAGTCCCTTTTGTTTACTATATGTTAATAATGAATGCAAATAACTGATGTATAGTTGCTTAAATTATTGATAGGTCAATGATGGACAGTGAGTATGCATGTTGGTAGTGAAGATAGTGCTACTGTTGGTGGTGTTTTTTATTTTTATTTTTATTTTTTGGTGGATGGCCAGTTATTACAACTTCTATTTTTGGTTATGTTGGTGGATGGCAAATTATTACAGCTTTTGCTTTTGGTTTTGTTGGTTAATGGACATTTATGTCTATGTACTTCCTGTTGTCAGTTGTTGTTGTAATTTGGTGTAATGGCTAATGTTGACCTTAACTGAGCCCTCTTTTTGGTGATTGTTGTGTTCATGGGATATGAAAACTTTGTTATTAAGTACCTATTGTGGTATTGATGTTTAGAATGTTAAGTGAAATGTTATAATATGCTATGTTATTAATTCATATTGTTTTTCATCTAACAGTTTTAACATTTAGTGTCAAAGTGTCATAATTTGGTGTCATTTGTTAAACGGGTTTTCATTTAACAGGTTATGGTCCATGACATATTATTGGACAAGTTTATCATTGAATAGGTTTTAAAGAAGTGGTCATTGGACAATTTTTGTCATTAAACAAGTTTTAAATAAGTGATCATTGGACAAGTTTTGTCATTGAACAGGTTTTAAAGAGGTGGTCATTGGGCAAGTTTATCATTTCGTAGGTTTTTATGTTTCTAGTGTAAGAGAATTGCAGGTCATACTGTATCAAAATGCAGTGGTTTTTGCTGTCAATGCAAGCAATTGAATGTTGTTGTTAAGCAGTGTGTAATTCACTACATTAAATCCACTACACTTCTGTGACATTACAATAACCATAATAGGACTTCAACTACAACTCAACTGCATTGACCACTAAACCACTTATCAATAACACAAATATATAAACACTCAAAATGACTCCAAAAAGTGTATTAATCAAAACATTGCATTTCATTTATCAACACCATTACTACAATTAGATATGCCCCATCTTCCTACATAGCATACAACTATACAACCTAAAATTCCAAAATATCATACAACAACCCCACACCTCTAAAACAGACCTAACTTTAACTGGATAGGCCTTATCTTCCTACATTGTTTCACTTAATAATCAGAGCAACAAAAAAATTTAGAACAGAGAACCTAAATAAAATAAGGCTTCCAATAAACATAACACTTGCAACTGAATTAACAGTTGTTCGAGGAACTTCTTCTAGCAAGGGATGAGCTACATGAGGCACAACATAAGCAGGTAGAGGAGTTGGAGCTCTAATGTTATTTTGGGTAGCAGAAGGAGTCCCCCATTCAAAGTATTTGCAAACTCTTCTACTGCATTTGAAATATAACCTATGAGGATTGTTCGCGGACTCAGAAATAAATATCGAAGCTCTTTGGCCACACCAACACCTCTTATTCATGATTGGAAACCAGCATTGTCCATTTCAAACACCTTCAAAAATTCATGACATACTGAGCAGAGTAAAAAAGAGATCTATATTTACACAACCTCTGTAAGTATATATAAACTGATATACTGAAATTTTACGAATACAAATCCCTTAAAATTTTAAGAAAGGAGGAGGAAGAAGAAAAGAGAGAAAGAGGAGAGAATGGACTACCTATCATTCTTCATATATATATATATATATATATATATATATATATCAACACATACCAATATAGACCCAATGACAGAGACGGGATTACCTTTCACTGGAGTACGAACAGAGGGTTAGAGGGAGGAGTAGACCACGATAGAGACTGGATTTAACTTGATTTGATCACGAACAGAGGTGAGCGAGAGGGGATCTAACCACGAACAGATGTATAAGGTTGATATGGGGAATCAATTTAGTGTTTTTCTAAGTTTGGGTTAGCTAGGGTTTTAATAAATTGGGGGTGTTTATATAACGATTTGGGGTGTATATACTAGTATATACAAGGCTTGTTTGGCCCTAACAGCCATAAAAGGGTTATTTCGTCTTTTCAAATTTCAAAGGGCATTATTGTCCATAAAATTCACTTTCTATCTCACGTGCTTCAAATAACGGTGAATTTTCGACGGACGGTGGCCGGAGGGACAATCGGCAACAAAATTGCATAGTTCAGGAGGTTATTTGCATAATTGGTAGTTCTGGGGTTTTTTGCATGTTTACCGATAGATCAGAGAGGTTTTTTGCACTTTTCCCTAATTTATATTAAAGAATATGAACCAACTATCACACAATAGATTACACACGCATTTATAGTCGTTTTGTTATGGCTCTACACTCTCACATATTTCATAATAGATATGTGACACATTTGAAATGGCAATTACTCATCAAAAATATATTGTACAACCTAATTTAGTCGCAAGTAATTAATTTTATTCTATTTTATCAATCTGTTGAATTAGTTCATAACAAATATACCATCAGTTTTACCCAAGAGTCACGATTAATCTTATTCTAATTCATTATCTTACGGTCAAGATTGTTGTGGGTTGGTTGTGCGGTTAATAAACAAATGTAAGTTAAACCTAAATGTCAGATGCCATACCTTACACTGTTTTAATTTACGATTTAGGTCTAGTTCCAAAGACGGGTGGGAAATGATCTAGTGTGAACTATCACCTTTATAATATACTCCCTCCATCCCAAAATTCTCAGGTGTTTTGGGGGTTTTAATATTTTTTTATTGTATTAATAAGAGTGAATTTTAAAATTTATCATTGCTAAAAGACAAAAGAGTACTCCGAAAATAGTGCACTTGTTTAATAAAACAAATGTCAAAAGAGTACATCCAATTTAGGAATGAGACATGTATTTTGGGACATCTCAAAATAAAAAGATGGATAAATATTTTGGGACTGAAGGAGTATTAAAATACAAATCAATTGTACTAAGTTATGACTCTGCATCCCATATACTAATTTGTGACTACAAATCAACTGTCATATGCGTAGACTACTAAAGTTTTTATTAGAGAGGCAATTTGCCCCGCGGGGGCGGGTACTCACCTTGTCCCGCCCTATTTATGGTGGTTTTGGGGGACCATTTAACTTATTTTGGCGGGGAAGGTTTTTGTTAACAAAACCCGCGTGGGTTCGGGGCGGGGGTGGGGGGAAGACACCCTACCCCATTTAGGTAGGTAAATTACTAAATTACTATTATTTTATTAGTATATATATATATAGGTAGTATTAGAAACCCTAGGTTTCTTATTCTCATTCAATGTTTGTAATGTTAAATTTTATGTTAAAGTATTAATGGCCCTTTTTTAATGAATTTTTAATAGTTATATAATCGTATTTGAGGGGCAAAAAATTTTATAAGGAGGAAAAATTATGGGACTAAACGGGGAGGGGCGGGTGCCTTTGGGGTGAAAAAGTTAAACGAGTGCGGGGATGGGGTGGAAAAATCCCCTGTTTAGTCAGTTTTGGGCAGGGGCGGAAAAGGGTACACTTGTCCAAAACCACCACCGTTGTCAACCCTAGTCTTTATATTCACTTATGAATTTGTAATAAAATATTAGTACAAACAACTGTACGTCATACGCGTAGAATACTTTTGTTATTACATTTATGACTTTGCACACCCTATAATACTTTCTCACTTCTATCCCATCCCAAAGACGGGTGTAGGAAATGGTGTATGGTAAGCTGTCATCCTTATAATTTATTTAAAATACGAACCCAAATGTGGCAGGCTTCACTTATGCCTCTGCACACAATTTGCACCTTCTCTAAATTATTCACAATTTTTTCAGTGACTCTCATCCCCTCCCAAAGACAAAGTATAGGAATGTGCAAAGTAGTTAATATCCACTTATGAAGGAGTTGTATCAACATATTTTATTATACATTTGGAACCCAACATGCGACGTGTATGACATCCTATGCCTAACATAGCGGCGTACATGTGACGTGTATGAAATCCTATGCCACTCGTCAACATAGGTTCGTAACATGCAATTCCATTATCAATATATTTAATCCAATATTGCACTTGCATTCTGCCATACCTATCGGCGAGAAGATGCTGTCTGTGAAACATAGTATTACAGTCCCTGTTCCAAAAATAAATTTGGAAAATATTGTATTGTAAACTGCCACCTTTATGATTTAATTTAAAATATGAAGCAATTGTCATCGATGTAGCCTACTCACAAAGCTCAATTTGGTACTAACACCACCTTTACACTCCCACTTGGTCTTAGAACTTAGACGTTACAAATGAAACTCTTGCCTATATATATTCACCTTTCTAATAGTTGCATTATTATAATCAATAGTTAGCATATACTTTCAAGAACTTTTAGTTTAACTATTGCAAATTTATACAATCTCTCTAATGTTCTAAAATTCTTTATTTCTTTACAATATTTCACATTTTCTGTACAAATGTGAAATATTCTAAAACTCAATTCTACTTCGGTGCATGACACTACCGTACCTTAAGATTTTCACCTCAGTTATATTTACACATGATAGTCAAAAGCATATATCATGCGTGTCTGCGTAAATGTAGCCATTAACACCACTACATCCAAAAGTCTAATCATTTCCTTTCTCAGTACTCCATGCTATTGCTTCCCCTTGCATATCAACTATTATCAAGTAACGAATTGTTTATCCTTAATTCAACATGTATACATATATACGAATCCTGAATTTCCATTATTCAAAGTAGGTGGCACCCTTTCATTCCTATAAGCCTTTTCATCCTTATCATTCAGACTCTCCGAACCCCATTACTAATGCTATCTATGTCCAATTGACTTTCTGAGACAATCGAGGTGCAACTGCACCTTTGGCGTGGATATGATACCAGCAGAAGAAATACTATCACATCTCCTTCACCGAGTTATGGGAGCGAGGAACAACTAATACATTGAAAATTATGACAAAAAACACGTTTACCGAAATACATCTAGTGAAGAAGTATAAAATAAAAAGATCCAACATTTTTGGGTTCGTTTGTTTGAGCGTAAAACATTTTTTGAAAAACATTTTCTATTTTTTTTTTTTTTGGTGTTTGGTAGTACCAAATTCAAAGAAAATCTTTTACAGAAGAAAATAATTTCTCAAAACTTAACCAAACCAACTTATTAATTAATCCTCCGAAAGTCGTTTTCCGAGCCTATTAATTTCGCTCTCAATCTCCTCAACAAAAGCATATGGCATCGAAAATGTCAATCAAGTACATAGAAAAGTTACATGGTGGCCAAAAATCAGTCTAGAGAGAGAGAGGGGCGTCTAGAGAGACAAAGAAATGAGTCATTCAATAAAGAGAGAGTTTTTAAAAAGAGAAGGAGATGAGCCATTTTACATGTGTTATAGTGATCAGAAACAAATCTCTTCTTTAATAACAATCATACAATTTTCTATTTTTGGTTTCTTCAATTTGCTTTTATTATTATATTTTTTTGTCATCAGTATTGGCTTAGTGATTAACATACCAGCAGAAGAAATACTATCACATCTCCCTCACTGAGTTATGGGAGCGAGGAACAACTAATATCAAAACATTGAAAATTATGACAAAAAACGCATTTACCGAAATACATCTAGTGAAGAAGTATAAAATAAAAAGATCCAACATTTTTGGCTTCATTTGTTTGAGCATAAAACATTTTCTATTTTTTTTTTCTGGTGTTTGGTAGTACCAAATTCAAAGAAAATCTTTTACAGAAAAAAATAATTTCCCAAAACTTAACCAAAACAACTTACCAATTAATCCTCCGAAAGTCATTTTTCGAACCTATTAATTTCACTCTCAATCTCCTCAACAAAAGCATATGACATCAAAAACGTCAATCAAGTACATAGAAGAGTTACATAGTGGCCAAAAATCAGTCTAGAGAGAGAAAAGGGCGTCTAGAGAGATAGAGAAACGAGTCCTTTAATAAAGAGAGTTTTTAGAGAGAGAAGGAGATGAGTCATTTTACATGAACAAATCTCTTCTTTAATAACAATCATACAATTTTCTATTTTTGGTTTCTTCAATTTGCTTTTATTATTATATTTTTTTGTCATCAGTATTGGCTTAGTGATTAACATATAGTATTACTTTCTAAAACCTTAAAAAGTGATACGTAAAGTGGAAAAAAAAAAAAGCTCACTTGTTGGATTTGACGATAGAGAGACTTGTTTTGGTTTCTTTATCATTTTTTAAAAAATCAATTGATTATTTTTATATTTCTTTTCAAATAATTATTATAATTTGGTATAAAAATAATTGGACCAATTGATAGTAAGAGAAAAAAATAAATAATCAATGACTCAAATAAGAACTTTAATGTTAATTAAAAAAATACTTAAGTCATACACCAAAATATTTTTCAAATCTTTGCCAAACACCAAAAAATAAAAAATAAAGAAAACATTTTACTTGAAAAAGTGTTTTATAGAAAACATTTTACAAGAAAAATATTTTACACTCGAACAAAGCCTTTATTACAAGTGAGTGCAAGCATGCTATAAGCACCGTAATTCACAGTAATAAGATACCATTATATTTCAGTGAATTAAAAAATAATAATAAATAAAAAATCAATGACTTTCAACCTTGTTCTGTTTCAGCTTATAAAAAGACATGTGCAATTACATTATGAGACTATCAAAACTCAAAATAAACCAACAATGCGGGTAAATCTATAGCAATTTGTGCACATTATTTTGACCTTTGTGAACTCACTCGATTTTACTTCACGAATCATAACTTGTTTGATTCTGCACGGCCAAATCTTTATTTATTTTAAATAAATAAAGTAAATAACATAAACATTGAAAGTCAACAATATAGACAAATAATTTATATACACTTATTCATGTCTCAAGACACTGGACTTCTATGAGAACAACAACATGGCATGAACAAAAGGACTGTTCTGTAGCTTCACTGTATCAGGGTATTCTTTAATTTGGCTATTTGACAAGGAATTGAAATTTGGGCTGAGATGAGAGCTATATAATTACAGAGAGTTTCACTTGTGCCAAAATTTTAATTTCTAGTGCAAGTCCGTTTATAATCTGAATAATTAATTCAAAATTGAATGAATAATCAAAGATTGATCTAAATGCACATAAAACTAAATTTCATGAGTTAGCTTTGGCATCATCCAATGTCAATAATTACAAAGATTAATAAAATAAATTTTCTTTCGATTGGATTAAATCCCTCTAAGTTCTTGTTTTAGATGCATTATTCAAATAATGCAAATGTTTTAACTATATTTTTCTCCTCCTTCTTGGCTTTGCTTGAAGCTTCTTAAGATTCACATTGATCACATTTGAATTAATTGTTCTTTTTAGATTCTAAATCTTCATCTGCTTTCAGTAGAACTCTTCCGTGGAGGAATTGCTAGTGTCAGCCTTTACTTTTGCATTTGGGGCAGAAATTTTAGAAAAGGAACATTAATTAAAAATTCCCACCAGATCTGTAGGGTGTATATATAAATTTTTACATAACAAATTAAGCAGTTTATTTTTAGTTAGAGTCATTTATGTTTATAATCTTTCTAGAATGTGGTCACGAAAAGATCTTTTTACATGATATTTACTTACTCTTGGTGGGTAACTTCTAGTGCTTTCTGTTAATCTTTACTGATAAAGACATCATTAGAAGAGATGTGTAAAATATTTACCTCTCAAAGGCTATTATATAATATGTTGAATTTGTTTTTTTTAATTTATTTATTAAAATAGTTCCAGAAGTGTGAAATTAGGCGTAACTGTTGGAGGACATTTACTCTCAGTTATGGACCATCTCTGTAAACTACACACCATTTTTGCAGGCGACTTGTAATAATTTGCTATTGTTGTACCCTGCCAAAGACAAGAGAGGTGTGACATTTTACAGGCGACTTGTAATAATTTGCTATTGTTGTCCCCTGCCAAAGACAAAGACAAGAGAGGTGTTGCATACCATTTACTCTTAGTTATGGTTTTGCAGGCGACTGTTGTGGCCAACATCTGTAAAAGGTTTTTGCAGTCACTTGTAACAGATGTGAAATGTATGTGTAACTGTGGGCCTGTGGCAAACATTTTTACACTCATGGACAACCTCGGTAAACTACTCGTCTTAAGTAACCTCTGTTTCACATTTGGGCGACTTTACTGTGAGACATGGTAAATCACTCACGAGATGTAGATATAGACAACTTCTATAAAACTTATATAGTGAAACTCTCACATACATTTTTCTGTAATCTGTCAATTTATAACCTCCACACGGAAGTGAAAAACTTTAGACTGAATTCTAGCCACTGATTGGTTCACGACCTTGTAGCAATAGTGAAGATCCTCCTGATGTACTTATTTACGATCTTGATGTACTTATTTACGAAGAAAAAATCCACTGCATCCAAAACGAATCGTTTCATAAGCTAGGTGGAACTGCACCTCATGCATAGTTCATAAAAAAGGCCCAAGAGGGAGCTAGAATGTAACAAAAGCGCGAAAGTTATCAAAAGCTTATTTAATTTTGTCAAATAAATAAATAAATATTTAATTTTATCCCCCAAAAAAAAAAAAAATACGCGAGCTTATTTAATTTGGTCCAAAGCTTAAAATTTTTTTTTTTTAAATAAGCTTAAAATTTATTTTTTTTTGAATGAAGAAAAAATACAATTTATCAAAAGCTATTTAATTTTGTCCCAAAAAAAAAAATTTATAAAATTCCCGCGCAATGAAAGTGGTCAAAAACATCAAAATTTAGTAAATCAATAATGTAATTAAATCCATAGCAGTTGTCTTTCGAAGCATGAAAAAATAAAAATAAAAAACAAATAAAAATTGTGTCAATTGTGCATATAGCACCATGTTATGTTTGTTAACAAACTCGTTTGGATTAACGACTTAGATACTCTACCTCTATAATAACATTTCGGGTTAACAATCTCGTTTGGTCAGATACTCAACTTCTATAATAACATTTCATACACAAAAGGACTGTTTGTGGTTTCACGGACATTTTTCAATTTGGCTATTTGACAAATGAAAACGAAATGAAATTTGGATTGAGATGAGTGGCAATAAAAAGTGCGCCGTACAAGAGGAGCTAAGAAAGCACCGAAACCATTTTTTTTTTTTTTTTTTTTTTTTTTTTTTAACATCTAGTACAAATACTTCATCCAAAATAAAATAAATAATCATAAATTAATCTAAATTGAAAATGAGAAGCAAAGAATAATTACGTTTGAAAATCAAACAAGCTAGAAACACGAAAACAATTCAATTTCTCCTCTAACCACAAAATGATGATTTTTCCTCGTACTTTCCTGAGAGAAAAAAAAAAAATGTGAAGTAAAAGAAACAGATCAATAAATCCTTTATAATCATCATCATAGGTCATGTGGTTGCCTCGCTGCCATAATCCTCCGGTGTGTCGTCCATTTTTTATTTTTTTTTCCGGTGTCTTCATCTTTTGGACCAGCTGATTCCGAAAGTCTCCCTCCAACTCATTCAATGGGTGTGCTCCCTGATTTGCTCAAAATCATAAACACCATTAGCAATAGGACTGGAGCAGGAGTGTCATAATTGGTCAATGGCCGCCTCTACATACCACTAGCAGCAGGCTTGAGTCCCTCGTGTGCACCCCTGCAGGCCAAATCAATCTGTAAATAGATATAAATTTGAAGGGAATCCCAATGAAATGACACAAAGGCGCACGTTGAACAAAGTAAAATAATACAGTTACCTCAACTGCTTTTTCTTTCCAGTTTGCTCATATAGAATAAGAAAATAATTATGAGCAAGTGACCAAAAATGATAGGAGTAGAAAAAAGAACTTCCATTATTTAAGCGGTTCTGCTTAATTTGCTTTGTCAATTGTAGGATTCCGGCCAAACTGGATGATCATTGGCTTGCCTTTAAAAACATATCCATTCACTAGATTCTGCAAACAATAATATTATACGGGAATAAGAAGATGACCTTCTATTTCAAAACTATCAGCACATGATCAAAATTTTGCACAAAGGTAAACTGCAAATGTTGATGGTGCTGTTGAATAATACGGAATATTAGGTAATGAAAATTTTAAGTGCTAATAATAAGTTATCTTTTTGTTAGTTTGAATTTTAAGTGTTTAGTGCAAAGTGGTCTTTTTCACTTAAAAATTTATGTGGAATTCATCATAAGTGGTATCCAAATCACGTTATAAACCACATTTAATTAAATAAGTACTTGATTATTCAAAATTAAATGCTGAATTGAGTTATTAATACCTACATTATTCAGGCCTGCTTGGGTTGTAATTATGGAAACAGTTTTCTGTTCTCATAAACTGAAAATTGTACAAAAAACTCTGCATGGTTCAGTTTTCTAAAAACTCGGTTATAAAAATGTCTGTTTATAGAGAACTATAAAAGATTGTTCAAAGAGAACAATTTGCTGTATTATGAGTTCTTGAGAACTGTTTTCGGAGTTACAAACCAAGCAAGCCAACTTCCCTAAAATTTTTAAGCAAAATACATCATTAGCACAGGATCAAGCAGCTCAGTTAAATGAATCTGGTATCATAAATTTAAGGTTGAAAAAAATGCGACCTAAAACCAATCAACTTAGCCACCCAATAAGCAATTATGAAATTGTTTCATCATATTTTTTTTATATAGGCAATAGGTAAGCCTGAAGGCTGTTTCTGTCCCTGTCGGAAGAGATGCCTTTCTGTGAATATAATTGGAACTTGTTTCATCATTTTCTTGACGCACAAGAAAAGAAGAAATAACACTAATTATATCTGAATACAGTTTGATCTAAAAGATATGCAAGAATATTTGACTGCACAATTCGAAGTGACATCCTCACTAGCAACGAGGAATAGGTCATAGCTAAGGACTAAGAAAGGTCTCTAAATTGGCACAAGTATCCAAAGTTCAGGTTAATGGTAAAACAGTAATTAATAAGAAAGGAGTTTCATTGCATATGACCAAACTATCTTAATCTGTCTACTCTCATTTTATTTATGTTTTTTATTTGAATTGTATTACTTCTATTCTGTCATAAATGTGTCTATTTCTACCTTTTTTTCCAAGCTTTCATTAAACCAACCAACCAAAGAATAGGCTAAGACCGGGCATGCCCTCATATTACCATTGAGTAAGATCACTTCCAACCAGAAATACATACAATTATCACTTCCTCATATTACTATTGAGTAAGATCACATACAATTAGCACCTCAATCCTAACGCTCACTGCAACATCACTCCTCTGCTGCAACCAGGGAAAATAGACAGCCCAGAGCACATCTTAAACATCAATCAGATAAACACCCCCACCCCTCCCAAAATACTATTATAGCCAATTCAACAGCCTTTGGAGCCAAGCTTATTACTATCCTCTCTCACGACATTTCCACTTTAATATCTGAATTCTGGCCAAAAGCTCAATTTATATACATATCTTCAAGATGCCTAATATCATATCTTATAAAACAGGTTTCATTTTATGAACACATTATTTCTCGTGAAAGTGTGTTTGGGAAAAGTGTTCATGCTACATATTTCATGGGAATTGGGAGATCAGGGGCCAAAGACGCACTCTTGTGGACAATGGATAATTTGGTAAATTGCACAGATTAGAAAGTAGACACACTGACATACAAAGACAAATACAGAAAATAGAATCATATTGAAAACGCTCCTAACCCAACCCAGTCCTTTGTAGAGCCGTGTATTGTAAGTGGTCTGAATGAACCTGCCCGAAGCATGAAACAATGAATGACACCTAACTGAAAAGTGTAGCTTATGTTGTTGAATTAAGACGACAATGATTTACAATAAGGATTTATAAATTAAAAAAAAAATGTAGTTTAGGAAATAATGATTTGTAAAATCACCCTAAAAGGCAACAAGATTTGTGTATTGAGTGCAAGTATGTATTTAAGTGTTGGGTTTACCAATTTTTCAAAATACAATGATATGGGGACAAAACTATATATATATATTTCAAGTTCTTCCATTTAATCGAGTAAAATAGCGTCTTTATGAAAAATAGTATGTTCCAATGTAGATACTTTAAAAACATGACTAAAATTATATATGCTTGTGATAACTTATATATCAATATAAGCTAGCGAGGTACATATCCAAGAAAAAATACCGAACACATTCTATACACATGCCAACATGCCATGTGTCCCAAGTGAAACTTTATGCATTTAACAGACTCCAAAGTATAAAATAAATAAATTGCTCGAGTTTAAAGAATGAAAATTTATTACCAAAAACTTATACAAAAAAGAGAGTAACCAATGTACATTGCAAAAATACAGAAGAGGCATTAATCCAATTAAGTTATGACTGATTCCAAAGAAGAAAGAAATGACAAAGTATTTCCCCAAGTTGGGAGTGATAACGAAAAGAACCAATTCCTTGTCACTCAATGCCTTTGTGAAGATAGACCTAACCTTTGGTTTTGATAATAAAAAGCATACTCATTTACACACAAAAGAAAATTGGGACTACAAAATTAGTTGGGCACTTTTTATTTCCCCCATTGAAAAAAAAAATTCCAATCCTTAAAGGTTGGGAGGGAGTGGGAACCCAACATCAATGACATTAATCATTCTGTCGAGAACAAGCATTTAAGCCCAAATATACACAAACATTGGAATAAAATACATAAAAGAACGGTCATTCCATTCCTAAGTCCATTCTAACATATGAGATCAGCCCTAACCAATTTCAGTGAAATGTCTAAGCATCTTTGTTGAGATCAATGGAGAGAACAAGAATCCTTCGTACGTATGTGTAAATGTAGACATACGAATGTATGTGTATATATGTGTGTATATGTAAATCATTCATAGATATACATAGATGTATATATGTATTTATGCATGTATATTTATATATTTTTTAATTACATATTTCTCTAAAGATTCATATAAATAAACAATTTATACCTGTCGAGTATTTGCTTTTATAGATCAATAGTCAGTGGTGCAAAGTTCAAACCCACATGATTGGTTAGACTCTATATAATTTATATGAAAGAAAAAAGGTTTTTCTGAACCTGGCCCAACACTAATAAGCCCGAAGAACCTCCAGGATTGCACTACACAGCAGACCTTGGCTTAAAATTTTGGGCTCGCCCAGCCCTGCCTAATAAGCATCCCTCAATAGGGAATGCCGTGCTGCTGGAGAGGCACCACATGACATCAGTCACGTGGATGCATGCAAAGGTGAGATGAGAACCCTGTATTTTTAGTTTAAGTTTTTTTTTTTAATTATTAAAAAACAAAATTCATCTGTTCATATTTTTGGGGACTACTACAAGGGTATAAATAATTTTGTAAAATGGGCCGAGCTGTACAGAGTACCAACCAGTTCAACCTGTACTCCAACTTGCACTCAAAAGTAAAGGCATTTGGTTCAGGCAGGGCTCATTTTATTCTTGGGTACCTCAAGCTCAGGGGCTATTCTTGTAACTAATGATGAGACAAGCTAATGTGAGTTTGGCACTATTATTGAACTCATCTCACCAAGTGATTGAGCTCAAAAACCATGCTCAATTAAATAATAATTGAGCTTAACAGAGCTGTTAATCAAGTCAAGAGCTAGCTGCTTGCAAATGCCTCAAATCCTTTTAGCAGCTAGAGGATCGCTCACTTAGGGAGATTTTCCAGTTTTTATAGATCATCCGCTCACATAATAAAAAGATGAGCACTTAACTAGATATTCCAGTTTTTATAAATCATCTGCTTACAATGACATAAAATAACAATCACTGAACTAGTTAAGCAATTAAATACTACGACAAAGTGACAAACCCAATTCGTCTTTTGGCAAGTTACCAGAGAGGACAAATGGATGCTACCTTTAAGACTCTTTCTAATGGATGCATTGTTCATTGCTCAGAGAGGGATTTCAATTTTTCGAAATAAAGCATGCACAAAATACTCTACATGAAAATAAAAAACAAAATTACAAGCAGAAGACAACTGGCAGATCAAACCACTCTAAGTAACAAACATACCAAGGCATGATGGGCTAGTTCAACAGATGGAAATGTCACAAAAGCTTGGCCCCTCATTCTTCCCTCCTGAAATCTCAAAAGGTTGCAGTTACTATCAGGGTTCAAATTTGAGCCACCATCGTAATCTGATGTGGATGCAAATGTTGACAACCAATATGATTATATCATACTCATGAACATGGTTTCTATTAAAAGGAATGTTCCCAATGTAAAGGCTTTCTAATAGTTTTCATCATTGAGACACAAAATCTTTTTGTGTAAGCTCAAACTTAACATATTTAAGGCCTTCACATCCATCCATATCTGAAGAAGCTATTTGAAGTTATAAAGTGAATGCAATTGCAATTAGAAGTAATTAAAACACCAATCAATCTCTCTCTTGAATCAAATCTGAAGTAATTTTACACTGGACACTGCCAACACGGTCCTTGAGGTTCGACACCCTCAACATAGCCCTATCCTACAAGGATTCGTTCTATTGCAAGTGGTTTTATCATTGAAAATCTCCGAATCAATTTTTTGAAATTGTTTCTAATTACTTCATCCTACGTAAGTTTTGGTTGGCCTCTTTGTCGCTTCCCTTCAAGGCAAACCATTCTTCCTCATTTAACCGGTGCATCATCAGACGTTGAATCCATACAACCCTAAGTCTACTTTCCCTAATTTTATCATCAATAGGCACTATACCTAATGTTCTCCTCAGACACTCATGATTTATCTTATGTTTTCTAGTGAATCCTATCACCTCATTTCTACTACATGAATGCGTTGTACTTGTGTCTTTTTCAAAGCCCAACACTCTTGCTCCATACAATAGTATTGGCCTAATAACCATCCTATAGAAATTTCCTTTTAATTTATTTGGTTTTCATTTGCCACAAAAGATACCACTAGCTTTCCTCCATTTTGTCCACCCAGCTCCAATCCTACTTACTTTATCACCATCTATCCCACCACTTTTTTGTAATATTGATCCTAGGTAACAAAAATAGTTATTTTGAGTAACTATTTGGTCTTGAATTGTAATCTTTATATTGTCATCATATACTACTTTATTAAATTTAGACTCCATATGTTCTGTTTAGTTTTACTAATTTTCAGGCCTCTTGATTCTAATGCCCTTCTCCACATTTCTAATTTTGTTGTGAAGGCTTCTTTAGAAGTATTTATTAATACAATGTCATCCACAAATAACATACAGCATGGAATGTTTTCTTAAATATGGACACTGCAATTCACGTGGAAAGCTCCAAATATAAAAATTCACAAGGATACAATTCCGAAGCTAATCAATTCACTAGAGGAGAAGAGTGCAACTCTAGGTCCAGACTTACCATGTCCTAAGAGAGATGTATCATAAGAAAGTGTAAATGAGTATGTTGAGATGTATAATTAAAATTTTAAACACAAAGGGATTACAAATTTAGAAAATTTAGGTGTAAAGGTGTAATACTCCTTGCAACTTGAATAACAATTAAAAGAAGAAGAAGATCACACAAGAACACCCCGTTTAAATAGTTTGGAAATTTACATGAAACTAGTAATGACTACAGATCAATCAATTGTTCATTTCCATGAGTTGATGAAAGAGGGAATGAAGTCCAAACAAGAATGGGTAAGCATTGCAATAAGGGATCTAGATTCTCATAACTCATGACTAAACTAAGCTGGCTCTCTCTGCCATTCTTGACAAGCTCGAAACATTCCAGCTAAGAAGAATGTTGATTATCTTTAGACGTTTTAAATACCAAAGAAAATTGATTAGAAACTTCAATCATCATACATAGGCAATGTCACAACTGTAAAGTTTGCAGATAATAATATTTCTTATCTTTCCTTTTTTGTCCTTTCCATCTGCAGTTCTTTGAATCTATTTCTGACCCAGTATTGCTCTCAAATTACGTAAAAGTGAACAATTTTAAAAGAAGAAATAATTCAACTAAAAGTTGTAAGAAGTAAATGATCTAGAAGTAAAATGTAAATCAAGATACCTCACCTGCATTAACTTCACACTAAGTCCAGATTTAGCTGCATCATTGCTTCCAAACAATGATCCTACACCACATCATAAGCAAGATAATATAAAGAAATTTTTCCTTCTGATAATTTAAAAATAAGTAAAAACTAATGAAGGCACTTTGAAATACAGATATGCAATACATCATAAGTGAGAAAATAAACCAGAACTGTCATGACAAAAATGGCACACTTCAATATTCATGTTTAATCGACTTGATGGAATTGCAGGATAATAATTCCTCAAAAGTATGATCACACAAGAACTTTTATTTCTTTATGATAACCATCAGGTTTCTGGGAAGGTACTAGTGGAGTAATTGAAAGGTCAAAATGGGATTTAGCATGCATCACAGCTTTTGTGCTCACCAAATATGAAGTAGAAGTCGTCAGCAACCACATCTTTTGCCAAGTTCTTTATGTATAGCACAGTCGCAGGATTCCCAGCCGTATAATTCTGCATAAATTGCAGACTTCAAATTAGTAACTTAACAGATAAAATTTAAGCACGCCAACTAAATGTTGTGGAATGTACTATCTTTATGGTTAAGATCCTTTGGATGCAAATGAATTACATAATTAAGCATATCTTGGGAGGACGTTTGGTGTGGGGATCGACCTCTTGCTCTAGCTTTCCCCCCGGCTCTTCAGGATTGCCACAGATAGGCAAGCCATGGTGGTCAACTATCATCGGCTTGATAGCGGGAGATTGTCTTAGGATGTTCGCTTCAGGAGCATTTTCAGGATTGGGAGATTGAGGACGCCATTGGTTTTTTGGAATTGTTGTATCGCCAGGAAATCACGGGTGGAGATTCTAATGGTTGGGTGTGGGTCCCTGCTTCTCAGGGTCGTTTTGATGCTCGATCCTTCTCTGGCTGTCTTACAGAGGTGCCAAGGGCACCTTTCACATGGAAGGCTGTTTGGCACTCCAAGGCCCCCCTCAAGGTGGCCTTCTTTGCTTGGACGCCTGTTTTAGGGATGATTTTGACACAGGATAATTTGAGAAGGAGAAGGAATCAGGTGGTGGTCAACTATTGTTGCATGTGCCTTCGTGCTAAGGAGACGGTGGATCACCTCCTTTTGCACTGCACCGTGGCTAGGGACTGTTTGGATTTGATACTTGGATTGTTTGAGGTTTAGTGGGTCATGCCCAAATCCTCCAGAGGGTTAATCGAGGCTTGGAGAGGTTGTACAGTAGGGGTCCAAGTCCGGGATGCTTGGAGGGTTCCGCCTTTGTGTGTCTGGTGGTGTATTTGGCTCGAGAGGAATAGGAGATCTTTCGAAGGAAAAGAGAATCTTATTTCTATGCTTAAATTCTCTATTATCTCCACTCTTTTTTTGTTGGGTTGTAGGGAGAAATTATTCATCTTTAGAGGAGATTGTTGATTTTTTGGACTCTTTGAAAGTTTAGAGGCCCTTTTTGGCCTTGTGTAGTTCTCTTGGGCTTCGCTCCCCTTCTGAGGGCTTTTATACAATTGTCTTACTTATCAATATATATATATATATATATAAGTAAAAAGTATATTAGAAAAGCGTTCAAAAGGGGAACGCGTACCTAATACAAGAAGAAAAAAGACCTAAGGACCAATAGCATCCAAAAGATCAAAGAAATCATCAATCGAGGAGCATGACCTTCCTCTTACATAACAGAACAAAGAACAAAGAAAAATATATATAAATATAGATATCATGTCTAATAAAATAGTGATCTGATCACATTAAAAGTGGTTTTGTATTAACAAAACGAATTAGGGATGGCAATATGTAGCTGCAACACTTCCTCATTCCCGATCCCTTATGATTGGGATCTCATATTCAGGCCTATCCCCAATCTGAACTAGGGATGGTAATGGAGTATTGGCGTGGTGAATAAGGCTTGATGATTGCTGGAAGAATTATTGTCGCTAATCCCGCAGCAGAGCCCTCGTTTGACCTCATCACGGAGAGGGAAGAGAGATAGTTCGGAAAGGAAGAGGAATCTGACCACCTACCAAAAAAGAACCTGGACAGAGTCTTCAATCTGTCCTAACCTGAAGGGATCTTATCAAAACGAGGTCACCAGCTCTTCCTTGGACCCTTCAGAGGTTCTTCAGTGGCAGATCAGATCTCCACCTAGGATTCTCATCTCGTGAGCCCCATTGGGCAAAAGTGACTTCTCACTGCACCGGGACCTGATACCAATATATATCTGGCTTACTAGTGAGCTTCAAAAAAGAGGGCAAATTACTACCATATCCTACTTTTCTCACTGAAAGACGATTATAAACCTGATATCCTACTTCCCATGATCTTCAGACAGTATTTCTGTTTCTCCAATGCTTAACCTCGTATATTTCAGATGTGTTTCAGCACTACATCTCAACAAATTTCCATGATTTAAGCTCACTTTGATAGTGATTGAAGTTTAACTAAGTTCATGACAATAAAATAAATTGTCAAATTTCTAGAAGAGTTTGATGGAGATTGGTAATCTTATCTGTCCAAAAACAGCCAGCAAGTAAAGCAGCATAAGCTTATTACACTTCCAATTTCCCATACAAAATCCTTCCTTATTTCATGTATTCCAGTTTGGCAAAAATATTGTCATCTAAGATGCAGAAGATAGACAATTTTCTATTTAGTCAAAATCCATGACATTGGCGCTCATACTTACTTACACACACACACACACACACACACAAAGGCGGATAGAAAAAAGGGAAAATTACTACGAAGTACTACTTTTCTCATTGAAAGACAAATAAGCCCTAAAAATATCCTTTAGGACCGATGAGCCCTATTTTTGAGATTTTTTTCTAAGTCCTAAATAACTAAATCTCCCAGTTATACCCTTACTAAATAGAAGTAATTTTTTGTAATTATAAACTTATTGAAGAATTGATATATAATATATTTTTTTATATATTCCTTTTAAGTGTTATTTACTTAATAATGTTCCATTAAGAGTTTAAATAATCATTAATCTAATTTAAATTCAATTAAAAAAAACTCATGTAGAATACACAAATTTAGTTCCAAAAAATTAATTATCCTATAAAAAAAATAACTAAAATGTATTTTTTTTCTTTTATTCAAATTTTATGTCTAATTTTGTAGTGTGTATATATGAAAGTTTGAGTCTAAATTTTATATCTAATTTTGTTAAGTGTATAAATGGAAGATTTCGTGACTTTGGACTTAAAAGGAAAAAAATCTGGAAAGTTGGACTTATTGGTCCTAAAGGATATTTTTAGGGCTTATTTGTCTTTCAATAAGAAAAGTAGGATGACTTGGTGGTAATTTTCCTTAAGAAAAATAAGGAAAAAAATTTATATAAATCTTTATATCAGCAGCACATAATAATTAAATCCTGGATAAGTATTAAAATATATAAAAGGAAGATTACCTAGGAAAAATAAGGGAAAAAATTATGTAAAGTATTAAAATGTATAAAAGGAAGATTACAAAGATTTACCAGCACACGTTTATATGTCACACATACATGTATTTCAGTGACGAATTTGTGGCAGAAGTAAATTAAATCAATTAAATTAGCCAACAAATGGATTAGGTTGCAAAAAGACAGTAAATTCAAATTGTGCCTAATGCCTACCTTAAACATTGGAAGTGACAAGATTTCCTCCGGAGGCAACTTTCCACTCTCCAATTCTTCTGGGGTTGCATAAGGTTTAAAATCTAAATCCAGATTTTCTGGCTCGTCTAGATCTTTCTTGATGTCAGTTTCTGTTTGCTCACTCTGAATTTGTTTAGGCACAATTTTGATCTGCAACCAAACCAAGACCCCAACATATCAAAAATTCAAAAGAGAAAAGATCATTCAAGTACTTATTTAGTTATTTCTCTAAAATGGGGAAGGCTAGACCTGTAAGATGGCGTTCTTCTTTTTTATCACTGGGATCTCCTTAGGGACCAAGCTGGCAGGTTTCAGTCCAACAGCCTCATGAGCCACATCTTTATTAACTGCAGGACCAACAATAGATTCGCTCTTGAAGCGCTTCCGTTTAGGTCTCTCTACAGTAGGACCTCCAACGGAATAGGCTCTGTCATCAGCTTCCTTTAAAATGCCACGCAATTGCAAACAATCAAAATATGCTAACATGAATTTCTTTTACGTAAGCAAGCAATATAATACAATATGTAACTGTGCAAAGAGCATGAAAAAGGAAATGATTGTAGTAATACTAAAGAGAACAGTTAACTAAAAAAAGAATACTAAAGAGCAGTAAAGCGTATGAATAATGACAAATACATAGTCAACATGCTTTGCAAATATTGAAAGAAACACCATAATTTTAGCTGACCAGAAAATAAGCGGAGAGTAGGAGAGTAGGAGAGTGAAGTGCACTTTTTCACCACACTCTTCAGGCTTAGCATGTCATTTTTTGTGACTAAAAGCCTCTGCTGGAGGTTATAGTGAGAGTGTGAGACCAACACTTGGTAATGGCCTTCTATTTTATGTAAAACATGCTATCAGATCAAATGCTCCAGAAGTCGAGTCATGTCTAAAAACTGAAGATATCCACGCATATTTCCAATATACATACATATTGTAAGCGGGTTGGGCTATACCAAAATAGTAGCAGAGATTACCTCATCTGAAGACTCCACTTCAGACTCATCACTTGATAGATCCGTCAAGTGAGGCTTAGTAGCTACAGAAGGAGGGGGTGGGGGTGGAGGTGGGGGCGGCGCAAGTACTGAAGGTGGTAGAGGTGGTGTGGGCAGTGCCATACGAAAAGGAGCAGGTATATTCATTTTGTTCATCAAGTGCAACACCTGAAACCACATGTGTGAATCATAAACAAAGTGGCCACCTGATTTACATTTAAATAAAAAATGATCATGGGAACAGAAGAAAAACTAACCTGTGTATAGAATCGCGGAACAGCAATAAGGGCATTTACTATGTTGGTCAGAATATTTCCATCTGGTGGAGGATATGCATACCTACACCACAAATAGTTAATTTAACCAGATGCATACCGATCTTGGAAAATCTCTGCACATAAGCATGCAAATATTTCCAAATATGAATTACAAGATGAACAACATAGGTCCAAGTATACAACCGTTTACCATGTCAATGTACTGAAAACGAACTAACAGATGTAAATATTCCAGTAACTATAGTTTCTATGTAAGTATTGAAGAGGCTAGGTACCACTGAGCCTCTATCTCAAGTGGTATTTCCTCATCCTGGCATAACATGCCCCAGTTAGGGGTGCAACTTGGGCGGGCTAACCCAGCCCAACCCAAATCCAGGCCGAAAATTTTGAAACTTGGTTTTTTAAATTCCCAAATCGGGCTCAAATTGGGTTGAGTTTTATCAAAACTTTCGGGTTGGGCTCGAGCTCGACCCGAACACAACCCAAAACCCAAAATTAAAAAAAAAAAATCCAATATTTTTTATTTTTTATCTTCCAAATAATATATATACGTATCTATATGTATATGAAGCCCGCCGCTATATATATATGAAGCCACCGCCGCGGTTTTCCTCCTCCAGTCCTCCTCCTCTGCCGCTACCGCTGCCGCCGTCTCCCTCACCCTCCTCCTCTACCAGCGTTTTCCTTCTCCTCTTCTGCTGCATCTCCCTCTCCCTCCTCCTCTGCTGCTGTTTTATATATATAATTCCAATATTTAGTTTGTGATATGAACATTTGGGGAAAAAAATTTGATGTAGAGAGAGAGGGTTGTTTGGCAGTAGATTTTTTTTTTTTGGGTTATATTCTATTTTGAACTCTCTTTTTTTAAAAAAAAAAAATTAGGCCTACCAAAAAAAAAAAATTTTAATTATTTTTGGAAATCCAAATTTATATATATGTAAAAATAAATATAACCTATATTTTTATGGAAGGTCTATTTTTTTGCCGATTTTTCTGGCCTGTTAGTTTTTATCCTTTGGTATTTTGATGGTATCCCAATCTTCTACTTGTTTTACTATTTTTGAATTTTAAATTTTTTGTCAATTTATATATTTATATATATATATATATATATATATATATATATATTGACATATGTTATGTGTGTGTGTGTGTGTGTGTGTGTATTTATATAGAGGCTTACCAAATTTATATATATATAAGTAAAAATATAACCCATATTTTTATGAAAAATAATTTTCAGGCCTATTTCTTGCCGATTTGTCGTGCTTATTAATTTTTATCCTTTGGCGGTTGGTCTACACGTCTGGTTTCTCTTGTGGGAGGAGTTGGGATGTGGAAGTCCATTCGGAAGGGATGGGATGCCTTTTCTGCTCATATCAAATTCAAAGTTCGTGATGGAAGTCGCGTTCGTTTTTGGGAAGATCTTTGGTGTGGTGATCAGCCTTTATCTCGTACATTTCCTAGATTATTCAGTATTGCAATTGATAAACACGCCTACGTAACTGACTGTTATCGGCTTGATAGTAGTGGGATTACGTGGGACGTGCACTTTCGGCATTCTTTTCAAGATTGAGAGTTGGACGAGGTATGCATTTTTCTAGATCATTTGTATCGGTAGGAGGGAGTTGGCAGAGGTCATGATGATTTGACATGAGTTCCTTCTTCCAACGGTCGTTTCGAAGTAAGTTCTTTGTTCTTATGTCTGTCTAATTTTGATAACCGTGACTTCTCGTGGAAGACCATATGCGATCCGTTGCTCCAACTAAGGTGGTTTTCTTTGTCTGGACCGCTGTTTGGGGTAAGATTCTGACGATTAATAACCTGAGGAAAAGGGGCAACTGTTTAGTTAACTGGTGCTACCTATGCAAGAAAGATGGGGAGTCAGTTGATCATCTCCTTATACATTGCCCTATGGCGCATGACAGTTGGAATCTTATTCTTGGGTTGTTCGGGGATGCGTTGGGTAATGCCACGATCTACTAAGGATTTGATTCATGTCTGGAGAGGATGTCGTGTGAGGAGGGATGTACGCGATTTCTGGAGAATTGTCCCACATTACGTATAATGGTGCATCTGGAAAGAGAGAAATAGTAAAATGTTCGAAAGGAAGGAGTCGTCTACGGCAATGCTGAAACTTTACATTCTTTGTTCTCTTTTCAATTACGTGAAGAGGAGTTCTTGCTCCTCTTCTGATGATTTAATTATTTTTTTGGATTCTTTTGGGCCTTAGCCCCAATTCCACTTTTGTATAAGGGACGCGTTCCCCTTTTGAACGTCTTTTTATTTTATTATTACTTATCAAAAATAAAAATCTTCTCCTTGTTTTATTATTTTTGAACTTCAGATTCTTTGTCCACCTATATATAAATATATATTGACAGTATGGTACTAGTGTGGAGACATATTTTTAAAAGGGGGGGGCTAACACATTGCAAAAAAAAAAAAAAAAAAAAAAAAAACAGGTTGACCCAGACAACCCAAACAGCTCGAAAATATTTGGTTGGGCTTCTTGGGTTGAAGCCCGAATTCGAGTTACCTCGGGCCAGCCCAACCCAACCGGAAGCCGGGTTAAGGTTGGGCTCGGATTGGGCTGGGTTGGGCCAGCCCAAGTTACACCCCTAGTCCCAGTTGGGACATAGTGGGTGTTTGTTGACTTAGGTGTTCTTACTCACCAAAAATATATATAAATATAAAATAAAATGGAACAGGCTAAGATTTCAGTCCCATCCAACTAGATACCATCATTAAAGCTTCTCAATTTAACATATCCATAGTAAGGTTAAATTTGTAAAATTTTTGCTCCTTGAAGCAAAAATGCGTCAAAATTTTCCCTTAGTTGGTACACGAAAACCATGACCTACTTAGAAATAGTCTCAATGCAACCAGATTTGAGGAAAATTGGCCAACTAACAATCAAGTAGGAATTCAAGGTTGTAAATCTGATGATCCATTTATATGCAGCGCATCAATTTTTTTTTTCCCCTTCTTTACGCAAAAATAAATAAATCACTGAAGGGCACCAATGGAGCGCAAATCAAGAACACGAAGTGTACAAGAGCATAAAGAAAAGAAGGAAAACAAGTCCCACAAGCAATATACAAATAATTCAAAAGACTGGGAGAGACCCAACATGGTTAAGGAATTCAAAACTACATGCTTTAGAATACGTTCAGGTATTATCTTTTCATTGAAAAGCCACGCGTTACTCTTCCACACACTATAGAATAACAATAGTGAGGCCACCTTCCAAACTATTTTCTTGCATTTGTTTACATAGTTACTTTGCCAGACAACCAACTGCTCTATGATAGATCTTAGCATCACAGTATTACCCTTTCCATCCTGAATAGAGAGAATAAGAGAGCCCATAACTCTCTCTGCACTGCAATGCACTTGTAAGTGGCAAACAGGCACCTCTTCACCCTCAATCACACGACTCACACAACACCAATTTGGAAGTGTCATTGATCTCAAGTTGAGGGGTCTCAGGCTCGGATGAAGCGGTCATCTTTGGGGGAGGTCAGCTGTACTATTTCCAAACGGGGAGTGGAGGAGGTCCTACAAGAGTTAACTTCAATGATTCCGTGGCTGGGGAGTGGGAGTGGAGGGTACTACAAAAGCTAGAACTGAATAACTGATAAGAGATGGGAAAGAAGTCCGAATCATTAACTCGAGTGTAGAGCATGCAGATGGCAGTGTCACACTCTGTAGGATAGTAAGAGAATAAGGTTATTAGGATCTGGATCCTATATTGGATCAAAAGGGGGTCATTACTCTCAGACCGTAGGATCCGATTGAGGATTGTAGAATCTCCAAAATGAGTAAACACTAAGACTAAATTCATAAATAAAGAATTCCTAAAATAGATAGAGAGCATGCATTTATATTTTATACACAAGTTCATGCAAGTATTGATCATGTAGCTAAGAAGGTAAAAATCCGAAGGACGCATGATTCACAATTAAGATTTGAATGGGAAGATCAAGGTTTAGATCCTTCTACGCAAATTTTTCACAAGATCCATGTCAATTTGATAAGTTTACATGTAGGATCGTGCAATCCTACGATCTGGATCACAATCTTGAAAAACATGATAGAGAAAGGTGCGAGGATGGCAGTGCTGATGAAAGAACAGCGTAATGAGAGGAAGGTCAAAGTGGGTTTCAAAAAGAATGCATGAATTTAGTTCCTAAACAGGTGTCACTTGTGAAGGATTAAAGGAGCCCCACAATTATCATATCAGTATTAAAATAAAGCGAAGGTGGAGGTCTGAGGTGGTGGAGGATCAAGGAGGAATCGAGGGTCTTGTTCTCGATGTGACAGAGTTAACAGTTAGTTTGATTAATTATGAAGGAATAGGTGAGTCAGTAGGAGGGAACTTTAGTGGTTTCTACATGAAGCTTAGAGATCCACTACGTAAATCTCTTCCGTATAAGTTAGCAGTCCAGAATGAGAGCATAAATTCATTAATTGCCCTTGCTGCAAGTGGTATACTTGATCTAACAAATCAGAAATCAGCCAATAAACTCATTGATTTAACTATTCAGGGCAGCTGCATAAAACTTGTTTTCCCATCCCTCCTTCAACAAAACCACACACCCTAACTTCCTAGAATCTCGCTCAAAATGTAACGGGGGATCCATTATAACTAAAGATTGTTGCGATTCCAAAGGAACACTTTGGTATCTCAGATCAATTAGTAAAACTCCTAGATTCTTTTTCCTTATTTTATGAGTTAGAGGGAAGTTGTAAAGAATATCACTAAGCAGCTGGTCATCACGTACCTTTTTGTCTAGAAGGACGTATACCTCTCTTTCCCCTCTTTCTATTCAGTTTTAAATCAGCAATTCAATAAAGGAGGACACATACCTCCCTCTCTCTCTCTCTCACAAACACACACCCACACAAACATATCTCTATTTTTCCCAAGCAAATGGAAAACTCGAACAGATGGTGGATTCTTTCTACAAGAGGTCATCTTCATCATTCAAACAACGGTTACAATAAAATAAATAAATAATAAATAATAAAAATAATAAAAATTAGAAAATAAATAAATATTAGCTCAATTGACTCCATAACTTTATGAAGGTCCATTTTAGAATAAGGAATCTCAATTTCAGGATAGCACACCAAACTCCTCCCCAGGAATCCCAAAAAAACTTTTGAGACGGAACAATATTTTTTCTCAATAAGTAACTTTTGAGATGGAACATGAAATAATATTTGTAATTACAACATCAACAACTCATACAACTTTATTAAGTACCTTGGTACCATAACACCTGCTCACATGGCCCAATATCATTCAACAAGCCAGACTTTCAAGCACACCTCTTGCTTTGCATAAGAAATACAAAATTCCTGAAGCACCAGCTTATTTAAAGATTATGTTTCTTTTCACATAACTTTCCGGTGCAGTAATATCAAATAAAAGATGCAGGCAAGCAAAATGACACAACAGACTCGATTTAATCAATGATTAGGTAAAGTTCTTGACAACCAGTAGGGCAAAAGATCACAAAAACAAGACTCATTGGCCATGCAAACTTGCATGCATGCAAGCAAATTACAACGCTAGAAATGAGGAGTTCCTATATGCTTAAGGTGGCATCTTCTTCATTTTAAAATCATGGCTCATTTAAAAAATAAAATAAAATAAAATAAAACTAAATAAACCATCCTTTTTTCTTCAAGTAATGTTTACCAGTCTAGTATCTTTAATTTTGTTTGCCTACTATGACAAAAAGACCTTGCATTTAAATGTTATATTTTATTTGTCAATCCTAGATATGAATGTGTCATAAATGCATGGAATGAAGGGAAGATTATGAAAACGGAAAAACGTACTCAAGGTGGGGAGGAAACGGATAGTCAACACCAAGGCGTTTAGCAATGGGTTCACTAACTGTAACGGACCCCAATTTTGTTCCCACGCCAAGATCTTTGCTCATAGTCGAATCTTTCATCAAAGATGTAGAGTGCTTCCCTGATTGATGTTCACTTTGTTGACGTTCATTACTCTCTGTTGGTTTACTAGCTCTCTCTACTGACAACACTTTACCCAGAAACCGCAACCTGGCAAACATCACTGAGCCAATAGATCAGACACTATTTCATGTACCAGTTTAGATGAATGAACTTGGAATATGTTATGCTCGGGGAACAGATAAAACATCAGAAAATAAAGCAAAAAAGAGCCTAACAAAATTCACCAAAATCTATATAAACATTAGTCAAACATTATGAAAAAATGGATGCTGGATAAATAAATACCCATTTAACTGCCTTTGTGCTTGAGATGCCAAAGCTTCATTCTTGAAATCCACAAATGCACAGTTTCTCAATCTGCAATAGGAAAAAGCATTTCTTTTAAGTAAACAAACAAAGATCAGTTTAAATAAAGTAAGGAATTTCAGTGATGGGATACACCTACTTGTTCTAGCACACACCCTCAAACAGAATGTGAAGGGAATGTGATACTGATCGAATAGCATCCTATGTTTATCTCCCAAAATTTAACTACAGTTTTTTATGTAGCCAACTACCTGACATGACCATCCTTCCTTTTGGCTTGAGACCCTGTGCAGGTCTTAAAACAATGAACACCAGAAAGACCAGCCATCCTCTTCCTTACTGTGCTGGTGCAGGGACTCAACAAACTCTCATGTCAAGGTCAAAGATACACCAAACTGGTTATGCAACAAACAACATACCGACCTAATAGATTAAATTGAGCTTCATTAGACGAGCAGGTTGATCTTTTAATGTTCTAGACCCTTGGTGTAACGGATGGGTGCTTGCCCATTTACCCAAAAACTTAAGCTATTGGGTAATGTTGTATACCCACCCATTTGTACCCCTTTCATTTTCCATCCAGATCCGATGTGGGACAAATACCCCTTGTAACATTCTCCCCCATCCGAACTCGCAACGCCCTCGTTCTGGTCGGGCCACCCTGCCTACCAAGTGGCTAACCTGGACGCCTTCCGGGCTGGGCGCTTGGCTTGGCACCGGATCAAGGACTGGGTTTGAATACCAACTCTAACAAGTGGGCGCTTGCCCATTTACCCAAAAACTTAAGTTGTTACATAGTGTTGCATACCCACCCATTTATACCCCCGTCATTTTCCATCCGGATCCGATGTAGGACAAATACCCCTTTAACACCTGGCCACTAGAAAATGACACCTCCACTCAGTCCAATACACTAAAGTTATCTAGCATAAAGAAATATAGACGTTCTAAAAGGTAGACAAGCACAATGTCCGACTTCCATTAAGACCATGGAAAAACTTCAACTAGCAGCTTTGCATTGAATTGAATTTTAAAGAATTTACTAAGTAGCACAAATAAAACCAGTGCCTAACAAAATTGCATAAAAGGAGGTGGGGAAAATGTCCAAAAAAAAAAAACTATTACACTTCGTAGACAAGATTCCCACATCAGAATCGTTTCATATGATTCTTTAAGATGACTGGATGTAACCCTGGCATTCAAAGTCATAATGACTGACATTGCCACTAAGCCAAAACACCAAGTGTGTGTGTTTGTTTATATATCAAAATGAAACCATGTGAGTTTGTCAATAAGAAAATTCCTAAAATTTGTTGTCACACAAAATGGACTTGCAAACATACAGTTTCCAAATAGATAGAATCTCTGAATCATGCTACATATACCTTCCACTTGCACAAGGACGGAGAGAAGAAGCGCCATAGTGGGAGAAGAGCCGAGATAGGGTGTCATAAGGAATTGCTTCAGGAAGATGACGAATCAAAAGGGTAACTGATGCGTCCTCTGGCAGCTTTGATGCCATTTCTGGCACACCTTGATACTCAAAATTATATGTCATCTCAGACTTGATAAATGGTTGTGATGGAGTAATGCCCTCCATTATCGCATCAAAAACAGCTATGTTTACTCCCTATACAAGCATACATCATATCATTTGAATATAATTATAACATTATTCCAAACTACAGAGGAAGAGAAGAACAATTTTTAAAGCAAGCTTGACACTGAACATTAAGGCTCCCTTTTTGTCATAAAATAATTTTCGCGTGAAACCTTTTATATGTAAATTTTTAATAATCCTTTCAATTTCCGATGTTTGGCTTTGAATCTTGAAAAGATTGTTAATTATTACTTCAACAGCTCAACCCACTAGAAGGGATCCTTAATTTTTGTAGGATTGAATGTGAAAATGCAAAAAATTATGAGGAAAAGGGGTATAGTTGCTGCTGTTGTGAGATTGGAGTGGAATTAGGGAGGGAAAAAATAAAAAAAAGGTACCTGCCATAGATTATGGACTCGATCGCCATGAAAAACACATGTAGAAAGGCACACATTTATTAAAATACTAAGAGAACCATAATATATTCATTCAGCTTTTGATAGCCATCATACACAGTGACACACACAAAAAATAGTTTTGGAAGCTACTTTTCACAATTGGAACAAATGTAAAGGCCCGAATCAAACGAACCAAAGTTAGAACAAATCAAATGATGAGATGAACAAAAGAAAGAAACATATATAAAAAAGATCGATTCATGCAAAAGGAGAGAGAAGAGAGAGAGGATGAACATACCTTGTCACCTGAGGCGATAGCGGAGACTGCGCCCTGCGGAGTGTCGAAGCAGATTGTGTCGTCTGAAACTTGCCCTACCTTTTTTTTTTTTTTATTTGTTCCCATCCTATGGGCCTCAAATTTTGAGGCCCAAGGCGACCAAGACTAGTCCTAACTTAATTTTTATTTTTCCATTCCCTGTGGGTCTCTAAATTTGAGGCCCAAGGCGACCGCCTTGGTCACCTTGGGCCAGGGCTGGCCCTGGATATGTGTATATATAGAGAAGAAGAAGCCCTCTAGTTAGTTATTTTGGCGGTCACTGGTCAAGTGGTAAGTCCCGCTCTCTAGGGTTTTCAATGTCGGATAAAAATGGAATTAAAATATTTTCCTGTCACTTTTTTTATTATTATTTTATTTTTAAAAAAATTCCAATCCCACTAATTTACAAGACATCTAAAAGAAATCGATATCATAAGACATGATGATTGCTTATTCACGAGGGACCAGAATCAAAGCCTTTTTTAATTAGGCTAATTTTTAGGATTAAGGTTCCGTTTATTTATTTCGACGTAAAAATTTTTTTGTAAAATATTTTTTTTTTCAGAGAATATTTTTTTATTTTTACTTTGTTAGTATTTAGCAAATGTTTAAGTTGAGGTTATGGTTGAGGTCGAGTCTATCGGACGGGCATATAAAAAAATTTGCCGAAAATTTATGGATAAATTATTTTTGTTAAATTTTAATATTTTTTTTCTTCTTAAATATTTTATGACAACCAAATACCAAAAAATAAAAAAAATATTTTCTAAATAATATTTTACGTCCTAACAAACTGAGCCTAAATTGACAAGCTTTTAACATCATTGTGGAAATAAAGGTGCAACAAGGTCTCTTTTACGAATTTAGTTTGGATATAACTAGGATGGACAGGTTTATGATTGAAGACGTGTATTGTTTAGTCTCCTATATATGCGAAAGTAATTTAATTTTAAGTGGATAAAATATCACGTATTAATCTGTACTTAAATATCAATTCAATATTTCAAAAAAATGGAGGATATATATATATATATATATATATTAACGTAATCAAATGTTATAAATACGAGGAGGAAAGATCCTCATGGAATACATTCAACATTCATGAAGGCTAAACTTGCAGTATTTGGTTGTGATATTTAGGTTTACGAATTCATTGTACAAATCACCTATCCTTGAGTCCATTTACCCATCTCATGTGCAGCTTTGTTACATAATCTTGGACACCAAACTAACTTAAACGGTTAAACCCTATTTTTAAATGGAGGTTATATTGGCACTCTATTTTTTTTACAATTGATTGCACTCCACTCTTCAAGGAAGTAACTCTTCAAACACTAATTTTATAGATAAATAATAATTATTTTTTAAAAAATCACAATTACCCTTTCAATTATAAAAATATATTTTTGTCTCAACATCTCTTCCCAATTAATATTTTGGGTCACTTTCATCCTCTATCAATTCTTTCTCGACTTTGTATCAATTATCTCATCTCTCTTTCTTTAGGGTTTGATATTGATCCTTGTAAGTAATAATAGAATATAACAAAACTTAATGAGCCATTCTACTCTATCAATACTAATGATAATTGTAATTTTTTTCTTTTAATTTTCTTTTTGTATTGTATGCTTTGAGTTTAATTTGATTTTTTTCCCCTTATGTGCTTTTTAATAATTAATTTGGAATGTCTTTGACAATAAAGTCTAACTATTTTGACAATAAACTCTCAAACACAAGGATTTTGTGAAAAACACACACAAAAATAAATATAAATAAAAAGAAAAAGATGAGAGAGAAAGATGGATATTATATAGAACTATTTTTGCTTGTTTAAGCTTTCGTATCTCTAATCTGGTCTTTATATTATATTGTGTTTTAATAATAAACTAAATTACAAAAATTGAAGGACAAACCATAAATTATTATTCTAAAGTAATGCATGCACAGAGAGAGAGAGAGAGAGAGAGAGAGAGAGAAGTCTCACTACCTTTTGTCTCCAATAATCTTTTTACTATTGTGTTCTCTTCTTTTGTTTCGAATAATTGTCATGAATTTAACACTAATCCATCATCCTAATAACTTTAGTTGAGTAAATTATATTTTCATGAAAAAAATAATAATAATAAACTATTAGTAAGTAAAGAATGTGAAAAAAAAAAAAAAAGTTTATAGTGCAATGATAGTTATGGTATTATAAAATAGGGTTAAGTGCAAAAAACACTCCCTTACTATATAACATTTTGCAAGAAACACCCCTATTAGAAAAAAGTGCATATAACTTAGGAAAATGATATTTGGGCCGATAATTTTGGCAGATTTGTTAGATCGAATAATACATAGCCAGCCACGTCATGACCATCTCCCACGTGGCGATCAAAATCATAGTTGGTTTGAAGTTAAAAATGATCCTTGCTTTGTGGCTGCTGTCGTGGAGCTGTCACGGTAAGCTTTTTCGACGATAGTGAGAACATATTCAATCTCTATCATGGATGATCCAAGGAGGATCGATGTCGTTTATAGCATTGCCAAACTGACCTGTAGACAAGTCCGTCACGGGACTGACCTGTAGTGGTGGTGGCCACTGATTCGTAGGAGGTAGAATAGAAAGTGATTATGTCGCTGAGCTTAGTGTGGAGGGATTCCTTTATCACCCTCACTTTCTCTTTGAGAGATAGATGTGGGCTTGTACACTTTTTACTTTTGATTGCTAGGTTTAGCAAAATGTAAAAAAAAAAAAGAAAAAAAGATGACATTCTGTCTTTAATTCTCTCTCTAAAAAGAAAAGAAAAGTAGAAATATGAAGGAGATTGAAGTCATTCGCCTTCAAATCGAACCACTACGAAGAAACCGAGATCTGTTCAGAACACAAGGGCATCGGCAAAACAGCATGGGAGCTAGGTTTGAGAGATCCGGAAAAGCGGATGGAGGACTCGCTGACGATGATGGCAGCGGATTTTGCGGCGGACCGAAGACGTCGTCGATGAAGAATACAAGCAGCAGATCGGCGATGAAGTGGCTGCAGCAGCGAGCAAGGCTCGACTCGGCTCGGCGATGTTGAACCCACCCACGGTGGAGATGCTCTGCTCGGCGGTAGAGAGAACGGATGATTTCACCGACGGGGAAGGAAGCATTAACTATTGTTGTTGAAGGAGTGGACCGATGACAGTGATGCCAAAGCCAGCGAGGGTTGTTTAAGGAAGGCGGAGTGTAACCGGCGCGTGATATCAAAAAAAAGTTTGAGACCAATGAAGCAGCAGAGGACAGCGGCGCGGCAGAGGGCAGTGGTGGCAGCAGAGAGCAGCGGAGTTCTGACGGCAGTAACAGATCTTATAAATGAGGCCCTTTTTGAGCTGATTTTTTCTCTCTCCTCTCTTTTCCAAACTTAACAAATAGACTACCACATAACAAACCACGTACATTCTGCCTAAGAAATAAGCCTAAGTTATCATGACCTTATAATAAGACCTTTGAGCAATTTATCCTTATTAAATGGATTCGTTGAAAAAAAGTAGTTGGTGACAGTCATTTAAAAAATATAAATTTTTTTTATTTATCAAAAATGTCATTTTTTAGTGAAAAAAATGCCCCTACTAATTTTGTATATATTTGAACACTGAATGGGTTTGTTTAGATGTGCTTCAAGACCTGTCAAAGACAAACTCTTTGTGTGTCGCCGTAGTTTATCTCTCTTAAAATATATATATATATATTCTCTTTCTAAAATATCTCGCCACCGCCAATATTCTTTCTCTAATTTTTTTTTTCTATCTAAAATATCTTTTTGTGGTTGCCGATATTATCACTCTTTCTATTTTTTTTTCCCTCTAAAATTTTTCTATCGTTACCAATATTATCTCCTCTCTAAATGATAGATGTATATTTTATTGTAAATGAATGATCCTCCCTTAATAATAATAATAATAATAATTAAAATAATGAATTTGCCTTGACACAAATTGTTATCTGATGAATTTAGGATTTCTATCAAAATTAAAATTTTGATCTGGTTACTTTTCGGCTGGACACAAACTCAAGCAACACATTTTTTAAAAATTGTTTATTTTATTTTTTTAATGTCGATGATTTTTATTGTATCCAGATCTTTATAATAAACAGGCACAAGACTTTAACATCACGCAAGCCAAACTTTCTGAATTTTCCATTAACTTTTTTTTTTTTCCCTATTTAGTTTACCATTAACTTCTTCTTCTTCTTCTTCTTTTTTTCTTTTTTTTTTTTTTTTTCCTAATTGGTTTACCATTAACTTTTCAAGCACAATTTCGCAAAAATCATTAATAAGTGGGATAAAAATTATTAATAAGTGGGATACAATTATCAAAATCATTATTATTATTATTATTTTCCTTGAATGTATTAGAAGGACAATGGTTGAATTTGGTAAAAGGTAAATAGACACCCACATTCCAAATTTGTTTTAAATATTAAGATATTGATTTATAATCATTATACTGTTATGTTATGAAGGGTAAATTTGATATTTTGTTTTTTGCCTTTTTTTTGGGTAATGATAAAGTAAGGTTAATTTAGTAATTTTAGCACCAAAATTATGATTTGTCATTACTTGCACAAATTGAAAACAGTAAGGGGGTTTTTCGAACAATAAGGGAGTAATTGTACATTTTGCATATTATGAGGGTGTTTTTTTGCACTTAACCCTATAAAATAAGATATGATAAATTAATGAGTTTAAAGATTTTTTTATAATTTACTTAAAATAATAATAAAAATGAAATATAGCCGTATAAAAATAGAATGCAAAATATCCTTTCCCTTAAAAAAAAATTCTCAATTTATAATTAGTAAAAAAAATTCAATATTTTAGCTTCAGCTCCCAATAATTTCAATTTTATTTAACTTTACTATTAATACAATTAAATTTTAATAAGTACAAAAAGTAAAAAAATTAAAAATTAAAAATTTAGGTAAATAAACCAACACGTTCTTCTTTTACTTTCCGAGTGAGAAATAGAAGTAATACCACTAGAAGCCAACTGGCAACAAAGTTATATTACTCAGTTTTGATTCATTTTATTATGTAAGTTGATTATTCTTATATTTAAATAATAATTTTAATATTTATAGACCCAAAATGGTGCTTGCACATAAGAAGAGGACTCGTTGATTTGATCGTGTAATTTAGGAGGTTTTGAGTTCGTGCATCTATGTGTTAGGGATGGGGTGCGGTGATAGCCAGTGGTAGGGCAGCTGCAGTTTGGAATCTTTGGCCCAAGTTCGAATCCCACTCCATCTATTCTTTACCCTACTAACATACTAACATTGTGAGCTCACAACATTTATACTCAAATCAACTTCCCTATAACGAGTTATCATAACAATCATAACTCAAATCTTTACTTTTCACCCAGATGGACTGATCCAAATAACTTAAAGTTGCCAAAGTAAGACAATTCCTTCATTACAAGTTTTACCCCTAATTAGACTGTCCAAATAACATGGATTAGTTCATATTATTCATAACACACCAAACTCACCAAATTTGAGCCACAAAACCCAACACGGTAAAATTTGTTCACCTTTATTGTAAAGCATGTCAAGACAATATCTCTATCGCTCTTGTTGCATTTGGAAGAATACTGATATTTAGGTAGAAATGTTGAACAGATTCCTCTAACCAAGTCTACCTAGCAATCTAGTTGTCAAATGATATGGAGTCCGTTTTTTGTATAATAAACACATTAATTTCGTTATTTCCGATTAATTGTTCTTTGTAGAAACTAAATCTTCAACTCAAGTGCTTTTTTTAGTATTACTTTTTGTTGATGCGCAAATATTCACGACTCGGAACGACGGCGTTTACCTGCAAAACAAAAGGACGTTGTAATAACCCTAGTTTTCAAAAAGATAAGATTGGAATTTAAATTTGTTTCTATGTGTCAAATTGTTTATTGAATAGTGGTTTATTTTGTTTTACTTAAATGAATTTTTTTTTTTTTTTATTGTTTGTATTTGTTTTAATTATTGTATTTAAATTGTGTGGTTTGTTTAATGATGTTATTTAAGTGTATTTTATTTCTTTTAATTGAACTACTTGTTTTAATTGTTTTAAATGGTTTACTGGTTTATTTAATGGAATTAATTCGGTTACATTAGTATTTATAATTGTAATATTAAATTAGGGTTTTAGTTTTATGGATCACGTTTTGGCCGACTAGGGTTTTAGTTGGGTTTTCGGTTTTCATTACATGTAGACTTAGGGTTTATATTTGTCTATATATATACTGTTATAAGTTTACAAAGGGGTTTGGAGAACTCTGTTCGCGTACAGAGATATAGAGAAACAGAGAGGGAATTGTGAGAAACAGAGAGAGTTTAGTTAGGATTTCGGCTATGAACCAAAGCTGAATCAAGGAAAGGAAAAAGGAGTGCTGCTCGTGGGTTGAACCTAGGGCAACAAAGGAGTGGACGACACTCAAGGGGTTGCCGGAAAGTCTAGACAAAGGATAGTTAAAGGTTTCAAACTGAAACCTTAAGAGGCAAGTTCTTTCCTTTCTCTCTCCCGTTACCTGTGTTCTGTGCATCCTTAGACTGTCTCTAGGGTTTAATTAATCAGTAACTGGGATTTATATGTTTACAATATGCTACATTGATGATTTGTAAGTGTTGAATTAAATTCTATTACAGTTAGTGCATGTTTAGTTCAGTTCGTTTCTTTAAGCATGCTAAATTGGTATTGTTATTGGTTATTGTAATTGCTTCTAATCACTGTAAACAAACCATGGGGATGATACTGGGATTAGATAAGACTCCTAAGTTCAGTATAGAAGAAGAACATAAGAGGTGGAAGCGACCGGAGACGAGGCAAAAGGCCGTAGAAGTTGCAGAAGTGCAGACGGCTCTCAAATGAGTGAGAGCCGGCTCTCAAAAGGAGAGAGCCGGCTCTAGGGCAAGGAGAGCCGGCTCTAGGCTAGGGAGAGCCGGCTCCCTCTTGTGGGGAGCCGGCTCCATGCAAAAAAATGCACCTATAGGTGCAGTTCTGAGGTTTTTTTGAATTTTTGGGGCTGTGGGGCAAATCTGTAATTATAATTGGGCTTCTATATAATTTTAAATAACATGTTTAAGTCCCAGGATGGTTAGTTTATTCAATTAAGCTAAATTGACATCATGGAATTTAAATCGCTTAATTGTATGTTGTCCATGGAAGTGAAGGATTTAACTGTAGGTTGTTGTTCTAGCAAGTATTACAGGTTGGTATGATTATACTCTAAATGTAATTTAGTATAATATGCTCTGTTAGGTATCGGATTTGTAATATATCAGTCCATGGATTGTTAGTTATTTAATCGCATATTGTAACCGGATAGGGAGTATTTAACTGCTTGTTGTGAGTCTAGCAAGTTAAAGGATTGGTATGATTGTACGCAAATATAACTGAATGTAATATGCGTGGTTGGTTTTCTAGTTTAAATTATATTATTCTCGAATTTATAAATTGACACTTTACTATTGATAATGTTGTCAACTGCTGGACTGTATTAGGGGTTAGTTGAACTTTAAGTTGGTTAAATTAAAGTATCAATGACATGGATGGATTCTGGATTTTAACTTGATGAAACATTAAACTTTATCTCATTAATTACATGGATGGATTTTGGTTTTTAACTTGATGAAACATTAAACTTTATCTCGTTAATTACATGGATGGATTCTAGATTTTAACTAGATGAAACATTAAACTTTGTCTCGTTAATTACATGGACGGCTTCTGGATTTTAACTTGACAAATTAGTAAACTTTGTCTCGATTAATGACATGGATGGATTTTGGATTTTTAGTTGATGACTTGTTTAAACTCTGTGTTTATCAACTATATGGATACTGTGAACTTTATTTGATGTACTACTTATAATGTTGCATCATTTACGAATCATTTGCATATATGCACCGGTATGGGACGGTGGCATACGGAGGGATGGATTAGGTCACAACGCTAATTCCTACCCATTCATACATACAGAATGGATTAACTAAAACAGTTAAATCCTACGTGGTTTCATGTCCTGTCAACTAAAACAGTTGAACGACATACTGGATGGTTGTTTATATTTCTATGTTAGGATGGATAGGGTTTTAACTAAAACGTTTAAATCCTGATTATATGTTGTGTCTTGACCAATGAACTATTGACCGGCACAACATTATATTTGGAAGGAACTTATATATATAATTGGAGTAGGGATTTAATTAAAACATTTAAATCCTAATTTTATGTCGTGTCATGGCAACGAATCAGTTGAGCGGCACTACATTGGTTTGGATGGGAATTTATATATATAAATTATGGTACTGCGATTTGAGCTTGAGTCTCATAGTCGACGGTTAGGGTGCGTATATGCAGTAGGATGCGTAGCTAGCTATGTTGGTTGAGGTATACCCTGTTAGGCTTAGGTAATCATGCCCACTCAGGTGCGTATTGCATGTTACCTTCTATTCAGGTTGAGACCCTCAGCATAGTTAGTGAGAGTCCTGTAGTGTGGATATATATTTATCTATTACGGACTATATAGATATGTTTGAGACGTCTAGGATGTATCTGCGTATCGGGTCTCTGTTTGGATTGTAGTTAGGATAGAACTTGTTCGTGGGCCTGACCCACTATTATTTTTCAGGTAACGGATGGTTCCAGGTCTTAGAGCTTGTTCGTGCTGAGCAGAGACGACTACTCATTCTACCGACGATGTAGGGGGGTTCTTCATGGTTTAGCAGTGGACTTCTTTTTAGTTGTTCGCTTTCCAGTATTGGCTTTTGATTAGGGGTCCACCAGATGGATTCCCGAGTTGTATTATAATTGGAGAAGTTGGATGTAACAGACTAGTTCTTATTTATAAGATTTATTTTGAAGTTTTTAATAAAGGATTTTCATTTAGTTTCTTTCCAGCGAATTTTATTTACTCATGTTTATCTTAATTATATTCTGTGTTCGATTATTAGTAATTTGATTGATATCCTCGGGTGATCGGGCGTGGGCCTGGCCAACCCGCATCCGGAAATCCGGGGGGTATCACAGACGTCACCTCAAATGGCACCGGCGGGGTGTCAGCCGAGGACCCTCCTCCGACGATCAAGTTAGTACTTCTAATTGTATCACATAATAATTATGTATGTTCTCTTTAGGATTTTTTCTCGTACCTTCTTTAACGTCTTGGTGCCTTATTTATGGCTGTCGATTGGAATCAAATTAATCTCGCGGGAGATCCGCTTATGCAAGATCAGAGGAGATCGTTTGTTGCAGATTTGTCGGGGATAAGATTTACTCCATTGACTTCCTCAAATTGTGCCAAGGTTATCCTCACCCTGTTGAAACACGTCGTCATTCATTATCCTGGACAAGAAATGTCATCATTCTTATCCAAGGAAAATCTTTATCTTTGATAACGAAATATGTCGAAGAGGTCTGGCGACTGGTCAAGGTAGGTTATTTTCCCTATCAGTTGCCCCCCATTCCCAAGCTTGCTCGTCTAGCTTTGGGAATGTCAAATTTTATTTTATTTTTTTCAACAGTACCCGCGGGTACTTTTCATATGAACAGTAACAAGAAATTTTTTTTTTTTCCCTTGCCTTGGGAACAGTACCAACGGGTACTATTCCCGGGGGTACTGTTCATATGAACAGTAACAAGAAATTTTTTATTTTATTTTATTTTATTTATTTATTATTTATTTTTTTGGGTACTTTTCCCTTGGGTAATGGTCCCCGGGGGTACTATTTTTGGTACCCTTGGGTACTCTCCCCCCAAGTACTATTTGTAGTACCCTTAGGTACTTTGCCCCTGGTACTATTTTTTGTACCCTTGGGTACTTTGCCCCTGGGTACTCTGCCCCTGGGTACTATTTTTAGTCCCCTTGGATACTCTGCCCCTGAGTACTATTTTTAGTACCCTTGAGTGCTCTACCCCTGGGTACTATTTTTAGTACCCCTGAGTAATCTTCCCTTGGTAAGGGAATAAATTGTACGAGTTTCACTCAGCTCGTCATTCCTTTAAGAAGGGAATTAAATTTTACGAGCTTTACTCAGCCCTTCCCTTTAGTAAGGGATGTAGGTTTTGTGAGCTTCACTCAGCCCGTCCCTTTAGTAAGGGAATCATGTTTTACGAGCTTCACTCAGCTCGTCCCTTTAGTAAGGGAATTAGGTTTTTTTGTTACTCCTTTGGTAAGGAGTTTGTAATATGTTCAAGCTTCACTTAGCATGCCCTATTGATAAGGGAAATAATAATACAAGATATTTGTTATCATCCCTTGTAATACGGAGATATTGATTACGGGATTCTTTAGACCCGAGTCCTTATAATACAGGACACTCATTATCATCCCTTGTAATACGGGGATATTGCAACTTTCGTGGACTTATCCTTTATGCTTGCCTTGTTTTGTGGCTATGGTGGTAGTGACCCGTCAAATTTGAAGTTCATATGACTAAGCTTGGTTCCAGGTTGAAAAGACCATCACTGGTGCTAAATGGTTAAAAACCTCGTGGGACCACCTTGGATATGGTGGACTCATTGATTGTAGAAACTTTACTGGACTTAGAGTCCTTCCCGGTGTGTAGAGACTTTTTCAGAGGATCGGGCAATGGTTTTGGACGACTAGTTTCCCCGAGGGGTCGCTGAAGGAGAGAAGTTAAAAATCCGACTAGCTCGATGTGCTAAGGTTGGTACGTCGATCTTCTAAACATTGTCATTATATGTAGATCGACGATTGATATCGTGTGATCCACTATTCTACCCCCGATGGTGGGATCTTGGGTGATGACCCATTCTATAGACGTTTATACAGTGAACGAGATGCTTGGTGCTGCAATAATTTATAGTTGTCTAAAAATATTAGATTGTGTTAGAAATGATTACTGAAAATTAACCTGCCATGGATTATCAATCCAAAATTCTGCATAATCTGAATTCGATAGACAATTCCTGCAAATGAAGAGAGGCGACGACTGTCGTCTGGTAGGTGGTGGCTTTACTAGTAGGTAGAAACCCCCTTGTTGGTAGTGATCTTTTTGATGGGTGAAGACCAACTCACTTATGTAGGCGCAGAAGGACCAGGCCTTAGTTTTCAACGATCAGGCCTTGATAGTTGGCTGCTACCAGATATGAGATAGAGCTTGGTCTTAGACGACCAAACCTTAGTAGTGAGGGGACTAAGTATCGCTAGATGGAAAACACCACATTGGACTGCCGACGTGCCAAATTTTGATTATTATCAGCGTACACTGGGTGGCATCACGCAACCCACCGTTTTGCCCCTAATATGATGGATGTGTAATCATGATGTAGAGACCGTCCTTATATAAGAACATGGAAATCCGTTGTCAATTGATGGCTTTGGGATGACTTCCATGATCGGAAACTTTCGTCTCGCCGTTCGAGCCAAGTCGCGTCAGGATTATAATTTCTTCAGAGAACTAATCGTTCCTACAGACGGCGCCAGCTGTTGATGCGGAAATCCTCACGACTCGGAACGACGACGTTTACCTGCAAAACAAATGGACGTCACCTCGAATGGCACCGGCGGGGTGCCAGCCGAGGACGCTCCGATGATTAAGTTAGTACTTCTAATTGTATCACATAATAATTATGTATATTTTGTTTAGGGGGTTTTTCTCGTACCTTTTTTAACGTCTTGGTGCTCTATTTATGGTTGTCGATTGGAATCAAATTGATCCTGTAGAAGATCCGCTTGTGCGAGATCTGAGGAGATCGTTTGCTAGCGTGTACGTCCATTTGGGGGAAGAAATTTAAGAAATGGAACATTAGTTAGGATCCCCACAGATTTGTAGGCAAGCACGTATTTGTGAAGGGCTCAGGGGTGGCGCCCCCACTGATATTTTTTATTATTTCATTTTACACTCTAAAATTTATAATTTTTTACATTTATATCCATAAAATTTTAAAATTGCCCCTATTGAAATTATAAAAAAACCCTTTTACATAAATTTGCCCCCTCTAATATGAATTCTTAAATCCGCCCTTGTTTGTAGGGTGTATAAATGAATGGTTACTTAACAAACTAAGCATTTTTGTAGTTGTTATTTATGTTTATGTATAAATTATAATTAGAAAAATGTTTTATAATAAACTTCTAGAATGTTGTCAGAGTAATAAACTTCTAGAATGTTTTATGTTAATCTTTTACTAATAAAAACATCATTAAATAATTGTTTAGTATCAGATTTTTTTTTTTTTTTTATAAAAAGAGGGGTGTAAAATATTTGGGCTTCTGCGCACTTTGGTTAGATAATTTATTGAATACTATTATGTTCTCATTGCTTGTATATAATTGTGATTGAAAATGGAGTAGTGGGAGAATCTGTAACTTCACTAATGTATAATTTTTTTTTTTTTTTTACAAATGTTTATATTATTAATTATCTGACAGACTCGCAAGGAATAAAAGGACCCCACGTTCAGGAGTTAGAAGTCACAATTACTCTTATTCTACCACCTTTGCACTACAGCAATGGCCTGCTCGTGTTTGGGTTTTTGGTTGGCTAATGGGCCTGGGCCTTTTCACACCTTAGCTTTTGTGGGCTATCTGAGTCCGGCCTGTTCACACAGCGTGCACTTGCAGTGCGATTAAATTATCACGCACTCCCTTGTGCTACTACTATCAATTTGTTTTTTCTACTAAAAAAAAGTTTGACAGACTTATATTTTATTGATGCGATATTTATTTTTCTCCTTCTACATCAGTCTGGATGAGGCTTTAATGACAAACAGATAACTTATTTTAATAGAGGGAAGAAATATCAAAATGTGGCACGCGTTACTACTACAGTCAAGTTATGTAGATAGGCCGGGCACATGCACTGCTCTGAAATTTATTTCTATAACAAATATTTCTGTCCAAGCAACGTGACTACTTAGGATAAACAATTCTGCAAAGCATCTAAAGCATAAACTTGCACGTGTGTGCAAAGTATCCAAGCATGCAAGTGTCAAGAATCATTACGTTTGTGGCACATATGAATCGTTACCTCCGTCATGTTGTCGTTCAAGAATCTTTTTAATTTACAACAAGAAAATTGGTTTTCAGTGACGGTTTAAAAACTCGTCTCTAATGGACCATTCTTTCATGACGGTTTAGTTCACACTGTTCTTAAAGACCTACACGCTGGCCATGAATTTTTTTTTTTTTTTTTTTGAAAGCTCGATCTTATGCATCAGATATGTTCGTTTGATTTGATCAGTTTGTTTTAGGGTAAACTTTAGGGGCTGAAGCTTTAGAGAAAATATAATTAAAGTTCTCTCAGTTTCTTTCATACAGCGTATTAGCAGGTAATCAAAAATTTCTGTTTTCCTTCTTTTTAGGGGTTTTTTTGCTTTATTATTAATTGTTTTTGTTTATTTTTATTATCATTATAATTATTATTATTCTTAGGGTTTTTGTTTTTTAATTTTATTTTAGGGTAAGCTGAATAAAAGAAAAACGTTATCATCGCTAGTCAACATGTTTATTTTTGCTGTTATTTCTTGATTGTTTAATTAATTAATATCAAATACATAATTTAGGGGGAAAAAAATCAAATACATAGTCTAGAGTGAATGGGATTAAAGGTTGGGAAGTTAATAGCTTCAGATTTTTTCATCTAATTAATTTACTCTTATTTCCTCACATGTTTCAGTTGATTGTAAAAGGTGAATGTATATAATTTAAAGGATTAATATATATTTTTTATTTTTAAAAGTTCAAATAAGAAAATCAGAGGCATTTGGTACTGGTCACCTTTGAAAAATGAATTAAAAAAATCAGGGGTTAAAAGAACAGGACTAACAGAAATAAATCAATGTACTATCTAGCTCTTAGAAAATACTAGCATACCCCAATCTACTGATTTTCACTTGATAACTGAAAAGCAAGAATGACCATACTGTAGTTACTCAGTACAAGCAAATACAACTTGGAACTGTTTTATTGTATTTAATCTAACTATACTATGCATTTTGAAATTCTTTTGCTATCATGAATCTTCTGTTGGGCTGCATTCTGAATTTCTTTTGCAAGTTCTATTTTGTTCCATGTTGGTGTAGTGATGTGTGGATGATTATGCTACGGTGTGTGCAGGTTCTGTTCTGTTGTTTCTTTGGTGCTGTTGCAGTGACTTGTGCTATTTGGTATCTTTGCTGGTTTTGTGGGATGTCGCTGTTACAATGCTCTATGTTTCTGCTTTCTGGGCAGGGAATTGCTATGATGTTGCAGATTTATTTTGGTCTGCACTCTAGATGGAGGTGTTTTGTTTTTTATCTTTGACGGTTCAATTTTGTTTGGCCTTGGCCCTTGGTGGTTGTTGCTTTCACGAGGGCATGCCCTTGTCTTTCTACTGTACCCAGAAAAATGTGAGTTTAACATTTTATTATTATTAATGGTGCATGTATTTATGTGGTTTTAATTTACTATTTTTTTTTTTGGTTAAAAATTTAATTATATATATATATATATATGTCTATGAGTTAATTACTTTCAATTTTGATATAAACACTTTTTTATTTAATGTGATCGTGGACTCGATCTAAATTAACATAACAATTAAGAATGGTAATAACCGTTACTACTTAAACGGTGCTTTTTAGCTACGGTTTTGACGGTCACTAAAACCATAAATTCTTGTAGTATTTAAAATACGATCCAACTGTGGCACCCTCATATTTTTTACTATTTAAAATTTGTAAAAATCGTTTATTTCTCTGGACTCTCACTTCCTCTTGGTACTTTTGTTACAAAACTGACTCTACTTTTATATATATATATATATATATATATAGGCATTTACTACTCCGATGGACGGTTAGGATGTGGTTAATATATATACCCTTTAAAACTCTAGATTTAAATATCTATGTATCTACAAAGCTCTCTACTCTTCTGGAATATTTTTTAATCTGTCAATCTATAATATTTTAAAATCCTCTATTTCTCAAATGCCCTCTTTTATTAATTTTTTGTGTTGGGTACTCCTTAACCAATTTCCTCTCATTATTCCACATAATAATTTACTCCTTTATACATCACACACTAGCAAAATATCACCATGCTATCCTCTCCCCATCATCACCGATCTAATGTTTTACAAGAAGTCTAAGAACATTAATGTTGTTAGGCTCTGTGCATTAATTGACTTGATTCCCTTGCAGTCTTTGTTTACAGTTCTCTAGTATTCTAGTGTTTTTCAAGAAGAACACGGATCCTAGATTTTTGTTCACACACATTTTTTGTCGTGCATTAACTTAACTGACAAAATTTATTATCACAATGAAAATTAGCGTCTCAACTAGGGGTGCAACATGTGTGGGCTAACCCAGCCCACTCCAAACTTAGTTAAGGAATTTTGAAATTAGAGTTTTTAAATTCATAAATCGGGCTCAAATTAGATTGAGTTTTCTCAAAATTCAGTCATGTTCGGATTAAGCTTGGGCTAAATCCAACTCAACCCAAAATCCAAAATAAATAAAAAAAAATTTAACAAAAAAAAAATATAATTATTTTTGTCTCCCTTCTCTATCCTCTATCTTCTTTTCTTTTTCCCTTCAATTTTTCTTCTGACAGGCGAAGGAGGGAGAGACAGTTAAACCAGAGAGGATGGGCTTGGCAATATAATTAGAAAATACGTTTGGCAATATCATATTTACATGTTTACAAACATGGAAAAAAAAATGTAATTTGTATATTTGTAAAAAAAAAAAGAAAAAGAAAAAGAAGACCCCGTCCGACCCGTCCAAAATATTAATGTTTTAAAAATAAAATTTTCTTAAAAATTTTGATGTTTACAAACATGGAAAAGGAAAATGTAATTTGTATATTTGTAAAAAAAAAAAAAAAACAAAAGCCCTTGAAACCCGTCCGACACGTCCAAAATATTGATGTTTACAAACGTGGAAAAGGAAAATGTAATTTGCATATCTGGGAAAAAAAAAAAAATGATCCGTATAATCCGACCGACCCGACCAAAATATTGATGTTTAAAAAATAAAATTTTCCTAAAAATTTTGATTTTTACAAACATGAAATAGGAAAATGTAATTTGTATATTTGTAAAAAAAAAAAAAAAAAAAAAAAAAAAAAAAACTCAGTGAAACCCACTTGACCCGTCTAAAATATTGATGTTTAAAAAATAAAATATTCCTAAAAATTTTGATGTTTACAAATATGAAAAAGGAAAATGTAATTTGCATATTTGGGGGAAACAAAATGGACCGTGAAACTCGCCTGACCCAATTCATTTTGAGTAGAATTCGGATTGGCCCAATTCAACCCCATTTCAGATTGAGGTTGAGTTGGGACTGCCCAATTAACTTGCAGCCCGAGTCTCAATGGACCTAATCATCATTTCCGAGCAATATCCTATTCTACTGCATGGCCCAAAAACAATATCCCTATGCTATTTCACTAATCCGGAGTAATATACTATTTATCATCATTTGATTACTAATCCCCTCAGTCAATTCTATATAAAGCCCATCAACTGATCCTCTTCTTTACATCCACTATATTGCCTTTTGCCATTCGTTGTATACCTAGTCTCTAGATCTTTTTCTTTGTCCTCCATAGCTACTAGCTTTTTTCATTACTAGCTAGCTAATTATAGCTCATGAAATCCTTACAAGGATGCACCACTAATTCTTGAATATCTTCTCACTCACGGCGTTGCATGAAGGTTCAGATTGTAGAGGGTGCAGCCAAGGATGAATTGCCGACGTTTGTATACCTTTAGCTTCTTCCTCAGAAGGCAGATTGCCGATATTAATTAGTTCGGCAAGTTATCTTTGGCTACACCCTTCATTCCGCTCCTACTGCTAGGCTTTTGGTGACGACATCTGCATGGAGCTTCAATCAAGAATCTGATGCCCTTTTCAGCATAAGTTAATTTACACTTCCTTTTGCTTATGAATCATATAGCTATATCATCATTTCTTAGTTTTAATTATATGTATGTGTATGTCACAGAATTTTCTAATACAATGGTATGTCTCTCTCTTTCTCTCTCTCTCTCACACACTGTGCACCTAACCTATCCTCTCATGGCCTCTTTGGCTTAGGAGTTGGCTTGTGTGGTCAACCCCTATGTCTAGAGTTCAAGGATTGGTAGAGAGAAGAAAGGAAAATGTGCACCTAGTTTTACCTATGTCGGAACTTCCATTTACTTTCAGATGAGCTCCTAGTTTTACTGAAATGAATGTTCTACTCATCTCTGCTCGATCTCTCCAAAGACCAGGATAATAAAGTGAATTTTCTTTCAGCAGTCATTGGATTGAATTCCTTTAATTTCTTGTTTTAAATGCGTTAATCAAATAATGCCAATGTGTTGATTATCCTTCTGTTCTCCTTCATGGATAGGTTCTCATTGATCACCTTTTGATTAATTGTTCTTTTGTAGATACTAAATCGTCAAATTCAAGTGCTTTTAGTACTACTCGTCATGGAGGTTGCTAGTGTGTACGCCTATTTGGGAAAGAAATTTAAGAAAAGGAACATCAGGATCGGCCACCAGATATGTAAGGTGTTTATATGAATTGTTACATATATACAAACTAAACAGCTTAATTTGTAGTTAGAGCCATTTATGTTTATAATAAAAAAAGGTGGTCATGGAAAGATCTTTCTGCATGATGTTTACTTGCTCATGAAAACTTTCAGTGATCTGTGTTGATCTTTTTACTCATAAAGACACCATGAGATGATTTTTTAGCATCAGAAATTCAGAGAGGTGTAAAATATTTACTTCTCAAAAATAAATAATTCTGTTTTATTGTAGGGTATAAAATATGTTGAATTTATGCTCTCTTTTTTATTTATTAAAATAGTTGATAATGGAGTAATGAGTTGGCACATAACAAATATATAACTTGTTTTTATTGATGTGAAGATTAATCCTCACGTGATCAATAAAACGAGTTAGCCCATAACAAATAAACAACTTGTTTTTATTGATGTGAAGATTAATCCTCACGTGATCAATAAAATGAGTTAGCCCATAACAAATAAACAACGTGTTTTCCTGATGTGATCTTATTATACTGCATCAATCTAACAACTTGTGAACTCGTTTTATTTATTACGTAGAGATCAATATACTGATCAGTAAGTAGAGATTGTTTTATATATTTTAGTATAGAAAAGAGAGACCAATATTTTACGTAGAGATTAATATACTGATTAATTAATTTATAATTCAAAGCTAGGAAATTAAATTTCAATATTGGTAAATTTTAGTGGTAGAGATCAATATGCTGTTAAGATTAATTTATGATTTTAGAGAAGTTTAGAAAATCAAAGTATTATATAACTGGTGGCTTGAAAGATTGATAAAGTGAACTAGCCGGATGTAATTTTAGTTGTTAAGTGAAGAAGGCTATGGATGCAGAGATGTAATTATAACTAGGTGAGAAGTCTCTATATTCAACTGTTAGAAGAGGAATTCATCTTTATTATACATTTTTATCCCAACATATCCCACAGCAGTGTTAAGCTCATCAGTGCACACTGTCGACATATTGCGTAGAGAGTGACAGCCGTCAAAATATATGCTTGAGTGCAAGTGCGCTTTGAAACTGGTGTTAAGAGGATGCAAGTCTGTTCCATCCAGTCGTCTTAATGGTAACTACTCTCTTCCCAAAGACAGATTTGAAGAAATGTGCAATCTATCAACGATACGAACCAACTGTGATATCATGAGATGATTTTAAGATATCCATGTACGTGTTAAGCTCGCCGGTGCTGCAGATAGTGACAACCGTCAAACTTTCTGCTCCGTCTATTGTCAACCGTCAACCTATATACGTGCATACTTTGAGAAGACACAAGTCTGCGCGATTCCATGCCGTCTTAATTGTAATTACTCTGTTCCCAAAGAAAAGTTTGAGAAAATGCCCAAGCTATCAATAAGACCAACTGTCATGGGCAGACATCATGAGATGATTTTTTAGCATCAAAAATTGAGACGCCATTAAAAGAGGGGTAAGCTTCTCAATAATTAATATGTAATTATGCTTTATTGTAGGGTATATAATATGTAGAGTTTATCCTTGTCTATTAAAATAGTTGATGAGCGTGTCTTGCTTCTGCTTTGGCTGTATAATTTCTTGAATACTATGTGTTCTCATAGCTTGTACAGAATTATGACTGAAAATGGAGTACTGGGATACCTGCAGCTTCACTCAATTTTTTCAAATGTTCATATTATTTCTTATCTAATTGATTCAGACTCTTAAGGAATGAAAGGACCCCATGTGGTATTGACGGAGGGCCATGAATATCTTCCCTTTCTCTACACCGTTCAGGAGCAAGAGTCATGTGATGAGAACAGGAGATATTAGTAGTTCTCATGTTATTGTAAGATGTAAATATAAATGCATTGCTCGACAGATTCAATACTAAGCATTGATTATTTATTTTAGGGGAAAAAATAGAGACCAATATTTTACTCAGAGATCAATGATTAATATATAATTCTAAAGAATGCTAGAAAATCAAAGTATTAATTCATCTTAGGGGTGTAAGTTGGGCCGGCCTAACCCAATCCGGTCTCAACCCAAACTCAACCCGAAGGTGGGTTGGGTTTGGCGGTCCGATGTCACTTCAAGTAAGTCAAACTTAAATTTTTTGGGCTGGACAGGTTGACCCATTCAACCCAGTTTTTTTTTTTTTTTTTTTTTTTTTTTTTCACTTTAAGTATTCAATTATTAATTTTTGTATGCTTCCAATTCTAATTTTATTTCATTACTACAACAAAAATAAAACTTATCTTATTTTAATTTTATTTTTTCAAATAAATATGCGAAAATTACATTTTTAGTTTCCTCAGATTGAAAATCAATTTTTTTTCAGAAAAATTAGTTTAATTTGATATTCAAAGAATCATTCAGTACTAATCATTTTCTGTTCATTCGCCTTTCCTACTCTTTTCGTTTCTTTTTTCTTTTTTCTTTATTTATTTAGTTTATTTTTTTCCTATAATTTTTTCAATCATGATATTTAGGTAAATCTATCTCAATTCAATTGTAGTCGTTAAAAGTGTGTACTAATAATATGAGGAGATTTTTCTGTACCTTAAATTATATTTAAGTCAATATCATATGATTCATATACATTAACATTATCCCATATAATGGACTAAATGGTAGGTCATGAGTCACAACTTAGAATTAGAAAGGACAAAACTTTGAGTTATAAGAACCATCTCCACTTGGAATATACTTGGTAGGTAAATTTTGAACCATTATTGCTTTGACTGCAAAAAGTATGGTTTATGTTCTAAATTTCGTTTTGTGCTGATTCAAGTGTCTGATATTGTTTTGGAGAGTCATGAGTTGAACAAATTTGGCCAAACTTAGTTTCGGACTATGAGTTACAACTATATGTATAACTATAATTCAAATTAATATATATATCATTGTCATACACTCTCATAACCTCTTTGGTTCGCTAATAAATTTAATTTGGATTTAAAAATTTAAAAAAAAAAAAAAAAAAAAAAAAAAAACAGATTTGGAAGCATTAAAAAAAAAAGAGGCGTTTGGGTTAGGCTCGGGTGAGTTCAATTTGTGAATTTCAAAATCCAAATTTCAAAAATTTTGGGTTGAGTTTAGGTTGGACTGAATTGGCCGCTCAAGTTGTACCCCTACAAAGTATATTAGTCAATTTTGGTGGTTGAGATCAATATGCTGTTGAGACTCTCAGGAGAAGAATGCATCTTTTATTATAAATTTTTATCTCAACATAACCCACATACGTGTTAAGCTCATCGTCGATAAATGGCTCGTGCAGTGACAATCGTGAAAATATACTCTAGTGTTGGTGCCAACCGTCAGCCTAAATAATTGCATGCACTTTGAAACTGGTATACTCCAGTGAGAAGATGCAAGTCTGTTTGATCCCAGCCCGTCTTAATTATTTGAAATTGGTGTACTCCAGTGAGAAGATGCAAGTCTGTCTAATCTCATCCCTTCTTAATTGTACTCCAGCGAGAAGATGCAGTAACAATCGTGAAATTGGTGTATTCAAATCCACTCTATCCAAAAACCAAGATAGTAAATGACTTATTTTATTTTATTTTATTTCAGCAGTCGTTGGATTGAATCCCTCTAATTTCTTTGTTTCAGATAAATTATATATTCAAATAATTTCACTCATGGCTTTCCGGATGAGCACCTAGCTTCTTAAGCTTCTAAATCTTCAACTGCTTTCAGTATTGCTCTTCCATGGAGGAATTGCTAGTGCCAGTCTTTGTGTACTTGCATTTGGGGCAGAAATTATAAAAAAGGAACATTAAAATCCCTAGCCAGATCTGTAGGGTGTATGTATGAATTTTTACATAACAAATTAATTAAGCACCTTATTTTTAGTTAGAGTCATTCATGTTTATAATCAGAAAATCGCTTTGTAATAAATTCCTATATTGTGGTCACGAACAGACCTTTCTCCATAATGTTTACTTACTCATGGCGGGTAACTTTCAATGCTTTATGTTAAGCTTTACTCATAAAAACATCAATTCAGACTCCATTATAGGTGGTGTAATTCAGACTCCATTAGAAGAGGTGTCTAAAATATTTACTTCATCCGAGATTCTGACTCCATTAGAAGAGGTGTGTAAAATATTTACATGAGAATTCTGCTTGATTGTAGGGTATTATATAATATGTTGAATTTATGCTTTTTTGTTTTTCTATTTTTCTTTTTAATTTATTTATTAAAATAGGTGTAACTGTTGCATGCCATTTACTAGCAACTTCTATAAACTACTCAGGCTTTTTCTTTTTCTTTTTCTTTTTCATTTTTTTTTTAATTATTTTATTTTATTTTATTATGCAGTCACAGCTGTTATGACGGTTTTTGCAGTGAATTATGACAGTTACTTATGCATCCTCTATAAACAAGCTTGTTCGGATTCACATTGATCGCATTTCAATTACATGTTCTTTTTAGATATTAAATCTTCTTATTCAAGCGCTTTCAATATTTCTCTTCCAGGGAGGAATTGCCAATGTCAGTATTTGTGTACTTGCATTTGGGGCAGGAATTTTAGAAAAAGAACATTAAAATATATAATTTATATTAATAATAACATTAAAACCAGATCCATTGGGTGTTTTGAGTTGAGTTTCTATTCCTGATATATTAATTGTTACATAACAAACTAAGCAGCTTATTTTTCTTGTGGTGACACCACAGAGAATTGTAAAAAATCAAAGTATTAGTCAATTTTGGTGATTTGAAAGATTTTTATTTTTATTTTTATTTTGATACATGAAGTATTTAGCGTAGAAATGAGAGATCAATACGCCATGGAGAGATTAATATGATGTTAAAATTAATTTATAATTTCAGATAATTGTAAAGAATTAAAATACTAGGCCAAATTTGGTGTCTTGACTGATTCACAAAGTAATCTAGATAGTTGCCAAATGCCAAGTCGGTTGTTGAAAGCATTTACCTGTTTGCTATTGGGATAAAATGAATTTATTTGACCTTATTAATATATTTTCTAAATTTCTGTTCAATAGGAGTAGCACATACATAGTATCTTTTAAAAATAAGTAATAGTTTAATTTTACCTTTTTTTATAAAGTTAAGGTGGTAAAAACATAGTTTAAGAGGGGTGCCACAAAATAATATTAATGAAAACTATCAAATTATTATTATCATTGTAATTATAAATGTTGTTTGGATCAGTATTATTATCATTTTCATGCTTTAGCTTAAAACAGAAATTTACTTATGTAGAATTCACTCCTACCACTTTAAAAAGGAAATTTTTACGCACAAAAAAGACACTCACGGTTGATACAAAGTTATTTTGTTCCAAACACACCCTAACATACAAAGGATGTCACTATATAAATTACCCAACAGACAATTTGAAAAAAATGACTGCTTTTAATTAATTTACTTTATGCATAATTTACTGTTCCTCAAAATAAGATGCCTTTTTATTTAAGAAATAATAATTCTTAAACATTAAAGATTTCTATAATATCAAAGAACTCTTAGATTTTCATACTAATATCTCCAAGAACGTTTAAAAACCAAAATTATACAAACTGTAGAGAAATTAATAATAGTCTTAATCAATTAATATATGCCTTTTTATGAAGGGAGAGGAGCAAAACACATACACCTTCTTGCTCAAGGCCTTTTGGGTTGAAAATTATAATGCAATGCAAACACAATGCCCTTATGCTGATAATGCGACAAGTGAACGATTATAGAAATATAAGTTCAAAATAATATATATCATGTAGAGTAGGTGCAGTATGAGGGTCTAAGTAACACACCACGATTTTCACAAACCACATAAATTATTTTTGTTTTTGGGTAAGTCGCACACAGCGTACCGGCGGGCACACAAGCATACAGAAAACTACAATCCACAGACACACACACACACATAGAACGCACAGCGTTTCTTCTCTAGTCATATGCTCACAAGCAAAAGAGGCCTCCAGACATGGCAACGCCACATACTATCGAATATCCTGCAAGAAACAATCACAAAAAAAAAAAAAAAAAAAAAAAAAAGAGGTTAGAAAGACTTCCAACAAATGCATATCAAATGCATGAGAAAAGGGGTCCAAGCTTTCTCAAACTCCAGACATCTCTAAAATTCTGAATGTGGAATTTCATTTCTGAAATTTGGTTCTAAGTTGGGATAGATTTAAAGTAGGAACAAAATGACACGAAGGCAATCGAAAATGCAAAAGGCAGAGAGGAGGATGAAACTTTTCTAGGAAAATATTTTCTTCATGTTTAATGTCTAGAGAGACTTACAATAGGGAACGATCTTCCAACGTTGGTTATCTCCTTTCTTCCATTCCCAAAGAACAATGGTAGTGCCATCATGGACACCCCCATGATTTTTATCACCATTGAATGCATCAACATTCAGCTTAATGTTATTGACCATCCTTATTGTTCTAAAACCATCTCCCAAGTCTCTGCTTAGAGTCCACAGGATTGATTCATCAAGAGTATCTGGATTGTAAGGAATCAGCTGCACCTGCAGGAGAAGATTCAATATTCACAAACTTGCAGTGTCAAGCATGAGTTGATAAGGGCATATTACCATATATATCATACCGATGCTTGGTTTGAACTTCACCTACAAGTTCAGCTAAAATATAAAATAACGAAACAGCTACAAACTTTACAATATTGGCAATGCTAACTAAACAGAGTCATTTACGAGCAGTTCATCCTTGGCATGTTCAGAAGCTCATTCAGTAACTAAAAAAGCCTGATGTAGCTTCGTAGGTTCTCTAACCCACCACCTTGGGTTGCTAGCATGGACCGGTTTGTATTGAAAATATGGCATTGCTAGGACCCTTCTAATCATGTTTGAATTTATGTTCAAACCGAACCTATCACCTATTTGAGTAAGTCAACAGAAAGAGAAGCAAGGAAAGCTTGAAAGGATATCACTCATGAAGAAAGCTAGTACTTGGGTTTGTTAAATTCATTGACTGTTTGCCTTACTGCTCTGTCTGTTATTTCTGTCTATTTTAGATATTCTTTTGGAACATTTCACAACCAGACACTCTTCCCCCTATTTTGGACAGGTCCCTCACTCTCAGCTATTTCTATTTATAAACTTAGAAAGCTACCACTCACTAGAAAAATTATGTTTTAAACTTTATTATTGTCTAAAAGGTCCAGGCCAAGACTCGAGGGATACATGGATGCAAGACATTTTCCATGGAAATTTTTTAATTATTTTTTAAAATAATAATAACAATAATAATGAACAAAAAAAGAAAAGGAGAGAAAGGAATAGTGAACAAGAAGAGGAGGGATCAGAATAGGGGTCGCGATGCTCGTTGCCTATTTTTATGTAAAATATACCACACATAAAAATTATTATTTCATAATAAGTAGATTTGTCATTCTATTATGACACTGTATGCTGTCTGTCTGGTTGGCTTACCAGAGCCTTTGTCACCCTGCTACTCTGCTAGTGCTAGTATATATTGAATCAACTCCTTACTAGCCACAAATATCTATAACTGAAGTAGTTTTTGTTTTTTTAGAAGGGATTCCAGTCCTTAAACCACAATTAGGTGCACTTTCGTTAACCAATTCTTATAAGAAAATATATCAAGTTTATACCGGAAAATTATATATTCAAACCACCTAGACCAATTAAAGTAGAAAGAAAATGCTCGGACGAAAAAAAAAAAAAAAACAGAGATTCAGAACTGTCACATCAATCCAAAAGAAAGTTATATAAGTGTGAAATATTTTACAAGAACAATTGAATAAACGCACCCCCCTTTCCTATTTTATGCAAAGACTTCATTTGGGGATGGTGGGTGTGTATTTTGCTATGTAACTTGACAAATATTATCCTTATTAATTGACTAAACTATAATAAGAAGAGTATAGAAAAACAAAAAAAAAAAAATGTGTAAAAGAAAGAATTTTTGTTACTTGTAGCACCTAAAGAATAAATAAAAAAAATCATATGAAAATTAAATAAGAGCAAAATCTTAGATCTAAATCAATTTCCACAAGTTATACTTTCTCAATAAGAATTCAAAACAAAGAAGTAGTATGGATATGTGTATATGAAAAAACACAAATATAAGAACATACCGGATGAGTGGCACCAATGGAGTGCTTGATGGCCTGACCAGTGGCTTTATTGACCAGAGCAAAACTGGGAAACTTCTCTTCGTCCTTCACTCTGATGCTGAACTTCTCATCTTTGATCCAGTGCTGCAATACCCAAAATCAAAGATCACAAAACAATCTCATTCAATCAATTAACGCACAGAAAACAAAAAAGTGAATGAGAAGAAACCATACCTGGAACTGATCAGATGGATCTGAACGGGCAAGAACAACCTTCCCGTCACGGATGGTGAGGGAGTAATTCTCCTCAGCCTTGGAGAAAACCCTAACAGCGGGTTTATCGGCCAAATCGGAACCCCCCTCGTGGTGGGTGTGGTGGTGAAGGAATGAGGGCACATGGGGCTGATAGTGGTGTGGGTTGTTTTCGCTTTCAGTGGGTGTCTGGTGAGAGACATGTTGGACAGAAGAATAACCACCATCAAATTGGGTTTGCGGTGGTGGGTAATTGTGAGAATCGGAGTAGTTGTACTCCTCTGACTCCGGTCGCCGACGCGGTGGCGGCGGCTGAGCATAGTAATCGGATTCGCCTCCTACATGGGAGCTGTGGTAGACGTGGGTGGGTTCGTTTTGGGCGTAATAGGAAGGCGGAGGTGGTGGTGGCTCGTTTTGGGCGTAATAGGAAGGTGGAGGTGGTGGTGGGTGACCGAAGTTAGGCGGTGGTGGTGGTGGGTAGTCTTCGTCTCTTTCATCGGCACGGTGGTGGTGGGTGTGAGAGTGATGGCCAAATGGGTAATCCATGTGGACTGAGAAATTGTTTCACAGCAACAAACAATGTGTGTTGGGTTGGTTCTATGATTTCCGTCGCTTCTGTGATAATGAGATTTGTTTTAGATAACACAGAATACACATAGGGGGCGACTGGCCCACCACTCACTCGCCACTCCTCATCTGATGCCCCACATTCAATTGCTTTTTTACAATCGTCTCTATCACCCACCAAGATTTTGCCACGTTCCCACACACCAATGGGAACTTTTTTGTTTTTGATCCCTTTCAGAGTTGGTTGGTGATGATTCCTATCATAAATTGCTCGACTTTTCGAAAATTAAAAATAAATAATTTCTATTATAGACATGCCTTGATTATTGATGTAAACCAATAACAAATCATTCGGTAATTAAAGGGGATAGATTGATTCATTAATTTTTGTTTGATGCAAGATTAAGATAAAAAATATATATATTAATTTGATATATATATATATATATATATATATAATAATTGATCATTTTAAATAGATTTAATTTTGACCCTTCAAGATATAATAACTTTGTCAGAATTAATGATATTCTTAACATAAATAATGTGTATTGTGAAACTAATACAACGTGTATGTATATAAGTTATATTTTTTTTAGCTAACATAATTAGGGTACGTGCCACTCTCACATAGGTACAGCAACATGTACATATCTTTTTTTTTTTTCTTCAGAAGGTAACATCTGCATATCTTCCTTGACTCAATCATGGAAGATTGCTATACACATGATATATCTCGATTGACTCAATCAGATGGAGAAAACAATATTATCTTCATATATATTATTGTCGTAGCTGACATAAAGTAATACTACGAAATAACATATAATAAACGATATCATATTTTATATTCCAATTTTTTCCTAATGTTCGCAATTCGTCCCCGCAAACATTTTGTATTCGTGTTTCTAGTGTACTTTTTTAGTTTTTATGCCAAAGTTTTCAGAAAAAAGGTGTTACCTTCAGTCTCTCTCATACATACAACGTTCCTTGTTTTTTCCATCCTATATTTTATTAGGATTGCCCTTTTCTGATAATATTGTATTAATTATTAATTCGATCAGTTGTTCATCCCAGAAACTGTCGATTATGCCAAGTGGTCCGACGCAAAGGGTCCTTGCTTGCCTGATTGGTGGAGTGGGTCAATTTTGAGATCAATTGGTAACCATAAGCTCATTTTTGGGTTCGTTTTGGACGTAATAGGAAGGTGGAGGTTGTGGCGTTGGGTGACCGAAGTTAGGCAATAGTGGTGGTAGTGGTGGTGGCGGCGGTGGGTAGTCTTGATGGTGGTGGGTGTGAGAGTGATTGCCAAATGGGTAATCCATGTGTTCTAATAAATTGTTTCCCACCAACAACAACAAACAATGTGTGAGGGTTGGTTCTAATATGCGGTCACGAATTAAATGGGATCGGATTAGGCATCAATCATAATTTGATTCGCTCTTAATGGATTAGAAATTTTTTAATTTATGACAGATCCGTTATTCCACGGATCTGATCCGTATAATAACGGATCAGATTGGATTGAATACGTAGATTGAATTTTATCTAAATTATTCATTATTATTATTATTATTTTTATTTTTTAAGTAATATTATTTAATATTTATTTTTCTTTTAACTCCAACCCAATACATAAAATTTTAATTTATTAATATTAATTCATACTTTAAAATAATTATTAACTAATACATCTTTAGAGTACATTAAATTATCATTAACTAATATAGTCTTTGAAAAAATATATATATATTTCACGAATCGGACTCACGGATTGAATCACAGATTTTAATTTATTAATGTTAATTCATATATTTAAATATTATTAACTAATATATTCTTTGAAAATATATATATAAATTTCACGGATTGGATTACGGATTTTAATTTATTAATATTAATTCATATATTTAAATAATTATTAACTAATACATCTTTAGAGTATATTAAATTATCATTAACTAATATATTCTTTGAAAAAACATATATAAATTTTATGGATTGGATGGGATTGAATTCATGGATCGGATCGAATTTTTAACCGCCCAATCCATGAGTTACGGATTTGATTTTTTTGAATCCGCCACCGATTCGGGGATGTAGCAATCCGGTCCGATCCACACGGATTGGATCGGATCGGATTTTTAACCGCCCAATTCGTGATCCGATTCGTAACTTAAGAATTTGATATTTTTAAATTCATCACCGATTTGTGGATGTAGCAATCTGATCTAATCCCTATAGATCGGATCGAATTTACGGATTATCTGCTCACCCATTAATTCTATCATATATTGCTACGAGGGATGTTTGAGATTACACACAATAAATGTGTACAGTTGGGCACCACTCGCACCAGTTGATCTGATCTCACATTCAATTGAATCAATTATTTCTTGGAAAATGATACTTGAAAACCGAACTTACTTATTTTAGTAAGTTCATTTATACAAAAATAAGGAAGTAAAATTCGCTATTTCTTGTATTAGCATAAATAATTAATCATAATTTTCGATTAGGTGGTTCCCGATAATAAATCGGTGCAAGTAACTCTTATTGATTTTGCCACACACACCAATGGGAACCTTTTTAATCCCTTTCATAGTTCGTTGGTGATGATTCCTATTATTATTGCTCGAGTTTTTGAAATATATATATATATATAATATATATATATATAATATGAATATATGCAGGTATTCATAATTGAGTAATGGCTCAGTATCCAGTGACAACTGACGAATAAGGACTTTTAGTCAGTATTTCATTAAAGTTTAAATAATATCAATGAAGTCTTTATTAATTTAATTTTATTTAAATGACAAAATAAATTGATTTAAAAAGATTATGTGATATATATATAATATGAATATATGCATGTATTCATAATTGAGTAATGGCTCAGTATCCAGTGACGACTGACGAATGAGGACTTTTAGTCAGTACTTCATTAAAGTTTAAATAATATCAATGAAGTCTTTATTAATTTAATTTTATTTAAATGACAAAATAAATTGATTTAAAAAGAATATGTGATATGTAAATGTTTTTGGAAGAAGAAAAAAATTGATTGTCGAGTAATTATGTCATTTAATTTAAAAAGAATAAGTGAAATGTAGGTATAGAAAAGTGTGTGAATATTATTTTTACTAAATTAAAAAAAAAAAAATTATAAACAATGAAGATATGAACATTAATAAAAATAACACTTTTTTCTATATATAAAAAAAGGAAAAATATAATTTGATCATTCTAAATTGGTCTCTACCATCTTCATTTACGTTTTGGATAACTAGCGTAAGTGTCACTCTCATTCTCACATAGTCGCAACAACATCTACACATCTTCGTTGACTTAATTATAGAAGATTGATATAAGTTTTATTAAAATTACATGACATATCTTGATTGAGTCAATTAGATGAAGAAAAAACAAATACTTAAATCCCGAAAAATTCAAGACATTCTAAAAATAATGTATGAATTATCAAATGTTCATCATTTCAATCGGTGCATCATTGTAAGCATTCCAAACTTTGAGCATATTTGATTGTCACTTAAAAAATAATAATAATTTTTAAACACTTCATATAGAGAACTATGAAATAAGTATCTGAAAACAGACCTTGAATTTTCATAAACAAGTTTTTAGAAACTAGCAACCACACAAGTTTTGTATAATTTTCTGATTTTTCGTTTTTGAGAATCAGAAAACTATTCTCAAAAAGCTTAAACCAAGCAGGCCCTACCACTTTTGCACACAATACAAACCTTGCTGCCAAGTGGTGTATTATTTTGAGATCACTTGGTAACCATAAGCTCATTTTTTTTCTCCTCTAAGCATCACTTTATTAACAAAGAAACACACTAACAAGAGAGAGAGTCAAACCTCTCTAAAACATCACAACTAAAAGAACCATTTCCAAAAATTGGCCAAGAGAAACAGCAAAACAAACAAATCAGCAAAAGGAATATCAGAAATTCAGAATACAAACTTTTAACAAAAAAAATATCAGAATACAAACACCAGATAAGCCTCTCCCACATAAACCCCTTCAAACCAACACTACTTACAGTGCTCCTCCAATTAAAATGAGAATTTTCCCGCCAAATGCACAGATGTATACCAGAGAATCCACCACATTCCATATGATTTGCCTTGCAATTTGGTAAGGTATAAATGTAGCATCCTCATGATATTTCTGGTTTCTGATCCACCACAAATGCCATGTAGGTGAATAATAGATTCATCATCTTACTGCAATGTGGTATAAGGAAGACTCAGCAGAAAATCATTTCACGCACTGTTCAAAGCTATCAACAGAATTTCAATTCCTGTTAAACAGATCAGTAAATCATCCCCAAATACCTTGAGCAAATTTACAGTTGGAAAAATAAATGATCCCTCATATGAGAGTTCCTCATACATTTATGACAAATACGAGTAAGGCATGTTTCAAAGCTATGAACACAATTTCAATTTCTGTTAAACAGATCAGTAAATCATCCTCAAATATCTTGAGCAAATTTACAGTAAGAAAAACAAATGATCCCTCATATGGGAGTTCCTCGTACATTTATGATGACAAATACGAGTAACACACATGCCTCTATGTTGCAGGTTAAACAAAGTTAGCAGTTTATTTTGCATAACCAAACCGGTAGTCACCACTTGCAGCAGGTCTACCTCCATTCCACACCAGTGTAGGCCACCGGTACTTCCTTTTAGACCAGTACTCCAAGGAAGTACTGGTCTGAACTGGTGTGGAATGGAATAGACTACAAGCTCAATTCAGCAATTAAATTATTCAAGTGTATAAATTGAATAACAGCTGCGACTGCACAACTATAAGCTCAATTCATCAGCTTATCGGGCTGGAACAGCCGAGTTTCAGGCCCCAGGCTTTAGGATGCTTATATCAGTGTTTCCAATTTCCTTGTTCTTATAAAATAAAAAAAAAAAATAATAAAATAAAATTTCCTTGCTATTCATTTATCTAGAAAAAAGTAAAAATATATCAGGTGAATTTGTTGACTACAAGGGAAAAAATGTTGATTACAGGATCTATAACATTACTTGGATGTCCTAAAGGCTACCTTCCTGTTGAATAGTTGGATGTGCTTGAGCTGAGGAAATGATCTTTTCACATGCTGGGAGATCGCAAATTATTAAGAGAGGTGGGGACGGCGGGTCCTCAGCCACTGGATTGTGTGGGGCCCACTAAAGGACCCACAAAGCCATTGGTCGAGGAGCAATAGTCGTGCAGTTGCGGCTATTACTTTTCTCAATTATTAAAGCAATAATTATGTATTGAAATAGAGAAAGTGCTGAGAGCTTATTTATGCATGGAACCTAATTTGTAGCACACGGGAGATTTTTATTTTTATTTTTTCCTGGCAAGAAACTCATACACCCGCATTGCGCCTATGGGAACTAGAACCTTGACCTTCCTACTTCGAAAGATGAAGAAGTACCACTGGGCTGCAACCCTAGATGGTCACCGCAGATAAATTTAGTCAGGAGGCAAAGTGCAATCATAACTCCTTTTCTGTTTCCTATCGAAGTCTTCCTCCCAGAGAGCTTCCCGTAAAAAGAGTTACTGTTCTCTTTCCTCTCTAATTACCATCCTGTCCTGTCTGCTTGATCCTTAAGGAATACCTCCATCTTCCCTAATAGTTCTCCTAATCGGACAAGTTCATTGTGCTGTTGTGGCCTGAATTTTGTTTCAGCCCCAGTCGAGTTGTGAGTCTTGTGACCTAGTTTTGACTTGAAAAATGGGGATTTTTGGACCCCTTTTTTTCTTGTGGGCCATGGACCTGGATATAGAATTCTCTTGTAGCTCAGTATATAAAGGCGTTTAGGGTTTGGGGAGGGTAACGAGATAACACTGAAAATCGCAGAAGAGAGAGAGAGAGAGAGAGAGAGAGAGAGCTAGGGTTGGGGGCTGAAACTCCTGGTTTTCGCATAGTAAAATCGTTTCCCAATCTTGACTGTGGACGAAGGCTTTGCTGAACCATGTAAATCTTTGTGTTCTTTGTGTGTGGCGTGTTACTTTTCTGTCGTGATTCTTGATTTGTTCTTGGTTCGCGGTGTTTGTTGTAACATTCACCATGGAAAGGTTTTACAATAATTAAGCCTTAATATGCTAGGAGTACAGTGATTAAAGTTTACTGATTTTTCAGAGCAGGTTTGATGGTTCTTCAAAACTAACAAGCCCTTGTGGTAAAGCTTTGGTTTCGGAGGAACTAAAAGAACTGGACTCATCTAATTCCTTACTCTTTGGAGTATTGGCAGTGATCTTACGTAAAGTGTTAGGAAGTACTTTATAGCTGCTAAGTGACTAGCTCTCACCCATAGACGGGCTATTCCTTTAGATTCAGAGTAATGGCCAAAGAATCAGATCCTACATGTAATCAAACCAAAGTTTCAGGATTCATACATTTTAACAAAAGCAAAGGGTTATCCACAATCCACCAGTCATCCCGCTAACTTACCATTCGGTTCAAGCTTGAACAATAGATGTTCAATACCAAACAGGTGTAGGGATTGTCCTTTTCTTCTCTAATATGTCAAAAAAGAGAGAATAATTGGTAACAAAAAAAGAATTCTTTGATACATTTGAAAGGTAATAATATATAGCCAAAAAGAAATTTTGTTATATTCACAATTTATAGTTTACACGACCTTCAGCAACATTCTTTCGTGGGCAGGCAGATGGCCGCATAATGGCTTATATGAAAAGATCCAGGAACATCTAAGATCACCATTTACATACATATGCCTGAGTATGAATCCATATAAATACACATTCCATACACTCACCCATAAAGTGATATAGATATTAACCTAGAAATATAATGGGAATTCACTCACATCGGAGAATTCAGATCAAGTTTACGGTAACGATGCTAAAGTGTGAAAATCTGAAGGCAGTTTTTTAAACTAACAGTATTGTTTGGGACATTTCTCTTGCTTGTTTTTACATCCAACTTTGACAACAATCAAAATAAAGCTAAAAATCATGTCATTAAAACACATGAAAAAATGATATAGATGGAAGTTTTACCCCAATATGCATATATTCTTTGTAACTGTGTGTCACTAACACTCACATTTGATGGAACAAAAATTTCTTTTTTATCTTATATTTTGGTCAAGCTTATTGAATCAAGGTGCAATTGAAAATCCAATAAAATTGAATGGCCAGGCTACGTTTGACATGGTATCTGACAATATAAATTCATCATACAAAGTAGGAGAAATAAATTAAATAAGAGCAATCACCACATAATGGTACATAATCTGTTATTTTTGGAATTCATAAAACATTTTACAAATGAAAATTTATGCCATAACTTGTGACAACAAAATTGTAGGGAAAGATAATTAGAACGCTTTGGAGAACATTAGATTAAGGAAAATGTCATGCACCTGTATGGAGTCCTCAGGGACACTAATATGCTGACGATTGCTGAGTAGCAAGATTCATGTTTATAAGAGATAGCTGTCCGATTGATTGTCAACACTTGAATCTACGGATCCCAAAATGAAAAGCCGCGCTCTCTTACCACTCTTCGAGTTTCAGGTTGTCGGCGAAAATCTCTTTCTTCATTAAACTTTTTAGAGTTGACCGTAGTTCTGTTGCCTGAATGACTACAATCCACTTGATTTTTTTCTGAATCTACCACGCGCCACTCTGCAATTTCCTTGCTGGACACCCAAGCCTGAAGCATCTCATCTGTCTTCGGTTCTGGCAAAAACTGTTTTTCTTTCATCTCTTGATAATATTTGTATGCTTCCTCCAACTTTCCATTCAAAAAGAGCCCATGTATCAGCACAGTGTAAGAGCTCCGGTCAGGGTCAAGTCCATTCTTGCTCATCTCAGTCCACAGCTTGATGACATTGTCAAGCTGGCGCCAACGACAGAACTTTCTAATCAACATGATGTAAGTATCATTATTTGGGCAGCAACCCATCTTATACATCTTTTCCAAGAGCTCAAACACTTGTTCCCCTGTCCTTAGAATACGAAAGAAGGCATGATAAGTCCGAATGGTAGGGGAGAGGTCCCGCTCCAACATCTCATGGAAGACCTCTCCGGCATCATCTAATCGACGGGCCTTACAGAGAGGCTTGATCAGTGAGTTATAGGTAACAGCATTTGGAGCAATACCCTTCTCCTCCATTGTTTTCATGAGATTTCGAGCCTCTTTCACAAATCTGCCTTTAGCAAGAGCATGAATGACTGCATTGTAAACTTTCCTATCCGGCGTAATATCCATTGCCTTCATCTGGTCGAAAAGCTTGAACACGGCATTGAGATTACTGGCTTTTGAATAGCAGGACATGATACTAGAATATGAAATAACATCACGTGGAATTCTTCTCTCGATCATCTCCCTCCAAATTCTCTTCGCCTCGCGTTGATCACCAACAATGTTGCAGTACCCATTGAGAATAATGTTAAAGCTCTTGGTATTAAAAGGGAAAACATTTTTGTTGCAGAAGAGAAGGTGCTCGGCATCTTTAACATTTTTGTACCGGCAAAGGGCAGAGAGAAACTGTTGGAATTCCTCCATACCCACTTCAAATTTAAACTTTTTATGAGCATAAAAAGCATTCACAGCTTTACCAACATCATGTACAGCACAATACCTCCTGATCATGATCAAGAGTGTCTGAGGAGTCACCAAAGATGGACCAGTCTTACCACCTCTCATTTCATCGATCAATGCCCAGGCAGTGTCAAACTTCCTCATTTTCCCAAGAATGGCAATCATTGAATGGTACTCACGCAGGGAATGTGCATAACCCGGCTGCTTACCTGCCCAAAGAAAGAAGGTGAATGCTGCTTCCCAATCGTTGCGTACCCGCGAAAGAACCTCGTCCACCAACTCCGACGAGGCAGTGACACCACACTGCTCAAGCTTGCTTTTCACCTGAGCACCGCCGCTACCCTTTTCCCGTAAAATACCCAGAATGGTTCCTACATCTCCGGCAATAATCGGGTCTCTAGAATCCAATTGCCCATCTGGGTCGTTGTCATCGCCTTCACCATCGTTGTCATCGTCATTGTCACTGTTACCATCCGATTCAACCGTTGGAAGACGCCTTGGGTTTTTGTCTACGGATAAGGTAAAAGATGAGAAAAAGAATGGGAAATCAGAAGGTCTTAAGGAGCTCCTACGAATATAGGTGCCGGAAGAGCTTAACTCAGAGGGAGTGAGTGGATTAACAGATTGACATAGAGATGGCTGTGTACGTGTTGAATTGAGTTGGGTGAGAGAGAAAAGGGATTGGGTGAACCTTCTTCTCATATCTCGTATCACCCAGAGGACAGAATTTTATAAATATTGTTATGAAAAAAAGGGCTATGACACACACTATATATGACGAGCATAACCTGTTCGAGAGAATAACTAAACGAACACACAGGGTTTTTTTGGAGTTACCAACAAGAGTCCAATCACCAGGTAGGTACCTCTGCCTTCCAGCTTTTTAACCGTCCCAGCTCGCGCATATGCATATGCGTTTACATATGAAGAAGTCTTCCCTTCTTCGGCTACTAGAAGTGCAAATATTTGTGCAAGCTCTTTATATCACCTCCCAGGTTCAGGTTCAGGCATGTGCTCGCGTGACACCGAATCAAAGATCAGGTCTGATACCAACCATAGCAGAGGATTGAGCCAATTGAACGAATTAAACCCTTCCTCTTTAACCCAAAAGCCAAAATGAGATACCATTAACAACAACCCACTACTTAAAAAATTGTTCGCATATGGGCACTAAAAATATTTCTAGTTTTGAAGAGTCTTTTCCAAATGAACCTAGCCAATGTGAGATACATTAACAACAACCCACTACTTTACAAATTGTTTACATATAGGCATTAAAAATATTTCTAGTTTAGACGATTCTTTTCCAAATGAACCTAGATCGTGTTCCAATTGAAAAGAGATCAAGATCATTGAAATTCATCGATAAAGGCTTTGTACTTCTAGCGTGGGCAGAGATGAAGCCTCATTGTTTTAAATTTTAGGGTAAGTTATAATGATCTTTCTTGAAAGATGGACAAATGTCACACAAGTGGAATGTTTCAGATTTATTGTTTTGACCTCCCTGAAGTTTAGTGTATGCCCAACAATCCCATCTCCATCAAAACTTGTAAAAAAAAATTCCTAAAATAACCAAGTTACCCTTCCACTCTATTTTTTTTTTTCATTTACAATATTTTTTTTGGAGGGATAACGATGGTGAAGAGGAGAGAGAAATTAATAAGAAAGATGAGAGGGGAGGTAAGTGTAATTTATCCTAAATAAGATAGACTTACATACTGAATAATAAATAAATAAAATGGGGGAACAAAAGGTATAAAAGAACAGGAAAAAAGAATTAACTAATTTAATCCTTCAGGCGGTGAACCTAAATCAATAAAATGAGTTGAATCATACTTCCAAAAGTCGTAAATCAGCACATTCTGTAAACCTAATTACAAATGAGTAAAAAAAATAATGAAGAAGAAAAAAAAGTAACTTTTAACTCGTCATTATTCCTCATATCAACCCAAAATTCAATTTCCAATACAGCTTCAGACTGGGGAGCTGAAACAAAAGAATTCTTCGGTCAGAACTTCAGAGAATTATTAACTGTGGATATATCCTTGTGCTTGCAAAATTCTGATGCTTAAGAATCACATGCCACCAAAATTCCAATGGGGCATTTACGGTAACAATGTGATTTGCAGTTAAGACAACGATGACATAACTTCAATGGCACTACCCAGAGGCCATGCTGCTTCAACTAGGGAATTTTGGTACTTAACTTTCTTCACCAATGTAATCTCTTGCCAAGGATCAAGGGCTGACCAAGAAACACGATAACGCAGATGTCAAATATCTGAATTCCAATATAATTTCAAAACTAGACAACATCACTGTAAATATAACTTACCAAACCCATCTACAAGCAATGTGAACTGATACACAAGATCCATGCACAAGTACGGAAGGTTATCCTCCTTCACACTTGGATACGCAGATTTGGCATCCTCAAGACTAGTTTTGCAAGCACGCTTAGCGGCCTCCTCAAAATCTGCAGGACTAACTTTGGCAACATGCGCGTTTGGATCAACTAAACCAGCCTATAGTGGAAATGATAAAGTCAGCATGACTTTGGAGCCATAAGAAACAAGAATTATTAAAATCTAAGAAATATTAATTACCTCAGCAGCCCTGTCGAAGAAAAACGAAGCAACAAATAAATTCTTCTGTCCATCCCCACCTCCCCCATTCCATATCCCACCAAATGTGCATTTCATGTGCGTACATGTTGATTCATTAGCTTTGAGAGCCTTAGTTGCTACTCTTCTGCATTTGCTCTCGCTTGAACCAGATGAAGAAGCTGACACCTCATATTTCTTTCCTCCATAGTTGTAAGTCCCTTATAAAGAAAGCACGAATTAATTTTTCACATTTTATAAAATAAAACAAAAATTTTTAATTAACTTAATCCTTAACATTTTATAGCCAATATGATTTGGTTACACTACTTTATGACATTGGTCATAAAAGGCACCAGTTCAGATGCCATTACCATTACATTCTTTAGCAAATTTTAAATTCGCTGTGCATGCAAAATTGAAAAAAAAAAAAATTTATCTCAAACAATTTTAAATTCTATGTTTTCTGATAGATATGTTTAGGTTCTATAAAAAAGAACAGTATGCAGCACCATATTATAAGCACTCCAATTATAAAAAAATGAGTAATGTGAAAGACCGAGAGTGACACTAGTGTCAACACCAAATCAGGCCTTATGAAACTGGAAGACTTGAGCATACCACGATAGCCAGCTAAGATGCATGGATTGCCAGAGTCTTCAGCAACTTTCAGAATCTCAGCTCGAGCTGCTAATAAACCATACTTCAAGTAACTGTATAAAACATTCATAAACCATATTAAGTACACAAACAGTGCTATGACAATTCTAATTAAAAACACTAGTATGATTGATCACCACAAGTAAAAAATATATTCACAAAGTCAAGGCTAGAACTCAAGGTAGCCAATTGTTTATCAAGAAAGAAGAACCAGAAGCAATGTATAATAGGCTAAATATACAACAACAGGACTACAAAACAAAAAACTGGTGCAAGGAGCAAATACACCCAGAAGGGCCAGAACATTATAAATCAAGTCATTAATTCATCACAGATGAAGAGTTCTACCTGTGAACATAAAGATAATATTTCTCCCCCTTAAGATACATTTCCTTCACATATGTATCCTCTCCACCTGATATCCTTGGAGCCTTTGCAGCATCTTTCTGCGAGATAGCATATGCCATTTGTACAGATCCCCCTCCAAGGTCAACTACTCCAACTGTATATGAGTATTTCTTACCCAAATTCCCCAACAGATAGTTTATGGTCACCTGCAAAACAAGAAGAAATTTGGAATAAATTCTGTAATTATGTCAGCTCATAAGTAATCTAAAATAGTAAAAAATTAACTGTGTTATTTCTTGACATGCTTCATGCCTTATTATTCAACTAAATTCCCTGATAAGACCCATACACCATGATGATTGCTGCAAACTAAATTACCTATAATTTATAATATATAGGCACCAAGTTCCCTCCCCGCATCTAATATTTCTTTTAACCTTTTTGACATTGTCAAACAACCTAGTCAACCAAAAAACTCCATCATCTCCCTTAATCTTCCTAAAACTTCCTAAGAGTTCATTAATATACCATGCAGTACTAAAGCCTTTCTTGTCTTCATCTTTCTCAAAACTCAGTCTAAACTCCATACAACCTGATTTCATAAAGCAACACTTTGTAACTTCACTAGGATTGTTGAAACATCCTAACTATGAGTTGTCCCCCGTATGGTCTAAAAATGGCTTCTTTTTTTCTTTCCCCCCTAAACATTTGCTTGCACTCTAGTGTTATTATATATATTCCTTGAATTGTGGTATTTTAAATATTTTCCCAAACTCTTCCTAATGTTTCTCAAGTTCACCCCTGAGCTAATGAAAGCACCCCCTTTTACTTGAAATCACTGTCAAATTAGATAGAATGCTCAAATCCAATACCATCCACCTTGTGACTACTTGAATAATAATGAAGTATTTTATGTGTATTCACATCCTCTTCCATTAGGAGACTATGACCTCAACACAAACCCTTAAGAGGCACAACACAACCCCTTAAGAGGCATATGGCACAACACAACCCCTTAAGAGGCAGAGCTAAGCAAATATATTACGAGGTGGGTTTAGCATAAATTCCACTTCTGGAAGCTTGGAAAAGGGCATGAGTTTTTTTCTACATTCTTCAGTTCTCCCCCGTCAAAATTCAGGCTATCTTTACAACAGCATTACTCCATATCACTGAAGGCGAGATAAAGCAAAAAACTCTCCCACACTTCATGAAAAACCTTCAAGTTGCAAATATTCCCTGCAATTCAATTAAGTCAAAATATTTTATGTCAGTTAATGTCTTCTTTTAAGAAGATGCCCTTACCTCAATTCCTTCCAAATCTTTTCATTTCTCCTTACGGTTCTTTTGAACGACTAAAAATTGGAAATATTCACACATAATATAATGTCAGTCCCAAGCAGACTAAGTTAGGTGGAAGTCAAGGCTGACTTGTAAGAAAAAGATATAATGAAGAGATTCCTTGAGATCAATGCCTTGTCAAAGGTTAGTTGAAGCCTACGGAAGTCAAGATCTGATGTAGTGTTCTCAAGACTCTTCAAGACAGTATTACGTATGCCAAAGGGTCATGCTTCAAGTATTCAACATATAAATCAGTTAATAGATTGTCGGTGTGGGCAACGCAGCACTCACACTAACGTGGCAGTCTTGACAGGTCATACCACACATCCTAAGAAGATGCCACTATGTCTAATTGAGACCAAGTAAGAATGGCATTGCGGCCAAGGTGGCAATGCAATGTTTAGAGGTGACATCTAAACGGAAAGGCTTTCTAGGCAAACTATCAACATGGTCTAATTGGATGCTTCCATATGTTGATGGGAGTAAACTTCCAGCACCAGGTCTTATATAATCGCCATTTGTGAACATAAACAACACTTATCACCTTCAAGTATTCAGCATATATAATAAACTTAATTCCCAATCAATAAAGAACTTGTTTGTAAAGCATCAAGGCATGGTACTTTGCAGTTCCTCAATTGAAACCAATGAATGCAAGCAGAAGGCGAAACTATTGACACATAAACATAACATAGTAAATTAAGCTTTCATACCCATTGATAGGCACCTTCCTGGGTTCCATCCAAGACAGTGACCCAATCGGCCTTAGATTTCAAGGTGCTTTTATCTTTAAGAAAATCCCTGACCTTTGGAAAGGAAAATTTAAGGTTATGTAAGTGCAAATTAGAAGCATAAATGAAATGCTATTATGAGCAGAATATTTAGAATGAAGCAAGATGTACCGCTTGCAAAATTCTGTCAGATGCATCACCTTCCAACTGCCTTAGACCTGCTGTTGCCTTCATAAGGATCAGCATAAGAAATTAGTACTATAAATATTCATGGGGGATCACTTTGCAACAAGATCCTGGTACATAATATTACTGTAGCCACAAGTTACTAACCCCAACTCTGACAGGTGTATTGCTATGCATCCCTTTTGGAATAACTTTTTCGGACTTCTCTAGAAGGGATGACAAAGAATCTGCAGCAGCCTTGGGGTCTTTGGCATATGCACTCAAACCTGGGGTTAGCTATAATACCATAGTGAAATAAGACAGAATTAACACAGTAACACGAAACAGCAGGACCTACAACATTTACACCAATTATAAAAAATAAAATAGATAGTGATAGCAGTTACGGTTATATCAAAATAATCAAATCTAAACCAACATCAATACTGGTTCAACAAATAGTCATAAAACTGGTGTAAGGTTACATGCCCGCTATATCAAAGGTAGCAAAGTAAAACTAAAAGTTAAGTACTAAGTTATTAAACTATAATTTTTTAATATTTCTATTTAATTGAGTCTTCAGTCTTTAGTAGGGGTGCACAAAGTAAACCGGACCAGTCTGGACCGTATGATTTAGTGCAGGTTCCAGTTCAAGTGCCCCCTTATCTCTCAGACTCTCTCCCACTCTTTCACATCTCAACTCTCAAGACTGCCGACTGTCGGTATCTGTAGCGGTGTAAACCCGATGGACTAATTATCAAGAATCAGAGGTGTAAACCCAATGGACTTTATTATCAAGAATCATCACGTCTTCTCTTGCTTTTTTTATATTCATTCTGAATTTACATTAAACTTAGATATTTGTTCTTTACCATTTCCAGATTCTCTTCTTGAAACCGTTTCTCTTATTATATATAATTTTGTCATATTCATTCTGATTTGACATTTACTTAGATCTTTGTTCTTTATGCATTTAAAGATTCTTTCTTTGAAAACCTTTTAGTCACACTTTTTAACGTTTTCTCAAAGCTTCATTTTCTTTTTTTCTAATCATTGGTTCAGTTCTGCAGGTTCCAATGGTTCGGTTTAGTCCTAAATTTTTTGAAACAGTTGGAATTGGTCCTTCGTCTTAAAATGTTATCCCTTTTTTTGTGGCAATCATTATTTTAAATTATATTCATGCTTAATTTATTCAAAATTAACTACCAAATTGAGTTATCTAAAAATATATGGGTTCCTTTTAATTAGATCGAAATAGCAAGAAACGAAAATAATTGAACATTTGCTAAACATTTTATGAATTTGGATGCTAGGAAAATGAAGGGTAAGTAATTTTCATGACCACATAAAATTTTCATGAAAAATTCATACAAAGGAAAACTTTGATTTCTTTAAATTTTTTATGATTTTACAAGAAAAATCGTGTTAATCAAATCAAGTTGGAAATTAATTATTCTATTCATTCACTTTACTTTTCTTTTAATTTCACTTTCCACTGTCATATTTCATCCATAGTCATTTCTTTGTTTTCACTTTTCATTATAACTTTCCATCAGTTTTTTAAATTTCAATTCCCACTATTACTTTCCATCTAACCAAACATACAAATAGAACACAATAATAAGTAATTGAGAAGACAATTTACCTGTTCGAAAAGTTCAAGATCTTTGCCAATGGGAAGGAGATCCAAGTGTTGATCAAAGCAAAAGACGTGAACCCGGCTACCAGAACTACCGGCATCGAAGATAACGGCATAGCCCTTAATCGAAGAGGCGTGGAGTTTGGTGGGGGAGAACTTGCGATGAGGAAGGACCTCCATGGAATCGGAAGGAGAGCGAGAGGGCATGAGGCAGAGAACAAGCGAGACAAGGAGGAGAGGGACCGAGATCACCAGAATTACGCCTCGGAACCTGCGGATCTTGTCGGAGAGAGGCTCGTATTGCCTGGTGCGCTTCAACATCTTGTCCAATTGATGATTTTCTTGATCTCCGATCGGTAGAGAAGAAGAACTCGACTGCTGTCCCTCCAGGAGTTCGGCGGCCGACGGAGATCTGTACCGGATCCGGCCGTTTCCGGCGGCGGCTGGGGGAGCCTTCAAGGACTGCGTATCCTGTACGGACTCCAGCTCTCCTCTATGATTTCTCTCTCCTCTCTTTCTTTTTCCGTCAGATAGAGAAAATTGATTCTTCAGATATATAGAAAGATCGATCAATCAGACAATTTCAATGACGACTCAATTCACGAGAAAATTGAAACAAATTCATTGTACATGAGACAATGGTGAACAAGAAGAAGATGGACTGAGTAAGCAATCACTGCATGAACTGCTCCCCCTCCCCCTCTCTCTCTCTAAATCACACTCTCTCTCTAGTATGTATGTATGTATATATATATATACATATGTGTTTGTATATGAGCACTAGCGTCCGAAAGACTTTTCAATCAAATGAAAGAGAACTAACAGATCTGAAAAATTAATTTATAATTCACACGGAATGTAACCGTTGGGTTACTAGCCGAATAGCGAAGTGGGAACACAAACCTTAGGCCTGTTAGGTAAAAACACAAACCTTAGCCCTGTTAGGTAAAAACACAAACCTTAGCCCTGATTGTTTGGGCCCGATCAACAAAAGTCTCGGATTGGGCCATACCGCTTGATGTTCGGCTCCGCTTAGGTCAATAAGCTTAGCCCTGATTTTTTTTGATGCAAGATTAAGATGGCCTACTGTCTAAGTCTAAGAAGACCCCATTTTGATGTTTAATTTTGATTATATTAAATACGTTTGGTAACACTAATTATGTATCAGTTTAAAGAATAAATTTCACTTAAAATAGAATTAAATTTTAAAGGACATAGATCTCATTTTCTCACTCAATAAATGAACTTGAAAGTCGAGTAAAGATTAGAGAAATTCTCAATTTACATTTATTTATCACTAAAAAGAACATGTATAAGATCGAGCTAGGAGAAGAAATGACTGTCGTATTCGCGCATCTCATAGTACATCATCGGATGTATATAGTTTCTTTGTTTCATATGCATTATGAATTAATATATATTTTTAATGTGGTTTAAAGGGGATTGGAACTTCCAATTAATATTCAATATGTGTGATTAATTTCACTTAACTATTTATGAATTTACTCAACAAGTCCAGTTGAGTTGAGTCCAGCTGGTCAGGTATTGTGCTGATTTGGACAATTTATGGTATTTTCATCTTCTAATTATGGATTTTGTGTTATATTATGAATTGGAAATTTATAATGCTATTTTTTTAAATCACTATCTATGTTATAATATAGAGAATTAATTATAGATATTGTAAGACTCGACTAATTGTGGGTATCTCACATAGTGATGGACCTCCCGCCATAGCAGGTGAGGCTGCCAGTCAGTATCTCTCTGAGGCACTCGTAGTCGGATGTCACAAAATTTTGAATTTTTCCTAATATAATCTATGATATGTATATTGCTTGAGTGGCACCGCGTATGAGTTATATTAATTGATTTTTGTGACAAGATATGCTAAATTATTCCTGCTGCCATCAAAATCACGAGGATGAACAAACATCAACTTGGAATAAATTCAGAATCTCAAATTGCTGTCTGATGTAAGAAACCTTGTTCTCATTATATTATTATTGACTTCAAAGGTGTCTAGAAATTTACACATCCAGACACTACTAAAGCTTAATTTCATGCAGGGGCAGAGCTAGGATTTTACTTTAGAGGGACACAATTTCTGAGAGGGCACAATGCACTTGTTAAAAAAATAATAATAATAATAAATATGACAGTATAATTTTTTTAAATCAAAGAGGCAAATAAAAAAAAAATAGTTGTAAAATAATATGCTAAATAAATACCGTAAAAAAAATATAGTTACAAATATAAGAATCAAAATATAATTTAATAATATTTTAATTAAATACAATCACAAATGTCATCCATAAAAAGAAATAATTTTAAAAAATAGAAAAATACATAATTATACAAAAGTGAAAAAAGAAATTTTTTGAAAAATGAAACAAAAATTAGAAAAGGAAAAATATATTGTATATTTGAAGAAGAGATATATGTAATTTTTTTATAAAAAAAGAAAAAAGAAAATTAAAAGAATTTAAAATTTTGAGGGGGACACTATTTAAAATTACCCATGTAAGTATATATATATACCAAAAATATATACCTATATATAGTAGGTTGGAGCAAAGTGAGGGGGGCACGTTGTCACGGGCTTAGAGTTTCAGCACCACTCTAGCTGCTCCCGTGCGGCACCAAGACGTTGCTTCCACTCTCGCAAGTACTTGGTCAGCCTAACTCCCGTGCACACCTTAGCCAACACACTCCCCTCGTGCGCTTACTAGTGTTGTAGTTGCCCTCGCCCTCTCCTCATTTGGCTTGCACACTCACACACACTAAGACACTTAAGTTGGCAAGGAAAGAACACTTCTATTACTTCAAAGAATGCTTTGTACAAGGCTAACACTCAAGCTCTCTACAAGGCTCTCAAGACTCACTCTAGGACTTATTGGTTGCAAAATGAAGTCCTACTCCTATTTATAGGCATCCCCATCCCTAATGGATAGTTAGGATGCATTCTAACCAACGGTGGAGATTGATTCTCTAGAATCTTCTTCCATCTTCTACACATCTCCATACATATCTACAACATTCTAGAACCTTCCATACTACTCCACACAATTCTGGAGAATTCTAGAACCTTCCACACACTTCTAGAATATATTACACATATCTAGAATCTTCCACACAACTCTAGACTACTCCGGAAGACTCTAGAAACTCCACTTGCTATGTAGTTGCCATGCAGCGTCCTCCTCAGCGTCTGCGTGTTGCCTGCGTGGCACAACCTCCATAGGCGGGGCGTGACATTCTCCCCCACCCATTTCCGTGACGCCCTCGTCACGGTTTCTTCAGCTGACCCAGCCTCTCGCAGGTCATCAGCACTTGCGCATATGTCCTTGGCCCAAACGTACAAGCGCCCTTCGGGAGATGTGAGGTCCTCACGAGCTCCATCGTGTTGACTGCCACCTCTGGACTCTCCTTCCTGCCCACGAGCGGCACCATGCATGCGGCCTTGCCTTCTTCACCTCCAAGTATCATCAACGCACCAAGGCATGGTAGTGGCGCGGCGTTGTTCCTGTCCATGAACTCCAGCCCCAGCACCATGTCATGGTCGTCCATCTCCGCAACTTGGAAGTCGGCCTTGCCCTTTTATCCTTGCATGCATAGCTTCACCTCTTTGCACACTCTACTCACGCGTGCCTCCTCGGAGTTGACGGCCTTGATCCATCCCTCTGTCTTACGTATCTCCAAGCCAAGTCGTTGCGCCTCCTCTGGGGTAATGAAGTTGTGTGTGGCGCCCGTGTCCACCAACGCTTGCACGGCTTTGCCACCAACCTGCGCATCCACATAGCGCACCCCAGCTACTTTCTTTGCCTTGCCCTTCTTCTTGGTGTCATGCGCTATGCTATTCAGCATCTGCATAGCCTCCATGCACCTATCTTCATCGCTGCCCGTATCGTCCACCTTGCCCTTGCCCTTATCCTTCACAAGGGCGCTCATGGTCTTCTTGTTGGGGTAGTGTCGCAATATGTGCGGCCCTTCGCACAAGTAGCACTTCGGCTCCCACTTTCCCTTATCGCGGCGCTCCCCTTTGCCACTAGCCTTAGACCTCTCTCCATGGTCCTTGCCCTTATCATGGCGTGGGCGTCTCTCCTCATCGCTGTGCTCATCATCACTTGACTTGGGCGAGCCCCTTTTCTTGAAACGATGGTCTCCCCCACCTTTGCCGTGGTCCCTCTTGGGAGAGGTGGCCCTCTTATCATCGCGCCTAAAGTCTTCAAGGCGCTCCGCTATAGCCATTGCGGATGCCAAGTCTCTAGGCTCCCTCCTTCTCAGCTCTATGGCTACCCAAGACTGCAACCCATCAATGAACAAGCACACGCGTTGCCGCTCCTGCATCTCTGGGATCTCCAGCATCAAGTTGGAGTACTCCTTCACATACTCTCTTATGCTGCCCTTCTGCTTCAGGCGCCTTAGGTTGATCATGGCGAGGTCTTCAACGCACTCGGGATAGAACTGCCTCTTGAGCTACCTCTTGAACACCTCCCATGTGTCAACTGCTCTTGCGCCTCTACCGGTGAAGCACTGCCTCCACCATAGAGCGGCAGTGTCCGTAAGGTACATGGTGCCTGTCTGCACCTTCTCCTCATCATCCTTGATCTCCATGCACTCGAAGTACCGCTCCATGTGCCAGAAGAAGTTATCAATCTGGCGCGCATTCCTTGCCCCATCGTACTCCTTGGGCTCTGGCGCTTTCTTCTTCTTTGGCTTCACCACGACCTCGCGCGCCTAGGAGAACTCCTTCTTGCACTTGGCAATCTCCACGCGCAAGTCGTCTACTTGATCATACAAGTCCCTTTCCTTCTCTCGAGCTTGTTAAACTTGGTCTCCGTGTAGACCAAGTGTGTGGCAAGCTTCTCCTCCAAGCTCTGCTCCAAGATGTGAACTTGGTGGTCTCCTCCGCTAGCCATGTCTACTCCAACAAAGCTCCCTTGACGAACCTGGCTCTGATACCAACTGTCACGGGCTTAGAGTTTCAGCACCACTCTAGCTGCTCCCGTGCGGCACCAAGACGTTGCTTCCACTCTCGCAAGTACTTGGTCAGCCTAACTCCCGTGCACACCTTAGCCAACACACTCCCCTCGTGCGCTTACTAGTGTTGTAGTTGCCCTCGCCCTCTCCTCACTTGACTTACACACTCACACACACTAAGACACTTAAGTTGGCAAGGAAAGAACACTTCTATTACTTCAAAGAATGCTTTGTACAAGGCTAACACTCAAGCTCTCTACAAGGCTTTCAAGACTCACTCTAGGACTTGTTGGTTGCAAAATGAAGTCCTACTCCTATTTATAGGCATCCCCATCCCTAATGGATGGCTAGGATGCATTCTAACCAACGGTGGAGATTGATTCTCTAGAATCTTCTTCCATCTTCTACACATCTCCATACATATCTACAACATTCTAGAACCCTCCATACTACTCTACACAATTCTGGAGAATTCTAGAACCTTCCACACACTTCTAGAATATACTACACATATCTAGAATCTTCCACACAACTCTAGACTACTCCGGAAGACTCTAGAAACTCCACTTGCCATGTAGTTGCCATGCAGCGTCCTCCTCAGCGTCTGCGTGTCACCTGCGTGGCACAACCTCCATAGGCGGGGCGTGACAACGTGCCCTCTTTGGGCGTTAATTGGCTCCGCCCCTGATTTCATGGCCCAAGGTCAATAAACTTTGCTAGGTAGTTGCATATATATATATATATATATATATATATATATATATATATATATATAACGATATGTATATTTGTTTGTTCGTTAATGAAGCTCTTCTGTCACCAAAAGAGAAGGTGTAAAATTGTAATTTCATATTGCTGTTACAGGGTTTAATTGGAACTCTGTTCCAACTTGAAGTAGATTCTCTCTTGAGTGCGAGACCAACAGTTTAAAGATGTGGTGCTATGGTATTGACACTAGTTGACCACTAGAAGCATATATATATATATATATATATATATATACTTGTATATTTATTTATATATAGAGAGACAGAGACTAAACTAAATATATATATATATACACACACATACGTATATATATAGATGAATATATATTTAGATAGAGGGTGCATGGATCGGGTGGAGACCGGAGAGTGACGGTTGTGAAGGATGAAAGCTACACTACACGTGACATTTGAGCATATGATCATGACACAAACCACACAAATTTTATGCCAAAATAAAATGCTAATGTTGCTTTCAACCCCTATTCCCCATCTAAACTTGGCCCTTCAACTTGCAACATACAAATATCAGATAACAAATGAGGGCAAATGCATGGTATACAAAATGTCAAAATTAATGAAAAATGGAAAATAAAATGGAGAATTAATAAAAGATCAGTTCCTCCAACAACAACAATATATAATATAATTTTGAAAAAAAATATTATAATATATATATAAATAAATAAATAAGTATGATGATGATGACCCCCGTAACTTTTGGATTGAAATGATTTGAACGGTACTTCATTTTTCTTTTGAAATTTCATCTTAGTTATATATATATACTCTTTTATACCATGAAAATTGAGTAGGTATATTAAGTCAAAAATTAAGATTGCGTACGGGTATTTCATGAAATTGGATTAAACAGAGAATACAATATTGAAATCAAGGTTGAAAATCAACAGGTAATCTAAATTATGTGCAAAAATCTGATCAATATAAAAAAAATAAAAAATTGACAGAAAATATACTTGGAATTAAAAACCATGCATCCAATTAAGTTACAGTGAGACATTAGCTTGCAACCTTAAGCTTGTTGCACACTCTATACATATAAATATACATCTACATATACACACACACAAACATATATAAAAGTATATATCTCCCCCTGTCAAGAAACCAAGTTGCTTTATTATAAAGTTGCAGGAGATAATAGAGCAAGAGGATGAAGAGATCAAAAGTCATATATAAGTTGATCAACTTTTGCTGATTCTTTTCATCCTACTTCATCTCAATTCTCTGCTAATATGATATTACAAGTTATATATATCTAAGTATATGATCGCATTCAGCCTCTCTAAACCAGCAATAGCTATCTAAGCAATAATTCATCATCATGTTCGGTTGGTGTTTTGGGCAGACGACGACACGACTATCCAATGCCATGTCCGTAAGTAATCTGTGTTATTAGGAGTTTTTAATTCCAATTAAGCTATATATATATAGCTATATTGATTCTTTGGTACACATCAGTTCTGCAAATTAATGAACTAGTTCGATATCCTTCTCGATCTTTTATTTATTTTTTCTTTTTATCTTTGTATTTCTCTTAATTTGTAAGATAGATTGTGGAGCTTCTGGTTCATATGGATTGTGATGGATGCGAGAAAAGAGTACGAAGAGCCATTTCTAAATTACAAGGCAAGTGTTTCATCTGTTGAATTTCGATCATTAGGATGCGTTTAGTTATATGTAATTGGAATTTTGAAATTGATAGAATTAAAAAAAAGAAAAATTAATTTAATTTTGTAAATTGTTGTTTTTTAATTCCACCAATTTTAATTTTAGGACTCCAATTCGAACATAGCCTAATTTCTCTTTTTATGTTTTAACTTATTTTCTACCATAACATTGTAGGGACCAATGATATTAACACAATATGGCAGGTAAGCCTGGTCCGTCTAGATAATATGATCCTCCTCTCCAAGGGAGAGATTGAAAGCTATTTTGAGTCCCATTAAAATTTGAAGTTTTTAGTAATCATGACAGTTTTTTCACCGAAATTTTGGTAGGGTAACGATTTTGAAATAAATAATTTTGTTATTTTTTCAACAATTTCTGATTTTGAGTGAAACTCTCAATAAGATTGGAACCTTGTTTAAGCTAGTTCAAAACATCTGTCACAAATATAAAAATAAAAATAAAAAAAGAAAGAAAGAAAGAAATCAATCATTTTTTAAAATTTGTCCTAGGAATTCTCAACTTTCCAATTGATCTGGAGATTAAAAATTGACAAGATTTTTTTTTTTTTTTCCCTTCCAGATTGTGCTTGTACTCGATTTTTGCTTTATGCATAGAAATACACACGCAAAAACAAATGTGTATAATTGATTTTAGGATAAATTACATTGACCCACTTGAAATTTTATCAAAATACACTGATCGCCCTCATTATTTGCCAAATTATACTTATTATAGCTTCCTTGAGATTTATATATGAATAACACATACGTTCCCTCCATTAACAGTCAATGACAAAAAATATTGATGTTAACAAATTTGTAACTTTCAAATTCCAGTTCTGCCCTTTGAAGATATGTTAATTTATTGTACCGAAGTGCAATATTTACAAGGACCAAAACATAATTGCACACGAAATGATAACATTGTCCATCCCACAACTTTGACAGGTGAGGTTGTTTGTCTATTAACGAAACCTGAGGAGAGTCGGTGTAAATATTAATTAAAGGATGCACATATATGCAGGTGTTGATAGCTTGGAAATAGACATGGATAAGCAAAAGGTAACTGTGACTGGATATGTGGATCAGAGAAGGGTTCTAAAGGTTGTGAGAAGAACAGGAAGGAGGGCAGAGTTTTGGCCATTTCCATATGATAGTGAGTACTATCCATATGCATCCCAGTATTTGGATGAATCTACATTCTCCACCACCTATAACTACTACAACCATGGTTATAATGAAAGCGTCCATGGCTACTATCCCACCCAAGCTTACGATACCCTCGTCGATGATAAGGTTCTTGAGATTTTCAGCACAGAAAATGTCCATGCATGTAACATCATGTAACACCTGCATATATGTGCACATATATAAACAATACTATTCAAACTTAATAGTACTCTAATCGACGAGTATAGTCAAGAGTCTTATTCATTGTTTGTTTTGGCCTAAGACTCTCCCGGCTAATTAAACTCTTCGATTAGACTATTAGGTCTAAGAATCATTATTAATATTATACATATAAACTCTTCAAATTGACAGCATGCCAGGCATGAACTTTTCGGGCAATTGCCTCTAAATTCTTTTTTAGTACCATATAATAGTGATTTTAATTTTTTTTTTTAAATTATATATCTATAAAATTTTAATATTGCCCTCATTAAAAAAAAATAATAATAAAAATAAAAATAAATAAATAAATAAACCAACCTTACTATTATTGTTCTCCCCCTCACCTCCACATAATTGTCTAGATCAGTCCATGTATGTAGCCTGCCTATAATGGAAAATGATATTTGCATCGATTTGTTGCAGTGAATTGACAAACCTACTTTTTTTAATTGGTCCATCTATGCAGTAAATAAGAAAGTGGGACCTCCATTTACTTGTATCATACATAAATAACCAATAAAAAATACTCGATTAAGTAATTCACTGCAACAAATTAATACAAGAACCATTACTTACCTACAATATATGCTAAACTATCTAAGTAATCTAGAGTACTAAAATAAATTTATATGTTTGATTCTTGTGATGTAAGTGGAAGATTGTGGTTTCTTTAAAGGGTTGCAAACGTGTATTTGCTTGTAATTAATTGATCAAGTGGATGACTTCACAGGAATTTAGGATGTGGCTGATACGCTGAATCAATGATTTGTTAAAGTAAGAACTAGAAAGAAAACATCAAGACTAGTTCTTCTACTCATCATGAAATTTTTTTATGACACTAGGTAGTATGTACATAGATCGATATGAATATATAAACAGGGTGTCATTAAGTTTTATTTAATTTTTCATTAGCTAAACTGACTTTGTCAATGAACTTTGAATATTGTGCTTGTCAATTGATCAAACATTTTATAATCATATATCATATTTAATACGTAAATAGATGTGTTTCCTTTGTATGATAACATATACTACTTAGTTGAAGATATCAAATGACTACGTAAATTAAGTGTGTTTTATTTGTATGATAACACATAATTAATTGATGATATCAAATAACATGATTATCACACATGCACTGAAAACTTTCTCAATTTAACAAACATCAATTGAATGCATTTAATTATGTCATTTAGAAAGTTTTTCGTAATTAATATGTTGTTTTTGCACTGTTTTCCCATGAACACATGCAATTGTGAATGGAGGGGTAAAAATATACAATTATAGTGGAAACTAATAATTTTATCATTTGTTGATTAGGTTAAATTGTGTTGAATCTTTGTGTATGATTTCTTATCGTGTTGAATATCCTCCACGTGCAAGCATTTCAATTGTCCTAAAAATTATCCTATTTAGCATTGAGGTAAAGGTGAGAGTTAAAATTAAGGGTCAGTTTGCTTTATTTTCTAAAAACTGTGTAATTTAGAGAATAATTTTCAGATAATTATATATAAACTAATAAAAAAATAGTTATCTATAAACAAATAATTTTTTTAACTGAATTTTTGAAAACTACTTGCAACCAAATAAGTTTCTCGTACAATTTTTTTATTTTCAGTTATATTAAATTGTTCTCTAAAAATTGAACCAAGCAAACCCTTTCAATTAATTTTCATGGAAATCAAGTTGTTGCGACAAACTTTTTTGTGTGGATTTTCATGTAGAAGAGAGGTAAGATGCCCTCTCATTTATGAGATTCCTCAAATTGGTTACTCCAAAAATTTTATAATTTTTTCATCCTCAAATAGAAGGGGAGGGGAGGAGTTGAAGTTCGGCTGTGGGTAAAAGTGTGCAAGAGTATTTTTCCTGCAATTAGAAAATGCACACTTGCATTATTCTAACCGATTTGTTGGAAATGAAACAAACAAATAATTAATTAAATTAATTTTTATAGAGATACATGTTTTTAAGACAGTACATTTTGCTCCAAGTAATTGTCGCGGGATAGGATTTGAACTTGTGATCTTTAAGGTAATGAGCTCAAACTGCTCCACCCCGCCTACTAATATTTTTCTTTAATATTAATATATATTTTTATCATACTCTACTATTGAAAAAGTTAGTAATGATAATTTGTGGGTGAATTTCATAAAACTTCATTGACTTGTAGCGTTTAGTAATAGGAGTCGGCTCCTTTCAGTTAAAAGCCCTCTCTGGGCATCTGTGAGTATTAGATCCAACGATAGGAAAAGCTGCCACATCATCATCCTGAAGCAATACCCAAAACGCCATCGTTCTATTTAATTAACGATAACGTCATCTTCAAACGTTATTCACAATTTCCCCTCGATTTCCCTCCTCTTCTTTTTTTCCTTTCAAATTTTCCCTCCTCTTCTTTTTTTCCTTTCAAATTTTCCCTCCTTACGGTACTCTCAAATTGTTCCCTCCATTTGAATTTCCTCCCCAACTCACGATCTCTATCTGTCCAAAGATCTTAATATTTGTCTCCAAAACCCTCCTCAAGCTTTCAGAGAATTTCATACCTATCATAGATCTAGAACCTCTTTGCCCTTTCTCTGTGTAGTGGATCAATTGTTTGACCTTTGTTGAGAGCGAATTAGCCCAAAAGTTCCACTAAAGCATTGTTATTTTGAAGGTATGTTTATTTTTCTCTTTCAAAACCCTTTACTCTTAAATGGGACAAGGAATTCAGATTTATTTCCAAATTTTAGATGATTTTTTTTTTTTTTTTTTGGAGGAGTGAAATAATGGAGGTTGTGTTTCAGTATTTTAAATCTAAAATATTTTATGTGAAATTACGCAAATTTAATTTTTAGGGTTTTATGTGAAATTACACTAATTTAATCTAAAATATTTTATGTGTTTCAGCCTTTCTTTTTATGATTTATAGATTAAATTTTACATTGCTCCTAATGTTTCTGAGATAAATTATTTTAACAATTTCTTGTTACATTATGCTATGTGTAAATAAATCATATAACTATGTTTTGTATCATAGTTTGAAGTAACTGAATAAAGAGGAGATCTTAAAAAAAAAAAAAAAAAAAAAAAAAAAAAAAAGAAAGAAAAAACTTCAGTTGAGATTTTAAGTAATGGAAGACACTGCCTTCCTACTAACCTTTCTGATTGTCTAATATCAAGCATGTTAATTTAATAAAAGTCTAATATTATACTTGTACGAGAGAAAAAAAAAAAAAAAAATTATACTTGCACATTTAGAATTATTCCAAATTTTTTTTATACAGTTTAGTTGCATATTTGATACTACCATAATGGATAAGAGTGAAGTTGATTGGAAACCTAAGTATGGAATGGAGTTCGATTATGAAGAAAAGGCTTTTGAATTTTATAACGAGTACGGGCGTAGAGTTGGATTCAGCGTGAGAAAAGATCATGCCAACAAAAGTCCTGTCATAGGAGAAGTTACGTCGCGATTGTATGTTTGTTGTAAGGAAGGTTTTCGAAGGAAAGACAAACGAGACTATTTGACAAAGAATCCTAGAGCCGAGACTAGGATGGGTTATGGTGCTTTGATGAACATTAAACTAAACAGAAGTAAGGGAAAATTTTGGGTTAATAAATTTGTGGAACAACATAATCATTCATTGGGTATGGAAGCATGTGCTCATATGATGCCATCACAACGCAAACTTTCTACAACTCAAACAATTGAAGTGGACTTGGCAAATGAGTCTGGTATTCCTTTGCAATCTACATATGAGTTATTGGGAAGGCATGCTGGTGGAAGGGAATGTCTTGGGTACACTAAACGAGATCAAAAGAACTATATACGATCTAAACGACAACGAGATTTGGCATATGGAGAAGCAGGAAGCTTGTTAAAGTACTTCCAGAAACAATGTTTAGAACATCCCTCATTCTTTTATGCGGTGCAATTAAATAAAGATGAGCAAATAACGAATATATTTTGGGCGGATGGGATAATGATTATTGATTATGGTTAGTTTGGAGATGTCGTGAGTTTTGATACGACATATAAACTAAATCAAGCCAACCAACCATTTGCACCATTTGTCGGGCTTAATCATCATCGTGAAACTATTATATTTGGAGCAGCACTAATGCATGATGAGACCATTGACTCGTTTATTTGGTTGTTCGAAACATTCTTGGAGGCAATGTCTAACAAGAAGCCGAAAACTATTTTTATAGATCAAGATGCAGCAATGGCAAAGGCTTTAACATTTGTGATGCCAGAAACATGCCATCAACTTTGTACATGGCATATCATGCAAAATGCTGTGAAGGATTTAAGTATCCTTTTTAAAACTTCAAATGGAATTAAAGCTGTGTTGACAAAGTTAATGGATGACTACGAGAAAGAAAATGAGTTTACTAATACATGGGACAACATGCTATCCAAGTATAATGTCTGTGAGAATACTTGGTTGCATAAATTGTTTGAATTAATAACTAAATGGGCAAAGGCATACCTGAAAAGGGAATGGTCTGCGGGCATGAGGAGCATACAACTAAGTGAAAGCCTAAATGCTAGTATAAAGGACTACTTAAAATCTGACCATGATTTGCCAGAAGTTTTTAAGCATTTTGAGAGAATACTTCATGATAAGCGTTACAAAGAGTTAGAAGCTGAGTATGGGTTATGTTACAAATTGCCTAAAATAAAGATGCACTTGAAGATGCTAGTGCATGCTAGTACTATATGCACTAATGCCATATTTGAGGAGTTTCAGAGGCAATATGAAATTTCAATGGAGGCTGATATAAAGGGTTGCAAGGAGGATGGTGAAATTTATATGTATACAGTTGACAATAACCAAGGTAGAGAGTGTCAAGTCAAAAGGTTCCCTAATAATTTTCTACCATGCAATTGTGGACAATTTGAGATGATGGGTGTGTTGTGTAGTCACATAACAAAGATTCTTAGGAAAATCATGCATATTAAAGAAATACCGAGTGCATATATTTTGAATGGTGGATAAGAGATACAAGAGTGGAATGGCATCTCGATATAAGAACTTATGTTATATGTTTACTAAGATATCATCTTTGGTAGCTGAAACTGATGAATCATACAAAGTGACTCTCTAACATACACACAATTTATGCAAGGTAGTTCATGACATTCAGAAGCTAAATTTCAGTGGTAAACAAAAAGAAAATATTGATCCAAACTCCTCTTTCATTGTTTGCGGTGCAAATGAAGATGGTTATCTCTTAAATGTGTCAAACGGTATACATGTGAAGGGTTTGAAGGGAAGAGAGGCCTCTAGGGGACGGCGAAGGTTCCAATCACCAATTGAAAAGGCTCTACGAAAAAAAAAGGAATTCTCTCACTCGACCATCTTAGGTATTTTTATCTATTTTCATGTGATATACTTCTTATTAATCCATTATAAAATGTAAATCGTATGTAAATGTATTGCTTAATCTTTTTAGGGTGCTGAGATACCTACTAAATCAACATCTTTGAATGAAAATACTAGCAACTCATCAGTTATGTGCTATAAGTTTAATGTAAGTGCATTTTCAGTTTTGTTATAAGAAATTTTTGTTATTATATACTAACTTACGTACTTAATTTTTTAGGATTGGGAGTTACCTAATGCTTATGCATCGATGAATGTTAAATATTCACAACCACAAATATTAAATCAATACTCCCAAGCTTCAAACAGTAATCAATACTCCCAAGCTTCAAACAGTCTACTGTGTCCTCAGGTAATAGTGAATTTATATTAAAGGAAAGACTCGTGAATGATCTAATGAGAAAATTTGGAATATTGTATAGATGAATCATACAGGACTTACTGGAGTTATAACTAACAATGGTTTTACTAGAACAACATCATATGGTGATGGTGGGGTGAGTCTTAATATTTCATTATTATTATTATTAATTTTTTTTTGCATTTTAGGTGTAAATATACCAATGTGTTTAGGCTGGTAAAGTAACAAATTAACTATGTTTTTTCCTTGCTTGAGTAGACCATCAACTAAAATGTGAATTGTGATGGCAGTTACATTCATGTTGAAAGATAAGGTAATCCAATATTGTAATTATGTAATGTTATTGCTATTTAGTTTTTCTTTTTCTGATTTTTTGTTCTTCTCGTGTGTTTTTGTAGTAAAGCTGCTCCTCTTTTGCTTTTGGAAATTATTGATGGTCTAAAGTGTTTGAAGTTGCTGATTTGTTATCTAGATCTTGGTTGCTGTAGCAACAATGTTTCATTGATGCAACAAAAGTCTTAAAGTTGCTGTTCTTAGCTTTTGGCTGTTGGTCTGGACAAATTTTTTCCATTGTTTAAATTGCAATCTTGCAATGTTGTAGAAGATTTTAATGTTTTCAATGTACTAGAGACAACCATGTAGTTACATAAATTTTTCTGAATCACTTTGTTTCGTTGTTTATGAATTTGACAGCTTCTAAATGTGTATTAGATATTGTGAAGTGTGGTTTTCAATTTGTTATTGTATCTGTCAATGTTGTAGAGTTGAATGCAATATCAGATGCCAAGTCTCCTTTCCTATTCTGTAAATGCCAATCACTCCACTTTACAACCCCAACTCCAAGGGATCCCATAACCAAATTCTAAGCACTGAAAAGGGTTTTTTTTGTAGGCTATGTAACAATCAGAACACTCAACCATTTACATTAAAAAATTACATGAATCTAATACCAAAAATATGAACAAAAAGCTTTTAAAAGCATCATTAACGTTCAAAAATTATTAATTACATGCCAAAATACATTGTAATTTAGCACCAATCTTCCTCCAACTACACATGGGCACAAACGGTAATCAAATGAATCAAATGGAGGGAACAATTTGAACTGTAAGATTCCTTGAACATCCTTGCTCAACTCATCCCCAAGCCTTCACCCGTGGAAGCAGAATTGATTGACATATATTTCCCTCGAAAAGGGAGGGAGAAAGAACAGGGGAAAAGAGTTGTCCCTTGGGCGCGGACCCGCGGTGGCGGTTCTAGGCGGTGGATCTATGGGTGTCAAGGGAGGTTTAGATAGTAAAGAGTCTGAACGATGGTGGGTGTGGTGGTGGTCAAGGTGATAATCGTAGTCGGATTTTCTTTTGGAGGAAGGGTGCGGGGCTCCAAGTCCCGGATGAGGCGTTCTAGCAATGACTTCTTAAATCGGTGGCGATAGTGGTGGTGGTCTGTCCCCTCTGTTTGGTGGATGGGCTTTAGCTGCAACAAGGATTCGGCTCCTCCGTTTGAAGATGGCGTTATCGTTAATTAAATAAAACGATAGTGTTTTGGGTATTGTTTTAGGATGATGATGTGGCAGGTCTTCCTACCGTTGATCTAATACTCACAGATGCTCAGAGGGGGCTTTTAACTGAGAGGAGCCGAATCCTTAGTAATAAACCCTCCTTTGAAATTTATTTTTTGTTCAAAAAATCTTATTACTTTTATTAAATTACGCCCACCAATTGAAGGGGGATTTCATGCAATTTTCCCTATGAAAATTTTTTTTCCTTCATTTTATGTTTTTTTAAAAAATTAAAAGTATAATGATAAATGTAGCAAAAAAAATATAAGATTAAATATTATTATGCAATAAAAAAAAATCTTTTAGCCCCATTAGAGTGAATTATATAAAACAAAAAAGAATTAAAAAAATAAAAACTGACTTGGCAGGGGTATTTTTGACAATAAGTCATAAGGTAACCCTCCTTGAGAGAAAGACCTTTTTATTTTTATTTTATCTTACTACTCTGGTAAACGAATAGCCCAATACAAGAAAGCATCATAAATCTCGTAGAACCACATAACATCTAAAGCAAAACCACTCCATAAAAACCTAATGCTAAGCAAATACATGACACTGGTCATGATAACCTAAGCTTAAACAGTTTCTGGAGCAATAAACAACCATCAAACAACCAAGGATAGCCCCTCCTCCCACGCCTTTAAAACCACTAAGTCACCATCAATCAACCGAGGACAACCATGAAGAACTTGGTGACAAACACAAGCATCCGGAACAATTAATTGGAATAAGTTCGCCACCACTTTAAACACTTGAAGTCATTATGGATGAGGTGCTGATACTTGGCCTTCAGCCACAACTGAACCCCTTCAATAGTGGGGTCTCAGTTGAATGAATGGATTCATTCTCGGCCGAAGACAGCGTCAAACCCCTGAACTGATCAAGAACGCCTTGCTTCATCACTCCCTCAGGCGAAGTACCCAGAAACAGAAAAAGGATTAACACAATTACACAATACCACGGATTCAGAAAAGAACAGAAGTGTATAAAAAGCAAATAGAGAGAATTGAAATAGCATATGATATAAAACCATAGAAGAGCGCATTTCACAAGAAAAGAGAATCAGCACCATAGCCCCAACGTCAGTTAAGTACAACTGACACAGGTGGAAAAAACAACCATGCACAGCTCGAAGACGGATAAAGACTTTAAGGGTGTGTTTGGTAGGGTTGATTTGGAGGGATAGGGAGAGAAAATAAACTAGAGGATAGTGTAAGTTTGTGTTTGGGCAAGTTAAGTGGAGGAATAGGGAGGGATAGGGAGAGATAGGGAGGGATAGCTATCCCTCTTTATCTCTTATTTGCTTTCTCTTCAATTTTGAAAAGATAGGGAGAGAAAGCATAGTGATTTTAAGTGGTATTTTGATAATACCAAAATTAGCCTCCACAAATCAATATACAGATTTATTATTCCATTCAAGTCCCATGGTTATGAAAGGGTAAAAAAGTAATTTATCTACTATCCTTTCTTTTCTTTTCTCTCCTCTATCTTATCCAAACAAGAATAACTATCATTTCTTTTCTTTTCTCCCCTATCTATCCAAACACAAATAGAAATTATTACTATCCTTTCTTTTCTTTTCTTTTCTCTCATAACTAATACTATCATTTTTTTTCTTTTCTCCCCTGTCTATCCAAACACATCCTAAGATCAAAGAGTGAAACGTACAACAGAAGGTAATATATCCCATCCACACACATATTCTGAACACTACTCAAAAAAGGAAAAGTAAACATACCCATCATAATAGGAGGCAGCGACGTCAAAAGATATTTTGAAATAAGCATGTGCTTATGTTGTACCACCATCCATCCTAAGGTTTCCACTAGAAGCTTCCCTGACCTTACCCATGACGTCGACTCCAGTCTAACCGACAACACCAACGCTGACCTCATAGACCGACAATCCAAAAATCCCACACCAGCATCAATCCGACGGAAAAAATCGGCAATCCATGTACCCCACCGGCGATCAATCCAACTGAAACAGTGGAAGCACCTAAAGGACCAACAAGTCCACCTCTGCACCCAGTGCATACCCCACAATAATAGATGATAAGACAGGATCCACCGAAAGCAGAAGACTAACCACATCCCAGCACAGCTCCAACAAAGTTCACTCCATAGATCATGATAAAGTACCTCCAAAATCCAAAGCTGAACCATACCACCACCACCAAAAATATAGAACAAGAAACATAATAGGACAGAGGTAGAAAAAAGAAGTAAGGGGAGCTTACACCACCAAAATACCCAAATGATAATTACTGTATCAAGAACTATTTGAAATCTAGAAAAACGACCAAAAGGAGACATACCGAAAATGAAAAAACGCAATTGAAAATGAGATCTAGAAAAATGCCCAAAAAGAGATCTAGATGTATGTCGCTATTAAATAGCCCACCGACATCAGGACCATCGAATTCCCAAAAGACCAGATCATCACCAAAGATCCACCATGCCATACCCCCTCAATAGCCCACACTACCCACCAGAACACTAGACTCCACAAACCCACCTTAAAACGATCTCAAATTAACACCTAAACGAAACCGGTGGATAAAAAAAGCTCAATCTAAGAACAATGAAAGAAAAGAGGGAGGGACAAGATCGGACTAAACAAACTAGTGACATGGAGCAAAAAACTCCCAAACAGCACCTCCAACAAGTGGAGAAAACTCCTATGAAAGGAGATCGGACCAAACAACCCACACGACCCACCAGAGCACTAGACTCCACAAACCCACCTTAAAACGATCTCAAATTAATACCTAAACGAAACCGGTGGATGAAAAAAGCTCAATCTAAGAACAATGAAATAAAAGAGGGAGGGACAAGATTGGACCAAACAAACAAGTGGCACGGAGCAAAAAAACTCCCAAACAACACCTCAAACAAGTGGAGAAACTCGTATGAAAAGAGAGCTCAAACAGGCACAATTAAGTTAAAGATTATATGACTTGAAAGGATAACTGATATCGGGAATCGAGAGAAAGACTTGAATTGTTGTTGGAAGTTGAGAAATTTTGAGATGGTCTCAGACCATTAGATACTTTAAATAACTTCATAAAACTTCGGGTGAATTGCAAAAAAACCTTCTTGACTTTTCACCAACAATAAACCCCCTTTTAAATGTTTTTTTAGCACAAAACCCACCCTCAACTAATTGAATGGGGTAACAGACTATATTTTAAGACAAAAACGCCCTTTACATATTTAGTGTTTCATTATGCAAAGCAGCAAGCAATTTTTTCTATTTCTTTTTACTCATATAATTTTATATCCAGTCGTGAACTTGATATATGCATTTATATATACATTCACATAGGACTGATGTATATGCAAAAAAAATTGGTCAGCAAGCTCTCTTAGCGTGTACTGCGTAGCAAAGGGTGGCTTGAGCCTTGAGCCAACACAGAGTCAACTGGCAATTGGCAATAGGAATAGCTATTGTCATTGGTATATAATTTAATTGGCAATAAACAGGTAAGGGATGTGTTGCCAAAATAAAAAAATTAAAAACAAAAACAACTCTTTTAAACCCCCCTTAACCCGGTGAATCGGTGATCAAGTAATAGAAATGTTTATTACCAGCTTATTCTCTCCTATAAAATAAATAATAATAATAATAATAATAATAATAATAATAATAATAATTTGGACAACTTTTGCGACACACTGCATAAAAGTTCACTTAGCAGGAAAAAGGCTTTGCTATTGTCATATGAGATCGAATTTATCAAGACTTAATTGCACTATTGATATGCAGATTTTTTAGGTTCACCATGATCATACGTAATGTTATTATACCTGCAATATAATAACAGTATTTATACTGCCTTTGAATCTAGTATTGATACTTTGCATAGGTAAGGACATTTTAGTCTCAAAAGATAGACTATCACCCCCTCGGATTGGTTGAGGGTGTTTTGTGCTTGCAAATATTTGAAAGGTAAGTTTATTGTAAATGATGAAAAGTCAAGAGAGTTTTTCTGCAATTCACTCTAAAATTTATAAATTTACGATACAAATTAGATGATTGATCCGAACCATCCGACTTTCTAAAAATTTCTCCTCATCATTCAAGTTGCAAAAAGTAAAATAAATAAATAAATAAAAAATGAAGAAGAAGAAGAAGAAAAAAAAAAAAACTAACATTTCACCAATACTCTTTTAAAAACCAAAAAGGAGATTTTTAACCATTTTAACCAGCAGTGTCGGGGAAAAAAAAAAAAAAAACCAGCAGTGTCGTAGGCAGTTCCGCCTGATGGGTCCCACTTCTATCTGGGCCGAATCCACCCGAATAGCAGGACTCATTTATAATGGGTCACTCCAACTGACAATCTTCCGCCCAACAACTGGCCAGACTACAATTCTTCTGGAAATAATTAAAACCACACCATATACATACACACAGTCACATATATATCCACAATACGGTCAATACCCCCATTGATTTCTTTCGGTTATATCGCTGAATATTCATATAAGTATTATCCGTATATTCTCTCATCATTTTTATTGTTCACGGACATTCTCTTACATGGGGCTCTCCACACGCTTCTCTACACAAGGTATGTTCATCATCTCTCTCTCCTTTTGCATGAATCGATCTTTTATATATGTTTCTTTCTTTCGTTCATCTCATCATTTGATTTGTTCTAACTTTGGTTCGACCAAACTGGTTGATTTTAGAATTTTTTATTATATTTATTGTATGATCGGCAATGCTTAGTTATTATTGTTTCTGTTTAATTCTCCATCTGTTTTATGTTAGTTGTAATCATAAATTTTTTTGATAAGTATTAATTGTGATCATAAATCGATTCAGATTTGAACCAACTCCCTCTATTATTGAGTATTTTTTTAAAAAAATTTGTCAATTGAGAATAATCAGCGTGTCTAAAATAGAAAAAATAAAAATTTAAAATAATAATCAGTGTGTCTGTTGCTTGTTATGTCAAGAATGTTGGATGGATAACCATCTTTTTTGAACCAGTAACCATCTTTTTGTTTGGAAAGAAAGGAAAAAGGGTAAAGTTCTTGGCTACACTGGTGGCTGGCCACATGCAACCTCATTGGAGCTTGAATTTTTGGAACTCTTATGATTTCGAATTTCATATCATCTCATTTGCTGATTCAGAAACATGCGTAAACTAGTAAACTGTTCTCTTCATTTTTATTTATTTTTAAATAATTTAATTTAGCTATTTGGTTTGTTTGAAAGGAGGCTAAATTGCTACTTTGTGGTCTCTAACTATGATAATTACACAAAGAATAAAGTGCTTTTGTAGATGTCTGAGCTGTTAATTATTGTTTAGGGTTTCGTTAATACAGAGTAAAAGTGTAAAGGCTATTCAATATTACTCCTGTCTAAATTTAGATGCTGGGAGGAAAAGATTAGAGACAGACTAACATAGGATTAAAAAGACTTCTAAATCCATATAAAAAGGTTATATGTATAGAGATCCATACATATACAGATGTGGAAATCCATTCAATGCCAACATTGATTCCTCCATGGCCGTACACCAATATTTGACCCACTTTCAGCGACAATGGATTTCAATTTCAAATTTAGGGCACAAAATATTGTTTTCCCAAAATTAAATTTAGGGCGCAAAATTTGGTTGAATTAAATTGTGGTTTCAAATTGATGAATTTGATTCAGTGAACTTTTTGAGCCTTCTTCCCTCTCAAAAAACCCCTCTAAGAAGAACTCACAGTCTCTTCCCTGTTTCCATCAGACAAGATATTGAAGGGCCAGAGGATTTTAATGAATATTGAAGAAGCAGGGAGAATATGCAAAAATGAACAAATGGGTACCCCCCCACCCCACACACACACAGTGGTTTATGATGGCAGGAGTTGCGGAAAGAGGGAAGAGGTAATTTTAGGGTGAGAGTCATATAGAAGTTAGAAAGAAAGTGGTATTTTTGTTATATCACATAGATATAAAATTGACATTTAAAATAATTAGTAGAGGTAATTGTGTAATTTTATTCCAACAATGGGCAACTTTCATATTAAACAAAAAAATTCTTTGACAGCCTTAACGGACAATTAATGAATAGGGGCTAATTTTATTTTTGGCCAACTCTCTGACCAATTTTTTTACCAAAGTTTAATCTGTGGGTGCAAAGAATAAACCTCAGGGAAGGTTAGGGTAATTGACCCTCTTTTTTTTGGGTTCTTTCTCATCTTCTTCTTCTTCTTCTTCTTTTTCTTTTTTTTTTTTTTTTAATCTTTTTTTCTATATTGATTGTTGCTTGTTATGCTTTAATATCTTTTCTTGTATGGAGATTGGAAACACTTTCTATTCCTGAGAAATATTTATAGTACAACAACCCCTTAGGATTTGGTATCCAATAAAATTAACACAGCTTGCTTACTGTGGTGGTAAAAGTCTTACCCACTTGTCATAATATTCATTCCCTTCTGCAGAGAGTGGTGTTCTTGCAAGTGTGAGAACCTTCCATCTGCAGTGGCGCCAATGAAGGCACTTTGATGGATAAGTCAGCAGAAGAGGGAAAAAGAAAGAAAAGAAATATAGAGAAATTGCATGTGTGTAATGATGTCTACTTCAGCTTGTTGGCACCTCCAATTATTATAGGTGACCTATCTATGCAGCAGATAAGGATCATGCGAAGCACTACACTACCAACTTTATATGTCCAATATGGTTGGACTCTTCATATGAAATGATTTAGAATTCAATAGGCATCCCTAAATAGATATCTCCAAAAACGATTCTGGTTTCCTTGGACTAGCAATGCAAATTAGTATGTCATTGATATTACCCAAAACCATAAAAGGCATCCAAACAACATTGTAGGAAGGCTTAACTTTTATGCTATGATTGGTTGGAGGGAAGGATTGAGGAGGGATGGAATCGATGGATGAGAGGAGGGATGGATGAAGCTTTTCGTGTTTGGTTGGAGGGAAGGGAAGAGAGGGAGGAAGCAAGGAGGCATGAAGCATCCCTCCTTTCTTCTTGTTTTTCTATTCCCCCAATTTTGGGGGGAAGAGAGGATAGAGAAAATGAATAACTACCTACGCATATACAATTTTCAATTTTAACCTTTAAAAAATAAATCAAATGGATATCTACCTTTTATTATTTTATACAGGGAGGGTATATTGGTAAAAATATATATAAAAACTCTCTTTCCCTTCCTTCCAACCAAAAAAAAAAAAGTATCACCCCATCCATCATTTCTACTATCCATTCCATTCTACCAAACAAAAAATGGGGGAAACACAGTCCCTTCCCTAGGGATTCTTCATCCATCCCTCCGCCTATCTCTTCCATCCATTTTTCCATCCCTCCAACCAAACAAAGCATTAAATTTCCTAGAGCCTATTCAAACAAATTCTAACCCAACCAACATAATTACAGATTTATTTCTTCTTGTCTTTTGCTATTATAGAATAGTTTTGGAATTTGGTAGTCTGTTAAATGCCTTATCTTACGTCTGAAAATGTGCAGTTTTTTCTTGGTGATTGATTCTGTAAAACCAATTCGACCTATCCTATCTTCATCAAATTTTGAAAGAATGTCTTCCAAAAAATTGCATGGTAGTGGTTCAGAGAAGTCTCTGCCATTTGAGGAACAGCAAGCTAAGGTATTTAACAATATCTTAAAGTATTATTAGTATTGGTTTTTTCTTCATTACATCATCATAAACTTCATAAAGGAAATAAATATATATATTCAACCCATAAAATTATTACACGTCCCTTAATTATTAATGCAAATCTAATAGTTTTTTCCCCCTGAATGCACATGTAATAATTTTATGGCTTAAAAAAAAAAAGAAAAAAAAAAAAATGAGCCTTGAAATGATGACAATATTACACATGCGTACTGGAAAAACAGTTATTACATGTGCAATAGTAACTAATGCAAGGGCCAACTATTTAAGGCACAAAAATGTGTCACCTACAAGCGTGAGGGTTTTCGGTTTTAATTTCAACTGACAAACTTTAATTGGAAACTGGATGCATGACTCTCAATGTTATCGATCATTTCCACTAGATTCGACGGAAACATGTTTTAAACAGCTTTGTTTCGGTGTAATTTACTGAGAAACATATTGAAATATTAATCACATTTTCAAGTTAATAGATTTTGTGTCATTTACCAATTTTACAAATTAAATCACGTACATGTAGGGCTACTGGCCTGATTCAAATTTATAGTTATTAGTTACTGAAAGAAAAGCACCACTCCTCATCTTTGAATTGTATATCTTCTTTGATTACGCTTCTAGATTCAATAGTATGTTGCAACTTACAAATATATAGGCAAATGTTGCAAATATATAGGCTTACAGTCAAATGCACTGATCTATATGTCTAGATCAGCTTGCAATAACTTGCAAGTTGCCTGATCAGGTATTCTTATGCTATGTGGTATACCATGTTTATGGTGCTACACATTTGTGACAATGGTATATGTTATCATTATGCCTTACTTGTATTCCTTAAATTATTCTTTGTAGTTGTTTTTCAAGATATTAAGATGTCACTAGATGTGAACTCTTGGTTTACACAAGTCTTTCTTTCTTTTGTGATTATTTAGTAGCCTCAGCCATGCGTATGCATCTGTTGTACAAATATATCCAAGCATTTTCATGCATTTACAAGTATGTGCTGTTCTCTATTGTGTCTGGAAAATTTTCTGGTCCAATGGCATTCCACATTGATTTTTAATACCTTAATTACATCCTTCATTAGGCCACTTAGTTACAAAAATGATCTTATTCAGTTAGTGATTCTCTTTCATTTGTTATGTGCGTTTGAAACTTTATTGTAATTTAGAGGCCTATGGAACGTCAAAATAAAATGTTTGCTTGGGAGGATGTATAATTGGTGAATTGATGGGTTGCCTTTCTGTATAGATCAACGAGATCAGAAAGCTGATCGGTCCTCGTGCCGACAAGTTTCCAATATTGTGTTCAGATGAATCAATATTAAGGTACCTCCGAGCAAGGAACTGGAACACAAAGAAGGCAAGCAGGATGCTCAAAGAAACCTTGAAATGGAGGCTGGAATACAAGCCGGAGAAGATAAGATGGGTATGCATTTATTGCTTATTGGTTTTCTTTCTTGTAATCAAATTCATGATTTAAATATACCAAGCCTGAACACCACATGGACAAAGAGGGGTCATTGTTGAGAGGTGTTTAAAGTCTATTGAGCTATAGAGTTTTGGCATTTATTGTGCACACTAATAATTGTTAATGCCTCTGAAATTTAACTATAGCTTCTCTCTTTTCCCATTCTATTGGTATTAGCTGAACAGTAACACGACCACTTCCAAAGGTCTGTGGGCGTCGACGTCCTCCATGGTCCACACTAATGCCATCTGCCTCTCTAAACATGGGGCATTTACCACTGCCCCCAACACGAAGCCCAATACAGTCAGACAAAGTTGCTGGATGAAATTAAGTTCAATTTCATACATGAGCTTGAACAGTGTAATTAAGTAGCTAAACATTGGACCTATTTCTTTTATTTTAGTTCTGCTGGGATTAGATTTTATATTTCATTTTTCTGAAGGAAGTTATTCAGTTTGGAAATGTCACACCTCAAACCCAGAAGCCCTAAGGCCTGGCACAAAACCAAGACTCAAATCCCGAGGTAAGAATAGGACTGGGGTATGATGACAATTATCAATATTATTCTCTTAATTTAATTAAAAAATACCTACCTTTTCCATGACATAATAAATATAGCTCAAGAAATAGCCGTCTTATAATCGTGCAGGACTTAATTATACAATACAACAATCCTTACAAATTTTATCAGATGATGATTTGAAATACAATACTTATAGCTGATAAATAACATTATTGAAGATCTAGGATAAAAGCCTTAAATAAATTGAAACTGCAAATCTTAGTGCCAGGTAATGATTGTCTTCAATTAGAGTTCCATCAATGTCCTAAGTTTAAATATAGTATGAGTAAAATGAAGAGTGAGCTCGATAGTCTAGCAGAAAAATTACTGCATGTTATATCAGACATGTTACTGAAAATAAATTCTATGGCAACATTGTTTATAAATATTAATATTTAATACATAGTAAATGTAGTTTGTGTTATTGTTATACTTGAAACGTTCACATAAATATATTTCCAAGCCTGTATCATAATTGTATTTTTGACATTCCCTGCCTCTCTACTTTTATTTTAGTTTTACTAAAGTTACATTCCATATATTCAGTTTTAGTCGTTTTCATCTTAAAACCTCTTGATTCTAGAGCTTCTATCCAAATTTCTTATTAAGCGCTTATTTTTAGTCTCGTCAATCAAAACAATATCATCAACATATAGCACACACCAGGGGATCTCATCTTGAATGTGTTTTGATTAATCCAAAAAATATCAGCTTACTGTTGATCCTTGATGTAAATCTACAATAATTTGAAACTCACACGTTTATCACACAATTGTTCTTACCATGGTTACAGATTTATCTTATCTGTCCTTTAGCATGCCAATATATGTATTTGTAATTCCTTTCTTTTATAGAACTCTTACAGTATTTGCAGGGACCATATTGTAGGTTTTCTACAAATATTTAAAAAACATATCCTCCCCTGGACAAATCCCAGTTGCTTGTAAAATATTGTAATTTCACACCTTAGTTGTTGGTCAATAAGTCTCTCCCATGCAAGCAACGTAAATTAACAAAATTAATTTGGTGTTGGATCGTTACAGTGAAGACCTTGTATCCATGACCATGGTTACTAATGATGATTATGAAATGGGCTCCATATGCATATAATTTACTGCTTCTTAGATTATAGTTTTTTTCCTGGTTCTAGGAACACATTGCTCAAGAAGCTGAGACTGGAAAAATTTATAAAGCTAACTACTGTGACAAGCATGGAAGGCCTGTTCTAATCATGAGACCGGGTTTCCAGGTATATACCGTATATGTTACTTATCAAAAAAAAAAAAGAAGGTATATGCCGTATATGTTATAGGATGACAAGCACATCTCAGACTACATCAATTAATACCATTACTACCTTATTAGTCTAATTTTTGTTTTGGCTATGACATTACTGCGTGTTGTCAGAATACAAGCTCGATAGATGGACAAATCAGATACTTGGTATATTGCATGGAGAATGCCATAATGGATTTAAATCCAGATCAAGAGCAGATGATCTGGCTAATTGATTTTCAAGGTTGGAACATGGCATGCATATCGGTGAAGGTGACTAAAGTAACAGCTAATGTGTTGCAGGATCATTACCCAGAGAGGCTGGGCCTTGGAATCCTCTACAATCCACCTAAAATCTTCGAGTCCTTTTGGTTGGTAGGTCATCATATCGCAATTTATTATGATTTTCTCACCTTGAGATTTAATGCTGGATAGTTTTGAGCTTTTAGATCTACCATACCCGATGAATCAATTGATTAAGTGCTTCATATGCATCTATAAAATGACAGTGGTTAAAGGGTTGTACTCTACATATTATTCTGATACTGACATAATTTTAATTAATCTGGGAATACTGAATACCATTATCTCAGCTACTGCACAGAGTTGAAATTTATGACTGTAAATGAAATTCAAAATAGTCATTTGAATTCCATAAAAAGAAATACTCCCTCCGTCCCTCCGTGACTCAAACATGACACTTTTTATGGGACGGAGGGAGTATATTGTATTTGCGCATCTCGAGGAGCTCAAACTGTGGATCACTTTCTTTCTAAATTCCTCCTTTTTTTATTCATTAAGGAACACAGCAATGTTCTGAGCAGGAAAGAAAAACACATTAGTAGCTTAAAGCAGTAGCACAGCTTTGAAAAAGTAAAATACTAAAACTTTACCTTCCCTGCTTTTGTTCCTTAAACATATTAGGCCCACTTGTTCCATATGAAAAAATCATATCAGTTCATCTTCTTTTCCAATTTTATGAGCAATGTTTCTTGCAGATGGTGAAACCATTTCTTGAGCCCAAGACACACAAAAAAGTGAAGTTTGTCTACTCCGACGACCCACAAAGCCGAAAGTTAATGGAAGATCTTTTTGATATGGACAAGCTGGAATCTGCATTTGGTGGGAAAAACTCAAGCGGGTTTGACTACAAAGCTTATGCGGAACGTATGATAGAAGCAGACAAGATGAGGTCTGAGAATCTAGCGACTTCTGGATGTCCGTCTCCTTCACCATCAATTATGTCGGACTTTGGTTCTGAGCTTTCTGAGGAAGGTGGATTTTCATCTAATGACGAAAATGCTTCGAACTTGGAGGGTGTTCATGAGAAGACTGAAGAACATCCCCCTGGAAGCAAAGAAGTAGCGGGTGTTGTCACCAAAGAAACGAAGATTGGTGAACCAGCATGAGTTGTGAATATATAGATCTTGGTTAATCATTTTATTTTATTGTATTTTCAAATTTTGTACGAATGACAATTATTAACCTTGTTAGCTGAACACAATTTTTTCCATGAAGATACTACTCTCGTGTTTGTTATTAAAAGTAGTAGATCAATTTGTGATTATGCTTAGATCACAGGTGAAGAATCAAATTGCTGCTGAACATCTTAAAATAAGAGTTAAATTATGAACACTTATTACTATTATTATTGACTAACCTCATTAATGAAGAAGAATAGTTTGTAATGCAGCTAAGTTGAGGTTGCCAAACACCAAAAAAATAAAAATATATATATTTTACAATCAAACCAATGGATCCTTAACCCAAGCTAATTGGGTTAAAAATTAATTAAATAAAAGTCCAGCAAAAAAAAAAAAATCAATTAAACCTAAAGTTAAAAGTCTATAATAGCACAAGCATGTAGTAAATGAAACATTCCTCACAATTGTGATAATTTAAAACACATACATGATTCATACGATCCAATTTCACACTATTTTTCACACTATTGATGAAATGTTAGGTAACTACACATAATTAGGGATGCCATTTATATATATATTAGAGACATGTCACTTTAACCCGTCTCGTTAGGGTCCTGATCCGTCTCACCCCTATTATATTGGGTTAGGATCATCATCCAGGGTTAGAGGCAAATTTAGAAAGATAGTTTAAAACATGTCAAGTCTTGAAGTTGGAGTAGATATTGAGTGCACCGGACATATCATGTCACCACTGGTATGACATGTCAATGAAAATCAATATAGTTGAGAGCAATTTTTCAAAAATAGATGGAACCAATTTCATTAAAAAAAAATACATTTTTATTGACTGAGTATAACAATGACATGACATGACATCCTTGGCGCACTAAATATCTTCTCTGAAAATGCACTTCGGAGCCCGGCCCGTCTCGCCCTTATTGAGACGGAATTGGTATAACACCCCTAAAGCTTGATAAAATATATTTTTATATATTAGCTTCTTTTTTGTTTTTTTCCCTTTATTTCTTTTGAGAATTTTAAATTTTAACAATATAGTTGTTATTGTGTTAATTAAATATTTGATTATACTAAATTTTTATTACCGAGTGCAAAATTAAATAAGTTTGAGGGTGTGACAGGTAATCATCCTTCGCAAACAGGAAAAAAGTAGACAGAGAAACAGCTTTTAATTGTCTCAATGCTTATTTTCTCATCTTTTGGGACCTACCTCTCGCATGTTCCTTTCCATCTCTCGCATGTTCCTTTCCATTTCTCTTTCTCTCTCTACAATTCAATATGAAAACACAGACAAGCGTATATATAGCTGTTGCTGAGGCAAAAAGAAGATTGGATTACAGAAGAAAATAAGTGCTTTTTGGTTCCCAAAATGCTGATCTCTGCTCAAAGCTGGTAAGTCATTTCTCTCCCTTTTTTCCTTCTTTCGTTTCACGTTCATTTTCTCTCGCTAGAACATTTCAAGTGTAACAAACCCATCACTTCATCTGAATTTTCCTCTCCTGATCCTCTTCAGATATTGAATTGGGCATGATCGGCATCACATGATCCTTCTAATCGGCATTTAATTATTTTTTTAAGTGCGTTTTCGCTTTTCAATTTCATTTAATCTGTGTATTTTGTGGGAGTTGATTCGAATTGATGTGATGGGCATTGGGTTTTTTTCAAATTTTCATACGAAACATATTGGAATCAAAAAAGGACTTTTAGGGTGAGAGAGAGAGAAATGGGTGTTGAATTGATGGAGATTGGAGTGAAAACAAGGAGAGTTGTAATCGTGACGACCAGAATATGTTACAGATCAGTTTGCCATCACCCATTCCTTTTGGGTATGGTGTTATTCTTGATTTTTCTGTACAGATCATTTCCTTTTTTGTTTTCCCTTTTGGTATCTGCTTCCCCTGTTTTTGTTTGTACTGCTGCTTTGCTTGGAACCCTTTTGAGTTTGGGGCAGCTGAATGCACCCGAAATCCGGAAGGAAGAAAAGAGACCCTACGAATTGCGGTCTTTGAAAACAGGAGTTTCGAGAGATGCCATTGTAGTTGAGAGAGATGACAAATTTTCTGTAGAGAGGCACCCCGGAAAGAGAAGGGATGTAGTAGAGAAGTCCATTGAGAAACCAAGTTCCACAGCGAGTAATGTCAGTGATAGTGATGGTAGTTTTGTTGATATTGCACCATCTATCAAGGGGAATTCCAGGGAGATTCAATTTGAGAAGCAGGTGGATGGGGCTGCAGAGAGAAAATTACATGATTTGAGATTTAGAAAGAAGGGTGAAATGAATGAAGAGAAACTGCGTGTTGGAATAGATCTCGAGCATAAGTACACTCGGATTCCAAATGAAGCGGATGAAAATATTGATGCAGAACATGACAAGTCACCAGTGGAATTTTTCCATTCCCCTATAGCAGATGACTTGGTGACTTCTCCAGTTTCACCATGGAAACAAGTAGACAAGGAGGCGGAGGACGCATACGAGGATGATGATGAGGCTTCATATTTTGGTTCTGATCGAGCAGAGAGTTTCTCTCCTGACACTTCCATAGCTGACATCCTGCCAATGCTTGATGAGCTCCACCCGCTTTTAGATATAGATGCTCCTCCACCTGCTCATATTTCCCATGATGGCTCTGATGCCGCTTCTGAACGGTCTTTGAAATCCAGTGACGACATTAATGAATCGGATGAGGATCCTGAAAACCAAGAGGAAGAATTTGGTGATGATGATAATGATGATGATGAGGAGGAAGAAATGCACTTTGGCAAAATGGATAGAACTAAATCTGCTATCACATGGACAGAGGATGACCAAAAGAATCTCATGGATTTGGGGACCTCTGAACTGGAGAGGAACCAGCGATTGGAGGTTCTTATTGCAAGGAGAATGGCAAGGAAAGACCCGAAGATGGTGGCTGAGAAGAACTTGATAGACCTGGAAAGTTCTGATCCTGCATTTAATATTGCACCCATTTCTACAACAAGATGCAATCCATTCGACCTTCCTGATGATTCCAATGACAATATGGGGTTACCGCCAATTCCTGGGTCCGCTCCATCTATTTTCGTACCAAGACAGAACCCTTTCGATCTTCCTTATTACTCGAGCGTAGAGAAACCTGATCTCATGGGAAACAGTTTCCAACAAGAGTTCATGACATTTCATCCCAAGGACACAATCTTCCGAAGGCATGAAAGTTTTAACATGGGACCATCATGGGTTCGGTCCCCAAAGCAGGAGAAGCAAGAAATCAGGTTTAGACCTTATTTTATACCAGAGCGGATGCCTTCAGAAGGAACAAGCTATTCTCCTTTCCAAAGACAAATATATACTCCCTTCCAAAGACAATTAAGTGAAATTAGTGAGTCCAGGACAAGTTCTGTTCTTGAAACTGAATCAATTTGTGAAGCTGGTGATCATGAAGATGAGGAACTCATTTATGAAGATCTTTCTCAAGAAGTGCTGGTCTCCAACACAAAGCGTGCTTCTGAGCATGTTGAACATGGTACTCAATCCTCTGGAGTTTTAGATTCTGTGAAGTTAGATCAAGTTGAGAAGAGAGAAATTGAACCCAATGACGTTGAAATTAAATTGGGGGATCCGGAAAATCATCATGAAATGGGATTAAGCGTATCAGAAGCAGGAGGTGTCGCTACTCTGGAACATAACACAGGTGAGGTTTTTCTGAATCTCTCCAACACAAAACATGCTTCTGAGCATGGTGAACATGGTGCTCAATCCTCTGGAGTTTCAAATTCTGTGAAGTTAGATCAAGCTGAGAAGAGACAACCCAATGAGGTTGACATTAAATTGGGGGATCTGGAAAATCATCATGAAATGGGATCAAGCTTATCAGAAGCAGGAGGTGTGGCTACTCCTCTGGAACATAAAACAGGTGAGGTTTATCTGAATACTGGAGCAGTTGATAACAGTAGTAAATCAAGCTCAACAGCATTCATAGAAGTAAATGAGAAGATCTTTTATGAAAAGGAAGTTGAAAGATTATCAAATTTGGAGCTAAGAGAAGGCAATCTTATTGAGGAGTCTGCCGTTCCAATGCGACCTTTGCAAGAAGAGTCAGATATCCACATTACCAGTGGGTTGGTGGATGACATTCAACACAAGGAGCCTGTTTACGATTCAAGCCCACCGGCAATTGGTAAGAGCCTCTCTTCTTCCTCCATTTCTTCTGATATGCAAGTAGGAATATCTGAAGCTGGTTTGCTGCCAGTATTGGTTAAGAGAACCATTTATTTTGCAGATATTGAAAAGGATACTCCCAGTAATGAAGAGATATTGGCAGGATCATCGCAGTTACATGCAGCAGATGAAAATGTATTGGGATTGAGGGAAGTTACAGAGATAAATGAGCATGATGTATTGGATGTTGGGTTTTCACGAGTTGACCAAAGTGTTGACAATGCAAATGCATCAATGGTGCCTGAATCTGTTGTTGAGCGTGCTTCAATTAATTCGGAACCATCTTCAAATGAAGTTCCCTCATCGAGCTTTGGTGCAGATATACATGTTGTGTTCCAGCAAGATGTTGGTGAGAATGTGGATTCTATGGCTTTCAAGTCTAGATCTTCTGGTGATTTAAATTTGACTGCACCTGAGGAGAAAAGACCTTCCCTGGTTGTTGAAAAAGTTTCGGATATTCATCATAATTCTTCTAGGACAGAATCAATACAGGAGCACTCGGTTGATAAGGTAATAGCTCTTCAGTTTGAGCACGACCATCAAGTTCACTCATCGAATTCCAATGCAAATTTCCATGCTGGCACCCACCAAGAGGCAGATGAGAATCTGATTTCTACACAACATCCTTGTCCTTCAGACGAAAAGTCCACACTGGAATTAGAGAAACAGATGCCTTTGACCAATAAATCTATGATCGAAATATCTTCTGACAATCATGAAAAACCGCAGGTAAGTCATAAAATTGAGAACTTGATCTATTTCTCTAATGATTTATTTTTCAAATGTTCAAATTCATTATGTCCATCCTTTTCTTTCCCTAATATTTTTTCCTCATTTCTGCCAATATTTGTCACTATTTGCTGTTAGCTGTCTGCATTGATGCATACAGTACATAGTGGGTAAATAGCTTAAATGGTCTCTGTAATGTCAAATGCTGAGATGGATGCTAGGAGAAGAGATAAGGATAATAATCAACACGTGAGGAAGAAATTTTGAGTGATGCTTATTAGTGAGAAAATAAGAGAAAGTCAACTTAGTTGGTATAAACATATTCAACATTGACCTATAGATGCACAGGTGAGAAAAGGTAGATTGGTTTCTATAGAAAGTAAGAGACAAAGAGGTCGACCAAAACTAGCATAAAGTGGAGTAATATGAAATGATTTTAAAAAGTTAAATCTAATAGGAGAAATGAGTTATGATAGAAGAATAGAAAAAGGGAATCCATGTGGCCAATCCTGCTCATACAGGACAAAGGCAATGATGGAGAAGTTACATAGGTGTCCCTCAATTTGAGAGAGTCACTCAGAGATACCTATGGTTTGCCAAGAATACACCATGGAACTTCCGCCCTTTTCCTTGTCTAGAAGTAAACTGATGGCTTCGTACAAAAACTGTTTCAGTAGCTAATAACCATCAGTAGTGCAGTATGAAGTTGAAAAGGCAATACATCATAGTTATATCAAACAATGACTTTTTCAATAATAATTAATCATGTGTATATTTAATTCTCATTGTATTTATGCTAAACTCCCGTGGTGCATAAGCTTGTCAAACAATGTGGGTTATCTCTTAAAATTGATGAAAAATTATATACTATCTGTTTTTATAATATATATATATATATATATATATATATATATATATTGACACAGTTGTCTTTTTCACTATACTGGGTAGTGTATCATTATTAATTGAACATTTATGATTGTTTCATCAATTAACATTCATGATAGGATCATTCAAGAATGCAAGTATTGGTTGGTCTGTTATGATCACATTAGATTACTTCTAACTTCTAAGGCATTCATTTAAAGATATTTATTTTATTTTTGTATCAATGTAACTAAATATTAATCATCATTAATCTGATAATCAAGCAGGAGTTATCGATTACCCAGGTGGAGACTATTCAGGAAATAAGTACTACCAGTGATTTGAAGGTGTCAGAAATTCAGGAGGCCAATAACACGGTTTCATCAAATACCTACTCCTCCATAACTCCTGACCCTGCCTCCTTTCCACCTGAGGTTTCTGTAACCAAATCAACTACAGGTGTAGCAGAAGTAAAAGACAACAATTTTGATGGAATTAAAAATCAGAAACAAATTCAGATCTTAGATCACTTCAATCATCCGTTGGAAGCAAGTGGGTCTCATGTCAGTGTGCCAAATATCACTGAAGTGGTGGATGAGATCAAAGAGATTGACGAAGGATTGCTTGAATTGGACACAGTTGGTGACTCTGGTGTCAAAGAATTTGGAAGAAACTTGAATGAGATTGAAAAACACTTGGTTCCTGTTGTTGAAACCAAGTCTGTGGGAACTGTTGCAGGTATTCGCACACAGAAACTTGGGGCATCTAGTGCTGAGGAGGAGACTGATCCGTATCAAGAGGCATCTGAGATCCTTGGGGCATCTAGGGCTGAGGAGGAGACTGATCTGCAAAAAAATAGTGAAGTTGAGCTTGAACATTCCAGGATAAACCAAAATCCAATTGCAGAAGAGTTCAATTCAGGTATTCCTGTTCTTGAAGCACGGTCAGTTGAAGAGATTGATTCCATGTTGAGAAAAATTGGACCAGTGTCAACGAAAACTGAAGTTGAGCTTGGAGAGTTGGAGATACCCTATCAGGGTCAAACTGAAGTAGAGATAAATTCTGGAATGCTAGCTCTTGAAGCGCGATCTCTTGAGGACATCAATTCAGCCTTTAAGCAAATCAGAGAAGAAGAAACTAAAAAACCCATTGTTATCACGTCACTCCATACTGAGCTGATGCGAGAAGCATCTGAACCTGGGTGTTCTGAAGCAAGATCAATCAAAGATAATGATTTGGCTTTTAAACAGCCCCATGAAGGAATGAGTGTTGAGAAACATGTCCTTCCTAGTGTAGTTGATGACAGGCATGTTGTCAAAGCAAGTTCTCTAGAAGATCCCTTGGCTCTCAAGCAAGCCTTGGGAGGTAATCCGGAAACGCTGCTGAGGTCCAATTCTGAAGATGGAACAGCAAAAAGTGAGGTAAATGTAGTGAGTTCCTCCAACGAGATTGAATCAAGCATCAAAGAATCTGATGCGGTGGAAACTAGCACAAGCACTGCTGAAAAGCCAGGCCATGGAGTTCAAACATTTGAAGCTTTAAGTTTGTCTAATGCTGAAGGGAAGAAAGCGGAATCTCATGAATCGAACTCCGGTTCTAGCTCCAAATAGAGAATGAGAAGGCAAGAAAGAGAGAAAAAGACGAAAGCTTTTGTTGTTGAATTTTCCTCTGTGAGATTTTTCCTCAAATATAGTGGGATTTTTGGTCTTCTAGTTTGGTTACTAATGTTGTTTTAACTAAAATGGTAGGCCAGTTTTGTTTATGTTGCATGGAGGAGTCCTTCAAGAATGAGTTTAGGTTTGATTTCTTGAAGTGTGAATTTGTCATGTCGAACTGTCTTCTGAGAGTGGGTTGTTTAAGGCTGATTGGGGAAAAAAGATTTTACCCCTTCATATTGTATATTATATTTTTTGAGGTAGAAGTAATCTCTTTTCTGAAAACAAGTATATATCTCAAATATGGGACTGCCTTAAATCTTTTTGAACATAACTTCTAATAATCGACTGTCAATCTCAGATCTCTCTCCATTACTAATATGGTCATCTGATGGTAATGTTTAAACTTCATTTATTTTTTATTTTTCTCTTCATGAATTTTACTAGTATCACTTACATTTATAGAGGATTCATAGTATATACATTGTCTTCCATCCCATTTTGAGAGAATTCATTTACAACTAGGTTGCACAATAAATGTAGCTTACTTATTTTTTTTTTTTTTAATTAAATTATATTACAATTCGAGAAAGGTCAAAAGTTGAATTAATAGATGTAAAAAGTCAAAACCTAACACTCCAAAATTCACTGAAGGCACTAATCCACTGGTCAATTGAGGCATCTGCATAGTAGCTCACTTGTGTAAGAGTCTCTTGCCTAAATAAAAATAAACTAAACAATTTATCTCTGTCTATATACATATATATATAAAGTACAAAAGCTTCAGTTTATTATTTATTTGTAATGCTTTTTTAATAATCTAAATTTACCTTTTTTATTTTATTTTCTTTCTAACTATTTCCTAAATAGTTTCACTACATTATTTATTTATTTTTCAACTCAATATATTATTTATTTATAACATATTTTTAATAATATAAAATTACCTTTTCTATTTTATTTTCTTTCTAACTCTTTCGTAAATATAAACTTATATTTTCTTTAATTCTATTCTAATTCTAACTTTTATTATTAAAAGTACAAAGAGTACATTATTGAGTTTCAATACATTATATCATTTTATCATGTATTTTTAATAATATAAATTTACCCTTCTGTTCTATTTCTAACTATTACCTAAATACGGAGTAAACATTTAGGAAAGCTAATTACTCCGTATATTACTATATTATATTTCTAACTTTTCTTATTATAATAATAATTTTTTTAGATTTATTAAAGAGTTTTACTAAACAATTTATTTATTTTACAACACAAAATTATTTATTTAAAATGTAATTTTAATAATATAAATGTACTTTTTCTACTCTATTCACTCTACCTCTTTCTTAAATACATGTAAATTTATCATTTTTCTAATTCTTCCCACCATAAAAATAATAATTTATTAAAGAATTTCAAGTATTATTTATTTATTTTTCAACATAAACAGTATATAAAGACGGCACAGTCTGTTTTCCATTCCCTCCTCACGCACTCTCATCCTGCAAGGTGCCATACACACCAATGGTGTAGAGGAAGCCGATGTATCTCCAACGACAATCACCGACAAATCAACAATCAACAGAAGTCGCTGTTTTCTTCTAGGGTTTGTAGCATAAGAATCGAGAGAAAATTGTAAGTCAAAATTGTCTTCATTACATTTATGCATGATTCTAAGGCTCACTAAACCCCTGTTCGTTTCCTGAGAAAAATAACGAGATAATTTTCCTGAAGCCTTGGGTGTTTTCTAATAAATGGCAGTAAATTTTTTTGCAATTTTCTTGACAACTTTGATAAGGGATGCAAGCTTGCATGATGATCTTAGGCTGTTGTTAATTTGTATTTTGTTCAATTTTTGCAATTATTCTTAAAGTGGATGAATTCTAAATGGATTATCCGTCTGTTTCTTTGTTTTATCCTGAAGTCTTGAATTTTCTTTTTCTTGCATAGTTATATAAACAAGAGGAAGAATTTCACTATCCTTTCTTTCCTTTTCTTCCCTATTTAATGTTATTATTTCGTAGTTGAGTGAAGAGTTGTGTTTTTGTACCTACAGTTTGTTTCTGTTTGGAGGGTGTTCCTTTAAGAGTGCCTTGATATTTTATGGATGGTTTTTTTTAGTTTTACATAGAACCTAGGCTTCAATTAAAGATGCTAGTAAAACTTCAAGAAACTATCATTTGTAACAAATTCAAGAAGATTAAGGTTTGATAGTTTATTAGATCTACCTGCAATATCCACAAGGCCAAGGGATTATCATGTGTGACATTCGTCACAATGCCCTGTAGCACAAAATGGTTTTGCCAATTATGGGCTAAATGTCTAAGTTTGTGATGATTGTCCCAGTTCCATTTCAAGCCTATACTTTCAATGGAAATTTTCTATCTCACATCTCAGCATCTCCGTCACTTTTGTTGAGGTGATTCTACAGATGCATACATACATATATACAAATAAACATACCGACAGAAAGAGCTTTTTCACTTACACACATGCTTACGTTTTTCCATTAACATCTTCTGTCTTGTATACATGATTATCTTTCTATGATAGGACCCTAGGAAAATTAAACGCCGAGATTTTATATATATATATATATTTGTAGCATATTTGGGGCTTCTTTTTTTTCTCCCCCGAAAAATAGGAAGACATTCGTGAAACACATATATGTAGTTCTGCAAATTTCAAATACCAATGCTTTTTTCTTTTTTCTTTTTTCTTTTTTTTTTTCTCTTTGTTTAGGGCAAACAAAGGAGACGAAGGCGTTTGTTTATCAGGGAAGTGAAAAAATGTCTGTCATCTATGCAACTGCGTCAGATGCTGAAGAGGCAAATAAGGAGAGTAAGTGTTTCTTTTGTTGATTTTTTTATTTTATTTTTATTCTTTTTAGTATATCCAAAATACCAATGCTGCAGTTCTTTTTTTATATTTATTATTGTTATTATTTTTAGGGCAAGCAGAGGAGACAAAGGTGTTTGTTTATCTGCCCGTTGGTGGACAGAGGTACATTGATGCACATGGCAAGAGGAGACAAAGGTGTTTGTTTATTGGGTGACATTTACCTAAGAGAGGGGATGTGCTAGATGAAGAGGCAGAGAAGCTGCGGTCTTCTTTAATGTCTGGATGGTCATGGATTCCCCTGGATGATGATGATGAGGTGGCACAGAGGGAGAATTCCTCATCATCAAATGAGATCAGTAAGTCTTTATTTTTTTTTGTGTGAGAAAATGAGAGTAGTAGTAGATCTTTTGGCTTCAAATGGTATACCATGGACTTCAAGGAGGAGCATGGTAAATGTAATTCTTCTTCTTCATCTTTCTCTTTGTCTCCAGCTATCGAGATTATGCATCCTGGAGTTCCCAATTTGTTCACTGCAGTGGCCTTTGGCTCTCTAATCTACCTCATTGGCGGCCGCTCCTGTTGTTCCATCTATCATGCTAAAGTGTTCTATTTTGATACTGCTCACCCTCACCAGGGTTGGAAGGAAGGACCTTCAATGATCACTGGCCAATCTGAGCCCTCAGTTGTCGTGGTCCTTGGTAAGATTTACGTGTTTGGGGGCATGGACATTGATAAGTTGCCGTACGCGGAGGTTCTCAATCCCACATTAAATAGATGGGAAGAGTTGCCGGAACCTCCGCACTACCTGCCAAAAATCGTAGAACCAGTGCACGCACTTCTCTCTGATGGTTGTGACAACAGACGCATTCTGATTCATCCCTGTAATACAAGGGCCTTCTTTTCTTACAATATAGACACCGGCTCATGGGATGTGTTTGACGAATGGTTTTTTGATAACTGGTCTGAGAGGGCAGTGGCCGTGAACGGTGTGCTTTACTACTGCGTTCACTCCAATGTCTATGCGTATGAGTTGTTAGAGCGTAAACGGTTCACCAAGTCAGTCAGGGATTTCAAAGCAGCAAGGATAGTTTCCCGCCTCAGGAATTTGAATATCCTCTTCCTTCCTATTTGTTTCATATAGGAGGCAGTAAACTTTGCTTGTTCTGGTCTATGGATCACGTGACTGCCATTTGCACTATATTCACAGTTCAGAGATACGACCCATTGTCTTGTGGAGAGCCTGATTTTGTTGCTGATTTCAAGTCTGTGACACCTTATTACGCCGATGGCTACCGCGGCCATTGCAAGAATTGCCTCGTCTCTATAGGTACAAGTCTTTGGATCTTTAACTTTCTGATTGATTTATTTTTCTATGCTTTTGGCCATTATTTTGTCTCTCTCTGTTTTTGTTTTTGGGTGTGACTGAGACTGACATGTGTAACCGGAATCTGTAGTTGGTTTTGGCATTAAGTTTTGTCAGAAGTAATTTTACCAATGGTTGGAGAATATATAAATATTCTTCCCGAATAAATCTATTGCTAGTGATTGTGGCTTATATTTATTCTTATGTACTTGCCTCTTTGTTATTTTGGTATGATCATATTTCACAGTATTTGTATTTATTCTTTTGGTCAATCTATTGGTTGTGATACCCCCCTCACCCTTCTTTTTTTTTTTTTTCATTTAACAATTTATCTCTGGTCATCTTCCTTCTACATTTTTTTTCTCCAGTTTATTTAAATATTGACTGGAGATGCGATTTTGATATGTTAAGTAATGATCTAGCTTTATTTCATTTACTTTTTATGATTTTTCTATAAGCAAATCTCACTGTATGGGCCAAAAGCTATGTCACAACCCATGTACTATACAATCACCAAAAGTCAAAAGGAACACGTGTTGCTTGAGAAAAAATTACAGAATAATATACTGCAGAGGACTCAAATACACCACATTTGGCGGAGGGAGTACACATTCCATGCCTTCCTCACCCGATGCTTCAATCGGCATCCTCTCCATCCCAGGCATGATCCAAACAATCCTGAAAAACACAAAGGCTTTATGAATCAGAACTCCCTTATGATGATGTGCGATGCTTTAGAAGATGGAAAATTGTCTAGTCTCTACATCTTGGATAATTCCTTTGCTTTAGGTTGCCAGTAGTATTGCCTCTAATGCTATAATCCAATCAAAGAAAGCCACCTTATAGGGAGCTGTTGCATGCCATGTGCTATTCCGGGTGAAGTCAGGTGTCTGCTTGTTAGTGTTTCTCTAACAAGATTGCTGTCTTTGTCTACTTGTTTCCTCCGTCTACTTCTTGTCTTTGTCTACGTAGAGGTTTTGTTAGCAGTTTTGTATTTTTAGTATCCTGACTATTCCTACTAGTTCCTTAGTCTCATTATATTTTCTTTCGGATAAAACATAAAATTCTTGTCTTTTGGTGCATTATGATTTAATATTATTATTGGCAAATTTGATATCTATGGTCTTTTAAGTGGTCAAGTAATTTATTTATTTTTAGTGAAGCTACGTGGACCTTTTTTTATATAAAAAAAAAAAATTCCTAGATTAAAATTTTGTTCATCAATCAGCAGCTGCAACAAAACAAGAGGAGTAACCCTCAAGTAACAAAGACTGGCTGCACAACCACATCTCAAGCAAACAACTCAGCTTTCACACCAAACATCAACTGAAAAAAAAACCCACTTCCAAAAACCACAAACATGAAGGACTAAAAAAACAGGACAACAATCAGTTCCACGGAGAGAAGCCACTGGGAAATCACTCCAACGGCACACTACTGCCCACATCTACTATCCCAACCTCACAAAGCTCAGACCACAGTTCCAAGCACCTATCAAAACCATACCAGCATCCCATTCCAAGCCAGATAGAACAGAGAACACAAAGGCCCAGACTGATTAATCCCCCACATAGTTTTGAGTATCAGACACATTAATCTTCAATATATCCAAGGTTTCAAACAAGGCACTTTTAGCCACTTGAACAACTCAAACTTGCCTCAGAATGGAGAACTTGATTCCTATTCCACCAAATTCTCCAAATACAAAGAGTGAAAACTATTTTAGCAAGCTTTATACCTTTGCCCCTGCTGTTGGATATGAGCGAGTGAATTAAATGATCAAATGAGTTAATTGAAGCCCAATCCACTGCAGCACATTAGCCAACCAACCCCAGGCCTGTTGAGCAAAAGAACACAAGAAGAACAAGTGCTAAATAGTATCACATACTTGTCTGCAATTTTAACAGATTGAAGTAGTAGCGATCCCTCTTTTCTGCCGATTAACAAGGGAAGGGATTTTATTCAACAAAATCAAAGTAACAGTATAACTGGCTGCTGGTCTGCCCCCATTCCATACAAATGTTGACCAATCTTTCTTGAGATAATGTGCTCTACATAGCTGCCAAAATCTTTTAAAATTTGGAGCCCCTCTCTTTAAAAATAATCTCATCAGTCCCTTGTTGAATAGAAACTGAGGATATTCTATTCCATATATCAGCAGATAAAGAGGTTAAATCCACCTCCCATCTTGAATTACATAATTAAAGGAGCAGTCCTTTGGTAAATCAAATTGTCTCTCAGTGTTTTACCCATAAGCTTGAATTAAAGAGGTTCCATGCCACGAATGGTCTAAAAACAACTTAATAGAAAGCCCGTTTCCAATTTTGAAATAGACATTATTCAGCAAAACTTCTCTAACTTCAATCAAATGCTTCCAGAAAGCTGAGTGATAATTTTCAGGCCTACAAACCCACTCGGATGGAGACTGAATGTAAATAGCTCTAGTCCAATTACACCACATGTTATTTTTTCCTTGAATAAGATCCCAGAAGAGCTTACATTTAGCAGCTCTATCAATGTCCAAAGCCTTTCTAATCCCAAACCTTCCCTTTGATTTTGGTCTAGTCTACACCTTCCATTTAAGGAGATTCTGGAATTCTCCCTGCAGCCCCAAATAAACGCTCTGAACTTCTTCTCCATCTCAGCAGCTGTCATCAAGGGGATCTTGAAAGCACCACACCAATGATTCTTATTCGTTGAAGGTCTGCAGTCTTTATTCTTTAAACCTTTATCAGTCATAGGCAACCCCAAATTAGAAATTGGAAAGCTGCCATGCTTCATATTGAGAATTCTCATAATACTTCTCCTTATTTTCATTGATTTAGATAGAAACCCTTGACATTCACACACAAACCAGAAGCATCTTTAAACTTCTGCAGACCTTAAGGATATTCCTATCAACACCACAACTGGCTTTGGTGATAAGAATCAAATCATCAGCATAAAAGCAAGGAGAAAAATCCATCCCCACCCTCTTCACAGCTGAACAGTTTAATTCTACCTTCAATAGTCTCTTTCTGCACCATATTAGAAAAGTACTCCGTAATGAGACTAAACAATAAAGGAGAGAGAGGGCAACCTTGTCTCAAACTTCTCTTGGGTTGGAAATATCCAGCAGATGAACCATTAATGATTATTGAAGTATGGGACAGACAATTTTAGAATTTATAAAATTCTATATATACGAAATAAAAAAATTTAGGGGGTACGTTTAAATTTTTTAAATTTTTAGGCAAATATAGAACGAGAGAGAGTCGATTAGGTCATATCAAAGTATGTAAGTGGGAGCATTCGTTTCTTGGAGTTATTGTATCGCTAGAAGATTGTGGTTGAGGAGTCTGATAGTTGGACTTGGATTGCCAACTCTCAGGGGCAGTTTGAGGTGAGATCTTTCTTTAGGTGTCTCTCAGATGATCCTAGAGTTTGCTTTCCTTGGAAGTCTGTTTGGCACTCTAAGGCTCCTCTCAAGGTGGCTTTCTTTGCGTGGACCTCTGTTCTGTGAAGGATCTTAACCCAGGACAACTTGAGAAGGAGGAACCAGGTGGTGGTCAATCGCTGCTATATGTGTCTTCGTGATGAGGAAACAGTGGATCACCTTCTTATTCATTGTACCATGGCTCGTGATTGCTGGGACTTAATGATTGGGCTGTTTGGGATGCTATGGGTTATGCCGGGAACCGTTGGAGGGTTTCTTGAGGCTTGGAGAGGTTGCCAAGTGGGGGCCCATATTCGGGATGCTTGGAGGGCTACACCTCTCTCTGTGTGGTGGTGTTTATGACTTGAGAGGAATAAGAGATATTTTGAGGGAAAGGAGATGTCGATTTCTTTGCTTAAGTTTTCTGTTCTTTCTACTCTTTTTTGTTGGGTTTCAGGGAGAGATCATAGATCTTTAGAGGAGATTTTTGATTTCCTGGCCTCTTTGCAGACTTAGTTGCCCTTTGTGGGTTTTTGTATTCCTTTGGGTTCCGCTCTCCTTCTGAGCTCTTTAATTTGATTTTACTTATCAATGTTATTTGTGAAAACATAAGGGAGGTCCCTGTAATTTAGCCTTTTTTTAGGGAAGTTAGTGTAATTTATCCCTAATATTTGCCTGCAATTAAGTAAACCTCAAGATGTTATCTTATCTGAGATATAAATTAAATTACCTTGGCCTCCCCTGGGTTTGGCTTAATTTCCTCCAGTTTAAAGTTTTTAAAATACGGTGGTCAACCTCCCTTGAGGTGTGGTTGACTCCGAATACCTTTGTTAATTGACCATTTAGCCAATTAAAGAAAATTTATAAAAAAAAAATGACAAAACTACTGTCAAATGCAGCATAATTATATATATAATAATATATATCTTTGGGTTAAATTAAATAATAACTTGTTTTAATAATTAAAAAGGTTTAGATATTATACGTACATCTAATAGTAGTATAGATAGATATTATTATTTAAAACAATTCTAGCTCCAAATAGAGATTGAGGATGCAAGAAAGAGAGAAAAGGCGAAGGCTTTTGCTGTTGATTTTTCCTCTTTGTTTTTTTTTTTTTTTCCCCACAAGATAGTGGGATTTTTGGTCTTCTAGTTTGGTTATCAATGTTGTTTTAATTAATGGTAGTTCAGTTTTGTTTTTGTTGCATGGACGACTCCTTCAAGAATGAGTTTTGGTTTGATTTATTGGAGTGTGAATTTTCTTGTTTAGTTTTGTCTTCTGGGAGTGGGTTGTTTGAGGCTGGTTGGGGAAGAATATACCATGGAACTTCCTTGTCTAGAAGTGAACTGATGGTTTCATACAAAAACTGTTTCAGTAGCAGATAAATCATCAAGAGTGCAGTATCAAGTTGAAACGGCAAGATGTCGTAGTTATGTCAAACAATGGCTGTTTCAGTAATTATTAATCATGTTTATATTTAATTCTCATTGTATTTATGCTAAACTCCAGTGGTGTATAAGCTTGTCAAACAATGTGTGTTGCTCAATATATTGGGTAGTTTATCTTATTTTATCTCTTTAAATTGATGAAAAATTGTTTTCAATATGTTTGTTTTTGAGATTGGCTCAAGTGTCTTCTTCACCATACTTGGTAGTGTATCTTTTATTAATTGAACATTTCTGATTGTTTGATCAATTAACATTCATGATAGGATCACTTAGGAATGCAAGTTTCGGTTCGTCTAGTTATGATCACATTGAACACTTTAGGCATTCATTTAAAGATATTTATTGTATTTTTGTTTTAAAGTAAGTAAATATTAACCATCATTAATCTGCAGGTGGAGACTACTCTGGAAGTAAGTACTACCAGTGATTTGAAGGTGTCAGAAATTCAGGAGGCCAATAACAGGGTTTCATCAAATATCTACCACTCCCTAAATCGACCTCCTGTTCTAGCTACGAGACAGCAAAAATGTAGTGAGTTCCCCCAATGAAATAGAATCAAGCATCAAAGAATCTGATGTGCTAGAAACTAGCACAAGCAGTGCTGAAAAGCCAGGCCATGGAGTTCAAACATCTGAAGCTTTAAGTTTGATGCTGAAGGGAAGAAAGCGGAATCTCATAAATCGAGCTCCGGTTCTTGTCCAAATAGAGAATGGGAACGCGAGAAAGAGAGAAAAAGGCGAAAGCTTTTGTAGATGAATTTTCTTGTGTGTGACTTTTCCTCCAATATAGTGGGTTTTTTGGTCTTCTAGTTTGGTTACCAATGTTGTTTTAACTAATGGTAGGCTGGTTTAGTTTATGTTACATGGAGAACACTGGACTCCTTCAAGAATGAGTTTAGGTTTGATTTCTTGAAGTGTGAATTTTCTTGTTCAGTTCATGCCTTCTGCGAGTGGGTTGTTTGAGGCTGACGGGAAAAAAATAGATATTCTGGCCCCTTCATACAATATTATATTTTTGGATGTAGAAGTTACTTCTTTTTTGAAAACATAGATATTAAATATGGGACTGTCTTAAATATGTTTGAACATAGCTTTTAACAATTATTTTGGCAAGAAACACAAGTCACTCACAAACTTACTTTGTTCTTTAAGAACTCGAACTCTCGTAATCTATTTTATGAGGTAGATGCATATGTTAGAGGTGTCCATATCGGATCCGAATCGAAAGTGAAGTGAGTATTAATAGGTGGGCATGTAGCACTACCTAATAATTTAAGTTTTTAGGTCAGTGGACAAACGTTCACTTGTTACAATTGGTATCAGAGTCATACTTCGTTCTTAATCCGTTGTCGTGCTAAACGCTCCGTTTGGGTGTATCCGAGTTGCCGTTGCGGATAGTTAGGGTAGTCCAACCGTAACAAGGGTGTTGCGAGTTCAAGTAGTGCATGATCGATAGCACGAGGGCATTGGTAACAAAAAACTATAAAAGCAAGAGTAACCGTTTCTCTTAATTTTGATTCCATATTTCTCAAGCTTTACCTGACCTACTTATTTTCTCTTTTAAACTTGCTTTTTTTCTTTTTCTTTTTCCTTTTTGTTACCTTCTTTGCAATTTGAGTTACCAAACAAAGATGGAAATACATGGGTTACTACTAACTTACTCGAGAGTCCAACCGTCTTGTTTAAATTATCTCTCAACAATTGCCAACAAAAATTGGAAATTTCAGTGACTATTTATATGACTTTATTTCATTTTTCTTGATTTTTTGTTTGATACCATTTTCAGAATTTGTTGGGATTATGATAGTTTTGTAATAAATTATCATCTACCTCGTGGATAAATTCTGGATCAATGCTTTAGAATTTTTTTTGTTATGGGCACCATTAGTGTATGTGACTATGGTATCATTTTTTGTTTAAAGTCTTACAATCGTCAATGCAAGGATGAAAATAAAACCCTAATTTTGATTATAGTTTTTTCTTCAATTGTGTTTTTTACAGTCTCACCTTCATTGATGTAAAAATGAAGAAAACCCTAATTTTGATTTTTCATTCTTTTGTGTGTTTTACAGTCTTACCTTCATTGATGCAAAGATGAAGAAAACCCTAATTTTGATTATAATTTTTTCTTCTTTTGCAAATCGTGAATTCCCATTAACACTCATTGTTATTAGAACTCTGTCCTTTTAAAATTAAGCCATGTTACTTCTATTTTACTTATCAAAAATAAAAATTTAAGCCAGTCATTCAAGATTAATATCATGAAAATAGACTCATGATATTTATTATTTTCCTAAAAACAATTATCTAAAATATGCTTTTTTATAACTTAGTTTAAAAAAATAGTTTTAAGAAAAATTGAACCTAGGTAAAGTTTGTGTACAATTTTCTGATTTCCAATTCTGTGAAAATAGCTAATTTTTTTTGAGTGACAAACCAAATAGACCCCTATTTTTTGGGAATTGTATTTTATAATTCTCTAAAAACAGTTTATAAATTTTCAGAAAATTGAAATTTTTTGTACAATTTTTTATTTTTAGTTTTATGTTATAAACCAAGCTGACCCATATTTTTTGAGTTTTTAAAAATTATTTTTTGAGTGACAAACAAAGCTTATCCTTTTTTTTTTTTTTTTTTCTAAATTTTTTTTAGGAGTGACAAAATTTGACACGATCCGCCAACACGATTCAAAAACATCACGAGTTAAGCGGGCTTGAGTTAATCTTAATCGGTTTGGGATCGTAAATGGGTTAACACGATAAACTCTTTTAGTTAATCGTGTCGTGTTTATGTTGAGGGGTTCAATTCGTGTAACCTGTTTATACACGTTTAACTATATTTCTCTATTATTAATTGTTTGATTGAGGTTTATTACTAATTTAAATAATATAATATTTTATTTTTGTAAATAGGTCACGGGTTACACGTCTAACCCGTTTAATAAACAAGTCGAATTAGTATTGAGAGTTTATGACATAATTATTAAAGGGGTCGTTTTCATATTGATCTATTTAGTATAATATTTTTAAATCGACACGACACGATACTATGGCCTTCTAACATGAATTGCCACTCCTATTATTTATTTATTTAGTATTTTTTTTTAATGCAAGTGTTGTTTTTCTCTCCAACCAATTTTAAAGGGCATGCATTTCACTAGTATAATTACGTTTACAGTGGATTCCAAAAGAATATATATTTTGGTTTTTTTTTTTATATATAAAAGTAACCTCAGATGCAACCCTCACCTACAAAGTTTTCACAAAGTAAAAGGTGATCTGTGTGAGAGACTCTTACAGATAAAAATAATAATAATAATAATATTAATAAAAGCAACACCATTTTATTATTATTTTTTCATTTCACTTTTGTTTTGTTTTTTTTTTTTTTTTTTTTTTTTTACTCTGTAACAGCACAATTAGTAGAGAAGTAATTGTTCCTAATTAATGCACCGCCGACCGAATTGTAATTTGTAGTAAATAGTAGACGCCTCTTATCTTTCACAAAAGTAGGCAAAATCCAAGTAGCAGAAAAAACACACGCACACTCTCTCTGTGTATTTCTTGAAATTTTTTTTTTTTTTTTGCAAGAAACAAGAACTCTTCACTTCGACCAACGCAGGTTTCTCTCCTCTCTCTGCAATACGGCTGGCGCTCGTCCACAGGATTCACCGAACCGTATCGGATTACATCGATTGATGTCTAGTGTTTGCCATCGTCATTGATCGGAACTTCATCTTGGTGAGAACGATATATATATATATAATATTTTCGTGTTCTGATAACTGATATTACTTGCGTAAGTAATTGATCAAACAAATTGAGAACTATAGTTGTATAAGGCCGTCTGTGATTTAGTTTCTTTCTTTTTTTTTTCTTTTGCCCCCCTCCACATTTACTGCACAAGAGGAAGGTCTATCAGTTTTCTTTCCTCTCTTATATAAACAAGAGGAAGAATTTCAGTATCCTTTCTTTCATTTTCCCCCTAATTAATGTTATTCTTCCCTTGTTGAGTAAAGAGTGTTGTTCTTTTACCTAAAGTATGTTTCTGTTTGGAGGGTGGTTTTTTAAGAGTGCCTTGATTTTGATTTTATTTTTTTAATTTATATTTATGGGTTTTTAGTTTTAAAGAGAAACTAGGCTTCAATTAAAGATACTATTATTGGCCTTAAACAAGGATGATGCTAGACACTATGCTAAAATTTCAAGAAACTATCATTTGTAACAAATCAAAGAAGATGAAGGTTTGCTAGTTTATTGGAGCCACCTGCAATATCCACAAGGCCATGGGGGTATCATCAATCATGTGTGACTTTTGTTACAATACCCTGTAGTACAAAATGGTTTATCCAATAATGGGCTAAGTCTCTATAAGTTTGTAAATACTGTTTGGAAGAATGGAGGGCAGCCTAACTGTAATTTAGGGACATTGTTATGTTTTGTGCATGCTCTGTAGCATTGTCAGTGACGGAGACTCTTCACTGAGGGGACATTTTGGTGAAGATCATTACTATTATTTAGTAACATGGAGGAGGGTTAAAGAGTTGTTCTAAGCCAGTACTTGATCAATGATTATCACAGATTATGATAAGGATCATGGGGCATACTTAGGTCAATAACTTGGCAAATTAAATAAGAACTATATAATTTTTTATTTTTGTAAATCATGATCAAGTTGATTGAGGAATTGGTTAGTTGTTTCTGTTAGGAATCTGTCACTTTTTCTATGCAAAATAGAAAATAAGGATGCCAGGTTTGAAGACCCTGCCTACTAAAAGAAAGACTTAATCTATGGTCTCATTTGAATTATAACATTCAAACATTGGACGGTGATTGTCTATTTAAGTTTGACCATTAAATTAAAAAAAAGGAGGTTTTTTTTTTTTGTTTTTTTTTTTTTTCCTGAAATTTTGGACAGTGATTAGCATGAACCTTACACGAAATGGACCATTTTATGAAAGTTAGAATAAGTAAATATTACATCAATTAACTTGGAAATCTTGTTATAGTATGCATTGTGGAATAGGGGCGGAGCCAGGATTTTGGTTTAGGGGGGCCACAATGTTAAGGGGAAAAAAAATTAGAAAAAAAAAAAAAAAAAACAGAAAAAGAGAAAAATTTAAAGAAGTAGAAGGGGAAAAAATGAAAGAATTTAGTAAGCAAAAAATTAGAGTTTATTTTAAGAAGGAAAATTTAACTTTTTTAAAGGAATTTAAAGAGAAAATTGCTAATAATTTTATAAATTAAAAATTTTAGGGAAGAGAGGAAGGGGGGGGGGGGGGGGGGGTTAACTTAAAAATTTCATATCTTTATGAGTAAAATATTCTTTTTACCATATATATTTAATGGGCGGGGCCAGGCCAAGGGGGGCAAGTGTTTCCTGGGCATACACTGGCTCCGCCCCTGTGTGGAACTAACTAGAATTTTAGAAACGATCTTTGAGTATTATTGGGGTGTTCTTGGAAGTATATGGCTTACTTAAAAATTTATTGATTTTGGATAAACTTGTGGTGGATGATAGGATATGATATGATATGATAATGGACAGGGTGTACATATATACGCACACATTGGTGACAAATTAAAACAACGATTTTTGCTTAGAAAATTTATCAGAAATGGTTCATGGATATGGTTTTGAATGTGATGACTGAGGATGGATCGTGGCCGTGGCCATTTTAGTCTGGAATTTCAGTTGTGATGTTTTAAATTTGGATTTGTAATTATAACATTGTGAGTCTGGATATGCAATTGAGATGGGTCAAGTTTGAAATTAACATTGTATTGCATATGGTGTTGGTTGGGATTGTGGAATTTGTTATTTGCTTCCTAGGAAGATCTTGCACACTGGTCACGAGTGACTTTCTGGGAAGATCTTGCGTGTTTGGTACCAGGATTTTGTCGGTGACCCATGGGAGATCTTTTGTATGTGATGCAGGGTAACTAGGGAGGCAGATCTTGCAGTCAATAAGGAGAGATAATCTTGGTCACTGTTTGAGGAAGATCCTTTGCACTAGGTGCTAGGGGTGAGAATAACTTAATGTTGGTGACACTGTCTAGGGAGAGTGCCAGAAAGGTAAACCCATGAGGATTTTAAGGTTTTGATTTGGTGTGGTGACTCTATCATGGGAGAGTTACAAGAGACAAACTTTGCAGAACGGTCCGGTTTTGATTTTGTTTGGTGACTTCATTGAATGAGAGTCCCAAGAGGGTAACCCCGTCATATTTTGATGACCTTTTGTAGACCTGTATGCGTACACCGATGCTCGCTGGTCTTGTATGGTCAGCAGCTATTATGAACCAATTGTGGATCCATGTAGTGTGTCATGACTACTTGAGTTGAGTTGAGGAATAGTGTTGAGTTCATACATCTTATGATTCATTGTCTGTTTCCTTGTACGGTCTTCTAATGCTTGAACTATGAATTTTGACATTGCTTAGTTGATGGAATCACCTTTGTTATCATGTTTCAGAGGCTGCTGTCAGATATTTTTACATTGTCTTGTATCTTGCTTGTTGCTAATATTATCATATTCTGAGGCTGCTATTATAGATATGTATAACTGTCTCACAATTCTGATTATGGCTTTTAACTTTATGGGTTGAATACTATTTGAGACAATTACTTGTGTTATAAAATACATGAGCTATATGGAAGTGTGTCAGAGTTGTATTTCACTATTTCCTACTCAGCATTTGTGCTCACCTTTTTATCACCTTCCAGTTATTTAGGTTGGTACAGATGACAACTCTCATGCCTAGTTCACTTAGACCAGTACAGATTTCAGCTGGGTTTTGAGAGGGTCCTTTGATTTATCTTTTGGGTATTTTGGATATATATAGCATTATGGTACGTATCATTGTATCTTTTGGTAATACTTTTTTTACTGGGACTAGTATTAAAAAATGGATAATTGTAAATATATGGACTTTAAATTTTCAATTGAAACTTTTTAAGTACATAATTTGGTTTAATATTGTTGCTGTTAAGATAACTTAATCCTATACTCTATGGAATTGGGTGGTGACTATTGGTTCAGGAATTGTTTGTTCACTAGGAGGAGTTTCTAGTTTGTTTTATTTATTTTTTGTTAGCTTTGCTATTATATGAGAAAGCTTTGTAGTTTGTAGTGACTGTTTAATGAATTGAATAACAAAATTCTTTGGATTGTCTATGTTAAGAATAGCATGCCGGATAGCTGAGTAAGCAAAAATAGCCACCGTAAGAGGGGCCTCCATTCATCATACACTCTTCCATTGGAAATTTAGACTTTATTCCTTAGTCAGCCTCATAAAGCAATTAAACATTGAAAATTTCACGTTTAGACATCTTCCATATGAGTGAACCCTTAACCTCACTAGAAACCATAGGTTGCTGAGGCATAGTTGCAGATAGTCACCAAATATTTCCATAGTTGTAAAGGGCATGCCTAGGCCTAGAAAAGCTCTAAAGTTGTCAAAGTGCAATCCTACCTTATTCTAAAATCCCCAGACATGCGCCTTTTCAGGGGCCGAACTATTCAGGGACATGTCCCCCCTCCCCAAAAAAAAAAAAAAATTTGGTTTTGCGAAAAGATAGTTTAAAACAAATACAACCATAGCCTCCCCTAAATTTTGCAAAAAAAGGACCCACTGTCTCAAAACTCCAATCAATCTGAAAGAATCTTTAGGACAGCACGTTGTGGTATACCAGCCTTCAAATAGCTTTTTAGGTGACAAATCAGTACGAGTTGCATCCCTGTAAGCCTTTGATTGGCCAAGGTGCTGATCACAGTGTATGCTTCCTTGAGTATCCCATTGTTTATTGGGCTTCCCATGATTGTATATATAATTTTTGAGTTGTATATAAAAACACACACACACAGACACACACACATATATTTGCTAAGAGCCCCCGCGGAGGTGGCCGAGTTGTTACTGGGTCCCCCGCCGGTAGGGTGGACAGGTAAGGTGGGGTGGCCTGACCATGGTGAGGGCGTTGCGGGTTTGGGTGGGGGAGAATGTAATAGGGGATCCATCCCACATTGACTTAAGCTTGGGGAGGGTCTTGGGCTTATAAGGGCGGGTAGGCAGTATCACCTAATTGCTTAAGCTTTTGGGTCAAATGGCAAGTGCCCGGCCCATTACACATACTCCCTTCAACATATAGGGAATTAAATTCCAATGGCTGTGACCATAAGCCTGCTCCTTATCAACACAACCACTCAATCATTTACAATAAGAACCGTGTTCAAGATTCGTCACTCCTATCACTAAAATTGCATTGCATAAAGATGACTTTGGTTACTTCTGTTGCTTTCTATATTTGTTACTAAACAAAAAATGTCTGAATGGTAGATATTAAGATATACTGATTTGTTTTTACTGATTGCAGGGATCTTTAAACATTAGAACTTCTTAAACAGCAAGATGAGTGGCGAAGTTTTTGACAGACAGATGTTAGCTGACAAGTTGTCTAAACTCAACAGTTCGCAACAAAGTATAGAATGTATCCTTTTCATGCAGGAAAATAAGAGCTCATATTTGATAAGTGTAAAGTTCTGATGGTTCAGTGCTCCTTTGAATGGCCATTTTAAAACTGTAGGAGTACAACTACAATGAATTTTCACATTTCTGAAATAATGTGAGAAATAATAATCTTTTTTCAATTTCTAAATCTGTAGCTGCTATGAATTTTGACCTCCATTTAGTTGCAGATTTGGAATTAGAACTAGGATATATATTTCTTGATGTGTAACAATTGGCATATGTGGGATGCATGCATCATATTGACTTTTGAACATGATTCGCGTAAACGCACACAGGCACTTATTTATTCCTTCTGTCTGTATCCTTCTACTGCTTGCGATTTGGAGAATGGTTTGTTTAGTTATTTTAGTCAAGATATGACATATCTTTCTTCTTAATTACCTTTACATTTTGAGTCTTTGACTACCTCAAACTGGTTGATTGCTTGTACACTTGATGTGCTATGATATCCTACCTCACTTCTCCAAGCTTTAAAGATAAAGGGAAAAATGTAATAGTAGATCATTTTCATTTAGTTATTCCTCATTCTGTCAGGGTTATCAAAAAATGACACATAAAATTCAGATGAAAATATAAGACTCGTCCTAGTTTTGACTCATAGTCATAAAAGTCAACAAGCTAAGTGTTCTGCAAGATGGAAGGGTGATTATTCAGCTAGGATGGAGAGTATATGATTTGGTGGATGATGATGGGGAGAGGGAAGCTGTCTGGTTGACTAGGAGGGTAAGTGGATATGTGGTATTTTTAAGTTTGATATAGCAGAGCTATGCTGGTTCTGTGACTGCTTGAATGAGATCTCCAAGGGGGTTCCTTCAAGGAGATTCCTGAGATGTTATTGGGTTTTTTTTTTTTGTTATATATGACAGTCTTCTTACCTCTCTCAATTTTAGGCAAAGGTAAATAGCCAGATAAGGTGTCAAATCAAAGAGATAGGAGGTTTGAAGGAATCCTTTACTTCTAGATGGTGGGTTGCTTTTGCAGGGTGTTTTTAATCAGTGGTCTATTCTCAATTAATTTAGATACGAATCATTTGGCTGTCCATTGCACTTGTAGGTATCAGGTATCTAGTATTTATGTGTGATCATTGTGGGGGCTACATTGCAGTTGATGAGGACAAAACAAAACAGCATTATTTTATATGGCAAGAAATCGTGTCAAGGTCCTATTATGGGTGCCAAAAGTTGCAAACGGAGAAACAAAGGTTGATGATGGAAGCAAGGTTAAGAGGGGTACACCTAGGATCAAAATGGAAGGCAAGGTCTTATATTGGTTTCAGGATTTCAGCTTATGTGTTGGCTTGAAAGCTCAATATGTTAAAGAATATAATTAAGAGTTTACAATAAGGAATATGAAAGTCTTTGGTAATTCATAATTCAAGATAAATAGGAAAAAAATCTGAGATAAATATAATTTCACGGTTGATATTAAGGAATTGAAAGATTTGGAAGGGGGAGGGATTTGAGCGTGTAGGAGTAGCTAGAAGGGAGGAAAGGAAGGTAAAGCTTTGGAGAGTCCTTTAGTGAAGTAGATTAGTTGGAGAGAAGTTGAGGGCTCTTTGGCTCAAGAAAGGTGGCTATTACTAATTTCTTACATGAGGAATCAAACTCTCATATGAAGAAGTAATCAGATAGGCAAGGTCATTATGGATGCGGTGGAGGTTAAAGATAGGAGCTCGTTAATGATTGCATTTTACAAGTCATGAAAATAACGGTTTAAAGGTTAGCAAGATCGAAGATGTTTAAATGTTGATTTGGTACCATGCCTCAAGATGACAATGGCATTCTTCTTGAAGTGCTAAGAAATGATAAGGGAGGAAGTTCTTGCTATGTTTCCATTACTCTGGCGAGTTCGAAGAACCTTGAAAGCTTTATTTATCACCTTGATTACAAAGAAAGGTATGACATTGAGTTTGAAGGATTTCAGGTCTATTAGTTTGGATGGGGTCGAGTTTTTCCATTGAGTCTTTTGAGAGTAGTGGATGGAGTTATTTCTGATTCTTGGAATGCCTTTGTTGGAGGGATCAAAATTTGGATGCAATTTTGGTGGCAAATGAGTGCATAGACTCCAGAATTAGAAGCCCCGAGCTGTTATATTCAATTGTACCTTGGGTTACATTAACGACGATGACAGGTTGTCATTCATGGACGCAGCAGCCTATAGTATAAGGAGTTGTTAAGATCCCATAGTCAACATTCAGTAGTCCAGCTTGAGGCCTATGAAAGAGGGGATGAGTCTTCTCAATGATGACCATATTCACTGGGATAGTTTCTGTATTCTGTTTGAGAGGATGGACTTATTGACTAGAAATAATGATAGCATGTAGGATGGAACGGATTGAATTCTTTGTTCCTTTTTTAGTTTTTTCATCTTCATAAATGGCTCCATGGCTGGTTTCTTTGATAGTCCCCACATGGGAATTAGGCTAGGGGACCCCCTTTCTTTGTTTATAATGTCTTTGTGATGGAAGCTTTGAGTAGGCTGCTCAAGAGGGCAATGGAGAGAGGTATGCTTAGTGGTTTTGAAATATACTCTCATCAAAACATTTTTCTTACCCTTCTTTTTTGGAGTAGGGTGTAAATCCTTCACAACATGTTTAGATAATAATATATAGCTCATAGCTGGATGCTTCTACTTTTATCTTTTCTTTTGTTTATCTGAGTTTCTCATTTATGATTTTGGAAATAGTAATACTGTGGGATACATTTCTTTTAACATTTTATCAGCGTTATCACGTTGGTGCATTTCTCACCGGAAGAAAGCTAAGCAGATTATCGAAACATGGGATAAATTGTTCAATTCTGCACAGAGAGAGCAGCGTGTTTCTTTCCTATATTTGGCTAATGACATTTTGCAAAATAGTAGGCGAAAGGGCAGTGAGTTTGTGAATGAATTTTGGAAAGTCCTTCCTGGAGCTCTTAAGCATGTTTATGGAAATGGTGATGAACATGGAAAGAAAGCAGCCTCCAGACTGGTAACTCCTTTATTTATTGATATAGAGATTCATATATTGCGTTCCACCACATTTTTATAAAACTGAAGTTCCATAAATACATGCATACATAAGGAGACACGTGAACTATAGGATATGCACATGCATAAAGATTTACATACAATCTTGGTCCTAAAATGACAATTAAAATTTTTCAGTAGTCATCCTTTGTCTAGTTTTGCAGTGACCCACTTTTCCGTCACCCTCCCCATTTTGAGGCATTTTGCTTATTGCAAGCCAGCAGGTTCAGTCTCCAAAATTGAGGTTAAGATTTTGTCTCACCACACGAAGCTAGTTATGTAGGATTAAAGGCTATGTTGACTCTTACAAGTACGTGTTGTACCCATGTCAGACACGACACTTGGGTATTGGGTATGTGATTACGTGTCTAACATGTCTGATTAGACATATATCTAGCAGGCATATTCAATAATTCAAGCTTAGTGTATACTTGTACATGAAACTCTCTTATTATGATCCCTTTTGTATTATTATTATTTTAAACGAGTGCGTTGAACACTCTAAATTACAAAAAAATACCCTATAAAATATAATTTTATTGACGCATGTTCTCGTGCCCTTGGATTTGATAAATTGGACACTTGAACATATATTCACACCCAAAACACATACGTATGTCCATTTAACTTAGATTAAAGGTGATTCTTTTATTTGTATTTATTGGATGAAAAAAGGGAGTTTATGTCTTCAAATATATGATCACTTTTTGTTACGACAAATGCAGCAAACCAAGAACGAAAACGAGAATCACTTTAACTTGATTTTTCCTGATGAATATTGGTCATTATCAGATATTCAAAAAACTCATGTGGGGCTATTAGTGTTCGTTTCCCACCTCATGGAAATTCCTTTATGCTCAGGTTAGCCTTATTCCTCTCTAGGAGTCTTTTAGTGAAGGACCTCCCTTGTTCAGTGGATTATCTTAAAGCAAGGGTTAGTATTTGTTCTATTTAGTTGGTGTAATAATGGAACAACTCTGTTCGTAGGAACAAAGAGAATCAGTTTGTTCTATACTTGTTAATAGATCAAAGTAAAATCATACTTATTTTATACACGAACTCCAATAGAATTGAAGGAAAATGAATGTCATAACCTAGAACAAATTGTGATCGAGCACTGATATTCTGGCCGAAAGCCGAATCCCCAAACCAGACACATGGGGCTATGGGGCCCACCACTGCTGTGGCTTTTGGCCAGAAATGAATTTCCATTTTGATTTGGATACATTGTTCTAAAGATTTATTAATGATGGGCTACAACAATTGTACCCATTAAAGCAACTAGAAGAATTATTGAAATGAGTTAAAATGGAAAAAAAATAAAAAAAGATCTGTTAATTAATGAATCCTCTCTTCCAAAAATTCTGCAAAAGTATCCATCAATACAGAAGTATTTGTAGTGATCCAAAAGGAAATGGAGCTCAAATGACTATGATTAAGAGCTAGGATAGTTGATTTACCCGTTCAAAGGACCCAGTTCCTCTCTCCCCAAAGGCTCTACCATTTAATTGGCCCGCCTTCTGAACTACTCTACCTTTCCTTTCCACTGTACACCTTTTCTAGCTAGTAATAGCGTCCCTCATCACCCTAGCTATCATCCAATCATCCAAAAAAAAAAACTCCAGAAATCCATAATTTCTATAAGATTTCTTTACATGTAGCACCAGTTAACTATGACTTTCTTTTTAATAAGTTATTTATAGTCAAAATTTTCTCAGAAACTACCGTCCTTCCAAAGACAGCTATTTTTGGGAGGGGATTTAGCTTCCTAAATAGCTTCCCTGGGAAGCCCTCATGAACTATCCCTGGAGAACCTTATAGTAGGACCGCACCTTGAAATGCCCTCTCCTTAACCATTCCACTGTTCCATCTAAACTCAACCTCTACCAAAATTACATATATAAAAAAAATAATAATAAAAAAAAAAAACGTCTACCAAAATCACCACCTGGTCATACAGGATCCCATAAAAAGGCATCATATCATCCATCTTCCAATGTTGCACAGTACTGTAAAATAGAATATCCCACACCATCCCATTCTTCCTAAATATCGGGCAGTTTGCTACCATTTTAACCCCAATCTTGAATAGATTAATGAAGGTCCTATGAGGGGCAAACACTGCACCAGTGATTAAGACAAAATCTAACTCTTTGCCCACACATAACAATCTGCTAGGTCTGCTTTGTGAATTCATCATGTTTCTTCCTAGTTCTCTTCCATACTCCCACCCCATAAGAGATCTGAACTTCCCTGTCTATCGAACAATGCTCACTCGGATTCTTCCCTTCCATGACTTTCTTGACAAGCTTTTCCTCTTAACCCACCTACACAACCATTTTTCTGAAAGGTCTGGGTTAAACAAGCAGTGGTTACTAATCCCCAATTCTCCTCTCTGCACTGTGTAGGAAGCTGTTTTTTGATCAAGAATGTGATTTATTAACTCATCCTTAGTTCCAGCTAACAAGAAATTTCTTTCAATTTATCTCATCTTCTCTTCCATGGTTCCACCTCACCAACCTCCTCTCAAGCTGCTCAATCGGATCATTTAAACTATAATCTCCTTAAATGACGCACCCAAGTTAAGGCCCATGTAAGAAGTTGGAATAAATTTCATCCTGCACCCTTGAATGACTTCCAACCTATCAGACCAAGTTAATCTTTGAACCTTGAAACCCAAGAAGGATGCACCTCAGATACTTCCTTTGGCTCACAGAATATTGTTGTCTCATCAACAAAAAGATGATATATCACCAAAAGGATCCCCTGCACCACCAGAAGTTGGAACCCTCTCAGTGAACTATCATCCCACATCTCTCTCCATCACACAAATAAAGGCCTTCTCGATTATAAGCAGGAATGGGGAAATCAGATATACCTGTTTAAGCCCTCTAAGCCAGGAGTTCAGTTGATATGAATCCACTTCTTCTTCCTCCTCCACTTTGGCCTAAAGCTCATCCTTCCAAGATATACAAAAGAAAGCCCCAATAAACATGATCGCAGACCTTCTCAGTGTCCAATTTAATAATTTGAATCATTTTTTTTTGTTAATAAGTATCAGCCTTCCATTAATAATGACTCTTACAGTCTAGTCTGGATGTCATGGGTCATTTAGATACCATAAAACAGTTTCTTAATTATTTTATGACCAACTACGCTTCATTTCCTCCTATATTAATTGTTTTTCTCATCAACTTTAAATCGCCATTGATACTCCAAATAATGGTTGTCTTCATTGTAACCTTCTCTCTTTTCAATTTCCTGTTGTGCCGATTTGATTGCTGTAAGCAACTTAACTACCAGCCCTTTTAAGTGTAAAATTGTGACCAATGCCAACTACTTGTAGTTCCTCATCTGTCGAATGTATAAATATTTGGTTTCTCTGAGGAATCCTCAAGTGCTCTCTTTTTCAGGCGCGGTTACCACCTATAGGGGTAAAAAGAATATATGTGAGAAATGATTTAGCACACGGTGGTTGGCTGGAGCTTTTGGAGTTATTAACTACTAGCAGGATTACTCTCTCTATATCTCTCCATGGGTACATGATGATAATTTCATATGAAGGCCCAAACCTAAGACCATATTACTTGCTGGAAGCTCCTTTTTCTCTGCTGCCTCTCAAACTACAATATGATCCCATCCTAGGATAGCGGGTCTATTTTATGGAGAGAAGCATCAGAAGTAATTTTCAATCAGCATCTTTCACTCTACTAGGGTGTTCTATGAGCAATTTTTTGCGCATTTAATTCATTCTTGACGTGACTTTTAATGGTTTAGCAAAATGGCAATTATTTTGCATTTTGAATTTTTAACCTTCATTTTTTTTTTTTTTTGTGGGATGGGTGGGATTGGTGCATCATATATCAGGTTGACATTTGGGTAGAGAGGAAGGTTTTTGGATCAAGGGGTGAGAATCTTAAAAATGAAATGCTTGGTAAAGGTCCTCCGTCTTTGTCAGTCAGCAACAGAAAGAGTTCAAATCCTATAAAGATAATGAAGAAGGATGCTCACTCATTAAAAATTGTAAGTTACTACTTTCTAATTAATGCTTATTTTGGTTACATGCCTTTGGTTTATTGCATTTTGGTTCAGATATTGTGTGCTGTGAACTTGGATTATATCTGTTCTTGGTCATCATGACTTCAGAGATTGGTTGTCGGGGGTATGCCACAAAAAATAGTAACTGCATTTCAGTCGGTAGACGATGAAAATATCAATGAAGAAGCTGCTTTAAGCAAGTGTAAAGCTGCTGTCAATCAGGTGGTTAATATGGAGAAAAGCATTGAAAGTATCTCCACACAAGGTAAGAGTTATAATCTTTCAGAATGAAGATTATAGTGGCATGGATCGATTAACATTGATGTGATATATATGAGATTGACAAAATTTTAATTAGGCACTCAAGAGACAAAATTTTAAATAGGCACTCAAGAGTCGAATTACATTTTTTTTTTTTTTTTTTTTTTCTCGTGGGAAATCGTTAGGTGGTGGTTTTTCATTTATTTCCTTCTTTTTGTCTTTAAAAAATGAACAATATATATACTTTTTTTTTTTTTTTTTTTTTAATTCCCCCTCGGAAGGTGATATATCTATTTTTAGTTGTTAGCTTGAGTGGTATTTCCTCTCACTGCCAAGTGCCAAGGGGATATCCAGGTTACAAATATTGACTGGAATGCTAGTGTTTTTGTCGTAGTTATCAGGGAAACACAAATTGAAGCTCATTATTTCAAAGGAGTGCAATATGACATAGTTTTTTTGAATTGCCGAGGTTCAGTGACTTGGGGAGGACAGTCTTTCAATTATGCTGATGATTTTAACATCATGTTTGAATCCGGATTTACCAAAACTTAGAGCATATTGAACCAGAATTTCCTGATACTAGACAAGAGTTTTGCCCTAATGGTCTCTCTATTTTTCAAATGGAAGGTTGTGGGTTCAAGTCCCTATAAGGGACAATTGTTGGTGTGCTGATGTCAGTATGGATATGTATGGGATGTGGATATGAAACTTTATAAATGCATTAATTTACAAAATTTGAAAGATATGATATTGGTATGGTGAGGACACGACAATAAGTACATATATATATGTATGTATGTATATACTGTGAAAATAATTTTCATTTTTTCTCTGTGAATATTCTAAGATTTTAATTTATAATATTGAAAATCACATGAAAAATTTGAATGTTATTTTTCGTTGATGGGGGGCTCCAGACCTGATTCGATATGATTTACTTTCAGTTTGTCTCACTTCTTTAGAGAAAGGCTATGTTATTCCCCCTTCCTCTTACAGCAACACCCTAAAACAAGGCCACAACTCAATTTTTTAGGCATAAAGGATACATGTTCTAAGGGGTATTTGATACATGTTTCCCATTTAGATTTTATTCTCAAAAAATTCCAATTTTGTATATTTTAATAAGTATAATATGCATTAAATTTAGTATCTGAGTTTTTTGTTTCTTTTTATTGGACATCTTTCCTTGCACTGTGATAACCTGTATATGTGATTTGGAATCAAAGATTTTTTTAGGGTGCAGCGGTGGTACCAATACTTGTGTAAATGTTATACACACTTTTTTAAGCTCTCTATCCTTTTCTTGAAAACTCCTGCTATGGTCCTGATTTTGTTGATATGTGGTAATCATTAATAATTTTGGCTTTTTGTACTTTTTGTATTCCAAGAGTATGTCACACCCCAAACCCAGATACACTGAGGTCCCAAGATCCAAACCTGAGGGAAGCTAGGGCCCAGCCCATGACAATAATTACTAACTTTGTTTCTTGAACTATAAAATAAAACAAATTTTCCTTTTGACATAATTTTTTATTTTTTGATAAGTAATGACATAATAATTATGACCAAACACAGCAAAAATCTATTGTCAAGTGTTACAATAAACTAATTTTAATGGTTGAATATAAAATTCCTTACTAGACTTCCACAATATAATCCAAAGTACAATTATAGCAAGAATGCGTCCAACCTCACAGTAGAAAAAATGCTAACTTCCGTATACATGTTATATAAACCTTTAACAAAATAAAATCTATGGCGTCATCATTTTCAAAATTTAATATAAAATAAACAAATCTGTTATTTAAGTCAAAAATATCAACAACAAATATGTCAAGTTTGTTGAGAAGCCAAATATCAAGTTCAAGAGATCTGCCAAATAGTTATACCAAAATTCACTAGGTTTCACCAAATAATCAATAACTGAAAATCAGGGGAGTTTGATTTTGAATGTTGTTATTTGCTTCTTTCTTGTAGTTGGTGATTTGAATTTTTTCTTTTCAGTTGTATTTGCCTGTAGTTGTTTTCTGGAGCTTGGTGTAGTTGTCATCTGGTGTTGGGATGTTGTTGTTGGCTGTTGGGTTGGGTCTTACAGATAGGATGTTGCTTGGCTTCCTCTTACACAGGATAACATTGTTGTGATAACTTATTGGCTTGTAAAAGATACCAATGATTTGCTGATTGAAGTTATTGGCCCATTGCTACATGAAGCATCTTGTGCAAAAAAATATTCTATGTTTAGAATCATGCATGTGCAACATATCTGGTTAAACTAATTTCGTGTACCAAGAAAAAAGTATGCCAAATCTATTCATCTTCTGATACTCTTTTTAGAAACACTAGTAGAGTAATAAAAAACATTGTTTTTGTATTAGAGCAAGATTTAGTTTTGTTGTTAATTGAAGGGAATCACTTTCAAATGAGGATAATTCCTCTTTTGATCCAGAGTAATGATTGTTAGTGGTTAAATTTTTTGAGTTTAATGTAATTGATCCCTAGTCCTAAAATGGTGTTAGTTATGAAATCTATTTAGCCTTTACACAAAGTATCCACCAACAAAAAATCACACAATACAATTATCAAAATTCTGGATATTTCATTGTCCGTTAGCTATGAATCATCTTTAATTTTTTTTACAGGTGGCATAACTTTAGAATGCTTTAACTCACTATCAAATGCCACCAACTTAAAGTTTGCATCTTTGACTATTCACTTCCCTGTAGGAGGCTGCTTCATTGGTGCATCATTTCTTACAAATGAGCGAAATGATTAGGTTACTGTTTTATTGACTTCATTGTCTTTCAAATATCATCTAATTCATAATGATGCATTTTAAACAAAATCTTAGGGGTAATGTCTTCTCTCTTCTTATCTTTCCCTGAAATGCACGTATGCCTCTTCTTGAGCATACATTGCTGAAGAACAATGATGGGTGTTTGGAGGCAGCTTTTCTTGCTTAGTTTATTTGGTGTAACTCTACACTGATGCAACTCATATACATCTTGCCTACGTTGAATTCAGAACTTCTATCACCAAATGCACAGGTATGACTTCGTAAAGTCCACCCTAGGAGGCACTAAAATAATGCCAGGATGCCTGACCAACTCCGTCTTGCCCATTCTACCATCTAGGCTCTGCTATTTTTTATCTAGACCAAACAGTTTACTGTTAAATATGTCATTTCAAGTACTATATAGTCAAAGGTATCACCATCTATAGTTAAATCTTTTCCAACTGCTTGAGGTTGGTAAGATCTTTAAAATACTTTTTAGAACTGTGTAGCTGGAAGACGTTTAGAGTGAATGATAGGTTTGGAGTTTTCTCCCTGTGAGAAAAGTGGTCATGGAACTCATATATCATCTTCAATGTAACTTTTCTTTGTAAATCGTATAAAAGTTCATGTTACAGCAATTCTCTTGGTCGTTCTTTGAATAATAATTAATAACCCTTCTGAAATGTCATCGGACATCATGTTATGAGTATGAAAGCCTTTGGTGTTGTATTTTGGCTGGACCTAGTTGGCAGGTCACGGGAACAACACAACTTAACCAAGCCTAGTCCCCAACTATTTGGGGTTGGCTATATGAATCTTTTTGTAGCCATTTCACTCCATCTAAGCTATTCAGCTAAGTCATATGCTAGCACATATTTCCTTATTACTTTTAACTTGTGTCAATTTAAGTGTTCTTCTTGCCCTAGTACCATTTCCTTCCTTGCTACTTGTCTGTGTTGAACCCCTATGAGAAGTCTAAACTGTCTTTCCCTTGGTTTTTACTTTTTAGACATCAAATGGTCTTTTGCTGTTTATAGTTTATTTTGTCTTTGTTTCTTCTTATGCTGATCAGGAAATCAGCAGGGATCTGCATTTTTGGATGAAATACAGGAGCAGGAAAATTTACTTCAGCAATGTGTTAGGCAACTTGAAAGTGCTGAAGCAACTAGGATTGTCTTGGTTTCCCAGCTTAAAGAAGCACTTCAGGATCAAGTATGGTTTTGTTGCAATCCTCTGTTCTTTTGCTGCAATTGTATTTTTCAACACCTTTAAGCTTTGATGACTGCTTACTAAACTATAGTTTTTCAGGTACCAAAGCTGGAACATATCCGCACTCTGTTGCAGGTACGAATGATTATGTTTCTTTTTTTATTTTTCTACATAGTGGCCATTGCTTGGTGCAGTGGTAAAAGTACTTGATGCAACCATGAGAATGTGGGTTCAAGTCTGATGGCAGCCACTTTGTTTGAGTAATGCCAAAGATAGGTTGTACTCATTCTGTCCCTTCTAGGACTCTTGATTAACGGGGGCAAACATTGCGTAATGGCCGCCTTTAATTTTTATTTTTCATGCCTCAAAAGTTATTGCTGTTTAATTATGGTGGTGTTTAATTATGTTATTGGTGCCCAAAATATATACTTTTTTTTTGTTTTTTTTTTTGTTTCTCTTGCGCTCTGACCAGCCATGGGACATGTCTGAGAATTTTAGACACTCAAATACTCAATATTTATGCGCCGTTCAAAGATAAGCGTCATTTCCTAATTATTGTATAACTGACTTATATCATCGCACCCACGTATCATCTGCTCTCCATATGGCATATTGTCACTCTTTTGTCACATTAACATGTCAAAAAAGAAAATTTGGTTGTTGGATATCCAAGTTTAAGGTTCCAATTGAAAATCAGTTGTATTAGAAGTCAGTTAAATCAGATGACTTCTAAGAGTATGATTGCCACGATCACCCCCATCTCCACCTCCTACAATTTTAATATGTAACTTATATCCGACAACCAACACCCATCACCCCCAGTTATTCGACTACCACAACCGTAACAACCGAACAACATAATACAATCAATACCTCCATGGATTCATCATCACAATCTTTGGGACCATCCCAATTTCCATTAATTGTCAGCAAACTATCAGCCTCCTTTGGGCACCAATACAATAATCACCACCTTCATCACGTCTATCTATTAATATAAAGTAATTGATAGCCTACAGGAAATCAAATATTAGTGGTTTACCAAGGAAACCGATTTTGCTTCTTACCAATTGATACTTCTTAGAGTGCATATTTATAAGATTGGCGGAAATTGGAAGCTCATAAGATAGCAATTGCTTGCTTGTAGAAGTCCTACCCTCTTTAGAATCTAGAAATTAATGTTTTGGCCTCCAATCTGATTAAGAAGTTCTGCTTCTGTGAAAGTGTCCATGATAGTTTTAGGTCATTTAGTTATTTTAATTTTGAGACATATTCATTGGTAAGAAGCATATATCATTTGTGCAAATTTTAGCTGATCTCATTGATTTAGGAAAAACTAATATATCAGTCTGGCCATCAGGCCATGGTCCTCTTTATGACCCCCTACTTCCAAATATGCATCTCAACCCCCTCAAACAAATAATTGCCGCCACAGATAATTGCCGCCAGACCGCTCTAACTATATTGCTAACCATATTCTCAACAATTTAGGCATAACCCTGCACCCCAAAAGAGAGAGAACTAAATAGTAAATATCCGTAGCCACTGGCCAATGCATCAACATGCGGTTCACCGACTCTCCAGTGCTCCTACACGTGCAATTATACTTCATAATTATCTTTTACCTCTTAGACAGGTTTTTAAGAGTGAGGAACTTGCACACCACTTCTGCTCACCAAAAAAACCCACGTTGAGACGTGGGAGGGGCTTTGGTACGCAATAGTCCCTGCCATGGGAAATCGGAATGGTTTCCCCTCTCAAGGCACTATGAACTGTAGAAGGAGTGTACCTTAAACCCTGTGACAGCATCCAGCTCCATAGCCCACCTCATTGCTGATTTTACACTCTGAAATTTTACAACTTACAAACCTCCTAATATTAATATGGACTTGACAGGTAGCTATAAAGAATAAAGCTTACGGAGTTTCTAATATTAATATCTACTTGACGCGTGGAAAAAACAAATATTCATTTATTTATACTTCATAACTATATTTTGCATCTTAGACAGGTTATTAAGAGTGAGGAACTTGCACAACACTTCTGCTCACCAAAAAAACCCACGTTGAGATGTGGGAGGGGATTTGGTACACAATAGTACCTGCCATGGCCCATGGGAAATCGGAATGGTTTTCCCCTCTCAAGAGTCAAGGCACTATAAATTGTAGAAGCAGCGTACCTTAAACCCTGTGACAGCATCCAGCTCCATAGCCCACCTCATTGCTGATTTTCCCAGAAGCCACTCTGAAATTTTATAACTTACAAACCTCCTAATATTAATATGGACTTGACAGGCGGCTATAAAGAATAAAGCTTACGGAGTTTCTAATATTAATATCTACTTGACGCGTGGAAAAAAAAAAATCATTCATTTATTTAATTTATGGTATCTCTGTTTTTGTCATTCTTCTTTCCCCGCCCCACCCGTGGTAAGTCTCCTTATATCTTCTCTGCCATCTGATATTTTATGACCTTGGCCCTACCTAACAAAGTGCATGGTGGCTTCAACTCTTTGACCTCTTGCGTGTAAGTCACTTGGGTCTACTTCCGGGAAATGCTTTATTGTTCCGACATCCAACAATGACTGTTGAAAATTCTCTCTTGATTAACATCTACAGTACTGCTGTTGTCCAACTATTTTAATCAGTGATATTTTGAAGCTTCACTGTTTTAGTGGTGTCATATCATATGCTGTCTCCTAATTCGTGCGTATAAAAAAAGAGGGCTAGCCCGGCTCCCTCCACTGCGGGGTTTGGGGAGGGTCAGATGAACGTAACTTTTTTTTTTTTTTTTGGGTCAATCACATGTATGTAATTTTATCTAGTGGTGCACAAAACAACCGTGGAACCAAACCAGAACCGAAGCTTCGGTTCCGGTTCTCACGGTTCCGGTTCCAGTCCCGGTTCCGAATTTAGGAACCGTGTGCATACGATTCCGGTTCTTGTTCCAGCTCGTGGGAACCGGTAAGAACCGGAACCGTATATATATATATATATATATATATATATATATATATATTATATTTAATTTTATACTAAAGAGTAAACTCGGCTGGACCTTAGAGAGGTGAAAAAAAGCGTGAAAAACCTATTTTTTTAGTTTTTTGCCCTAAATCTCAGATCTCTCACTCTCTCAGTCCTCGCCTCCTCTCAGATCTCTCTCTCTCTCAGTCCTCGTCTCCTGAAATTTTCAGCGGCTCAGCCTCCCCAATCGCCTCCATCTTTATCCTCTCGACTCTGAACTTGCCCTCTCTCTCTCTGCAACTATAAACTACAAAATCTACAAGAATCAGAAGTTCAAAACCCATATATTTCAAATCTGCCTGCAAGAATCTAAAGTTCAAAACCCATATCGGCAATTCGGCATATCATTTCAGATTGTTCAAAAAATCAAAACCCATATCTTTCAGTTTCCATCGCCCGTTGTTCCAGTTCTGGTTCGCAAGCTTCAGCCGCTGTCTCTCAACTCATGGTTAACGGTTCTCATGGAACCGAACCGATTCTACGGTTCGGTTTTAATCTATACGGTTCCGGTTCCGCTTTTTAGGAACCGTTGTGAACGGTTCCGGTTCCGGTTCCGACCGGTACCGTAAGGAACCGAACCATGTGCACCCGTGATCTCTAGGTCACGATGGAACAACCTTACCGTTGCGTCAAGGCCCACCCTCTCCTAATCCCTGCGTATGTTGACTTATAATTCTATTTACTTAAAGATAATGTCAGTCTTTGTTAATCTTAAAATGTGCAGAAGAATACAATGTCTTCCTTTAATTGACCTGTTTAGGTTATGGCTCTATTCATTATGTTGTGATCTAAGAAGCACGGACATGGATACGACACGACACCGACACGGCGACACGGCAAATCCAAAAAAATTAGGACACAGACACGGCGGGGACACGGCAAATAGTATATATATAGATGTAGTAATTTAAAAATTACTGAGTGTTGCTATTTTTAATCAACCTCACAATGAAAAAAAAACACAAATCATAACTCATAACTAATAAACTATAAAAGAACAATGTTGCAGAGTTATAAAACCAAATAAAAAACAAGACATTAGAATAATAACTAGTATCATTTAATCATCATTGCAACTTTACTCCAAATACAAAAGCATAGGCAGAATGGACTATTAACATTCATAACTGTTTAATATTCAGGACTTTACTGTTAGCACTTAACATTCACAAAAACCTAAAGGCTAGTCCCCAAAAAAGATACAAAAACAAGTCAGTGTACTATCATCTATTCCCATCCATCATTTGACCTAGGACTTTTACCATTTACAATACCAAAAGGGTAGTACAAAACAAAAAAAGAAGAAGAACATATCAGCATTCAAAAAAAAAAAAAAAAAAAATTTCCAGAAGTGTCCGCGGAGTGTCCGTGCCGTGTCCGAAAATTCAAAAAAAAATAAAAATTCTAGACACGTTTTTTGACGTGTTCGACACGTGTCGGGGCGTGTCCGACGCTTGTCCGTGTCCAACACGTGTCGGACACGGATTCTTGCCCATTTTGGAGTGTCCATGCTTCCTAGGTTGTGATTTATGACAAGGAGGCAATAAATGACAGATAATATAGTTGATTTTTTACTATTGATAAATTTTGCCTTCTTTATTAAAGACAACTCCCTTTGATAAAAGATGCATGCATGCTCACATGATGTTCCACTAGAAATGTTGTGCAAGCAATATGCATGATTACAAGAAGGTGGTTCTTTGACATGACAAATTGTGAATTTGATTGTTTTTCTTTAATTTATCCTTTTCTCTTTTAGGAGTTTGTCACACTTTGTTTCACTTATATCACAGATAAATATATATTAGTATACCTAATATGCTTGTGTTTTATTTATTGTGGTTTGATTTGATACATTGGAAACGACTATTCTTTGTTGGAATGAAACAGTGTCTGTCAAATGGCTCTGCAGGTTGCTCGAGGTCAGGTTGAGCAAGTTAACAGTATGAGGCATAAGCTTACATCACCCTCTCTTTCCGGGCCCCTGTCAACCAGTACTAACCCACCAATGGAAACCGCAATGGTAGTGGAGCCAAACCTGCCTTCAATTCAACCGACCAGCTCCCCTCTGCTGCCTCCACTGGCCCAACCTGTGATATCTTTTGCATCTTCAACAACTGCCGAAGAAGAGAACAAGAAAGCAGCAGCTGCTGCGGTTGCTGCTAAGCTTGCTGCTTCTACATCCTCTGCACAGATGCTTACTTCTGTTCTCTCATCACTCGTTGCAGAAGAGGCTGCCTTCTTGAATGGCGGCTTAAAATCAGCTGGATTTGCGTCTGGGTTACCCATGTTCTCTCCAAAAAAACGCCCCAAACTGGAGACATCGGCAGTTTCTGATGTTAATAATTCTGAAATGAGTAACACAGTATATTTTAATTCTCTACAACAGCAACCAATGACTGGTCTTTCGCTTCCACAACCCACAAATATGCAATCTGTTTCTCAAGACAACCAGATAAAAGCTTCGTTTCCACCTCAACCACCACCACCACCACCTCTACCACCTATGCCGCCTCCAAATTCTGCAGCAAATCAATTCGTCCAATCTGCTGGTCTGATGGTTGGGGTTTTTCCTTATGGATATGGTGCTAACAGCCTGCTACCTCTAGGTCCACCTTCACATAATGCAATGGGAGCAAGACTAGCCCATCAGCCACTGCAGCAACCACAACCGCCATCGCAGCAGCTGCAGCCTCCCACCAATGGAGGGTTTTATCAGGCTCCAAGTAATAGAATTTATGGGCATAGCCATCAGCCAGTACCACCGCCATTACCCCGGCAGTGAGGTCCTCTTTGGAAGTACTTGAAATAGACCTGTGTCATTTTGTATATTAATAGGTGGTACTTGTGCTTAGGCAGGAATTCTTCTGTTTTCTAATCCAATCCACGGTCCTTTGTGTGGGACACCTCCTATACCCTTCCCAGGTGCTTTACAATGATAACAAAGTACTTTGGCAACTAAATCTTGACTTACATGTACAAGAATCAATTGTAGATATAATAGCTGTGTCTACAGCGAGCTGTGTACTATGACAACAAGAACCCTAATGCATGTCTCTGTTCACAACCTGGTTGCACGTTACAACTCTACTTGTATCTCCTTTTCAGATGTAGCCTGATTATATTATATTTGTGAACGTCATAGGATTTTTGATAATAATCTGTTTAGAATATTCACTCATTTTAATTAGAGACTTTAATGGTAGCTGTTGTACTTGTAGTGCTGCATTTTCATATGAACTCTCTCATTTGAAGTCATATCCTTTTTAGAATGTTTGCCTTTCAAATGGATGTTTTTATAGATTCAAGTAGGCCTCTGGAAGCTGATTTTAGGAAATTTTTTTAGGAAATTTTTTTTTTTTAATGTGAAAAGAAACACACATGAATTATATAATTGGTACCTTTCCCTTGATTCTTGCTTGTGAAAAAGATAAATAAAAATACCATGACAGATTATAAGTAGATATGTATATAATATATAATACATGAGTTAAATGTACAAATAAGTCTCTGTACAAATATATATATGTATCTTTAAGCCACTTTAGATCCCTCTCCCGTGTTCTTCTCTATTTCGGGGTGAATCTTCGGTTTTGCTTCTTGGACTCGTGCCTTTCAAAGCAAGTTAAGTGCCATACAGGAATTGTTTGACTCCCGTGGGAAGTGACCAAGTCTAATCCTTCTGTCTTCTCTATCATGTAGTGCGGCTACTCTTTTTCCCAAGTCTTCAATCTATCATCGATTTCAGAAAGAGAAAATCATCTGGAGCTGCCTCTTCTCACTTCACCAGGCAAGAAATGAAGAAATCGGGAATCACATTAGGATATGAATCTTCTGAATCTAGACAAGAGAGTGAGTTTCCTCGATGCGTTTATAAGGAATTGATACATATATATATATATATATATATCTCTACTTTGGAAAAAGGGCAGTGCCATCAAATATATTAGAGCACGAAAGGAACAGAATGCCAAAGCCAGCTAAAACTGAAAGAGAGAGTCCAGACAGAAATCATGCATGAAGGCGACGTAGAAACAATAATCTGCCATTCGTCCCTTTATTTGTTTCCGTCCCGTCAATATTTTTTGTAACGGGACGGAATAAGATCACACACGAGAGAATTTTGTTCCCTCGTTGTCATGCTTCATATATAGGCCAATCCACTAAATTTTTGAAAAAACCAACTTCTATGTTCTAACATAAGGTTATTTATATAATTAAAAAAAAGATTCAATTTGTATATTTTAAAGTTTCTAATTCCTAATTAATGCTAGTTTTAAAAATAGATATATATTTTAAGATGATGTTTAATAAGTCAATTTACACTTACTGAATTAAGTGTATTTGATGTAGTAACATAATATAAAATTTAATTAAAATGGTATACAATTCTAAGTGAAAGAGGCTTTGCATATTGTTAAAAATTAAAATTCATATATATATATATTCAAAATATAGTTAGCACTTATAATTAAACTTTAAAAAATTGCGTGTTTAATTTTCAATTTTATCAAACATTATAAAAAACATTTTTATAAGAAATCTTTAAAATATATCTATTTTCATCACAAAACATTTTTAAAAATACATTGCAAAATGCAAATTCAATATTTAATTCATAACTTTTCATTTTCAATTTTTTTTTTTTAAAAAAAAAAAAAAAATGATAACCCATATATATATATTTGCCTGGACCAAAATTGTGTAATGTCCCTTCTTTTATATAGGTATGCTGGGGCATCAAGCCAGTAAAATGTGAAAAAATCAGATTAATATTATTGTCACCCATATTCAAATAATATATATAATTTTTATTTTTGAAATATATATTATAAAACAATATATTGGGAAAACTACCCATATATATAAAGGTTGGTTGGGGCTGGGTTTGAACGGAGTCCTGTCCTAGGTCTGGACAGGCTTGGACCGTTTGATTGGCGAGTGTCGGTAGTCGGTGCCATACGGAAAGAGATTGAAGAATGCCGTGCAGGTAGGGTTTATCGCTCCTGAAATTTCCTGTCATCTTCCTATTCTATCTCTCTGAAATCGTATATCAAAAGAAACTCTTTCATCTTCTCTTTGATCTGGTCATCTTCTTTCTTCCTCATACTGGTAGGATCGGAATCCTCTTTCTCTCTCTTCATACACACACACACACATATATGTATATGTATTATCTTTTTTTCTTTTACATAGAATATAGATCATAGAGTTCATCGTTCCTTAATTTTGGTGTTATATTCAAGAATATAAGATAAAATGTGTGTCAGCAGCCCTGAATGATCACCTGTAACTCAAAATGTTTTTGTTCATATGGTTTTGAATTATTTTGGTTTCGGTGCTGTAATTTAGATTCTCTTACATGGTAGCTTGTATATTTTTTTTTTCTTTATTTTTTGGTGCTAACAGCTGTAAAAAAAGGGTTAGTCCAGTTCACCAGATGCCTGGTAACGGTTAGATGTAATCAGTCTTGAATCTGCATATAGAGAGGCTGTTTCTTTGATTCGATCTCGTCTTACCTCTCTGCCCATACAGAGGCAACCTTACCATTGTGCCAAGACCCACCCTTAATGAAATTTAGTCAATAGATGTACTCATTTTGAATGTTGTTTATATTATATATTGAATTTAGACAGTTTCACGTATCTGGCTCCCTAATTTTTTCATTTTTGACGACACCTATATTCAAAGCCTCATTGGAAAAGAAAATGAGTTGATTGTTATGGCTTCTCTTTGTCATATTCAGGGTAAAATGTGAAAAAAAGATATATAAGAAATCAATAGTTTTAGTAGATTGATATAGTAGATTGATATAGTAACTACTTATGGATTGATCTGATTTTGAATTAATTACTCTCTGTACTCAAATAATTTAACAAATATTTTGATATGGTAACTTATATGATAGCGCTTTATACCTGTGGATGGTGTGTTTTAATATGTTGATATGAATGGAGAGTAACAATTTGCATAATGTGCTAAACTTGGGAATATATGTTATAACATTGCTAATGCATATTTAACAGGGTAAAGTATAATCAACCCCCTTCAACTATACCCCAATTAGCAAAAAACCCCCTTAAACTTAGGTGTTTGGTTGCAACACCCATTCCGGCGACCGGCTGATCATTTTTAAACGCATGCCTTGCATGTGAGAGGAAATATTTATGTAAAGGACCATACAGCCCTTATGAAATTTAAAAGACCATAATGCCCTTGGCTGATGGTTGGACCCAATACCCACCAAACAAGCCCTATCATCTGTAACAATGGTAAAATCACTCATTCTCCATCTTCACTCATCAATCTGATGAGGACGTCGATTTCCTCTCCACCACCACGCCGAATCAAAGAGAAACCCTAACACCACTTACACCTTGAGACCCAAAATCACGAATTGGGACAAAATTTTGATGACTATCACCTGCAATTTTTAGTGCATGCAATTCAACCCAATCAAGCAAGAACACATACAAATCTCCATGACCACCACCTGCAACAACGTAACACCATCTCAACAGTCAAATCTCTCTCTTTCTCACACGCTTGCACACACGCACATCTGCAATTCACTACTTTTCCCCCTTTATCACCAGCCAGAGGTTTGATTAGTCGGCGATATCGTCGGCTGCTGGAGAACAAGAGCGCAGAGAGGTAGCGTTCTCTTGGTGTGCGTGTGCGTGTGCGCGCGCGGTGATTAAACTGGTTTTGTACCCAATTGTCAGCTTCACGTTGGCAGAACACAGAGAAAGAAATCCTAACACCAAATCATTTGCGATGGCTGTGTGCAAGCTTCGCTGTCACTGTTTCAATTCTGTTGGTGGATGGTTGTGCTTGTCGGTATACCACATTCACCGAGTGACTAGTCGGGGCATCGCCGTTTGATTTTTTGGTTGTTGGTTGTTGGTCGGGGCTTGGTCGTTTGTTTGTTGGTCTTGCTTCACTGTCGTCATGTTGTCCCTACACTACCTGATCTCACCATTGTACATCGTTGGCGGCTTGGACAGCAAGAGAGGTTAGAGAGAGAGAGGGGAGAGTGAGAAGATACCCAGTTGAAGAAAAAGAAAAAGAAAAACTAAAGTCGGCAGCCTATTCAGCCAATAGGCTGTTGGCACGTGTCCTCTAGTCTTTTCAACATTGTGATGCGGCACCCTTTTGTGAAAGGGGTAAAATAGACTTTACCAATTTCCGGTAGTGGGAGATGATCTGAAAAAGGTTCTCTGTCCTAAAACTTAGGCAATTTCATAGTTGAGGGGGGTTAGTTGCATTTGGGGTATAGTTGAAGGGGGTTTATTGCACTTTACCCTATTTAATATGTATGCCCACTAACTTATAATATTAGTTTAGAAGTTATGATGAGTAAATTTTTTTATTTTATAGTTTCCGACTACTAATTTATTCCATTTCTTTTTGGCATTGCCCAAAATATGGAGGCAATAATACTTGATTATGTTAAGTTTTCTGGCTTTGGGAACCACACTTTGCTAGGGGAGTGGAGAATTGGGAGTTAGAGGGGGTGAATGGATTCTTGAATTTCTTTTTGGGATGGAGGCTAGGGGAGGTGAAGGTGGATAGGAAGGGGAAATTTGGAGTTGGTTCAAACTTTATGGTGCTGCGGGGAAAGGGTAGGTTATTGCAGATTCCATTGGAGGTGTGTTTGGATTGTGAAGACGCACTCTAAGGTCTTTTTCTTTGTCTGGTTACCTAATTTGGAGGTGATCTCAAATTTCAAAATTGGAGGGAAAAGTGATTTTTTTTTCTTCATAAAGTTAAATACGGGCACCAAAAATTGGTTACTGGAGCAATAATATTGTATGGTATTACAAATGATAAAACAATACTGTAACTGTTAAGAAACAATATAGTCATGACATGAATGTGGCCAGATGTGAGTGTTAAGATGAACTTATGGCAAGACAATAAATGATAAAATTAGGAATAAATATTTTAGTGAGGTGGTTGAATTAGAAAATGAGAGAAAATCAATTAATATAGTTTGGCCATGTTAGTGAAGACCAATAATTGCTTTAATAAGGCAGAATGATGTGGTCCCCTTTGAGGGTAATGCCTTGGGGGAGGGGGCAAGTGCCAAAATTATAATGGCTTGAGATACTAAGGAGAATGTAATAACATTCAGTTTGATTGAGATTATGGCGTTAGATAGAGTGGAATGGCAAAACAGGATTGAAGTAACCAAGCTCAAATAGTTGGGAAAATGGCTTTGTTGAGTTGAGTTCAGCTAAGCATGAGTTTATAAGGAGCCTTTTTGTCTTTATCTTGAATTCTTTTGCTGTCAATGGGTTCACATCCTTAGTGCTGATATTTATATATGTATCAAAAATAAAAAATATATATATAGTTGAAAGATACTCAAAGCTGATTCACATATATATATTTTCTCACCGCTGTAGTCAATAAAATCTCTAATGCCCCCGACATTGATGCTCTTTATGGATGATTTGTTAACTTTACAGGCTAACCTAACAATCTTCATTCATGACATCCCGTACTTTGAGGAGACGACTCCACCATGGTGATGTTGATGGGAAAAGGCATGAACAGTTTGAGACGTCGGGGCTGGATGTTCTGAGTGAGCCCTTACTTGGGAACAAAGAATATGATGATAGTCTCTCAGAGGTTCGTTTTTGTTCCTCTCTATCTTTTCTTCTGTAGGTATACATGCTTTTTGCTGAATGCTCATGGAAGTTTAGTAGATAAAAATTGTTCTTTTATTACTGGATCAATATCTTTCTATTACAGGTGCGTGCAGCTCTTTGGGATGATGAAAGAAGGAAGGAACACATCCATTGGACACTTCTTTTTTCTCACGTAATAGCACAGTGGGCACAATGGATAGGTTTTTTTTTTTTCCTTCATAGCACAATGGATAGGTAGTCAATTTCATTTGTAGAGTTTTATTAGTAGATCAATGATCCAGTTTGCCACCATGCATCTTTTTGGTAACCTGATTGACAACTTTATCATTTTCTATAATATATTCTGACACAAACACACATTTATATGGTACAATGAAGAATAATATCTATGTTATTTTATGAAAAGATATTAACGTGTAGTTTGACGCTGTTGAGTTCTCAGCACCAAAGCTACTTGTGTAGTGTTATACAAGATATTATTCTCTTTGATAATTGTTGGATGTGGGAGAATTAAGGAAGAGTCCATTTTTAACTTTTGTTTGTCGATAAAGGGTTGGCAGACTAACCCCACCATATCATGGTTGAGTTTCTAATGATCAGAGAGACTATATTGCATGTCTAGAGCATTAGATTAGACGCTAGACAAAGATCCAGTTCTTTGTCATCATTGATCTCTTTCATTAAACGACTACCAAAAGATAAAAAATCATGCTGTATGACATGTCAGATCTTGTTTTCCTTTTTATTTATTTATTTAACTATTATTATAGATGGCGGAGATTTATAAAATCCTTGCAGATGTGTTAATTGGTAATTTTATTTTGGTCCCTGTAGCAAATATTGTCCTTGGATCTGGATCACTTATTGGACGGCTTTTGCCCTTTCCTTTTGCCACTCAAAATGGACAAACCAAGAATTTTCTTCCCCCTTTGCTTAGTCCTTTACAGGTATGTTGGCACGTGGCAAGTAGGGATCAGTTACACATTTTGAGCTTTATAATCTAGTGTGGAAATGTTTTCTTTGCTTCCTTCATTTGCTTTCTCTTCCTAAAACATGTGCCTAATTATATTCTTTCTGTTATTCATATTAGTTTTACTTTATATTGTCTTAATGCTGTGAATTGGTATGCTTTCAGGAAGCAAGACTCAGAAACCTCCAGCAAAGGTTGCAAGTTCCCTTTGATGGTTCTTGCGTGGAGCATCAAGTATTCCTTTATATCCTATATGCTTTTTATTTATCTTACGACAAGTGTTCTTTTTACTTTATGAACATCCCCTTGTTGTATTTCTTTCACTTATTTAAGTTCAAAAGTTGCTTTAGAATAGTAGTTGTCAGTAACTTTTTTAAAATGAAAGAAAATTACTATAATCTACAACACCAGAGCAGGTAATTTTCAACCATCAAGAAGGTTCAGAAAATTTTCAGTTGGTAAACATCATTGTAATTTTCATTATGTGCCACACTGCTACATCAATGAAAAGTTATCGTGTTTTTCAGTTATGTACTACAGCAATTCCTTTTCATTGTAGGGCCCACCAAGTTATGTCTTCGTACTCTTATCATATGCCTTATCTGAGTATCCATTAGTTGTCTTAGTATCAGTTAATGGATCAACGTGGCATAAGTTCAAGTTGGCTATCTTACACTATTGGGTCTTTTCTTATTCTTTGACTTATTATCCTTTGCAATAGTTCTGTAGTGTTCATCAACAATTTTATTCCTCCATGGTTGCTACAGTTTGTATATCTCCCTTACTTTTACAAGTTGATATTATAGTGCTTCTGCTCCATTCCTTTTATCGTGCCTTTAAAATCTTATTAAGTTTGTTAATCACTTTTCCAGCAAGCACAATTTAGCAAATTACAGCAAAACACACTGAAAGAGATCAGTAACATCCAGCAAGCCTTGCCCTGCAAAATACAGCCTGAAGTAGTTTCCCTTTCACTAATAACTTAGTTTCTCAAGTAAGGTTCACAAAAAATTCCCAGTGGCATAAAATAAGGACAATATTACTTTTGTCCCATTTTCATGAGTTCGTAAAGTTTTAACAACTGAACTTTGTTCTAGAAGTCCACAAAACAATCAACTTCTATTTTTAAAATAAAAAATAAAAAAATCAACTTCCATAATCTTGCCAACCTACATTTGTCTTCTAAAACTATTCTCAATTCTATTAACTTTCCTGGCCAAAAATATATATATGACCTAATAACAACTTTTGTTGGATTAAAAATGCAATGTTACAGTAACAACTTACAATAAACACATGCTAACACCACAAATTAAATGGCAATTCATGTAAAAGTAAAAAAGGAAAGACAGCTTTGCAACGAATAATTAAAAAGTATCGTGTTCACTTGTGGGAAGAATAGGTCTATTGTCTGGCTCAGCAGTAAAATACTCGAGTATTGGTGATGCTAGTATAGGTTCGAGCCTTAGAGCGTCCACCTTATGAAATATCGAATATTAGGTCCATCTTGAGTCTTCACTCCCTACTCCCTAGGAGTCTGCTGTGCAGGACCAGATTTGGGAATACCCCTAACCCCGAGCATTTGGATTGTGATGAGAATGTGAAGTTCAACAATTATGACAATAGCACTGATGATAATTGAAGAGAAATTTTAAATTTCAAATTTCTTTATTGATATCCCAATTGACAAATGTCTACAATCAGAACATCTATAACATGATTTACAACAGGCTACTCAATTATCAATTTTCAAGGTCATCCTTGTGACACTTTACATACTTCACACGTTTTAAGTTTGTAACTAATGCTGGTTATCGTAAGAGCTCTCTATGATAAAATCCTTAATCATCTAAAAACTTGTCATTCTTCATACCAAATAATGATACATATGGTCAATAATAAATCAGTATGCAACAATCCTTAAGACATTTTACATGATTTTCATACCAAATAATGATACATGATTTACAACAAGCTACTCAATTATCAATTTTCAAGGTCATCCTTGAGACACATTACATACTTTACGTGTTTTAAGTTTGTAACTAATGCTGGTTATCGTGAGCTCTCTATGATAAAATCCTTAATCAGCTAAAAACTTGTAATTCTTCATACCAAATAATGATACATATGGTCAATAATAAATCAGTATGCACTTATGCTAGAGGCATGACAGACGCTTATCCTAGTCTCTTGTTTTTGATGGACAGAAGCTATAGCTTATATATGGTGTGCTACTAATGCTCAATGTGAAGTATGAGTAGACTAACTAGCAGGAAACCAGAACTTTTTTTCCTTGTCAAATTGTGGTAAGGAGTGAATTTTTTTGGTTATCAGGATTCACTTAGACTATTATGGCAGTTAGCTTATCCTGACAGGGAACTCCCATCTCTCAAAACGGAGCTTTGGAAGGAGATGGGTTGGCAAGGATCTGATCCTTCAACTGACTTTAGGTATGTGGACTGGAAGCTGGTTTGTTCTGAGATTTCTCCTGTAAACTGACATTATTTTTAATTTTGTGAATACTATTTTTAGGGGTGGAGGTTATATATCATTGGAGAATCTTATCTTCTTTGCCAAGATGTACCCGGTTTGTTTCCATTTCTTTCATTTGCATGGACTGCATTTAATTATCTCAGTTTGAACTTATTGATGAATCATTAGTGCCTTGGACCAACTATATGGTATTACAACATGAATCCCATTCTCATTTCAAATTGTACATTGAAGCACATTTTTAATTGGATTGTATGATCCTTTTAAGGATTTGTTTCTGCACAATGGATTATTTGACTCGAACTCTGCGAATCTTTCCATCATCTGCCATTTTTTTTAAAGTAATATTTTTCCATATATGTACATTTACATTTTATCTGCCCCATGATCACATGCAATTGGAGTCGCAACTCGAAGGTTGAGGGCTCAACCTAAAAGGTATAACAAGACCTTCATTTCAAGCCCAACTTAACCCAACCTTTTAACCTAGGTTCCTTAACCCAAGCCCAACATGCCTTCAATTTGTCTCACTTTTTTACATAAAGGCTATCTTATTCCCACTTCCTCTTACAACAACACCTTAAATCAAATGCTAAAATGGCCAAATTCAATTGGAGTTAATTGAATAAAATGCGCCATCTTATGCTTTTTTGGGGTGTCAAGGAACAAATTAAACATTTTAATTTTTATTGTAATCTAATTTTGTATATTGCATGGAAGTATCTATATGCATTCAATACAGTATCTGAATTTTTTTTGGACATCTTTTTTTGCACCCCTGATAACTTGTATTGTTGACTTGGAACTTGAATCTTTTTCAGTTGCAGTCTAATGAATAAATCTAAAAGCCTAAGGTAGGGTATCAGAGATCTAATATGGAGGATTTTAAAAAATAAAGGAATCACTGAGGGATATATTTATACAATAAAGGACATATATGATGGAAGTGATTATAGTTAGAATGACTGTTAGTGGAACAAGTGACTTTCTAATTACTATAAACTTATATCAAGAGTCAGCATTAAGTCCATATATTTTTTTAACCATTTTTTATTTATTTAGATTCAATTATTCACAATGAAGAAGAAATAAAAGATGATGTTAATCATGATTTAGATGGTTTGGACACACACAAAGAAGGCCACTAAATGCGCTAGTTAGGAAGGGTGACATGGTCCACATTGAGGATAATGTTAGGAAAGGAGATCGAAGTTAACGTGGATAGAGTTAGTATGGGAAAATATGGTAAATTGTAGTTTGTTTGAGACTATGGCCTTGAATAGAGTGGAATGAAAAATAGGGTTCTAGTCGACCCCAAGTAGTTGGGAAAAAGTCTCTATTGTGTTAAATTGAGTTTATATCTGGTGTAATTAGGAAACATTTAGAAATTGAGCTTTAACTGTGGGTCCTTGATGAGTAATGGGGAGTAGAATTGGTTATATTTTTTAGTGGTAGCAATGAGAAATCCTATGCTCTTACTTCAAAGTTGGAGAAAAATATGGATAAACTAATTACAAGAGCCAAAGAGGTTGAAGTGGATTTACTCACCAAAAAAAAAAATAATAATAATAAAGAAGTGGGGTGGGTGGAGGCTGGGAGGGAGTTTGTGGGGGATTCATGGATACTTGCCAACGCCATCGATGAACTTACTTTGAATAGAGGTTTTATTTTTTTATTTTTCCTTTTAAAATTAATTTGTCTTACTGTGGCAGTATTAAGCTATGTTACTTGGACTCTCCAGTGCCGGCAAGTGTGTCCATGACACGACACAGACACAGGATATGGGTCAGACTAGTCATCTTCTCTACCAGACACGGCTGCCATTCACGGTGTTAGGAAGCTCAAATGGTGGTCTAGTTTGAAATAGCAAAAGGTTGAGATGCCTCGCCGAGCTGCTTGACTACTGACCGATATGTTTTTAATGCCCTGTTTTTAATGGTCAAGATGATGCCACGTTTCCAATATGTAAACTTCTAGCCTCTCGAGAAGAGTAAATGGTTTACAGCGGTAAACCATTAATTAGTCTTAGATACCACGTATGTAAAATACTATGATATTGCAACTAATTCTCATTTTATTAAATAAGAATAGTAATAAAATAATATGATATTCTAACTAATTCTCATTTTATTAAATAAGAATAGTAATCAAGTAATATGATATTGCAACTAATTCTCATTTTATTAAATAAGAATAGAAATCAAATAATACGATAATATAAGTTGCATGATTTTTTATTTTTTTCCCTTCAAAAGGTACAACTGACTTATTTTATATTCATTTCAAAACAATTGTACAATATATATTTTTTATAAGTGTCCAAGTACTTGTGTCTAAATATTGGACACTTTTTAGCCATGTCCCTGTATCCTATGATGTGATAGATTGACAAATCCGACCTCTAGATACGCACCCATATCCGACACCCATACCCGAGTATCAAGTGAAATTCACTGGTGTTTATTATATTCCATATGTTGGGAGCTCACTTTGTTAATGTTCAATTTCTTTCTCTTAATGAACACAACATTTTTACTGAAAGTATTGTTAGCGACTTCGAAAATAAGATGATGTAGATTTTTTGGTAATTATAATAAAATCGCTGGCATACTGCTTTGTTTAAAATCCATAATTATTCACACTCAGATTCCGTAAATGGGGGGCTTTGGGTAAATTAGATGCCTGTAGATTTTTTTGGTAATTTTGATAAAATCGTTGGCATACTGCTTTGTTTAAACTCCATAATTTCTCACTCAGATTCCGTAAATAGGGGCTTTGGGTAAATTAGATGCTCTTTTGGACGTTTGGTGGATTGTCTTCAATTCAGCTATAATTTGAATATTCTATTTTTGATTGCATGCCAACTCGTAGTACTATAATGGTACCTGATTACTTGACACTGTAGCGAAGCTGTCAAACATTCACTTCTCTTTTGGGATTTCGTGCCATTCTTTGTAGTTGTTTCTGCATGTCATTCTTTAGCACAGTCCCGTTGCAAAATATTGTTAGCTTCCCGGTGCTGTGTGTTTTCAAGTTTGTAATTCTTTGCTTGCGTATATTTAGGCTACTAAAATCATAGAAGAGTATGCTAATATATTAGGACTCTTATTAAATCATTTGTGGGTGTTATTTATCATTCAACATGGAATAATAGAATTAGAAATGGAAAGTTTTTTCATAATTTTTTGTTCATTTGACAGGATGCATTCCAGAACTTACTTCACAAAAGAGATGGAAACAGAGCAGAATGGGAGTATCCCTTTGCTGTAGCTGGCATCAATATTTCTTTCATGTTGGTACAAATGTTGGATCTTCAATCAGGTAATAGAAAATCTGGATTGAGGTTTTATTTATTTATTTATTATTATTATTATTTTTTTATAATTATCTGTAGTTAATACTGACCATTTGCTGAGAAATGCAACATGAGAACAAAATTCCTAATATTTCTCTGACAAAAATAAGAACCGGTTGTACTACTAATCTGACAAATGCTTATTGCAACTACTGGATACTAAACCTTACAAGCTTCTATCATTTGCTTTTGCATTGTGACTCTGCAAGGCTCCTACCATATATGAACCTGAAAAGATGCAATTATTCTACTTGCATCCAGCTTGGAAGATAGAATTCTTCCTGCACAAGTGTATGTCCACTTACACTGAAAGTGCTCCCATCTGTTTTGGAATTATGGAATTTATTTCCAAGGTACTGCACACTTGTCAAAAGCATTATAAATAGCTAGAAAAAGACATGGATGTATCGACATGTCAAATCTCAAAAACCTTGGACACAGGAATAAGATAAATATGACAAACTTGACTTCGTGACAAGTAAATCTATTATATTATGACTACATAAATTTTGTAACTTGGAAACCATAACCACAATCACCTGGGTCATGAAGAGTCGTAACAAAAAACACAATATATACCTGTATGGATAAGTTTGTGTATGCGTATATGTAGAAACAATTTGATGATTCCTTTATGCTTTGTACTCGTGTCTATCCCTTTGATGTAATATTCTTACATTTTTTGGTTTTGAATATATAGTTGAATTTTTATAAAAACCTCTAGTTTGTTTTTTCTTACAGTTATTCTTCTTTTCCCAAGTCAAGTTCTTTTGTTTCAACATAAACCATTCAAAATATTTTTCTGCAAAAAATTGTTATATCTGATTACTTCTGAATCCAACTTCCAGGGGTCACACCCCAGGCCCGACGCATTACAATCACCCACTACAAGGGGTGCAAGTTGGGCAGGCCCAAACTGAACAGACCTCGGGTCACTTTGGGCCAGCCTGTGCCTGAAAATATCCAGGTCGGGCGGGTTACTCGTGTCTTCCAGGTTAACCCTCCAACCACCCCCCCCCCCCCCCCCCCCCCCTCTCTCTCTCACGTGTGATGTTTTGCCTGATTGGACATCTTATCAAATTGCTTGCAACAATTGGGTTGGCCCGCAAATTTTTTTCAGCACCCACCCACAAAACAATCAAAGCCAAACAACCACACAAACACACACACTCTCTCTCTCTACATCGTTACTCCATCAATTTACAGGTACAAAGTTTCAGAAAAATAGTGTCTAAGACTTCATCTACAAAGAAAAAGATGGTCAGAGAGAGAGGATAGCAGTGGAAGTTGGGAGATCAATAGAAGTAGAGCAATGTTTTACAAACCCAGTTGGGATTCACACTTTTTCTCTCTATAAATAAACCAAAAAAAAAAAAAAAAAAGGTCAGAAGAAATACGGATTTTGGTTTGAAAGTGAGATCAAAAGAAATTCAGATTTGGATTTGACTCCAACAACTTTGGCCTCGGCCACCTCTTCTTCCTATTCATCATCTTCTTCTAGGAGGTACCAGTCAATGCTTGTTGCTTCGAGAACGACGATGACAAAGAGATGAAGACGATTGCGGCGGCGGCGGCGGCTAGGGCTTCTCCTCTCTCTTGGAATGGCACTAGTAGGATTTTTGTTTTTTTGAAGAGTAGTGTATAGGGGTGATACCAGCCATTGGATCAAAATAGATAGCTAAGATTGAATTGAATATTTTAATATAATAAAATAATAAATATTTATAATATATAAATATAAATCGGGCTCAGGTTAGAAAAGCCAATCCTAGCCCAAACAGAAACATTGAAATAACCAACCTGAGCCCGAAAATGTCGGGTGGGGTTTGGATCGTGTGATACCCCTGGATTTCCGAATGCGAGTTGGCTAGGCTCACGTCCGAATACCCGAGGATATCAAAAACAAATCGGCAATAAACGAACATAGAGTACAAAAGAATAAAGAAGAATAAATAAAATGCTGACAAGAAACTAAAATGATAATCTAGTAATAAACCTCAGAATATATTTTCATTAATTAATAAACTCTTCTGATACAACTGATCCTCCAAAATACAACTCGGGAATCCATACTGTGTAGACCCCTAGAAAATTCAAACTAAACAAATGACAACAATAACTGTCTAAATCAGGAAACTGAATCATAAAGGAACTCCTATGTAGCATCGGAAGAATGAAGTAGACTGATCCCTGCTCAGCACGAATAATCTCTATTCCTGACGAACACCTAAAAAATAATGGTGGGTCAGGCCCACAAACAAGTTCTACTCTACTACAGTCCAAGCAGAGATCCGATACACGTATACATCCTAGTCAATCCAACAGTAACTAGTAGTCCGTATATATATATATACACACTAAAGGAACCTCACTAGACTATAGGGTTGTCTCAACCTGAATAGTAGGCAACATGCAAAACGCACGTATAGTGGGCATGAGTACCTATACCTACCAGGGTACACAACTACACTATATCTAGCTACACATCCCTGGCGATATACGCGCCCTAACCACTGATCCTGAGACTCAAGCTCATATCATGGCACCATACTTATATATATAAAATTTAGTAACCATCTTATCCAGTATAAATTAATCCTCCATAAGTCATTCAACTTGTTCAGCTGACCTGACTTGAATATAAGTAGGACTTAACATTTTAGTTAATCCATTCCCTTATATAAAATAGGTAGGACTTAACTGATAAGTTAATCCGTCCCTAGAATGCTACTGTCCCATACCGGTGCATTAAACCACACAATCTAACAATTGATGTAACGATTAAGGAAATACATCAAACAATCCAGAAATAACTATGATAATATGATATCAAGTTGTCACAAAATAGGAATGACTTATTATTTATTTAAGCTTCCTATATCATATGTCCTACACAAACTGAATCTTATACATGATGATATTTTATTATATCGTCAAATAAGTATTCTCCGTATCCAATTCATCCTACACATTTAATCTCAATTGCTAAAACATTTTAAAAGATTAAATCCATTCGTATGTTTAAAACATTCAAATAGCAAGTATCATTCTGATTGAGTCTATTTAAATTTATTTAAACCCAAACCTAGTTCCTATTTAATGTTCAGGAATCCTAGGCATGTTTCTACGTTCCATCATTCGACAGATATGAAAAATACATAATTTAAATCTGTAAAAATTCACACCGGAAATCAAATCAAAATCATGCATTTATCAATTCATAACACAAGAACAGATATGAACCAAATTCATAAAACCTATGTTCTAATCCAATTAAACATGCATAATTATTTAATTTTATGTGTTTAATAAATCCTGAAATTTCCTAGGCATGTACAAAAACACGAATCAAAGGGAAAGAGATAGAAGAAGAACTTGCCTTAAACTTTCGGATCGAAAGTTAAACTTCTTCTTCCTTGATCTTCTCTCTACAGGGTTTTTTTTCCTCCTTCCCTCTCTAACTCTCTCTCTCTCTAGAATATATCACGTGAATATTTCTAACCCCCTTTTACAATCTATAGCTATATATTTATAGGCTAAATAAAATAACCCTAACTCTTTTCCCAATCCGAGTCAACTTAAAAAAAATAAATATTAAAATATTAAAAAGGTAAGTAAAATATGTAATGTATATAATTTATGTATATCTTTATTAAATAAATAAATTATACACATCCCATTATTTATTAATGGATTATCCAATAATACTTGAGTTACCATAATATTATAAAGTAACTTAAAACATAACACGTATCAAATCTATGTATATTTTTATTATTTAAATGTAAAACATATACATCAGATTAAATATTACTACCTAAGTTACCATAAAAGTAATTAATAAATTACTTTCTTTTTTATATATGTATATAATATATATCTATATATAAACATACACAACTATCCATAAGTAATAATCCATACGCATTCAACCTCCTATCCAAGTAGTCCATGGGACCCAATTGGTTGGCCCATTACTACTAACCATAATCATAAAAGAAAAATAAAATAAAATAATAAAAGAAAAGAAAACTTTTAATTTACAATTAATCAAATACCATTTAAGCACATAATCTAATTAAACAATTAACACATAGACAAATTCAAATAATATATAGACACATAATCAAATAATTAAGTAATACCTAATTCAATTAAACACATAAGCAATTAGTCAAATAATCAATTAAATAATTAAAAATACAATTAAAACAAATAAATAAATACCGAGACTATCCTTTTAAAATTAGGGGTATTACAGATCGGGTCGGGCTGAACTCCCTGGCCAACTTGCACCCCTACTCACTACATGCATCAACCTCTCCTATATGTATATTTCATAAGTTACGCCCCTCATAAATTCATTCTCTCTCTCTAACGATTACCCTCTCTTCTTTAGTTTTATCATCAGCTGCTGAAGAATGGCCTCGGATTGAGAAAAGCCAACCCTAGCCCAAACTGGAACATTGAAATAACCAACCTGAGCCTGAAAATGTCGGGTGGGTTCGGATCAGGTCGGGCTGAAATCCCTGCCCAACTTGCACCCCTAGCTAGTCACTACATGCATCAACCCCTCCTATATGTATATTTCAGAAGTTACGCCCCTGATTAATCCATTCTCTCTCTAACCATTACCCTCTCTCTTCTTTAGTTTTATCATCAGTTGCTGTTCCCCCTCCCCCCCCAACCCAATTTTACCCTTTCTCTTGCTCTTCAATTTATTCTCAAATGCCATTGATTCTCTGTCAAAACAATCACCAATACTGGATCTAAAACAGACCATATCTCTTCCCACTTCTAAGCTCAAACAACTTGATCTTTTCATTGCAATGATCTAATTATTCTTTCTGGTGTTTGGCTTAAACCTTGGATCTGTTGTTGGGTGTTTGGCTTAACCCCTAAATCTACTTTTTGCGTCTAGGTTTTTGGAGAGTGTGAAGTTTGCAAAGTTCGTCTAGGATTTTGTAGAGTTCAGTTTGCAAAAAGGAGTGATAGCCCTAAGATTCGATTGGTTTACATAGTTGCATGAGTGAAAAATTGGGTGTAAAATGATTTACTAACTTTAAATCGGGAAGTCATTTTTATTAAAAAGGTGTAAAACGTTTTACTTGGAAAAAATTTGCCCTTTATTTTATACAATCAAAACTTAGAAAATAGGGAAGTATTTTCCGGTAAACATTATTAGGTCGAAACAAACGTAGCCTAAAATAAAGTCTTATCCAATGTATTAGGTTTGTGAGTCACATTTTGGCGAGTGTCTAAGAAGTATTTTGTATGTGTCCAAAACTAAGAATTTATTTATTTTTTATTTTAATTTTACACATCCACAATGTGTCCAACAGGCACAGCTCCTCTTCAGAAGTTTACATGCCTCATAGCCAGCTAACTCGCGACTCCTGTATTTGATAGTTTAAACCATGATGGCAAGTATTTTTAGCTGATAAATTATCAAAGAGATTCAGAATATTCGTATATTATATATATATATATATATATATATATATAGAGAGAGAGAGAGAGAGAGAGAGAGAGAGAGAGAGAGATCGTTGTTTTGGTTTTAACGGCATTGTCCAGCTGAAATAATGGGGTAATATTATACTTGCAGGGAAGCCAACTTCTTTAGCTGGAATCCAATTCTTAAAATTACTGAGTGAAGATGAAATGGCATTCGACAATCTTTTCTGTGTTGCCTTTCAAATGATGGATGCTCAATGGCTTGCGAAGCGTGCTTCGTATATGGAATTTAATGTAAGAAATGTCCAATGATCATGTTTGTCTTATTGATTTTTTTACGTAAATTAGTAATTGGAAATTATAAGAAGCTTTGTTACTGATCTTGTTGGTTTTAAATCAAAATTTTATGTTGTTTCTCAGGACGTTTTGAAGTCTACAAGAACACAGTTAGAGCGTGAACTTGCACTTGAAGATACTTTCAATGTGAAAGATTTACCAGCATACAACATGTTGAAAAGATAACATGGCTTTAGTTTCTCTCAAAATTTAATTTTCTTTTTTGTATCTGTACAATAAAAAAATATGCTATATCACATTACTTGCCAAAAAAAACAATCTGCTAAATCACATTGTAAATTTATTTTATATAAAAATTACGTATAGCTGCTGTAATAATAAAGCTTGAGCCCTAAAAAGTAAGCTGAACCAGGACCTAAAATGGCTGTAAACCTAATATTCGCACTTGCAACCAAGTGGCAAACCAATTCTGATTCAGATTTATTCTCAATTAGTGGTATGTTGTTCGCCGCTTAAACCTTATCTTTAAAACTAGTTTTGGGTTATAAGTGTCCTGCCAAAGCTTTTCATTCGTCGATATTTCATTCTTTGTTATTTTGATTTGAATGTAATATGGTGCTGAGTGAGGTTTCAAGTTTTATTCCTTGAACGCTTATTATTCATTGTTCATTTTGAGATTTGTAATTGATGGTTTCCACTCACTTTTTCAATAGCATTTTGAATTTTGTCCGCCTAGGACAACAAAATTTTCATCAAATTTCTTTTTCTTGTAGTATATAGCAGCCTCACTCACAACGATATAAGTATTTGATGGTAGCAATTATTTAGGTTAATAGCCTGAGAAATAGGCCCAAGTATTTTTACTCACGCAAAAATGATAGGCAATTTTTGCAAGGGATTGCCTGAGCCAAAAAGGATGATAAATAATGAGGTCAGCAAGTAGAAAAATAAATAGGCTGAAGGAACACGTGCTGAGCGCATGCCTCTCGATGACCTATTAATTAAATACCAAATGAAACTGCTATAAATTTTATTTTTGGAAAAATGATATGGTATTGGTCCCTGAAAGCATGCATAGATGATCTTCGTTAGAATTCACTCTGTTTCAATGAATCCAACGAGGTCAAAATAGAATTCAATATGTTTCAACAATTCACTAACAATCTTTACCCAAAAAAAGAAAAGAAAAAAAAGAACACACAAACAAGGTCAAAAATAAATAATAATAATAATAAATAATAAATAAATGATACGATTTTGGTCCCATCCCATCAAGCATGAGTTGGGCTTTCATTGGTTTCCTCTGAGGGTTTCAATAACCACCTATTGAGATGATTTGCTGCATTATTCACCTGTAAGAAAAAGATTATAACAAAACTGAAATGCATTCACATCTTATCAAAACCACAGAAAACTAAGATCTTGGTGAACCAATTTAGAAATTAAAATATTAACTTTACAATATATATCCTTTTTCTTCATTATTTACCTGATCATCCCAGTTAGTTCTCCAGATAATGTAGGATAGCACAAGTGTTTGCGTTACCACTCCACATATCATTCCGGTCCATATCCCCTGCGAAACAAAAGATATAATTTACACAACGAATCGAATGCAGAATACAGATCCATGGTCAAAGTTTCAGTATTCACGTAAAATTGTCATGAAATTCACGCAAAACGTAAAATCATATGATGATATCATTAAGAATATGCTAAAACTAGGGTAAGCATCGGTAAAAGCTTGGATAAAAAAATGTGAATATGCAAGTTCGGAACTTAGAGCAATCACATCTCTAATCTTTTCCTCTTGCATGTGACACACTAATAAGTCCATATCCCCTAGATAATGCGTTTTATCTTTCATGAATATGTGATAAATCATTTATCTTATATTTGACCATCCTAGCACATTAAGTATTTTAAAGTCTTGCGGATATGATTGAAAAATTACGCCAAAGGGGTTAGGTTTGTCTCCAATCTTCTTCTCCTAGCACCTCAGTCGTCAAACACAAAGAGCATTACATTGTGACTAACCAAAAAAAAAAAAAAATTTGCAATGGAATACAAAGTAAGGTGTGTGTGTGTGTGTGTGTGGCTTCTTACCGTAATTTGCAAATGAGCAACATAACCAAGCAAAAGTCCTAGTGGAACTCCAATGATATAGTAGCAACCAATAGTAATGAAAGCAACCACACTTTGCCAACCAGCACCTACAGCCACTCCTGCTTAAAAAGAAATAAAAAAGTTTAAAGATGTGGTCGAGTTTTGAAATTACTTAATCATTTCTATAAGAAACAAAATTCTTGCCTGAGAATACTGGCTGAAGACTATTGAGCAAGATTGACAAAGCTAGTAGAACAGAGAGGCTTGACACAGATTCTGCAACTTCTTCGTTACTTGTAAACAAGTAGGACATACTGTGACCAAAAATTAAACATAAAACTGCAAAGAACAATCCAATGCAAAGTGAAGTAATTGAGATGACTTTGACAGAAAATCTTGCAGCTTCTGCATTTCCTCTTCCCAATTCATTTGCAACCCGCACACTGTACAAATGAAAACATTAAAGGAATACATATATATATATATATATATATACACATTTTTTATTTATTTTATTTTATTTAAAATTGCAATAAGTGGTTCTACTATTAGAGAAAGAAGAGGCAGAGTTTCCAGAAACGAAGGCAATACCTTGCAGCAACTAGGAAGCCTATGGATATCATTAATTCCCATGCAATAATATTTATGCTGCAAAATGTCATGCAAAATTAAAACAAATTGTTTGGCAATGTTGAGTGCCTAAAAGAAACAAAACAAATGAGTTCAAATGAATATACCATATGGAGAAGGCGGATATGGCTATCGTTGCATTTGTCATATATGACGCGACTAAGATCAAAACACCGTTGTACCAAAACTCCAAGCTGCCAATGGAAATAACAAGAATCATAGAGTCACTGAAAAAACTTTTAAAAGTGAGAGAATTTATATTAGTTCCAGCAGGAATCAAAATGGTTTTGAACTGATGAGTTCTCTGGATATTCCCAACTAATTATAGCAGTGCACTAGACAAAAGTTTTGACATGGAAATATTTTCTGATCAATCTTTATAGAAAGTAATTATTATTAATATTAGAAGACTTGGATCACTAGATTGTTTCATTTGTTAAACAGTTTCTGATCAATCTTGATGCAAAGTAATTATTAGTCTTACAAGACTTTGGCCTCTTGATTGTTTCTTTGCTTACAGCTGATTAAAATCCTGCAATGCTTACTCCAAACAATTAGAAACTAGACGGTGAATTCAAGTAGTCTCTTATCAAATATACAAAACAGTCCTATCAAGTATTCATTACTCTTACCACCAACCGTGTAGCCCAGGGGTATCTCCTCACCTTCCAAAGCGAAAGGTTGAGGATTCAAGTTCCTTAAAGGCACAATGGGTGTGTGAGTTATAAGCCACCAGGAAGGAGAAAAAAATTATAGTCATCATTCTTCTATTCAAAACACATTTTAATCCAGTGGGAGGTTGATTTAATTCGCTACATGCACCAACTAAAAAGAATGGGTTAGACATGCCAGATATTACAGCTTAGCAAATAAATAAACACAAACTTTTGTTGACCAAGGAGAAATTCACTAACCAAATCATCACTCCAGAGGATATTGATAGCTTTATTACAGGTAAGAGGTCTATAAAGGCAGCTTTAGTGAATCCTCTCCAAGTCTCCGAACACCAACCTCCGAAAACGTATGCAAACTCTCCAACAACCATTAACCAACATGATATGTTCATGGCACTCATTGCACCAGGGACACCCCAGTTCCATTTGATCACAAAGAGCCAGGACAGAAAGACATGAATTACGAATGAAGCAGCGCCAAGCCACCCAACAATCCTGTTCTTGAGCTGTCCTTGTAAGTACTTTTGGATGGTTAAGCTAAACACGAAGTAGTAGAGAATGGGAATGAACCATAAAGAAATGTTCTCTATGTCTTCTGCTATATCTTCGTCCTGGCCAAGAAGCCGGAAAATAGGCCCCGAAAAGACAAAGAAGGGGACCAAAAGTGTGGCTGCAGTGAGATCAATAATCCAGGACCTTTGCAGGTAGATACCCAGCATGTGGTATTGCCCTGCCCCAAATGCTTGCCCACACAAAGTCTCTGTTGCACTTGACATGCCAAACTATAGCAAACAAATAAAATTTTAAACAAGGTAATTATATGAACAAATTATGTGTTTTCCCCTCAAACAGGTCTTGATAATAGCTATAACAGAACACATACTACTTGTGTGTTGTTTCTCTTGTATAATTCCAAGTTATTCACCCTTACAAACATGAGACTTATAAGGCAATTATATAGTTTAAAGGTAGTAATAATACTGGGATGAATATAGGCCGCAATTTAGAGCATAACCGGACCTTTCACCATATAACTTACATGTGCTACATATGGGAAAGAAATGATTAAGAGCTTACCAATATTCCGTTTGCAAACCGGATTCCAATTATTTGTATAAGCGCATATGCAGCAAGCTGTGTTTCACCAATATGTCCCATAAATGCCTGTGTCACCACCAAAATCCCATATGCGCTCACTCTTGTTAGTATAGAAGGAAATGCAACTCTCCAGATTTTCTTTGATTCCACCCATACTCTGACTTTCAAGGTTTCTGATACCAAGAGCCCCTCTTCCATCCTGTTATGCATAATCCCTGATAGGAAGATAAGAAAAGAAAATTAGGATAAAGAAAGGAATTTGGCCAGACTTTTTCTACTACCCATTCATGGATGCTAACCAAAATTTATGAAAATCTTTATTGGAACAAAAATTGGGAAAATCTTTGTAAGGAAATTAATGCTTTAATTGAGTGCATGTATTGCCGTCGTGGGATGGGATGCTGGGAGGGGGGAAATGGAGATAGAACAAAGATATGGCATTATTTTGCATAAAGTGGTTGTTCTTATACTCGACCAAGCAATGTTATGGTAGAAACAATAGATATGTATTTACAATGCATGGAATAAGTTTATTGGAACAAAACTGCATACGTGGATTGTTCTTTTATACTTCCTCCGTCCCATTTTAATTGTCCCTTTTTGAGAAACAAACTTTTTATGATAGTCCTCTTTTTTTTTTTTTTTTTTTTTTTTTTTTTTTTTTTTTTTTTTTTTGTATTGGCAGTGATTGGATTACATAGTGGGTTCACAATGTTGTTTTTATAAGTTCAATGCAAGAAGGTTATATTGCTTTTCGATTGGGACAGTTAAAAATGAAAAGGTGTACAATTAATATAGGAGGGAGGGGGTATATATTAAGCAAAAAAAACTATACTATAGGCCAAATTTGTAGTGTATGAGTTAATTGCGTAGTCTAGGCCAAATCTGTTGTGACTGCTAATAGTTTTATTTGTATCAGTAAAAGAGAGATATTTACTAAGCATTGGTGGTATAATTAAGGGTCAAAATTCATACCCTTCTTGTGCATGAAAAATGAGTATTATGACAGCAAGAGTGCTCTTTGACATTAAGTTAATAGTGGTTTTAGACCACCATTTGAAGCTGCATGTGTGGAGGCCATATATCCAAAATTCCAGTAAAATTGAAATGTGATTCCTCTGTTTAACATGAAACCACATACTCTATCTACTGGACTAACAACTAAAGATTATATATAAACTTTAGCTATGCATGAAGTACTAGAATTTAGACCTAAAAGAAATGAATCAGTTTGTTTTGTGTCGTTCTGTGCGCTTAAATCAACAAAGCAATGATTATAAATCAATAATGCACGTGCAATTTAAAATTATTAATGCAACTACTTTAAATTAGGGCTTACAAATACTGTTCAAATCCATCAGAAAACAGGAACATTGAAGACTCCATAAACATGAAGGAGAGAGAGAAACTTACTTGATAGACATTGGAGTTCCTTTTAGAAAAATTGAGCCTTGAAGGGTTGTGTAATTACTGCGGACTTATATCTACAAACACACACATATAGGAAACTGCACTTGATCACTATGATGAGAGAGAGATCTGACCACCTATACACACACACAAGAGAGAGAGTTGACCACCTATATACACACACACAAGAGAGAGAATTGACCACCTATATACACACACAAGAGAGAGAGTTGACCACCTGAACGCACGTAACGACCTTTCAAAGTCTAAAACCATGTCGTTGTGGTTAGTTTGATAGGTGAGGATTTTTTTTTTTTAAAAAAACAAACACCGTATCCAAACAGTTTCTTCAATTTTCTATTCATGCAACTTTCAATTCTTGAATCATGTGCCTATGCTATTGTAAATAACCTGTAATTTTTTTTTAGTGGCCCTGTAAAGTCAAGATTCTTGTTGCCACAACATGTTTTTCATAAACGGTTTCGTTTCTTTAACAATGGAGTGGACAACTTCTTTTATTTATGCTCTGTGGACCCTTGAAACACCATGAAAAATTTGGGCTTTTGCTTTAAACAAGGGTAAAGTGCAATAAACTCCCTCATCTTTACTCTTTATCAAAAAAATCTTCCTGAATTTTTATTTTTTTTACAATAAACTCCCTAAACTATTTTATTTTTGGAAAAAAACACACTATGTCACTGTTCGTCACTATTCAGATTGATTTTTTCCGGTGAAACATGCACTATAATTTTAAAATGACAATATTGCCCCTATTAAAATTTTAGAATTAAATCAATCAAACCCCAATTTTATTAACAAACCCTAACTCTCATTGGCTTTCATCTCTACCAAAGTGCATCTCTCTGATCTCATTCTTTGCAACTCTGTCAACAATCACAGACCTGACTTCTGCAAACCCAATCACAAATCTGAGTCATACACAGAAAGCCATGTGTTACAAAACCACTAATGCGATTCGGTTTCTGGAACCCAATCTTCTCTCTCTTGGTCGTGAAATCTAACCATCGTCATCGTCTATTTCTCTCTCTTGCTCCAGTTGGCAATCCGGCAGAGTCGTTATTGGAACGCATTACAAATTATAACAAAGCTAAAGATGGTGGTGGTAGGGTGAGATGGCGGCAGAGATGGTGGTGGTGGGGCGGGATGGCGGCAGAGACGGTGGTGGGAAGAGAACAGTATATATCCTCTGTGGACTCGACATCCAAAATCTTCTCCCCAGACAACTAAAGTACTCACAATTAAATATTCTTTTGGTTTGTCTCCATGCTTTAATTTTGATTCTTAAATATATGTTTTTTTTTTTTTTTGGGTGTGTTTGTTGGCCGGATTTAATGGCTGAAAACTAGCTAAACAAGCAACAGTGGTGATTGGTGGCCGGATTTTTGGGTGGTGTTTGGTGTTTGCTCACTGAATTTAATGGAGTTCAGGGGATAATATTCTCACCTCCAAATATGTATATACACACACACACCTATACGCAAATGTTGCCAGAGAGCCCAAGTCGCTTCGCACTGTAGGTGGATGAGAGTCAGGATTAGAGGAGTAGATTTCGACCTTACAGTTGCTATGTAGCGATGGAATAAGCTAGGGCTAGTGTTTCAACAAGTTAAAAGAAAAAAGAGAGGAGGTGGTAGCCATGGCCGATGGAGGTGGTGATCTGAGTTGTTTGGGGTAGGAAGCAGAGGTGGTGATCAGCGCTAAAATAAGGAGGTGTTTACCCTAAAGGCTGGGTGAAATTGTGATAAGGTGATGCGGTGGTGCAATGGTATTGGCTGTTGAGATTGCACTTGACACATCAGCAACAACATTTACTCAAACAATCAAATAATGTCATTTTATTAAAGGACAATATGGTAATCTAACATTTTCGGCAATCCCAATAATTGGAAGTTTTAATTTTGTCTTTAAATTGTACCTTTTACATAGTTTAGGAGCATTACTTAATTTAGGAGGGTTTTGTGCATTTTGTTGATAGTTTAGGGGGATTTAATTCATTTTACCCTATAAACAATCAGTTTTAACCCAATAAATTGGTTTTTGTGATTAATGTAGATTAAGTGGTTTTTAATTAAGTTTTATATTCGATTTACTGTTTTTTAACATGATTATGGTTTTTTAAAACTTTAATTTTGTTGGTTATTTATGTGCTAAATATTAACACAATCAGGGTTTTCTTTCAATAAGTAAAAAAAATGCCTCTGTTTTTTTCATTTCTAAATGTCTTAAATATTTTTTCTTTAAGGCAAAGTATAAATAATGAGATTCAAAATTTATTCATTATTCAAAATTTTTTTGTACATTCATTAATGTAACTAGTATTTCTAGAATATATTTTATTCATTATTGTAAATTTTATTTTATTATTATTTTTTTTGTGCATTCATTAGTCTAATGATTAATGTGCATTCATTAGGTTTTATTTTTTATTTTTTATTTTTTATTTTTATTTCTCTCTCTCTCTCTAATGTACTCACACACACATGCTTCTACTGATAACGAAACTTACAGCATACAAGCAAGGCGTTGAACCCATTACTTCCCGTCTTATTCAGTGAAGCACTGTAAATTCTTTAGTCTCATGAAGGAAGGGTTGTATCATTTCCTAAACTACTAAAGCTAAACTTCTCTTCTGAGTTCTTTGGAAAAAGGGGTCCGAACCCCGATTTGAGCACCTGGAACCCCTAACCTTCCTTTAGGAAGTAGGAGCTTGGTACCGCTAGGCCACTAGCCTGTTGGTCATTCATTAGTTTAACAACTGGAGTTTAATTAATTCATATCTTATGGTGGTGTAACTGAAGTGATAGATCAATGAATATAATAATATCATAAATGTGTCATTTGTTTATGCAGTACATGGACAATAGTTTTTGAAGATTCTGATTTTGAAGTTGGAGATGTAACTGCTGAATTTCAATTTGCAGATACTGATAATGACAGTGATATTGAAGGCAACAGAGGTATTGATGCTTGGGGTGCTTTAGAGGACTAGTCTGGGTTCTGTTTATGCACCAAGTGATAAGTTGTGGAGTCTGCACAGCTCATCTGATGAAGATTGTGTTCAAAGCAATAGGTTTAGAGATTTGCATATTAAACCCTTGATGGTTGTAATAAAGTTCACTTGTGCAGATGACCTTAGAGTTACTTTAAAGGACGATGCCTTAAAGAATGACTTTAGATTCAAAAAGAATGAAAGAAAAATGGTGACAGTTGTATGTGTTAATAAAAGTGGTTGGAGGATTCATGCTTCCCTTAATAAAGTTACCAAGACATTCGTGTTTTGGAAGTTGAAACCACATTATAAATGCCCTATAGTTGATAAAAATAGACAGACGAATTCTACTTTGCTCGCCAATAAATACATACATAAGTTCAACAATGTACAAGTCCTCTACAGCCAGATCAGGAAGGTATATAAGAAAGAGAGGAAGAAAGATACGAAAATGGGACGATATTGGGATGAAAGATAGATCAGGGCCATGTATATCCATATATATTAATATATGTATATATATATATGGAGAATATTGTTAGGGGCAATTACGGAATATAAGGTTTTAAAATAGTGCATAACCTATATATATATATATATATATATATATATATATATAATTTGGAGAATGGCAATTATGGAATATAAAAAGGGCATTTTTGGAATTTAAAATTTTAAAATAGTCATGTGCAACTAATGGCCATTCTCTGCCAGAAGTTTGACCGGAGGAGGTTAGTTACAACATTGTTTAATAGGTCAAGTGCAGAAAATATACCTGAAGTATGCTTACAGTGCATATCATACTCCTCACATGCAAAAAACACCCATCCAGTTTCAATTTGGTGCAATTAAGCCTTGACACATTTAAAATCTAAATTAACCAAATTACCCTTATTGAATAATATTATAAAATATAAAAATTAATTTTTTTTGTAAAAAGACTAGAAAGGACACTGTTTTTCCTTTCTTATCTCTTCGACTCTGCTTCCACCTCCTCTTCCTGCTCCCCTCACACAAGACCTGGTTTTTCTTTGCCTTTCTTCTTGTCTTTGACTTGGGTGGGAGTCTGCCACAACTAATTAGCATCCTCACCCAACCACAAAGACCCACTGTGAAATTTATTTTTTGTTTTTTTTAATGATTCTATCATTTGTCTCTATAATTCATCTTCAACAACTACCCCCACCTTCTCTCCACAATCCAACACTAGAATCAATTAATGCCACAACCCAAAAATTAGTCAATAATCACCACAACCCTACCATCCTCGGCTGATGGAGCATGGTTTATTGTCACCTGAACAAGCAATAATAGTTCATAATCTAATTCACATTAAAGCGCATAGGTTTAGGATGCTGCTCTAGGATAAGTACTATAGTTCGAGCGGCAATGATTGCCCTTGCTTATCTCTCTCTGGTTGAAGGTCAGACATATGCATAAATCAAGTAAATTGCATACTATATGATGCCAGGGTTCCTATCAAAGATGGATGACTAGTCTAATCACTGATTAGGGAAACTGAGGAAGTTTTTTCAAAAAATAACTCATCTTTAATTAGATAGGAGGTGTGGGATAGTCTTCCTCATCCCAAGTATTCATGTTCTGGTAGTAATAGTAGGGCCAAACTCTCTCAATATATATGGGTTTCTCTCGCAATGTTGAATAAGCACGAATTGAAGACGCAAGATTCAAACCAAGAGGGTCAGTCCTCATCCAACATGTCTGCAATCGGACCAATCCGGGAGTGCTGATGTACGACCCCCAAACCAAACCCATTTCTATAAAGCGTAAGGAGGAGGAACGGCCGTTCACGTTGAGTGAGAGAAGAGAAAGAACCTCGGTAGTGGGATTGATACATTCTTTATATTGTTTGAATTTTGATTTATCGAAGCAATAATAAAGAATAAGTTAACATTATTCACTCACATGTTTGGATCAGCGGTGGAGACTGGCAGAGGATTATTGCATGGGCATTTTGGGAAGAATAAAAGGGCAAAATGGCTTTTATAACATGAATTTATGTCAGATTTGTAACAGAATGGTAATTTTGCACAATATCAAAAGATTATGAGTGTTTATTATACACTTTTTCAAATAGGGAGTAAAAGTGCTACGAAAAGTATACTAGGATATTTTCTGCACTTACCCCTTGTTTAATCTAGTTTGGACTTGTACAAAATAAACTAGAGGGGTGTAAGCGCACAAAAGCAAAACTATGAGGGTGTTATCTAGAATTTACCCATTTGAAATTCTAAACCGTTAATTTAATTTTTCATATTAATTTGTAAATTGTAAATTTATAAACTTACAAACATGCATATGATTTTCAAAATTATCATATATATTCACATAATATGTATTACATCAAGTTCATATACATGCATACATACATACATGCATATCACCATTGCCACCACTTGCTGTGTATACACATTCACCTTGAATAACCAATCCATGTCATTCCATAGGGATTGGATATGAGCTATGCCTCTCTTGACGGTGAATAAAAGTTGCGAGGACGCAGTTTGACAACGAGAGCTTGAATTTCTCTAGTTTCTCATCAAGCAGATGATTTCTTGAGATTGTTATGTGATGGATCATGTTCATCTGGATATTAGAACTATCAATTTAATCACTCTTAATTGTCTTTACATACATATTATGAAAATTTTTGCTTCAATTTACATGTGTATTTTATTTTCCGATGAAGACCCAAATTAGAACTGATGCTCGATCTACCAGAGACTGAGTCAGAGAGAATGATGGCGTTGATGGCGAGGATGTAGACCATGGTGAGGAGTGTGGCGGTGTCGGGCCTGCCTGCTCGAAGCTCCGTTTCGAAGGTAGCGTTTGGGGCTTTGCAAAGAGATAGATATATGAGAGCTGATGGTAGCCATATGTATATTTGATAAGTTACGCCGCTCATAAATTCACTCTCTCTCGCTAACGATTACCCGCTCTTCTTTAGTTTTATCATCAGCTGCTGAAGAATGGTCTCGGATTGAGAAAAGCCAACCCTAGCCCAAACTGGAACATTGAAATAACCAACTAGAGCCAGAAAATGTTGGGTGCTGAACCCCGGCCCAACTTGCACCCCAACTCGCTACATGCATCAACCCCTCCTATGTATATTTGTATATTTCAGAAGTTCCGCCCCTGATTAATCCATTCTCTCTCTAACCATTACCCTCTCTCTTCTTTAGTTTTATCATCAGTTGCTGAAGAATGGTCCCCCCAACCCAATTTTACCCTTTCTCTCGCTCTTCAATTTATTTTCAAATGCCAATGATTCTCTGTCAAAACAATCACCAATACTGGATCTAAAACAGACCATATCTCTTCCCACTTCTAAGCTCAAACAACTTGATCTTTACATTGCAATGATCTAATTATTCTTTCTGGTGTTTGGCTTAAACCTTGGATCTGTTGTTGGGTGTTTGGCTTAACCCCTAAATCTACTTGTTGCGTCTAGGGTTTTGGAGTGTGAAGTTTGCAAAGTTCGTCTAGGATTTTGTAGAGTTCAGTTTGCAAAAAGGAGTGATCGCCCTAAGATTCGATTGGTTTACTAACTTTAAATCGGGAAGTCATTTTTATTAAAAAGGTGTAAAACGGTTTACGTGGAAAAAATTTACCCTTTATTTTATACAATCAAAACTTAGAAAATAGGGAAGTATTTTCCGGTAAACATTATTAGGTGGAAATAAACAGAGTCTAAAATAAAGTCTTATCTAATGTATTAGGTTTATGAGTCACATTTTGACAAGTGTCTCAGAAGTATTGTGTGTGTCCAAAACTAAGAATTTATTTATTTTTTATTTTAATTTTACACATCCACAATATGCCCAACAGGCACAGCTCCTCTTCAGAAGTTCACATGCCTCATAGCCAGCTAACTCGCGACTCCTGTATTTGATTGTTTAAACCATGATGGCAAGTATTTTTAGCTGATAAATTATCAAAGAGTGACATTCAGAATATTCGTATTATATATATATAGAGAGAGAGAGAGAGAGAGAGAGATTGTTGTTTTGGTTTTAACGGCATTGTCCAACTGAAATAATGGGGTAATATTATTCTTGCGGGGAAGCCAACTTCTTTAGCTGGAATCCAATTCTTAAAATTACTGAGTGAAGATGAAATGGCACTCGACAATCTTTTCTGTGTTGCCTTTCAAATGATGGATGCTCAATGGCTTGCGAAGCGTGCTTCGTATATGGAATTTAATGTAAGAAATGTCCAATGACCATGTTTGTCTTATTGATTTTTTTTACGTAAATTAGTAATTGGAAATTATAAGAAGCTTTGTTACTGATCTTGTTGGTTATAAATCAAAATTTTGTGTTGTTTCTCAGGACGTTTTGAAGTCTACAAGAAAACAGTTAGAGCGTGAACTTGAACTTGAAGATATTTTCAGTGTGAAAGATTTACCAGCATACCTGTTGAAAAGATGACATGGCTTCAGCTTCTCTCAAAATTTAATTTTCTTTTTTGTATTTGTACAATAAAAAACATATGCTATATCACATTACTTGCCAAAAAAAACAATCTGCTATATCACATTGTAAATTTATTTTATATAAAAATTACGTATAGCTGCTGTAATAATAAAGCTTGAGCCCTAAAAAGTAAGTTGAACCAGGACCTAAAATGGCTGTCAAATACCTGTAAACCTGATACTCGCAATTTCGCACTTGCAATCAAGTGGCAAACCAATTCTGATTCAGATTTATTCTCAATTAGTGGTATGTTGTTCGTCGCTAAAACATTTTCTTTAAAACTAGTTTTGGGTTGAAAGTGTCCTGCCAAATTAAGCTTCTCATTTGTCGATATTTCATTCTTTGTTATTTTGATTTGACTGTAATATGATGCTCGGTGAGGTTTCAAGTTTTATTCCTTGAACACTTACTATTCATTGTTCATTTTGAGCTTTGTAATTGATGGTTTTCATTCACTTTTTCAATAGCATTTTGAATTTTGTCCATCTAGGAAAACAAAATTTTCACCAAATTTCTTTTTCTGGTGGTATATAGCTTCCTCACTCACAAGGATTTACGTTTAAGATATTTGATGGTAGCAATTAATTAGGTTAATAGGCCCAAGTTGTGATGACCAAGTTTATTTTTATTTTTATTTTCTTTTTATATTTTTTTTTAATTGCATTTTGTTATGTTGCCTAGGTTGACTAGTGGGTGAAATATGTGTGGATGAGAATGTGTGTGACATGTATATGTGTGTGTATAGAGAGATAAAGTGTAAGATAGACCAAAAATCCTCTCATTTCTCTCACTCCACCGACACTCTCTCTTTTCTCTCCCATTCTTTTATTTTTCATTTTACTTCCATTTCTCCACCATTTCACCTCCAACCTTTGAGATTTTGAGCCTGCATAGAAGGGAAGTTGACGAGGACTACGAGAGGAACAAAACCCCTAAATCAATTTTGGATTTGGAGCACATTTTTCTTTTGGAGTAGCTAGGGTTTGCTCCTAACTTGAGGTAGGGGTGTATTATGCTGATAACCTAGGAGTTCTTGGAATTTTATGACCATTGTGTGAGTTATGCATACACTTGTGTGTGTGGGTTTAATTATGCATACACTTGTGTGTGTGGGTTTAATTAGAGACCTTATATAATGATTTAATTGCATGTACATAATGTTTTATTGAGTTTTTATATCAATTTTCATGTGTAATATGTTATTTGTTCCATTGTTGATATTATGGATGTTAATTAAAGTCTTAAATCTTAATGTGTACAATTTCTTGTAATTAAAGTGCCTTATATGTTGTGTTTATTCATGAAATTATCATGTATTTGTTATTTTGTGAAGGTTAATTTTGGAGATGTATATATCTATGATGATGTTAAACTTTTACTCACTTGAAATTTGATATAATGATAACATAAATTTAAATGACTTTAAAATACCCAATTTGTTGACATTGTATCAAAGAGTATGCCATTATAGTGATTTGGATCATAGGACATGGATTGTGTGATTAGTATAATTTATGTGCCCATGTGAAGTGCAATTTGGGCATATCATGGAATATGGATTATTTTGTAGACTTGTTTGTTGATTTTGGGAGATACTCGGGGGTTATTACTTTGAGAATGCGAGGGCTCGGCCCTCGCGGGTGAAACATGAGTTTTCTCATTTTATATTGGCCAATCGGTTAGATTCCGGCGGACTAGTAATCCAAAAACGACTATTTTTATTTAAGCGCATAACATGGTTATGTGACCGGGAGTGTGGGTGTGTTCCGAGTTATCTCATTAATTTATTTCAACTTTTATTTTCAAGTTGGCATTTATGTGTAATTGCAACTTGTAAATTTATGTACATTACACTATATTATTTATGTTTGTCTTGATGAATGAATTAATATTATTTATACTAGACTATGATGATCCTATTTAGGTTCCCCTTAAGATTAGACGTTAGGGAGTATGTTCCTTGTATTGTATGACCATGCAATATTTGTAGAATTTTGAGAAACCTAATTTATATTCATGAGACATTCCTACGGAGCAATTCGTTACTTACCTCGTTGATTCTTATATTTTTCAGGAAAGGGCATTGCCCAAGAGGAGATTCCTCATCCCTATCTTGATTGGGATCTTGACAACATTTTTGAGCTACTTGTGATAATTGTGACATCCATTGTGTAACTTACTTTTCGACTTGTATTTTGACACATGGTGTATTTTGGATATTATATTTGATAACATGTTTGTAATATTTTTTTGGAGGAGAGAAATGACGTAGGAACTCACCCATCTATCTTTTAGAGTTCTTATGAAATGTCCTTTCATATCTTTACTCATGTAACCCCTTAACATTATTTCTCGGATTGTAATGAGGCTATGGTGGCCATGACTTATATAGTGGGATTGAACAATTATTGTTTAAGTTGTGTACATGTGGGTTCATTTGGATAGTCAAATATAAATGGTTAATTAATCATGTTATTATTTATTTTATGAAACTATTATTATTATTATTATTATTATTATTTACGTGGTAAATGACACCGATTTTCTCTAATTAATTATTTATTTACTCAAGTGAATATAATTAATTAATTATTTATTTAATTATCTATTATTATTATTTTTTTTTATTCGCGACCTGAGTTGTGGAATTCGGGGCGTGACACAAGTGTTATTACTCGCACAAAAATGATATGCAATTTTTGCAAGGGATTGCTCGCGCCAAAAAGGATGATAAATAGTGAGGTCAGCAAGTAGAAAAATAAATAGGCTGAAGGAACACGTGTTGAGCGCATGCCTCTCGATGACCTATTAATTAAACTCCAAGTGATCGATACTGCTATAAATTTTATTTTTGAAAAAAATGATATGGTATTGGTCCCTGAAAGCATGCATAGATGATCAAAATAGAATTCAATATGTTTCAACGAATTCACTAACAATCTTTACTTAAAAAAAAAAAAAAAAAAAAAAAAAAGGAAATAATTTTACTGACATTCCTCAAAATTTGGTCAAATATCAGTTTTAAATATCTTTCGATATTTTCACTTTTTCCTAAATTTTTAATCACATTTATTCCAAAATATTAAATATTTTTTAATCACATTTATTCCAAAATATTAAATAATTTAAATAACTTCTATCCCCCTGCACACTATTTCTCTCTCCTCTTATCTCTATACGAAGGGATGTACTACTGATAATGAAAAAAAAATATATGACATATCATAAATTTTCCCCATTAACCATATACACAGAAAATAAAGTCAAATAATTACCACATCTCGAGCTAAGAATGTCAACAACTAATAAATCTCAATAGCTTCACCTTTACCAATGTGACACTTGTATTTTCTCAGCCATTAAAGTTTACATGCTACAAATTAATTAATTAATTTATTTATTTATTTATTTATTTATAGCTGATAATTAAATTTATCTTCTTTGCGTACAGAACCATTAATATATGAACATTGCATATAAGAGTTGATTCCAAGTATCCGGGACACCAGCAATACACCAATGGCTCATCTTTTCGTAGCTCCAAAAGTGTTGTCACGTCCAGCAATTTGGCCGGCATCACCATATTCCTCATCACATTCTTCACCACCTCCGCCGCGGTTACTGAACCACCGGGATATACTGAACCAGTTAGTGGTTGGGTTTGTCCCACACAAGTTGCCTTTGGTTCGTTCCATTCGTTACCACTGTTCAGTGAAAAAAATAAAAAAATGTTATATAATGAATTTATATAAGTAATTATATATGCATGTAAGGAATTAAACATGCCTTTTGATGAGATTTTTATTCTTTTGATGTTGTGAATAGGCCCATAAGTGGATCTTATTCACTGCATCAAAAGAATAAGTAATGAAAACCCTTTCAATTATACACTCCGATTTAAAAATAACACCCAAGTTAAATATGTAAAAGAAACAATAATATTAGGAAAATTTGTTTATTTTGTTCTTATAATGAAAATTTTCCTACTTAAAATTTCTTTAATTTCCTTAAAAAAATATATTAATGGGTGATTTTTCTTACTTTATTTTTCTATTTTAGTTTTTAAAATTTTTCTTATTTTTCTCTCTCTCTTTTTAAATTTCATTAATTTCCTCAAAAAAATTAAATTTTCTTACTTATAATTTCATTAATTTCCTTAAAAAAATATATAAATGGGTGATTTTTCATATTTTATTTTTCTATTTTAGTTTTTAAAATTTTTCTTATTTTTCTCTTCCTCTTTTTAAATTTTATTAATTTCCTTAAAAAAAAAAAAAAATTCTTACTTAAAATTTCATTAATTTTCTTAAAAAAATATAGAACCGAACACTTGTATGACATATAATAGCCCTCAATACCAAACTGTATGATGTTGATCACCTACTTTATTTATTCTTGTATATGTAAAAGAAACAATAATATTAGGAAAATTTGTTTATTTTGTTCTTATAATGAAAATTTTCTTACTTAAAATTTCATTAATTCCTTAAAAAAATATATTAATGGGTGATTTTTCTTATTTTATTTTTCTATTTTAGTTTTTAAAATTTTTCTTATTTTTCTCTCTCTCTTTTTAAATTTCATTAATTTCCTTAAAAAAATAAAATTTTCTTACTTAAAATTTCATTAATTTACTTAAAAAAATATATGAATGGGTGATTTTTCATATTTTATTTTTCTATTTTAGTTTTTAAAATTTTTCTTATTTTTCTTTTCCTCTTTTTAAATTTCATTAATTTCCTTACAAAAAAAAAATTTATTACTTAAAATTTCATTAATTTCCTTAAAAAAATATAGAACCGAACACTTGTATGGCGTATAATAGCCCTCGATACCAAACTGTATAATATTGATCACCTACTTTATTTATTCTTGTATATGAAAAAGGAAGGGTAAACATGTCATTTGAATAGTCAAACTAAAGTCAAATGAGGGTAAACATGTAATTTTAATTATTAAAGAAACAATTTAGTGGGACAAACCAAAGTCAAATGGTAAGATGTCTTTTTACATGTAAAAAGTGGTCTGACACACCTGTCAACTAATTTTTGTAGTGTGAGTGAAAAACGGAGCAAACGTTTATAATGTGAGTGATAGTTATTTTTGAAACATGTTTGAAACTGATATTTGGCCAAACCTCAAGAAGTGTCAATGAAATTATCCAAACAAAAAAAATTGAATACACTGACAAGGTCAAAAATAAATAAAAATAATAATATGATAGTGATCCCATCCCATCAAGCATGAGTTGGGCTTTCATTGGTTTCCTCTTAGGGTTTCAATGACCACCTATTGAGATGATTTGCCACCTGTAAGAAAAAGATTATCACAAAACTGAAATGCATTCACATTTTATCAAAACCACGTAAAACTAAGATCTTGGTTAACCGATTTAGAAATTAAAATATTAACTTTACAATATATATATTTTTTCTTCATTATTTACCTGGTTATCCCAATTAGTTCTCCAGATAATGTAGGATAGCACAAGTGTTTGCATTGCCACTCCACATATTATTCCGGTCCATATCCCCTACGAAACAAAAGATATAATTAACACAATGAATCAAATGCAGAATACAGATCCATGGTCAAAGTTTCAATACTCACGTAAAATTGTCATGAAATTCAGGCAAAACGTAAAATCATATGATCATATATATCATCAAGAATATGCTAAAACTAGGGTAAGTATCGGTAAAAGCTTGGATTAACAAGCGTGAATATGCTAGTTCGGAACTTAGAGCAATCACACCTCTAATCTTCTCCTCTTGCATGTGACACACTAATAAGTCCATATCCCATAGATAATGCGTTTTATCTTTCATGAAAACGTGATAAATCATTTATCTTATATTCGAGCATCCTAGCACATTAAGTATTTTAAAGTCTTGCAGATATGATTGAAAAGTTACGCTGAAGGGGTTAGGTTTGTCTCAAATCTTCTTCTCCTAGCACCTCAGTCGTCAAAACACAAAGAGCATTACATTGCGACTAACCAAAAAAAAAAAAAAAAAAAAAAAAAAAAAAAAAATTTGCAATGGAATACAAAGTAAGGTGTGTGTGTGCAGGGACGGACCCAGCAGGGGACTAGGGGGGGCAGATGCCCCCCCTGAATTTTTAATATTTTCATTTTATACACTAATGTTTTTAAAATTTATGAAAATGCCCCCCTAAAATTACAATTCGCCCCCACTGGATTCTTTTTTTTAGCATTTTATACTTCAAATTTTGATAATTTATGAAGATGCCCCCACTATAATTATAATTTGTCCCACTGATTTTTTTTTTCATTTTATACATAAATTTTTTAAAAATTTATGAAGAAAAACCCTATTAAAATTACAAAAATGAACCCATCGTATAATTTTGTACCCACAAATTAAAAATTGGCCCCCCCCCCATCACCAAATTTTCTGGGTTCGTCACTGTGTGTGTGCGGTGCTTCTTACCGTAATTTGCAAATGAGCAACATAACCAAGCAAAAGTCCTAGTGGAACTCCAATGATATAGTAGCAACCAATAGTAACGAAAGCAACCACACTTTGGCAACCAGCACCTACAGACACTCCTGCTTGAAAAAAATAAAAAAGTTTAAAGATGTGGTCGAGTTTTGAAATTACTTAATCATTTCTATAAGAAACAAAATTCTTGCCTGAGAATACCGGCTGAAGACTATTGAGCAAGATTGAGAAAGCAAGTAGAACAGAGAGGCTTGACACAGATTCTGCAACCTCTTCGTTACTTGTAAACAAGTTGGAAATACTGTGACCAAAAATTAAACATAAAACTGCAAAGAACAATCCAATGCAAAGTGAATTAATTGAGATGACTTTGACCGAAAATCTTGCAGCTTCTGCATTTCCTCTTCCCATTTCATTTGCAACGCGCACACTGTACAAATGAAAACATTAAAGGAATACATATATACAATATATATATATATATCTACACACTTTTTTTTTTTAACCGCAATAAGTGGTTCTACTATTAGAGAAAGAAGAGGCAGAGTTTCCAGAAACGAAGGCAATACCTTGCAGCAACTAGGAAGACTATGGATATCATTAAGTCCCATGCAAATATTTAGGCTGCAAAATGTCATGCAAAATTAAAACAAATTGTTTGCCAATGTTGAGTGCCTAAAAGAAATAAAACAAATGAGTTCAAATGAATATACCATATGGAGAAGGCGGATATGGCTATCGTTGCATTTGTCATATATGACGCGACTAGTGATGATCTAATTATTATTAATATTAGAAGACTTGGATCACTAGATTGTTTCTTTTCTTAAACAGTTTCTGATCAATCTTGATGCAAAGTAATTATTAATCTTACAAGACTTTGGCCTCTTGATTGTTTCTTTGCTTACAGCTGATTAAAATCCTGCAATGCTTACTCCAAACAATTACAAACTAGACAGTGAATTCAAGTAGTCTCTTATCAAATATACAAAACAGTCCTATCAAGTATTCATTACTCTTACCACCAACCGTGTAGCCCAGTTGCTATCACTCCTTTTTGCAAACTGAACTGTACAAAATCCTAGACGAACTTTGCAAACTTCACACTCTCCAAAACCCTAGACGCAACAAGTAGATTTAGGGGTTAAGCCAAACACCCAACAAAAGATCCAATGTTTAGGCCAAACTCCAGAAAGAATAATTAGATCATCATCAGTTGCTGAAGAATGATGAAGGAACAAGTGCTGAGCGCATGCCGCTCGATGACCTATTAATTAAACACCAAATGATACTGCTATAAATTTTATTTTTGAAAAAATGATATGGTATTGGTCCCTGAAAGCATGCGTAGATGATCTTCGTTAGAATTCACTTTGTTTCAATGAATCCACCGAGGTCAAAATAGAATTCAATATGTTTCAATGAATTCACTAACAATCTTTACCAAAAAGAAAAAATAGAATACACTAACAAGGTCAAAAATAAATAATAATAATAATAAATGATATGATATTGGTCCCATCCCATCAAGCATGAGTTGGGCTTTCATTGGTGTCCTCTGAGGGTTTCAATAACCACTTATTGAGACGATTTGTTGCATTATTCACCTGTAAGAAAAAGATTATCACAAAACTGAAATGCATTCACATTTTATCAAAACCACAGAAAACTAAGATCTTAGTGAAGCGATTTAGAAATTAAAATATTAACTTTACAATATATATCCTTTTTCTTCATTATTTACCTGATCATCCCAGTTAGTTCTCCAAATAATGTAGAATAGCACAAGTGTTTGCGTTGCCACTCCACATATCATTCCGATCCATATCCCCTACGAAACAAAAGATATAATTTACACAACGAATCGAATGCAGAATACAGATCCAAGGTCAAAATTTTAGTACTCACGTAATATTGTCATGAAATTCAGGCAAAACGAAAAATCATATGATCATATCATCAAGAATATGCTAAAACAAGGGTAAGCATCAGTAAAAGTTTGGATTAACAAGCGTGAATATGCAAGTTCGGAACTTAGAGCAATCACACCTCTAATCTTTTCCTCTTGCATGTGACTGACTAATAAGTCCATATCCCCTAGATAATGCGTTTTATCTTTCATGAATATGTGATAAATCATTTATCTTATATTCGAGCATCCTAGCACATTAAGTATTTTAAAGTCTCGCGGATATGATTGAAAAATTACACCAAAGGGGTTAGGTTTGTCTCCAATCTTCTTCTCCTAGCACCTCAGTCGTCAAACACAAAGAGCATTACATTGCGACTAACCAAAAAAAAAAAAAATTTGCAATGGAATACAAAGTAAGGTGTGTGTGTGTGTGTGTGTGGCTTCTTACCGTAATTTGCAAATGAGCAACATAACCAAGCAAAAGTCCTAGTGGGATTCCAATGATATAGTAGCAACCAATAGTAACGAAAGCAACCACACTTTGCCAACCAGCACCTACAGATACTCCTGCTTAAAAAAAATAAAAAAGTTTAAAGTTGTGGTCGAGATTTGAAATTACTTAAATCATTTCTATAAGAAACAAAATCCTTGCCTGAGAATACTGGCTGAAGACTATTGAGCAAGATTGACAAAGCAAGTAGAACAGAGAGGCTTGACACAGATTCTGCAACTTCTTCGTTACTTGTAAACAAGTAGGACATACTGTGACCAAAAATTAAACATAAAACTGCAAAGAACAATCCAATGCAAAGTGAAGTAATTGAGATGACTTTGACAGAAAATCTTGCAGCTTCTGCATTTCCTCTTCCCAATTCATTTGAAACCCGCACACTGTACAAATGAAAACATTAAAGGAATACATATATACAATATATATATATATATATATATATATATATACACTCTTTTTTTTTTTAACTGCAATAAGTGGTTCTACTATTAGAGAAAGAAGAGGCAGAGTTTTCAGAAACGAAGGCAATACCTTGCAGCAATTAGGAAGCCTATGGATATCATTAATTCCCATGCAATAATATTTAGGCTGCAAAATGTCATGCAAAATTAAAACAAATTGTTTGGCAATGTTGAGTGCCTAAAAGAAACAAAACAAGTGAGTTCAAATGAATATACCATATGGAGAAGGCGGATATGGCTATCGTTGCATTTGTCATATATGACGCGACTAAGATCAAAATAGCGTTGTACCAAAACTCCAAGCTGCCAATGGAAATAACAAGAATCATAGAGTCACTGAAGAAACTTTTAAAAGTGAGAGAATTTATATTAGTTCCAGCAGGAATCAAAATGGTTTTGAACTGATGAGTTCTCTGGATATTCCCAACTAATTATAGCAGTGCACTAGACAAAAGTTTTGACATGGAAATATTTTCTGATCAATCTTTATAGAAAGTAATTATTATTAATATTAGAAGACTTGGATCACTAGATTGTTTCTTTTCTTAAACAGTTTCCGATCAATCTTGATGCAAAGTAATTATTAATCTTACAAGACTTTTGCCTCTTGATTGTTTCTTTGCTTACAGCTGATTAAAATCCTGCAATGCTTACTCCAAACAACTACAAACTAGACAGTGAATTCAAGTAGTCTCTTATCAAATATACAAAACAGTCCTATCAAGTATTCATTACTCTTACCACCAACCGTGTAGCCCAGGGGTATCTCCTTACCTTCCAAAGTGGAAGGTTGAGGATTCAAGTTCCTTAAAGGCACAACGGGTGTGTGAGTTATAAGCCACCAGGAAGGGGGAAAAAATTATAATCATCGTTCTTCCATTCAAAACACATTTTAATCCAGTGGGAGGTTGATTTAATTCGCTACATGCACCAACTAAAAAGAATGGGTTACCAACTCAAAAGACATGCCAGATATTACAGCTTAGCAAATAAATATACACAAACTTTTGTTGACCAAGGAGAAATTCACTAACCAAATCATCACTCCAGATGATATTGATAGCTTTATTACAGGTAAGAGGTCCATAAAGGCAGCTTTAGCGAATCCTCTCCAAGTCTCCGAACACCAACCTCCGAAAATGTATACAAACAGTCCAACAACCATCAACCAACATGATATGTTCATGGCACTCATTGCACCAGGGACACCCCAGTTCCATTTGATCACAAAGAGCCAGGACAGAAAGACATGAATTACGAATGAAGCAGCGCTAAGCCACCCAACAATCGTGTTCTTGAGCTGTCCTTGTAAGTACTGTTGGATGGTTGAGCTAAACACAAAGTAGTAGAGAATGGGAATGAACCATAAAGAAATGTTCCCTATGTCTTCTACTATATCTTCGTCCTGGCCAAGAAGCCGGAAAATAGGTCCCGCAAAGACAAAGAAGGGAACCAAAATTGTGGCTGCAGTGAGACCAATAATCCAGGATCTTTGCAGGTAGATACCCAGCATGTGGTATTGCCCTGCCCCAAATGCTTGCCCACACAAAGTCTCTGTTGCACTTGACATGCCAAACTATAGCGAACAAAGAAAATGTTAAACAAGGTAATTGTATGAACAAATTATGTGTTTTCCACTCTAACAGGTCTTGATAATAGACCTATATATAACCGGACACATACTACTTGTGTGTTGTTTCTCTTGTATAGTTCCAAGTTATTCACCCTTACAAACATGAGACTTATCAGGCAATTATATAGTTTAAAGGTAGTAATAATACTGGGATGAATATAGGCCGCAATTTAGAGCATAACCAGACCTTTCACCATATAACTTACAGGTGCTACATATGGGAAAGAAATGATAAGAGCTTACCAATATTCCGTTTGCAAACCGGATTCCAATTATTTGTATAAGCGCATATGCAGCAAGCTGTGTTTCACCAATATGTCCCATAAATGCCTGTGTCACTACCAAAATCCCATATGCGCTCACTCTTGTTAGTATAGAAGGAAATGCAACTCTCCACATTTTCTTTGATTCCACCCAAACTCTGACTTTCAAGGTTTCTGATACCAAGTGCCCCTCTTCCATCCTGTTATGCATAATCCCAGATAGGAAGATAAGAAAAGAAAATTAGGATAAAGACAGGAATTTGGCCAGACTTTTTCTACTACCCATTCATGGATACTAACCAAAATTTATGAAAATCTTTATTGGAACAAAAATTGGGAAAATCTTTGTTAGGAAATTAATGCATTAATTAAGTGCATGTCTTGCCATCGTGGGATGGGATGCTGGGAGGGGGGAAATGGAGATAGAACAAAGATATGGCATTATTTTGCATAAAGTGGTTGTTCTTATACTCGACCAAGCAATATTATGGTAGAAACAATAGATAAGTATTTACAATGCATGGAATAAGTTTATTGGAACAAAACTACATACGTGGATTGTTCTTTTATACTCCCTCCGTCCCATTTTAATTGTCCCTTTTTGAGAATCAAACTTTTTATGACAGTATCTTTTTAGTATTTCTTTTTCTTTATATTGGTAGTGATTGAATTACATAGGGTTCACAATGTTGTTTTTATAAGTTCAATGCAAGAAGGTTATATTGGTAATGTTTAAGCAAAAAATTGTACATTGGCTTTTCAATTGGGACAGTTAAAAATGAAAAAGGTGTACAATTAATATAGGACGGAGGGGGTATATATTAAGCAAAAAAAACTATAGTATAGGCCAAATTTGTAGTGTTTGAGTTAATTGCATATGAGATAGAGATTTGGAAGCCTTAATGTCTATTGTGACTGCTAATAGTTTTATGAGCAATGCTAAGGACAGTCGCTCTTCTCATTAGTCCTAATATTTGTAATTAATGTCTTTATTAATGGTATGTTTCCTATTTTTATGAAACCCTAAAAATATGTCTTTTTTGACAATACTACCCTTTTAGTCTCTCTCCTCACTTAAACCATATCAAAGATGTCGTTAAAACATTACATGTTTTCTACTTTTAATAGGACATTAAATAATTAATTTTAATACAAAACTACCTTATTTATTTGATTTGTCTCTACTTCCAAGACTTCCCACCCCTTCGTTCGTGTGTTTACACACACATATATATACACCCACATATATAATAATTGACTCGTTTTTTTTTTTCTTTTTTTCTTTTTTTCTTTTAGTTATTGTTTAACAGTGATAGTTGAGGGATAAAATTTTTTATTTTTTATTTTTCTTATTGAGAGATAAGAATTCATTCTCTATAAAATTTAATTATATATATATATATATATATATATATATATGTATGTATGTATGTATGTATGTATCAATTGCTATCATGTAATTTTATCCTTTACTAATTAAATCATCTTTATCTCTTATATAGAGAATGAATTCTTATCTCTCAATAAGAAAATATATATATATATATATATTATCCCTCAACTATCACTGTTAAACAATAACTAAAAGAAAATAAAAGGATCCATTATTATATGTGTGTGTATATATATATGTGTGTATGCAAACACACCGACAAAGGGGTGAAAAGTAGAGGCAAATAAAAGAAATAAGGTAGTTTTGTGTTAAATGTCCTATTAAAAGTAGGAAACATGTAATGTATTAATGACACTTTTGATATGGTTTAAGTGAGGAGAGAGACTAAATGGGTAATATTGTCAAAAAATATTTATTTTTAGTGTTTCATAAAAATAGAAAACATACAACTGATAAATGCATTAATTATAAATATTAGGACCAATGAGAAGAGCGGCTGTTAATTCACAGTGGCTTAGCATTACTCTAGTTTTATTTGTCTCAGTAAAAGAGAGATATATTTACTAAGCATTGGTGGTATAATTAGGGGTCAAAATTCATACCCTTCTTGTGCATGAAAAATGAGTATTATGACAGCAAGAGTGCTCTTTGATATTAAGTTAATTCTGGTTTTAGACCACCATTTGAAGCTGCATGTGGAGGCCATATATCCAAAATTCCAGTAAAATTGAAATGTGACTCCTCTGTTTAACATGAAACCACATACTCTATCTATTGGACCAACAACTAAAGATTATATATAAACTTTAGCTATGCATAAAGTACTAGAATTTAGACCTAAAAGAACTGAATCAGTTTGTTTTGTGTCGTTCTGTGCGCTTAAATCAAAAAAACAATGATTGTAAATCAATTATGCGACCTGCAATTTAAAATTATTAATGCGACTACTTTAAATTTGGGCTGACTAATACTGTTCAAATCCATCAGAAAACAGGAACATTGAAGAATCCATAAACATGAAGGAGAGAGAGAAATTTACTTGATAGACATTGGAGTTCCTTTTAGAAAAATTTACCCTTGAAGGGTTGTGTAATTACTGCAGACTTATAACTCCAAACACACACACATAGGAAACTGCACTTGATCGCTATGATGAGAGAGAGATCTGACCACCTATATACACACACAAGAGACAGACTTGACCACCTGCACGCACGTAACGACCATTCTAAGTTTATAACCATGTTGTTGTGGTTGGTTTGACAGGTGAGAGCATTTTTTTTTTGATCTGACCACCTAACACGAGAGAGAGTTGAAAACCTCTACGCACGTAACGACCATTGTAAGTCTATAACCATGTTTGTTGTGGTTAGTTTGATAGGTGAGGATTTTTTTGAAAAAAACAAAACACCGTATCCAAACAGTTTCTTCAATTTTCTATTCATGCAACTTTAAATTCTTGAATCATGTGCCCATGCTATTGTAAATAACCTGTAATTTTTTTTTAGTGGCCTTGTAAAGTCAAGATTCGTGTTGCCACGACATGTTTTTCATAAATAATGAGATTCAAAATTTATTCATTATTCTAATTTTTTTTGTACATTCATTAATGTAACTAGTATTTCTAGAATTTTATTCATTATTGTAATTTTTATTTTTTATTTTTTGCATTCATTAGTCTAAAGATTAATGTGCATTCATTTTTTTTTTTTTCCTAATTGGTAGTCACATACAAATATTTTTACTAAGACTCGAATCCCTAACCTTTTTTTTGGGAAATATGAGCCTGGTACTACTAGGCCACTAGCCTGTTGGTCATTCATTAGTTTAACAAGAGTTTAATTAATTCATATCTTATGGTGGTGTAACTGAAGTGATAGATCAATGAATATAATAATACCATAAATGTGTCATTTGTTTATGCACTATATGGACAATAGTTTTTGAAGATTCTGATTTTGAAGTTGGAGATGTAACTGCTGAATTTCAATTTGCAAATATTGATCATAACGGTGATATTAAAGGCAACAAAGGTATTGATGCTTGGGGTGCTTTATAGGACTAGTCTGGGGTTCGGTTTATGTACTAAGTGATGAGTTGTGGAGTGTGCACAACTCATCTGATGAAGATTGTGTTCAAAGTAATAAGTTCAGGGATGAATTTATTGTTCAGAGAGATTTGGGTATTAAACCCTTGATGGTTGGAATGAAGTTCACTTGTGCAGATGACTATAAGGGACCATGCCTTAAAGAAAGACTTTAGATTCAAAAAGAATGAAAGAAAAAGGGTGACAGTTGTATGTGCTAACAAAAGTGGTTAGAGGATTCATGTTTCCCTTAATAAAGTTACCAAGGCATTCGTGTTTAGGAAGTTGAAACCACATTATAAATGCCCTATTGTTGATAAAAATAGACAGGCGAATTCTACTTTGCTCACAAATAAATACATACATAAGTTCAACAATGTACAAGTCCTCTACAGCCAGATTAGGAAGGTATATAAGAAAGAGAGGAAGAAAGATACGAAAATGGGACGATATTGGGACGAGAGATAAATATATACTAATATATGTATATATATATATATATGGAGAATATTGTTAGGGGCAATTACAGAATATAAGGTTTTAAAATAGTGCACAACCAACTATATATATATATATATATATATATATATATAATTTGGAGAAGGGCAAATGTAATACCCCTAATTTTAAAAGGGTAGTCTAGGCATTTTAATTATTGTTTTATTGCATTTTGTTTGATTATTTGCTTAATTGTTTAATTATTTTATTCTTTATTTGATTTAATTGTTTAATTATGTAGTTAATTGTATTGTTTGATTAATTGATAAATTGTTTTATTTAATTTATTTGATTTAATTGTGTATTTAATTGTATTGTTTGATTAATTGGTAAATAGTTTTATTTAATTTATTTGATTTATTTAAATGCATTTAACGTAGTGTATAGATTAGGGTTTTATCCTTTTATAAAATCACGTTGTGGACTTAGGTTTTATATTTGCCTATAAATATACTGTTATAAGTCTGTAAAGGGGTTGTAGAACCCTATTCACGTACAGAGATATAGAGAGAGAATTGTAAGGAAAAACAGAAAGATTTCAGTTAGGGTTTTGGCTGAGGATTAAAGGACAAACCTAGGAGAAGGAAAGGTTGATAGTGAACGGACGTCGTCGGAAAACTTAGAAAGACAGCGACGATGTTTTGATTCAAAATCTCACAGGCAAGTTTTATTTTGTCTCTCTCCCCTTAACTTGTGTTCTATGCATGCCTAGATGATCTTTAGGATTTTAATCAGATATTAAATGGATCTTGCATGCTTAGTATGTGTTAAATTAATCATCTATATGGTTTTAATTTGATCTGGAATAGTAATCGCCGAACTTGAATTTCATTGTTTGCTCTTAAAGCATGTTGAATCGGTAATTGTTTTTGTTGTTCTTTTTAATGCAAACCGTTTTAAATAAAGGACTCGGATGATATTGGATGTAATTTAGACTCTTAAGTTCAATAATATTAAGGAACAGAAGGGTTGGGAGCGGCCGGAGACGAAGCAGACGAAGGCAAAAGGTTCAGGGCTATCATAGAGGGAGAGAGTTGGCTCCATGGAAAAGGGAGCCGGCTCCCTCAAGTGCAGAGCCGACTCTAGGGGTTAGAGAACCGGCTCCCACCCCTCTAAAGCCGGCTCCATGCTTGGTTAGAGCCGGCTCTCAACTTTTGAGAGCAGGCTATCTTATATACATGCAATCTGGACTTTTCTGGGCACTGTTTGGACGAGTTTGGTATTCTGGATTGTTTTGGGAAGTGTATTGAGGGTTCTAAATGTAATTTCATGGAATTCTAAAATTTCATATTGCATAATTTACACCATTATGCTAATGGAATGAACAGTAAGAAAGTAAACAACTTTGCATGCTGTTAACGGATGGGAGGGATTTAATTGCTTAATTTCAATTTAGCAATTTAATGGACTGTAACATGATTAAAAATCTTGTTTTGGATGCATAGTAGGGTCATTTATTTATCAGACTTGATCTATGCGTACTCTGGATTCTAATTGCTAAAATAATAAACTCTGTTCTTTAATTACATGGATTATTGTTTTGGTTACTAATTGCTGAACTATTAAATTATGTTTTGTCAATTACATGGATTTATGTGCTGGACTTTAATTGCTGAATTATTATATTAAATTCTGTCAATTACATGGATTATATGCACTATATGTAATGGTATAGGACGGTGGCACATTAGGGATGGATTAGATCAAAACGCTAATTCCTACCTATTCATACATACGAAATGGATTAACTAAAACAGTTAAATTCTACATAGGTTCATGTTTTGTCAACTAAAAAAGTTAAATGACATACTGGATGTTTATTTTATATTTCTGGATTAGGAATGATTTATATATATATTTATGGTACCGCAATATGAGCTTGAGTCTCAGAGTCGATTGTTAGGGCGCATATATGCATTGGATGCGTAGCTGGCTATGATAAGTTAAGGTGTACCCTGTTAGGTCTAGGTACTCATATCCACCTCTGGTAGGTTTTGCATGTTGCCTTTTATTCAGGTTGAGACCCCCTTTGTAGTCCAGTGATTGTTTCTTAGTGTGGATATATATATGTATGAACTAGATAGCTATTGTTGAGATATCTAGGATGTATCTACGTATCGAGTCTCTGTTTGGATTGTAGTTAGAATAGAACTTGTTTGTGAGCCTGACCCACTTTCATTTTTCAGGTATCAGACGGTTCTAGTCTTAAGGCTTGTTTGGGCTGAGCAGAGACGGTCATTCACTCTACCGACGACGTAGGATTTCATTCCATGTTTTAGTTTTGGATTTTATCTTCATTTGTTTATTTTCAATTGGGATTTTATTTAGGGGTCCACTAGATGGATTCCCGAGTTGTACTCTTAGAGGTTTTGGAAATGTTGGATTATATTAATCTTTATCATTTGGAGGATTTTAATATTTAGAACTCTTTTTAGCTTTTATTATTTTATTTATTAATTTATTTTTATATTCCATGTTCAATTACATATTAATTGTTTGATATCTCTTGGATATGTGCTCGGACTTGATCATTCGTGACTCTAGAATCGATGGGTATCACAGTTGGTATCAGAGCACTCCAGGTTTAGTGTCTCTAAGGTATTTCATATTAAGACTTCCGCGTAGCGTATTCTCTTGATTAGAGTTTAAGTTTAGGATTCGTTGTATTCTTGTACGGTCCGTTTAAATCATGCTGATGTCTGTCTTTCGGTGTTAACAGAATGGTTAACGCTAGAACCAGATGAAACAATAGGCAACAAATAGAAGCGGCACATAGGCAGCAGGATTTCCTGTGGCGTCAGCAAATGGAGGAAGAACAACAATTGCCTAGGTTTCAGGAGGAGCATGAGGAAGATGGTCAGTTGCACATAAAGCATGAAGAATTTCAACATACTTAGGAGTCTCAGGATCGGGCCTATAATCAGGGCAGGAATCTAGAGTATTCTCCTCAGTTAGTTTACATCATAGCTCAGGCTGTAGTAGCAGGCGTAGCAACTGCATTTTAGAATTAGCCATACGTTCAGCAGACACTCGAAGCAGTACCAATGGTGCGGAATGTGTTTCAAGGTCAATGTTTTGCCTGTGGAGATTTTAGGCATACATCCAACCAATGTCCTGGGTTAGCTCAGAGACAGCAGAATAGGGGACCACAGGTAAGATGGGATCAGCCACAGTCTAACAAGCGAAATAGGTTGTTTAGTACTTTTAGGGGTACTTGTTATTCTTGTGGAGAGGCTGGTCACACTTCTAGGCAGTGTCCTAAACGAGGAGATATCGGGCCATCTAAGTAGGAGGGTACCGAATCACAAGGAGGATGGCTCTTTTAAGAGTGTTTTTTATTACTAGTAGTGATGGTGATATCATTAGAAATGTAGTACTTGTTAAATCAAGTACACTAGTATTATTTTTTTAAAAAGAATATGCGACTATTATTCCTTTGGAAATATATGGTTTAAAGAAGTTCTTAATAAAGTGAACTGGTGGTTTTGGTTTTTCTCTTATGTTTCATGAGAGCATTTTAGTGATAGTTACATTAATGATTTTATCAAACTATTTTGGAATGTGATCGTCATGATAATAAATGATTATCACAGTGGAATGATTGGGTTTTGGACAAGCAAACAAATATTTGCTTGTAAGGACGTTGTGTTAAGACGGGATGATTACCAGGGAATTTATAAAAGTGCTTGTGTAAATCAATATGGTGAGTTGATTTCGAGGGAAGAATTCCCAAGGTAAAGCGATAATTTAAACGTGAGTAGATTTCGGAGCATTTTGTATTACTTTACGTGTTTTGCTCTACAGAGTATTCAGGAATTTTGGGTTTTTATGGTTAAGTTGGTGGCACAGGTATGCAATAGACCTCAGGGTATATCTACACCTTTAGGTGATACTGCCATTTTACATAAGAGTGATGGGCCTGTGATATTAGATAATGGTAGACTTAGATTTCTAATTAATCTAGTGGTCCTAGACATGCACACTTTTGCTGTGCTATTTGGGATGGATTGGTTATCTCACTGTCATGCCCAAGTTAATTGTTTTGATAGGTCTATTTTGTCCACTATACCTAGTCAGGATATGTACATTGTCACTATGCCACGTTCTAACGGGGATACTAGCACTTCTTTATTTTCTATGGAAGAGGAAACAGAGGAGGAGATTTCTGTGTCATTGGATAGTATATCAATTGTATAGGACTTTTCCAATGTTTTTCAGGAGATTCCAGGGTTGCCATATAGTCGCGAGATAGACTTTGTGATTAACTTGGCTCCAGGCACTACGCTTAGTGTTAGGGCACCATACAGGATGACACCAGTGGAGATGTGAGAGCTGGAGGATCAGATTCAGCAATTACTCAGCCAGAGTTTTAGTCATAAGAGTACTTCACCCTAGGGAGCACCAGTTCTGTTTGTGAAGAAGAAGGATGGTTCACTTCGCCTATGTATAGATTATAGGAAATTGAACAAGGTTATTATTTATAATAAGTATCCTTTGCCCAGAATTGATAATCTTTTTGATCAATTGAAGGGAGCTATATACTTCTCTAAGATTGATCTGCGTTCTGGATATCATCAACTTCGGGTTCGGGAGCAAGATGTTCTGAGGACAACGTTTCTCATTAGATATGGTTCTTATAAGTTTCGTGTCATGCCGTTCGGGTTGACTAACGCTCCAGAAGTCTTCATGGATTTAATGAACAGTTTATTCAGGGCTTACTTAGATCAATTTGTCATCGTCTTTATTGATGATATTTTGATTTATTCTACGTTGGACGACAATCATACCAGACATCTTTGCACAGTGTTGCAGACGCTTCGTGAACACCAGTTATTTGCCAAGTTTAAGTAGTGTGAATTTTGGCAGGGGGAAGTGAAGTTTCTGGGTCACATGGTGTCAGAAAGGGGAATATCGGTAGATCCAGCCAAGGTATCAGCAATGGTAGAGTAGGGACAACCTACTTCACCTACCGAGATCCGGAGTTTTCTCGGATTGGCAGGATATTATCGTAGGTTCATTCGGGGGGTTCTCAAAGATTGCGGGGCCACTGTAATACCCATAATTTTAAAAAGGATAGTCTCGGCATTTTAATTATTGTTTTATTACATTTTTGTGTGACTATTTGGTTATTTGTTTAAGTGTTTAATTGTTTCCATTATTTAGTTGATTTATGTGTGATTTAATTGTTAATTATGAATTTAAATATTGCATTAATTGATTTCTTGTTTCTTTAATTGAATTGTGTATTTAATTTTTATATTGATTATTTTTCTTTATTTGGTTTAATTTAGTAATTTAGTATTTTCCTTTTTATGTGTAAATTGGTTTGATTAAAGGTTTTAATGGGATTAAATTAAGGTAATAATTATAAGTTTAACTTGTATTAAATTAGGTTATGGTTATAGCTTTACAAGAAAACTAATTATAAGTTTAACTTGTAATAAATTCGGTTACGGTTATAGCTTTACAAGAAAACTCAAGTATATGTAGCCGACGTGTATATAACATAGGTTGTTCTATGGGCCGAGTAGGTCAGTTTAGGGTTTAATTGAACCTAGAATTAGTTTGGCCTATAAATATACGTACAAGGTTCTGGCAAGGGTTTTAGAACCTTACTCACAACTATGGAGGCAGAGGGAGAACAGAGGAGGATTTCAGTAAGGATTGCCTGAAACCTTAGGAAGACGGCTTTAAGATTTTGAACCAAAGTTTTACAGGCAAGTTCTATTCCTAACTCTCTCTCTTTGACTCATGTTCTTTACATGCCTAACTTAATTCTAGGGGTAGAGGAACGTTAAAATTAAACTGGTTCGTATGTTTAAATTGTTCTAAGCAGTATGTTTTTATGAACTGTAAATTGCTTGTTTTAATTCTTCCTTGCGTTTTTCTTGTGTTAATTGAAGTTGATTATTGATGAATGATTTTTAAATTCTCTGGAACACTGGAACTTAATTTTAAATTGGTAGGAACCTTGACTATGGAGGACGGAAGTGAGGGGAATCGCCGGAGATGAAACCGGTGAAGGAAAACGAGTTAACTGGGCTCCAAGGGAGTTAAAGGGGGCTCCAAATTTTATTAGAGGAGGCTCCAAGGGAGTTAGAGGGGACTCTAAATTTTATTGGAAGAGGCTCCAAGGGAGTTAGAGGGGTCTCCAAATTTTATTGGAGGCGGCTCCATATTTTTTTGACCCGGCTCCATCATTTTTCTTCCGTTTATTATTATTATTTTTTTTTGTTTTCCAGTGAGATATTTGGTTACGAGGGTTGGATTTTGGAGTTTTCGGATGCAGGTAGAAGGTATTTTAGGGGTGTCCAGTAATGTCTAAAGCAATATTAAAACATTTGATGGCAGTTTAATACATAGTAAATCAATAGATGTTTATAGCTTGACCGGTAGACAATTTTTAAATAAAGTGGTCTAGTGTTTGGGTGCGGAGGATTTTATATTACTGAACCTTGGTTTAGCCATTTTCTGTGAATGATTATCAAATTCTAATCATGTATTAGTGGCATAAAATAAGCATTGTTAAAATCTCTATATTTTTACTATGCTTGTGAAAGAATAATTGATGTTTAAATTTTAGCATTTATCGCATCAATTGTTGGACTGGTAATATGAGCATGATAATTGGCCAATGTTTAATATGCTTGCTATGGAATTAATTGATGTAGACATTTATTCTTGTTCTCTCAATTATATGGATTCTAAGGTTAAATTGATATTTACATACTATTGCATTGTCAATTGCTGGATTTTTGGTTGTGTAGTGTACAATCAGCATATTAAGATACATATCATTGGTATGCTCATTATGGAACAATTGATGTTTAAATTTAATATTTTTATTCTCAATTGTTGGATTTATGGATTAGTTGATATTTACATGCATGGTCTGTATTATCAACAACTGGATGGATGGATTGTATGCACCGGTATGGGATGGTGGCATACTAGGGCGAATTAGCTTAAAAACGCTAAGTCCTACCTACTCTACGATTAAGGAATGGATTAACTAAAAGTTAAATCCTATTGATTTGTAGTGTCAAGGTAACGCATCGTTGAGCAGCATTACTATAGATTCTGGATGGATTTTAAATATATTGTTATGGTACCTCGATATGAGCTTGAGTCTTAAGATTGACGGTTAGGGAGCGTATATGCATTGGGATGCATAGCTGGCGATGATAGTTGGAGGTGTACCCTGGTGTGCGTTTTGCATGTTGCCTTTATTCAGATTGAGACCGGCCTGTAGTCCAGTGAGAGTCCTTTAGTGTGACTATATATATATATATATATATATATATATTATATTTGAAGGCAACATGCAAAACGCACACGAGGATTGTTGGATAAAACTTTAAACTATCCAAGTTAACATTAAACAACAGAACATGAATAAGTTTGAAGAACTTTTGATTAAAACATGGAACTTACAACTTTGATCTTTGAATACAACACTTTTGTTCTGAGCCGAGCTCCTTGGATGAAGTAAAACTAAAAACTCAAACTTAAAAATTACAATTTGAACTGAGAACTTTTGAAATGGAAACTAAAATCTAAACTTGAAAAAATGAGCCTGCCTCCAATGTCTTGAGGAGCTGTTATTTATAGGGCCTCGAAGGAGCCTTAGGGAGTTTTGGATTCCTTGGAGATAAGGATGCAGTAGGAGGCCATATGTAAAGCCTGAAAGGCAGATTTGAGGTGATGTCTTCTGAATGATGCTGGAGGTCATGTGCAAAGCCTGAATTGAGGTGATGGCCACTGACTTGCCTTGGATTCCTTTTTTTTGAAAAGCTTGTCTGTCATGAACACCGAAAGGTGCTAAAAGCCTGAAAATTGAGAACTGTTGAATAAAACTTTAAATTGTAGTTTTTGCCTTTTTTTTTTTTTTTTTTTTTGTCGCTATGCAGCGGCATTGAATGACCAAGGTCGGCAGCTTTTTTGAAATGAAATGATGATTTTTTAGAATATTGTTTACTAGAGCTGTTGGGTAAAAATACCAAAACAGTCATCTTTATTGGGTTGGGCCAGATCTGTTTGGGAACCATGGAAAGAACCTGAGCCTTCACTTCTGTTGGAGCCTAATTTTGAGAAGGCTATGGGATTGACTTGGGCTAAAGCTTCCATGAGGAAGGCTTCATACTCATCTTGGGATTTTGCTGAAGAAAGCTTTGTTTGGGCCTGGCTTTTGGATAGGAAGAAAGCCGAAGACTCTCCTAAGCCAGAACATGATATTGCAGGGTGCTTTGACAACCATTCAGAAATTGCTTCTGGAGTAACACCATTGATAGAGAATTGGTCCCACCATTTGACTTTGAAAATCCTTCCTAGAAGAGGAAAATTAGAAGGGGTTTTGAGAATTTGGAATTGCCATAGAACTATCCATGACAATACGAAATTTGCAAAAAATAAGAATGATTTAGGAAATTCGGAAAGCTCAGGAGGAGCTTGGAATTTTTCATTGAAAATTGAAAATCCCTTGGACACCGTTTCAGGGATGATTTCTTGGCAGGGACCAAACATATGCCACTAGTCAATGAACCATCTGGGGACATTTAGATTGAAATTCTTTTGGAAAAGGATAAGTCAGGAATGACTATAATCCTGATTTTGAAAATAAAAGGTATTGTACCAGGCATCCTGATACTCCCAGTAATTGAAAGTTTGAGGGTTGCGAGGCTGAGAAAATTGCCTCGGAGCATTGATGTTTTTACCCCAGGTTGCCGGAGTAAGGACTTTTTGAATGGTACATATGGTGTGAGAAATGAAAGACTCATCACCTGGTTTTGAATGAGTTCAAATTTTGATGGATCAGTGTCCACTAAAATAAACTCATAAATATTTTGTGTTTTCCGAAAATCTGATGTTGGATAATGAAAACCTTTGACAAAATGATTTTGAGAAAGTAAAACTGGGTTTTGGTTAAAAAGTTCTTTTTCAACCACACAAATGGTTGATGAATTTGGTTTTTGAAAATAACGAGATTTTTTAAGAGTGGGATTGTTGACCACCACTTGCTGTGAAACAGATCTTAAGGAAATTTGTTTATCTGATGCTGAAGAAATTGCAGCATAAGTTTTTTGAAGGGGAGGAAAAACTGGTTGTTGGGATTGTAAGTATGCTTGGATGGGGTCATACTGGATTGGGGACATGTCTATGACATGTTGGGGAATTGTGGTTAGGGCTGAAAACTGGTTTGTAATTAATGGAGATGGACTAGCACACATAGCTTCTTCATCTTCCTTGACTTTATCATACCAGGTTTTTTTGGAAGGGTTCTGAGAAGAGGATGATTGTGCATATGCATCTTTTGTTTTGTGGGGTTTTGTGCTTGCAACTGAGGCTCCTCTACCTGTCTTGGGAGGCATAGTAACCGCCTTTAAGCTCCTACTTTTCCCTGCAAAAATTCCCTAGTGAGAAAATTAGGAAGATAATTATTTTCTCCTTTTATATATTCAATATCAAAGTCAAATACAGAAAGAATAGCTTGCCATCTGGCAAAAATTTGTTTTGAGGCTATGTTATGAACATCTTTCTTTAAAACAGTTTTTGCAGATTGGCAATCAACACGAACTAAAATTTTTTGATTTAGTAAGTCACTTTCAAATTTTGAAATGCATAAAACTATAGATAAAATTTCCTTTTTGACTGTAGAGTAATTTTGTTGTGCTTGGTTCCATGTGCCAGAGGCGAACTGAACTAGTTGTTCCTTGTCACCTGTTTTTTGTTTTAGGATACCTCCATATCCTAATTCAGATGCATTAGTTTCCACAATTTTGAAGGCTTCTGGATTAGCAATAGATAGGCAATGAAGGTTTTTTGCTTTGCTTTTAAGGATTCTGACTATTTTTGTATGCTCATCGGACCATGGGGGAAGGGACTTTTTTAATCTTTGGCGTAGTGGAGCACAAAGAAGGGAAAGATCCTTGAAAAACTCAGAGAGATAATTTAGGCACCCTAAAAATCTTTGAAACTGGGTTTTGTCTTTAATTTCATCAGGGAATTTATCAGCAAATTGGATGGATCTGTTGATTGGGATGACAGTTCCTTGGTGGATCTGGAAACCTAAGAACCTAATCTTGGTCTGAAACAAAGTTAACTTTGATAAAGAAAGGACTAATCCATTATGCTTAATGGTTTGAGCAAAAACATTGAGATGTTTCCAATAAGCATCTATAGAAGAGGAAAATATTAGTATATCATCAATATAAACAATTGAAAAATTCGTAAGATGAATAAAAATATCATTCATAATTTTTTGGAATTCTGAAGGGGCATTTTTTAATCCGAAAGGCATCACATTCCATTCGTAATGGCCAAAAGGAACCGTGAATGCTGTTTTGTATCTATCTTTTTCAGTAATTTGGATTTGCCAAAATCCTGACTTGAGATCAAGCTTTGAAAAAACGGTTGCATGAATGAGACGTTGGATTAGGTCCTTTTATTGGGCAGGGGATACCTGATCCATTGAAGAACTTCATTGAGGGGCTTGTAATTGATAACTAATCTGGGAACACCTCTTTCTATTTCAGCATTCTTTTGGACATAAAAAGCAACACAGCTCCACGGGGAACGGCTTTTTCGGATGAGGGATTTGTTTAATAATTCCTGTACTTCCTTCATACAGTAATCAAGAAGTTCTTGACTCATTTGGCTAGGATGGGCTTTGGTAGGGATATCCTTTTCATTGAAAGATTTTTCATAAGGTAATTCAACAATGTGTTGTCTTTTCTGCCAAAAAGCGTTTGGGAGATCAGAGCAAACCTGACTTTCAAGTCTTAATTTGAACCTTTGAATAGAGTCTTGGAGACTTTTTTGACTAAGTCGTTCATTAATCTGTTTGAAGATTAGTTCTTATTTGAGAAAGTCTAAATGCTTTGTTTTGCTTTCAATCCTGTTAACAGCAGGGGCTTGAGTAACATAGGAATCCTTAATGGAATTGAGATCCTTGGTGTCTATAGGATGAGCAAAAGGAAAGCAAATTTCTTGTCCAACTAGACTTGTCGAAATGCCTTGGCTATCAACTTTGAATGGGTAAAGAAGAAAAATAAATGGAGTTCCTAAAATGACAGGGTTATTGAGGTCTTTGACAAGGATGAAAGGTGTTTTAATACAAAGACCCTGATTACAAACATGGGCTTTGGTTAACTTGTACGGAACAGTGAGTCGTGAACCATTAGTACCTTGAAGCCGTTATTTGGTTTTCTCAAAGTATTTCGTAGAGACAAGTCCTTCATTGATACAATTGAGATCAGCATCGGAGTCAATGAGAGCCACTGTATGAATGGTATAGTCTTTGTTGATGACAGTTTTTAGATTAACATGCCATTTCTGAAATGTTATCTGGGTCAGAAGGTTGATGTAAGTCTCATTGTCCTTGGTGGGATTTTCATAAACTTGTTGTTCAAGTTTTGCAGAGGACTTAGGTAGTAAGGCATCTATCTGGGATTGTTGAAAAAGGATTTGGCTTCTGAGGGTAAGAATATCATGAGCAGTGGAATCTTTCAAAGCCTTACCTTCTTGCTTTAGAAGTGAAATCTCTTACTTGGTTTGTTTGATTTTTTTATGGAGATCTTGAATTGTAATTGGCATCTGGGGTTGTGTACCAAATCTTTCAAAGATATCAGTAAGTTTGTAAGTATTTGGTATAACAACGAGAGCTTTGTCATTTCTTTGGCCAATGCTGTTGGTGAATTTAATCAAGCATTCCTTGCGTTGATCAAGATCTTCTATTTTGTCAATGAGTTCCAACATGAATTCTTGGTCCTTAGTAATCATACAGATGCATTTGGTTTTGATAGGTTGGTCATCCATAGATGGGTTAGAAGAATCAGAATCATAATCTGTATCAGCATGATAGTCATCTTCTTGAATACCATTGATATCATGTTCGGATTCTTCATCTGAAGAGTTTAAAAGAATTTGCATCAGTTGGCTCCTAACGGTTTCAGGGAGATCGAGCTCATTGATCTTCTGTTTAGCTCTACAATCGCGTTTGTAGTGACCCATCTTGCCACACTTGAAGCATTTTATATCTGCTTTTGAGGTGTCAGGTTTCTTTTGAAAATGTTTTGGAGGAGGGGCATTTTTCTGTCTATTTTTCTCAGAGGAGAGATATTTATCTGCAAATGAGGGTTTACTCTTGTTATACCGTGACCTGTTTTGGTATCTCTTGGGAAAAGGCTTGCGGTAGCGGGTGTGACTTTTTTGTTTGGAAGGAGGGGTTAGGTTTTTGAAACCGAATTGTTGGCAGAAAGTTTCTAATTCTTTTCGGCTAGTGGCAATCTCATGCTTGATTTGCTGTTGGAGTTTGAAATCAGTGCAAAGAGCAATTCCTTCAGCTGTGATGGTACTAATGATGTCACCATAGGTGAGGGAGTCATAAGGAATATGGCCATTGTGTTTTGATCTGAAATGCTTGCGAATTCTCTCAGCAAAAAGATTAGGGAGTCCAACAATGAACTTTTCTTTCCAAAAGGCTTGGTTACAATCAGTCCTGGTGAGGACCTTTGAGAGGAAGACATCCTTGTACCATCTGAAATCCTGAAGTTTGCGACATCGAAGGTTGGCTAGAATTTCTGAGGTCTTGTCTTTAACAATTGAGAGGTTACTGAGGAAATGTTTGGTGATAGAGAAAATGAGAGTAGCAACTGCATCTTCTATATCTGCACCTTTTTCTGTTTTGATAATTGTTCCTTCAGGAGTTGTTTTGACAGAGTTAAGAATGGCTTGTCGTTTAATGAGTTTTTTCAACCATAGCATGTCTTCGACATCGTCAGCTCCTCTTGGAGGGAGAGTGATAGTTAACCAAGAAGAACATCATATTGATAGTGGTCAGAATGATCAGTGGGATACTTGGAATATACCCAAGGTTCCCATTAGGGATATTTACAAATCTTCGACTTTCAATCTCAAAATAGGATACTCCATCAAAACTGTTGAACAAACTATTTCTCTCAAAACCCTTTTGAAGTTATCCAACTTTTGCAAAAAAGAGCCATAGTAGAATACAAAAAGAAGTACTATTTTCCTACATATAGGGCTTGTCCAAGTTGCAGTTAAACCTCTTACATCAAGCGGACTTAACACTGCTATCATGCTTACTCTAAGGGATTGTAGGCATCTCGATTTTGAAACCTCTTTGTTAAGAGTTTGCCAAACTAGTCTTTTTAATGGCCCACAATACTCCAATTGTTTTCCAAATTATTCAGTAGCTCTTGATGATCCAATAATCCTCCATACTTTAACCCTCAATGTTTCAAGTAGTGGTTACAAAATGATGGATGGAGCCATACCCTTCAATGTTGTCTATAGAATCCACTACAAAGTCTATACAACCCAAGTTAGCCCCCATGCTCTTCGTGAGTCTCCCAAAGGAGAAACCCTTTTTCTTCATGCTAATGACGAAAATTCACAAACTTATGTTCCGAGGACCATCACTTGGAATGAAGTCACCTTCCCGACAGAGTGGACTCTTGAGCATGCAGTTCCTCCTTCAAAGATCGAGCATAAAAGGTTGGAACAAATATCTCAATTTTCTGATGGCACAGTAAAGGTTAGATTTAATTCTAACAGGCCCAATAGACTTACTATCCAAGAAATAGAAAGATCTAGACCTTCTATCCAAGAAATAGAAAGTTCTAGATCCTCTTTTTCTCATGCTACTTCCTCAAACTATTCAAAAGCCCCTTCTCGAAAATCATTTTCAGGAATGCCTACAAGGTATCCAAACCTCATTGGTGTCAAAAACAAAGAAGTTGCTAACCCAGTTTACCAGGACAATGTTAGCACATAGACTGAGGAAGAAGACATCCATCCTCTTCGCAGCACTCCTTTACCTACGCAAATTAGTTCTCAAAATAAAGATCTACAAAACCCTCCCCTAAACAAAGATCATCATGATTCCCCTCCATCCCCAAATGATTCTCAATTTGAAGATCCCGATCATCAGGTTCATCAGCTCTACATGATAGAAAAGGTTTATGAGATCGATAAAGACTTCTTACGCAAAGATTTCTACTCTGCGATCAATGATTCCAAAAGACAATGGTATTTCCAAACCTTTTCAGCTCAAAAAACCATCCTTATTAGAGAAAAGTGGTATGCTTTCTGCATACAACACAAGTTCTCAGCCCCTTTCTTCACATGGTTTGAAAAATATTGTCTCGACAACAATATTGATTTTCCTTTCTCCACAATCAAATCCTTAAATGTCACAACTAAATCCACCATTACCTGGCAAACATCACGTGGTGAGACTCTTGAAGCCATCCATCCCCTAGCCGAGGCAATCGAATTCAAGACAAAGGCGTCAGGAACAATCACACTTACTGCTTCTCCTTTCAAGACAAAGGCAGTCGCCAATGACAATACCACATCCACGACCGGTGATGTCCGAAGCATTATGGAACAAAATAACTACACAAACCAACACCTCCAGACACTTGGCGATCAGTTTTCTCGTGTGGAAACCTTGCTTCAGAAAGAACAAATTATCCCCATTCAATCGATAATGCTTCCCCTTTCATACCCCATGAAATCCCCTTACACTTGTATAAACAACTATCAAAACGTAGTGCCATTGAAGAAGCACAGGACAAGATTAAGCGTATCAAATCCCTTATGACCTCCATAACTACGATTCCTGATACGCCTGAAAGACCTCTTAGAGCCATCAATACTCTTGACCAAGAAATTGGTACTGATACTGAAATTGATGAAATTACTGAGGTCTTCCAGAACCAACACGTCAATACTTTGGAACCAACTTCTTCTTAAAATTATTATCCCAGGCCAACTTTCCCTGACCTCCAGATCGAAGAACGAGGCCAGTTTTCCCAAGCTGCTTATCATGGTGGTACCATTTATGAATGGAACATAGATGGCAAAACTGAGTATCACATTCTCAATACACTTCAAGAAATGACAATGGTCAGCACTGTTTACAAAACCAAGAATGACTCTTCTGATCATGCTATAGCACAACTCCTTGTAGGAGGATTCACAGGCCAACTCAAGGGATGGTGGGACAACATCCTCACTCCAGATAAACGACAAACTATTCTTAACTCTGTCAAAACAACTCCTGAAGGAACAATTATCAAAACAGAAAAAGGTGCAGATATAGAAGATGCAGTTGCTACTCTCATTTTCTCTATCGCCAAACAGTTCCTCGGTGACCTCTCAATTGTTAGAGACAAGACCTCAGAAATTCTAGCCAACCTTCGATGTCGCAAACTTCAGGATTTCAGATGGTACAAGGATGTTTTCCTCTCAAAGGTCCTCACCAGGACTGATTGTAACTAAGCCTTTTGGAAAGAAAAGTTCATTGCTGGACTCCCCAATCTTTTTGCTGAGAGAATTCGCAAGCATTTCAGATCAAAACACAATGGTCATATTCCTTATGACTCCCTCAACTATGGTGACATCATTAGTACTATCACAGCCGAAGGAATTACTCTCTGCACCGATTTTAAACTCCAACAGCAAATCAAGCATGAGAATACCACTAGCCGAAAAGAATTAGAAACTTTCTACCAACAATTCGGCTTCGAAAACCAAACCTCTCCTTCCAAACGAAAAAGTCACACCCGCTACCTCAAACCTTTTCCTAAGAGATACCAAAATAGGTCACGGTATAACAAGAGCAAACCCTCATTTGCAGATAAATATCTCTCCTCTGAGAAAAATAGACAGAAAAATGCCCCTACTCCAAAACATTTTCAAAAGAAACCTGCCACCTCAAAAGCAGATATAAAATGCTTCAAGTGTGGCAAGATGGGTCACTACAAATGTGATTGTAGAGCCAAACAGAAGATCAATGAGCTCGATCTCCCTGAAACCGTCAGGAGCCAACTGATGCAAATTCTTTTAAACTCTTCAGATGAAGAATCCGAACATGATATCAATGGTATTCAAGAAGATGACCATCATGCTGATACAGATTATGATTCTGATTCTTCCAACCCATCTTTGGATGACCAACCTATCAAAACCAAATGCATCTGTATGATTACTAAGGACCAAGAATTCATGTTGGAACTCATTGACAAAATAGAAGATCTTGATCAACGCAAGGAATGCTTGATTAAATTCACCAACAGCATTGGCCAAAAAAATGACAAAGCTCCCGTTGTTATACCAAATACTTACAACCTTACTGATATCTTTGAAAGATTTGGTACACAACCCCAGATGCCAATCACGATTCAAGATCTCCATAAAGAAATCAAACAAACCAAGCAAGAGATTTCACTCCTTAAGCAAGAAGGCAAGGCATTGAAAGATTCCACTGCTCATGATATTCTTACCCTCAGAAGCCAAATCCTTTTTCAACAATCCCAGATAGATGCCTTACTACCTAAGTCCTCTGCAAAACTTGAACAACAAGTTTCTGAAAATCCTACCAAGGACAATGAGACTTACATCAACCTTCTGACCCAGATAGCATTTCAGAAATGGCATGTTAATCTAAAAATTGTCATCAACAAAGACTATACCATTCATACAGTGGCTCTCATTGACTCCGGTGCTGATCTCAATTATATCAATGAAGGACTTGTCCTTACGAAATACTTTGAGAAAACTAAAGAATTGCTTCAAGGTGCTAATGGTTCACGACTCACTGTTCAGTACAAGTTAACCAAAATCCATGTTTGTAATCAGGGTCTTTGTATTAAAACACCTTTCATCCTTGTCAAAAACCTCAATACCCCTGTTATTTTGGGAACTCCATTTATTTTTCTTCTTTACCCATTCAAAGTTGATAGCCAAGGCATTTCGACAAGTCTAGTTAGACAAGAAATTTGCTTTTCTTTTGCTCATCCTATAGACACCAAGGATTTCAATACCATTAAGGATTCCTATGTTACTCAAGTCCCTACTGTCAACAGGATTGAAAGTAAAAAAAAGCATTTAGACTTTCTCAAACAAGAACTAATCTTCAAACAGATTGATGAACGACTCAGTCAAAAAAGTCTCCAAGACTCTATTCAAAGGTTCAGATTAAGACTTGAAAGTCAGGTTTGCTCTGATCTCCCAAACGCTTTTTGGCACAGAAGACAACACATTGTTGAATTACCTTATGAAAAATCTTTCAATGAAAAGGATATCCTTACCAAAGCCCGTCCTAGCTAAATGAGTCAAGAACTTCTTGATTATTGTATGAAGGAAGTACAGGAATTATTAAACAAATCCCTCATCCGAAAAAGCCGTTCCCCGTGGAGCTGTGCCGCTTTCTATGTCCAAAAGAATCCTGAAATAGAAAGAGGTGTTCCCAGATTAGTTATCAATTACAAGCCCTTCAATGAAGTTATTCAATGGATCAGGTATCCCCTGCCCAATAAAAAGGACCTAATCCAACGTCTCGTTCATGCAACCGTTTTTTCAAAGTTTGATCTCAAGTCAGGATTTTGGCAAATCCAAATTGCTGAAAAAGATAGATACAAAATAGCTTTCACGGTTCCTTTTGGCTATTACGAATGGAATGTCCAGCCTTTCGAATTAAAAAATGCCCCTTCAGAATTCTAAAAAATTATGAATGATATTTTTATTCATCTTACAAGTTTTTCAATTGTTTATATTGATGATATAATAATATTTTCCTCTTCTATAGATGCTCATTGGAAACATCTCAATGTTTTTGCTCAAACCATCAAGCATAATGGATTAGTCATTTCTTTATCAAAGTTAACTTTGTTTCAAACCAAGATTAGGTTCTTAGGTTTCCAGATCCACCATGGAACTGTCATCCCAATCAACAGATCCATCTAATTTGCTGTTAAATTCCCTGATGAAATTAAAGACAAAACCCAGCTTCAAAGATTTTTAAGGTGCCTAAATTATCTCTATGAGTTTTTCAAGGATCTTTCCCTTCTTTGTGCTCCACTACGCCAAAGATTAAAAAAGTCCCCTCCCCCATGATCCGATGAGCATACAAAAACAGTCAGAATCCTTAAAAGCAAAGCAAAAAACCTTCCTTGCCTATCTATTGCTGATCCAGAAGCCTTCAAAATTATGGAAACTGATGCATCTGAATTAGGATATGGAGGTATCCTAAAACAAAAAACAGGTGACAAGGAACAGCTAGTTCAGTTCGCCTCTGGCACATGGAACCAAGCACCATAAAATTACTCTACAGTCAAAAAGGAAATTTTATCTATAGTTTTATGCTTTTCAAAATTCGAAAGTGACTTACTAAATTAAAAAAATTTAGTTCGTGTTGATTGCCAATCTGCAAAAACTGTTTTAAAGAAAGATGTTCATAACATAGCCTCAAAACAAATTTTTGCCAGATGGCAAGCTATTCTTTCTGTATTTGACTTTGATATTGAATATATAAAAGGAGAAAACAATTATCTTCCTGATTTTCTCACCAGGGAATTTTTGTAGGGAAGCAGGAGCTTAAGGGCGGTTACTATGCCTCCCAAGACAGGTAGAGGAGCCTCAGTTGTAAGCATAAAACCCCACAAAACAAAAGATGCATATGCACAATCATCCTCTTCTCAGAACCCTTCCAAAAAAACCTGGTATGATAAAGTCGAGGAAGATGAAGAAGCTATGTGTGCTAGTCCATCTCCATTAATTACAAACCAGTTTTCAGCCCTAACCACAATTCCCCAACATGTCATAGACATGTCCCCAATCCAGTATGACCCCATCCAAGCATACTTACAATCCCAACAACCAGTTTTTCCTCCCCTTCAAAAAACTTATGCTGTAATTTCTTTAGCATAAGATAAACAAATTTCCTTAAGATCTGTTTCACAGCAAGTGGTGGTCAACAATCCCACTCTTAAAAAATCTCGTTATTTTCAAAACCAAATTCATCAACCATTTGTGTGGTTGAAAAAGAACTTTTTAACCAAAACCCAGTTTTACTTTCTCAAAATCATTTTGTCAAAGGTTTTCATTATCCAACATCAGATTTTCAGAAAACACAAAATTTTTATGAGTTTATTTTAGTGGACACTGATTCCATCAAAATTTGAACTCATTCAAAACTAGGTGATGAGTCTTTCATTTCTCACACCACATGTACCATTTAAAAAGTCCTTACTCCGGCAACCTGGGGTAAAAACATCAATGCTCCGAGGCAATTTTCTCAGCCTCGCAACCCTCAAACTTTCAATTACTGGGAGTATCAGGATGCCTGGTACAATACCTTTTATTTCCAAAATTAGGATTATAGTCATTCCTGGCTTATCCTTTTCCAAAAGAATTTCAATATAAATGTCCCCAGATGGTTCATTGACTGGTGGCATATGTTTGGTCCCTGCCAAGAAATCATCCCTGAAACGGTGTCCAAGGGATTTTCAATTTTCAACGAAAAATTCCAAGCTCCTCCTGAGCTTTCCGAATTTCCCAAATCATTCTTATTTTTTGCAAATTTCGCATTGTCATGGATAGTTCTATGGCAATTCCAAATCCTCAAAACCACTTCTAATCTTCCTCTTCTAGGAAGGATTTTCAAAGTCAAATGGTGGGACCAATTCTCTATCAAAGGTGTTACTCCAGAAGCAATTTCTGAATGGTTGTCAAAGCACCCTGCAATATCATGTTCTGGCTTAGGAGAGTCTTCGGCTTTCCTCCTATCCAAAAGCCAGGCCCAAATAAAGCTTTCTTCAGCAAAATCCCAAGATGAGTATGAAGCCTTCCTCATGGAAGCTTTAGCCCAAGTCAATCCCATAGCCTTCTCAAAATTGGGCTCCAACAGAAGTGAAGGCTCAGGTTTTTTCCATGGTTCCCAAACAGATCTGGCCCAACCCAATGAAGATGACTGTTTTGGTATTTTTACCCAACAGCTCCAGTAAACAATATTCTCAAAAATCATCATTTCATTTCAAAAAAGCTGCTGACCTCGGTCATTCAATGCCGCTGCATAGCGACAAAAAAAAAAAAAAAAATTAAAGTTTTATTCAACAGTTCTCCATTTTCAGGCTTTTAGCACCTTTTGGTGTTCATGACAGACAAGCTTCTAAAAAAAAAGGAATCTAAGGCAAGTCAGTGGCCATCACCTCAATTCAGCCTTTCAGGCTTTGCACATGGCCTCCAGCATCATTCAGTTTCTGTTTATTCTGTTTCTGTTTACTGGAGCTGTTGAGTTGGTTAGGATGTTCATACGTATCGAGTCTCTGCTTGGATTGTAGTAGGATAGAACTTTTTCGTGGGCCTGACCCACTTCTATTTTTTTTTTAGGTGTTCGACAGTTCTATTCATAGGCTTAATCGTGCTGGGTAGAGACTATCACTCACTCTTCCGACGATGTAGGATTTCTTCTCCGTGGATTAGCTTTGGATGTTCTTTCAGTTATTTATATTTCAGTTGGATTTTCGTTAGGGGTCCACTAGAGATGGATTCCCGAGTTGTTTAAACTGTTGAAGGTTTTAGAAGGATTTGGATTTTATTAATCTCTAATGATTAAAGGATTTTATTTTTAAAGATCTTTCAGCTTTTAATATTTATTCTTAATTCATTTTGTAATCTGTGTTCGTTTATATATTAATTATTTGATATTCCCTTGGGTTTGGGCCTGGGTCTGATCAACCCGTGTCTCAGATCCGAGGGGTATCACAGTTGGTATCAGAGCACTCCAGGTTCAAGTGTCTCTAGGATGTTTCGTATTAAGACTTCCGCGTAGCGTTTTCTCTTGATTAGAGCTTAAGTTTAGGATTCATTGTATTCTTTTACGGTTCGTTTAAACCCGTATTGATGTCTGTCTTTTCGTGTTAATAGATAGTTAACGCTAGAAGATGACAGAACATACAAGGAACTAGAAAGGAAAGGAGAGCGGCACGTAGGCAACAATATCTCCTACAGCGTCAGCAAATGGAGGAAGTGTAGCAAAGGCTTGGGTTTCAGGATAATGGTCAGTTTCAGGAAGAGCAGGAGGAAGTTCAGCAGATTTGGGATTAGGGAGGAGATCCAGAGGTAACAACTGCACTCCGGAATCAACCTCAGGCACAGCCGGCACCTTTACCAGCACCGGTTGTTCAGACTAATATTTTGGAGAAAGCCAGGAGTTCTTTCACAAAGGGGAGCCCACCTGAGTTCACAGGCTCCACCGATGCGAAAGCAGCTCACCAGTGGAAGCAGGACATCGAGCGATATTTTCACTTGTTTCATTGCACGGAGGTTCAGAAGCAGATACTTGCTACCTTCAAGCTGGTCAGAGATGCATTACAATGGTGGAAGTCAGTTACCACCGCGGAAGAGAGGATGTCATTGACTTACGATCAGTTCAGTACTCGCTTTGATGAGAAGTACTTTTCTTATGCAATCAGGGCAGCTATGAAGATAGAATTTCTAAATCTGCAGCAGGGGAACATGACAGTGGCAGAGTATGAGCAGCAGTTCAAGCGCTTATCTCTTTTTACACCGGAGGAGGTGGATACAGAGGAGAAGAAGCGTAACAGTTTCGTTAAGGGATTGATGTGGTCTATCAGGATAGCTATTATAGGTAGTCCAGCCTATACTACTTACGCTCAAGTTGTAGACACCGCTCTACAGCAGTATCAGTTGACCGTAGACTTCAGACAGGCCAAGGGTGAGAAGCTGGGTGACAGAGACTTTACAAATCAGTCAGCTGAGAAAATGAATGGCAACGGTCGCCGACAGAATGACAAAGGCAAATTCCAGGGACAATAGCATTGGAAGAAACACAAGGGTGGTTCAGATGCTCACAGGGATAGGGCACCAATTCAGTGACAGCAGAATGGGGGACCACAGGCAGGACAGGGGCAGCCACAGGCTAACCGACAGAGGAGGCCATTTGGTATTTTCCAGGGTAGTTGCTACACTTGTGGAGAGTATGGTCACACTTCCAGGCAGTGTCTTAAAGCAGGACAGGGACGGGGACAGCATGTGCAACAGGGGCAGAGGGTGTCAGTGCCTTTACCAACTCCACAGGTTCCATAAATTCAGGGACAGACATTTTCGGTTTTACCGGCACCGCCGTAGCCTTAGGGACAGGCACCGCAGTAGCTACATTATGGCAGGGTGTACAACCCCATGCTACAGGATATGCAGGTACCTTAGGCTGTTGAGGGTAAGTTTCCTATTCATGGTTTATATGGACGTGTTTTATTTGACACGAGTGCTACACACTCATTTGTAGCTAAATCTTTTGTTGCCTTATCTGGGATGACGACACGGGTATGTAGTAGACCTCAGGGTACGTATTTCTACACCGTTGGGCGATACAGCCATTTTACATGAAAATGGTGGGCTTGTGACACTAGATATTGGCAGACTCAGATTTCTAGCCAATCTTTTAGTCCTGAACATGCACACTTATGATATGATACTTAGGATGGATTGGTTATCTCACTACCATGCCCAAGTTAATTGTTTTGATAGGTCTATTGTGTTTACCATATCTGGTCAGGATATGTACGTCGTCGCTATGCCGCGTTCTAACAGGGTCACTTACACTTATTTGTTCCATATGAAGGAGGAAACGAAGGAGGGGATTACTGTATCATTGGATAGCATACCAATTGTACAAGATTTTTCAGATGTATTTCAGGAGATTCTAAGGTTGCCACCTAGTCGAGAGATTGATTTTATAATTGACTTAGCTCCAGGCACTACGCCTATTGCTAGGGCACTGTGTAGGATGACACCAGTGGAGATGCAAGAGCTAAGGGATCAGATTCAGCAATTACTCAGCCAGGGTTTTATTCGTAGGAGTACGTTACCCTTGGGAGCACCAGTTCTGTTTGTGAAGAAGAAGGATGGTTCGCTTCGGCTGTGTATAGATTACAAAGAGTTGAACAAGGTTATTAATCGTAATAAGTATCCGTTACCCAGGATTGATGATCTTTTTGATCAGTTGAATGGAGCTACATACTTCTCTAAGATTGATCTGTGGTCTGGATATCATCAACTTTGGGTTAGAGAGCAGGATATTCCAAGGACAGCGTTTCTCACTAGATATGGATCTTATAAGTTTCGTGTCATGCCTTTTGGACTGACTAACGCACCAGCAATTTTTATGGATTTGATGAATAGAGTCTTCAGGGCTTATTTAGATCAGTTTGTCATTATCTTTATTGATGACATCTTGATTTATTCTAAGTCAGAGGACGACTATGCTAGATATCTTCATATAGTGTTGCAGACGCTTCGTGAACACCAGTTATATGCCAAGTTCGAGAAGTGTGAATTTTGGCAGCGGGAAGTAAAATTTCTGGGTCATGTAGTGTCAGAAAGGGGGATAATGGTAGATCCAGCCAAGGTTTCAACAATGGTTGAGTGGGGACAGCCTACTTTACCTACCAAGATTCGGAGTTTCCTCGGATTGGCAGGATATTATCGTAGGTTCGTCCAGGGGTTCTCCAAGATAACGGGACCACTCACTCATCTGACCAAAAAGGGTGTATGGTTTGTGTGGGATGAACACTGTCAGTGAGCTTTTAATGAGCTAAAGACTAAGTTAACTTCTGCACCGATTCTATCTACTCTATAGAGCGGGATAGGGTATCTAGTTTACATCGATGCTTCTTTACAAGGTCTTGGATGTGTTTTGATGCAGGAAGAGCGACCAATTTCATATGGATCTCGTAAACTTAAGCCTCACGAGCTTAATTATCCAACACATAATTTGGAGTTGACAGCTATGGTCTTTGCCTTACGTATTTCGAGGCATTATTTGTTAGGTGAGTCATTCAGATTATTTAGCGATCACAAGAGTCTGCAGTATTTGTTCACTCAACGACTATATAAGTTTAACTTGTATTAAATTAGGTTACGATTATAGCTTTACAAGAAAACTCAAGTATATGTAGTCGATGTGTATATAACATAGGTTATTCTATGGGCCAAGTAGGTCAGTTTATTAATTGAACCTATAATTAGTTTAGCCTATAAATATACGTATAAGGTTCTGTCAAGGGTTTTAGATACCTACTCACGACTATGGAGGCAGAGGGGGAACAAAGGAGGATTTCAGTAAGGATTGCCGAAAACCTTAAAAAGACGGTGTTAAGATTTTGAACCAAAGTTTTACAGGCAAGTTCTATTCTTAACTCTCTCTCTCTTTGACTCGTGTTCTTTACATACCTAACTCAATTCCAGGGGTAGAGGAACGTTAAAATTAAACTGGTTCGCATGTTTGAATTGTTCTAAGCAATATGTTTTTATGAACTATAAATTGCTTGTTTTAGTTCTTCCTTGCGTTTTTCTTGTGTTAATTGAAGTTGATTATTGATGAATAATTTTTAAATTCTCTGGAACACTAGAACTTAATTTTAAATTGGTAGGAACCTTGACTATGGAGGACGGAAGTGATGGGAATCGCCGGAGATGTAACCGGTGAAGGAAAACGAGTGAACTGGGCTCCAAGGGAGTTAGAGGGGGCTCCAAATTTTATTGGAGGAGGCTCTAAGGGAGTTAAAGAGAGTTAGAAGGGGCTCCAAATTTTATTAGAGGAGGCTCTAAAGGAGTTAGAGGGGGCTCCAAATTTTATTAGAGGCGGCTCCATGTGGATGGAGGCGGCTCCATATTTTTTTGAGCTAGCACCATCATTTTTCTTCCGTTTATTTTTATTTTTATTTTGTTTTCCAGTGAGATGTTTGGTTACAGGGGTTGGATTTTGGAGTTTCCGGATGCAGGTAGAAGGTATTTTAGGGGTGTCCAGTAATGTCTAAAGCAATACTAAAACATCTGATGGCAGATTAATACATAGTAAATCAATAGATGTTTATAGCTTGAACGGTGACAATTTTTAAATAAAGTGGTTTACTGTTTGGGTGCGGAGGATTTTATATTACTGAACCTTGGTTTAGCCATTCTCTGTGAATGATTATCAAATTTTAATCATGTATTAGTGGCATAAAATAAGCATTGTTAAAATCTTTATATTTTTACTATGCTTGTGAAGGAATAATTGATGTTTAAATTTTAGCATTTATCGCATCAATTGTTAGACTAGTAATATGAGCATGATAATTGGCCAATGTTTATTATGCTTGCTATGGAATTAGTTGATGTAGACATTTATTCTTGTTCTCTCAATTATATGGATTTTGAGGATAAATTGATATTTACATATACTGTTGCATTATCAATTGCTGGATTTTTGGTTGTGTAGTGTACAATCAGCATATTAAAATACATAACATTGGTATGCTCATTATGGAACAATTGATGTTTAAATTTAATACTTTTATTCTCAATTGTTGGATTTATAGATTAGTTGATATTTACATGCATGGTCTGTATTATCAACTGCTAGATGGATGGATTATATGCACCAGAATGGGACGGTGGCATACTAGGGGGAATTAGCTTAAAAACGTTAAGTCCTACCTACTCTAGGGTTAAGGAATGGATTAACTAAAAGTTAAATCCTATTGATTCGTAGTGTCAAGGCAACGCATCGTTGAGCGGCACTACTATGGATTCTGGATGGATTTTAAATATATTGTTATGGTACCTCGATATGAGCTTGAGTCTCAGGATCGACGGTTAGAGAGCGTATAAGCATTGGGATGCATAGTTGGCTATGATTGTTGGAGGTGTACCCTGTTAGGCTTAGGTACACATGCCCACCTCGTGTGCATTTTGCATGTTGCCTTTATTCAGGTTGAGACCGGCCTGTAGTCCAGTGAGAGTCATTTCATGTGAATATATATATATATATATATATATATATATATATATATATATATATATACGAACTATATAGTTACTATTGAGTTAGTTAGGATGTACATGCGTATCGAGTCTCTGCTTAGATTGTAGTAGGATAGAACTTATTCGTGGGCCTGATCCACTTCTATTTTTTTCAGGTGTTCGACAGTTCCATTCATAGGCTTGATCGTGCTGGGCAAGGACTATCACTCACTCTTCCGACGATGTAGGATTTCTTCTCAGTGGATTAGCTTTGGATGTTCTTTCAGTTATTTATATTTCAGTTGGATTTTCGTTAGGGGTCCACTAGAGATGGATTCCCGAGTTGTTTAAACTGTTGAAGGTTTTGGAAGGATTTGGATTTTATTAATCTCTAATGATTAAAGGATTTTATTTTTAGAGATCTTTCAGCTTTTAATATTTATTCTTAATTCATTTTGTAATCTGTGTTCGTTTATATATTAATTGTTTGATATTCCCTCAGGTTTGGGCCTGGGCCTGATCAACCCGTGTCTCGGATCCGAGGGGTATCACAACCACTCACTCATCTGACTAAAAAGGGTGTACGGTTTGTATGGGATGAACACTGTCCAAAAGCTTTTGATGAGCTCAAAAGACTAAGTTGACTTCTGCGTCGATTCAATCTACTCCACATAGTGGGATAGAGTATCTTGTCTACACAGATGCTTCTTTGCAAGGTCTTAGATGTGTTTTGATGTAAGAGGAGCGACCGATTTCATATGGATCTCGAAAGCTTAAGCCTCATGAGCTTAATTATCCAATACATGATTTGGAGTTGGCAGTTGAGGTTTTTGCCTTACGTATGTGTAGGCATTATCTGTTGGGAGAATCCTTTAGGTTATTTAGTGATCACAAGAGTCTGCAATATTTGTTCACTCAGCGGGAGCTGAATATGAGACAGTGTCGATGGTTAGAGTTTATGAAAGACTATCATTTCTCTATATAGTACCATCCAGGGAAAGCGAATGTGGTAACAGATGCACTCAGTCGCCGACCACTGCTTGTTTTTCTGCTTTATTCACTACTGAGTGGAATGCTTGAAGACGGTGGATGAGTTGTCGAATGCTTTCATGGCTTGCGTGGTAGTTACACCTTTTATTATTCACAAGGTTTTGAAAGCACAACTCACGGATCAGCAGTACATAGACAACATTGCAAAGATAACTTCTAGGAAGGTTCCATTTTACTATGTTAGGATTGATGGAGGTTTAAGGTATAAGGGACGTTTAGTGGTACCATCTGCTGACGATTTGAAAAAGGGTGTGATGACTGAGACTCATCATTCTAAGTTTTTTGTTCATCTAGGAGGAGAAAAGATGTATCAGGATATGAAGCGGCAATTTTGGTGAGCTAGTATAAAAAAAGACATTGCCATTTTTGTCTCTCGGTGTAGTACTTGTCGGATGGTCAAAATTGATCATCAGAGGCCGCCAGGAGCTCTACAGCCACTACTGATACTAGAGTGAAAATGGGAGAGCATTTCTATGGATTTCGTAGAGCCTAATTCCTTTAAGGATAACAATTCTATTTGGGTCATTGTGGATAGGTTGACTAGATCTGCTCATTTCTTGCCTATTCGCACTGACTTTACATCGGAGCAGTTGGCGAGACTTTATATTACAAAGATTATGAAGTTACATGGTATTCCGTTGTCTATTATATTAGATCGGGATTTGAGCTTTGTGTCAGGATTTTGGAAGAGTTTTCAGCAGGCTCTGGGTACAGAGTTACATCTTAGCACTGCTTATCATCCTTAGACTGATGGACAAACCGAGAGGGTTAATCAGATCATGGAGGATATGCTTCGTTCGTGTGTTCTTAATTTCAAAGGCCGCTGGAAGAATTATTTGCCATTTGTGGAGTTTGCATATAACAATAGTTTCAGAAGACTATTGGTATGGCACCATTTGAGGCATTGTACGGCCGACCGTGTCGATCTTCTGTTTGTTGGATGGAAGTTGGCGAGAGCAGATTCTTGGGTCCTGAGTTTATTAAGGATACTTCTGAAAAGATTGCTCTTATTAAGGATCACATGCGCACTGCCCAGAGTCGGCAGAAGAGTTATGCCGATCATCGTACTCGTGCTTTGGAATTTCAGGTTGGGGATCAGGTTCTACTCAAAGTGTCTCCTATGAAAGGAGTAATGCGCTTTGGGAAGAAAATGAAGTTGTTACTGCGGTTTGTTAGTCCACTCATGATTACGGATCGGGTTAGTGCTGTAACTTATCGGTTGGCACTTCTAGATAATTTAGATCGTATACACAATGTGTTCCTTGTTTCTATGTTGCAGAAATTTCTACAAGATGATGATCAGTATCACCATATCGATATTGGAGAGATTGAGTTACAGCCAGATGCAACATATTTGGAGCACCATGTCGTATTGTCAATCGTCGAGATCAAATTCTTCGTAATAAGGTTATCCCTTTAGTATGTGTTTAGTGGAGTCACGACAATGAGGTTGAGTCTACTTGGGAACAGGAGGATGTCATTTGCTCGTAATTTCCTGAAATATTGGAAGAAGGTTAAAGCGAATTCCGATGATGGAATTCCTTTTATTAGGGAGGAAGAATGTAATACCCCTAATTTTAAAAAGGTAGTCTCGGCATTTTAATTATTTTTTTTTTTGCATTTTTGTTTAATTATTTGCTTAATTATTAATTGTTTTATTTTTTATTTGATTTAATTCTTTAATTATATATTTAATTGTATTGTTTGATTAATTGGTAAATTATTTTATTTAATTTATTTGATTTAATTGTGTGTTTAATTGTATTGTTTGATTAATTGGTAAATTATTTTATTTAATTTATTTGATTTATTTACATGCATATCCTTTTATGAAATCACGTTGTGGCCGACTAGGATTTAATTAGGGTTTTTTGTCTCTAATTATAAGTAGACTTAGGTTTTATATTTGCCTATAAATATACTATTATAAGTCTGCAAAAGGGTTGTAGAACCCTATTCACGAACAGAGATATAGAGAGAGAAACAAAGAGAGAATTGTGAGGAAAAACAGAGAGATTTCAGTTAGGGTTTCAGCTAAGGATTAAAGGACGGACCTAGGAGGAGGGAAGGTTGAACAGTAGGAGGTTGATAGTGAACGGACGTTGTCAGAAAACTTAGGAAGACAGCGATGAGGTTTTGATTCAAAATCTCACAGGCAAGTTTTATTTTGTCTCTCTCCTCTTGACCTGTGTTCTGTGCATGCCTAGATGATCTCTAGGATTTTAATCAGATATTAAATGGATCTTGCATGCTTAGTATGTGTTAAATTAATCATCTGTATGGGTTTAATTTGATCTGGAACAGTAATCGCTGAACTTGAATTTCATTGTTTGATCTTAAAGCATGTTAAATCGGTAATTGTTTTTTTTAATGCAAACCGTTTTAAATAAAGGACTGGGATGATATTGGATATAATTTAGACTCTTAAGTTCAATAATATTAAGGAACAGAAGGGTTGGAAGCGGCCAGAGATGAAGCAGACGAAGGCAAAAGGTTCAGGGCTCTCATAGAGAGAGAGAGCCAGCTCTATGAAAGAGGGAGCTGGCTCCCTCAAGTGCAGAGCCGGCTCCAAGGAGCATGGAGTAGGCCCCATGCTTGGTTGGAGCATGCTCTTAACTTTTGAAAGCAGGCTCTCTTATATGCATGCAATCTGGACTTTTCTAGGCAAAAGTTTCAAGGTAGTACTATTGCTGGGATGAATATTGACAGCAATTTAGAGCATAACCAGACCTTTCACCATATAACTGTATATGCTAGCTAACATGGTAAGAGCTTACCACTACTCCGTTTGTAAACCGGAGTCCAAGTATTTGTATAAGCGCATATGCAACAAGCAGTGTTTCGCCAATATGTCCCATAAAAGCCTGTTTCACCACAAAAATCCCATATGCAATCACTCTTGTTAGCATAGAAGGAAATGCAACTCTCCATAATTTCTTTGATTCCACCCAGACTCTGACTTTTAACTCACTTGTTTATTTTGTTTCTGATACCAAGAGCACCTTTTCCATCATGTTATGCATAAAAATTGGATAAAAGACAGGAATTTTCTACCTCCCATTCATGGATTATAACCAAAATTTATGACAATCTTTGTTAGGGCAATTGACATGTTATTCGGTGCCAGTCTAATCATGGAGATATTATTTCTAGTATAAAGTCGCTGCTTTCAAATAAATTAAAAGGTAATTCAATAGGATGGTTATTAGGACACTGTGATACCCCCGGATTTTCGAATGCGGGTTGGCCAGGCCCACGTCCAAATACCCGAGGATATCAAAACAAATTGATAATAAACGAACACAGAGTACAAAAGAATAAAGAAGAATAAATAAAATGCTGACAAGAAACTAAAATGATAATCTAATAATAAACTTCAGAATATATTTCCATTAATTAATAAACTCTTGTGATACAACTGATCCTTCAAAATACAACTCGGGAATCCATACTGTGTGGACCCCTAGAAAATCCAAACTAAAAAATGACAACAATAACTGTCTAAATCAAGAAACTGAATCATAAAGGAACTCCTATGTAGCATCGGAAGAATGAAGTAGACTGATCCCCGCTCAGCATGAACAACCTCTACTCTTGACGAACACCTGAAAAATAATGGTGGGTCAGGCCCACAAACAAGTTCTACTCTACTACAGTCCAAGCAGAGATCCGATACACGTATACATTCTAGTCAATCCAACAGTAACTAGTAGTCCGTATATATATATATATACACACTAAAGGAACCTTACTAGACTATAGGGTTGTCTCAACCTGAATAGTAGGCAACATGCAAAACGCACATATAGTGGGCATGAGTACCTAGACCTACCAGGGTGTACAACTACACTATATCTAGCTACACATCCCTGGCGATATACGCACCCTAACCACTGATCCTGAGACTCAAGCTCATATCATGGCACCATACTTATATATATATAATCTAGTAACATCATATTCAGTATAAATTAATCCTCCATAAGTCATTCAACTTGTTCAGCTGACCTGACTTGAATATAAGTAGGACTTAACATTTTAGTTAATCCGTTCCCTTATATAATAAATTAATCATCCATAAGTCATTCAACTTGTTCAGCTAACCTGCCTTGAATATAAGTAGGACTTAACATTTTAGTTAATCCATTCCCTTATATAAAATAGGTAGGACTTAACTGATAAGTTAATCCGTCCCTAGAATGCCACCGTCCAATACCGGAGCATTAAACCACACAATCTAACAATTAATGTACGATTAAGGAAATACATCAAACAATTCAGAAATAACTATGATAATATGATATCAAGTTATCACAAAATGTGAATGACTTATTATTTATTTAAGCTTCCTATATCATATGTCCTACATAAACTGATTCTTATACATATGATGATATTTTATTATATCGTCAATTAAGCATTCTCCATATCCAATTCATCCTACACATTTAATCTCAATTGTTAAAACATATTAAAAGATTAAATTCATTCGTTTGTTTAAAACATTCAAATAGCAAGCATCATTATGATTGAGTCTATTTAAATTTATTTAAACCCAAACTTAGTTCCTATTTAATATTCAGGAATCCTAGGCATGTTTCTACGTTTCATCATTCCACAGATATGAAAAATACATAATTTAAACATATAAAAATTCATCCCGGAAATCAAATCAAAATCATGCATTTATCAATTCATAACACAAGAACAGATTTGAACAAAATTCATAAAACCTATGTTCTAATCCAATTAAACATGCATAATTATTTAATTTTATGTGTTTAATAAATTCTGGAATTTCCTAGGCATGTACAGAAACACGAATCAAAGGGAAAGGGATAGAAGAAGAACTTGCCTCAAACTTTCGGATCGAAAGTTAAACTTCTTCTTCCTTGATCTTCTCTCTACAGGGTTTTTTCTCATCTTTCTTTCCTTTTCCTCCTTCCCTCTTTAACTATTTCTCTCTCTAAAATATATCACGTGAATATTTCTAACCCCCTTTTACAACCTATAGCTATATATTTATAGGCTAAATAAAATAACCCTAACCCTTTTCCCAATCCAAGTCAACTTAAAAAAATAAATATTAAAATATTAAAAAGGAAAGTAAAATATGTTACGTATATAATTTATGTATATCTTTATTAAATAAATAATTATACACATCCCATTATTTATTAATGGATTATCCAATAATACTTAAGTTACCATAATATTATAAAGTAACTTCAAATATCAAATCTATATATATTTTTATTATTTAAATATAAAACATATACATCAGATTAAATATTACTACCCAAGTTATCATAAAAGTAATTAATAAATTACTTTCCCTTTTATATATATTAAAAAGGTAAGTAAAATATGTTACGTATATAATTTATGTATATGTTTATTAAATAAATAAATTATACACATTTCATTTTTTATTAATGGATTATCCAATAATACTTAAGTTACCATAATATTATAAAGTAACTTAAAATATAACACGTATCAAATTTATGTATATTTTTATTATTTAAATATAAAATATATACATCAGATTAAATATTACTACTCAAGTTACCATAAAAGTAATTAATAAATTACGTTCCTTTATATATATATATATATATATATATATATATATATATATAGACACACACACATACACACACACAACTATGCATGGGTAATAATCCATACACATCCAACCTCCTATCCAAGTAGTCCATGGGACCCAATTGGTTAACCCATTACTACTAACCATAACCATAAAAGAAAAATAAAATAAAATAAAATAATAAAAGAAAGGAAAATATTTAATTTAGAATTAATCAAAACACAATTTAAACACATAATCTAATTCAACAATTAACACATAGACAAATACAAATAATACATAGACACATAATCAAATAATCAAGTAATACCTAATTCAATTAAACACATGAGCAATTAGTCAAATAATCAATTAAATTATTAAAAATACAATTAAAACAAATAAATAAATATCGAGACTATCCTTTTAAAATTAGGGGTATTACATTCTTCTTCCCTAACAAAAGGAATTCCGTCCTCGTAATTCGCCCTTACTTCTTTCATTATGCTTGGAAACTGTGAGCGAAAAACATCTTCCTATTCCCAAGTAGACGTAACCTCACTATAAGGGCTCCACTTAACTCCAATATACCAAATGGTATAAAGGGTTCCTATATTTTAAGAAACACAATAATCATACGATGCGTAAGTTATATCAAATAACAACGTAATCCTTCCATGTCAACAAGGGAATGATCTACATACCTCCAAGTGCCATAGAATATATGCACAAACTCCTATACACCCAGCGCTAATAATTTAGTAATGTTAATCCAAAAGCGATTGCCTCAATTGTGAAACACAATCCTCTAAAAGTCAATATAATAAGTAAAATTGACCTTTCTCTAAAATTCGCCTTTCTTCCTATATAGAAGACATAATGAGCAAACTACTCCCTGATAGAAAATCTAGTATATGAGGTCGGCTATTTACAACATCCCACTGTTGCCTCCAAATTGTGCGCAGTCCATTACAAAGGGAAATATCTCTTTCCGACATATTTTTAAATGAAGTCGAGGTTTGATTGTATAACCCTTACTTCCATTTCCAATCGGCAAATGAGAGGAATGCATTGTGAAAGATACAAAACCTCCAAAATTGTCACACTAACTTTTTTGTGCCAACAATATCACAGACAAAATTCCGACAAGTGAAGTAAACACTTCCAACTGTCTATGAAAATCTAGGATATACGCCTCAAACATATCCTTTATCGTCTAATTTAATCTCTGGATTAATTCCTCCGTCTATAGATATGAAGTAGAGCTGTTGCTCTAAAATCTTCATAAAGCTCCTTCGAAATAACACTTTACATCCACTAATATGGACATCCACATGCTATAACACCACTATCACTGAACTATAGAACTACTATGAAGTTCTAAAATATGCATCACTCAAATTTATGTCCTCAAGCGATCTTTCTCAATCCATCACTCGGATTCCATATGGAAAATTGAAATTCCAAATCAATGTCGATCCTTCCCACCGACCGTCACTCCTGTTTAGTTCAACTTCCATATTTGTTTTAGGAAGCGGCTAAAGATTGCTACGATATCTGATGATTAACTTTCCACCATTGTAGCAGGTTTTACACTTAGGGCAATTATATATGCATCCTTATCCGTATCTGTTCACCAAAATCGACATTTGATGTCATGATGTACCTTCTAACCGTCTGAGCACACCGAGAAAAATTATAAACTGTCCATTTCAGTCGCCCGACTGTCATAACACTATTTACAAAAACTATTAAATCCTTCTCCAGTACCTTAAATTCCATCTGAGTAAGGTAACACCTTCTCCAGGGTCAGCTCCGATATTCAAAGTTAACCTCCTAAATTATTTTGGTAATAACAAGTGTTATTATTACACATGCTATAAATTCAACTGATAACTCATCAACCAACCAAAAGATTTAAATATCTTATCGGTTGTTGAGAGCATCCACTTCCATAATTGTTTCCACTAGACGGAACTTGATATAAAGTATGAATTACCACTTCTATCCATCTAAACTATCTCGTGATCTATTATATTCGTATGAACTGAAGTCTTACCAGTTCGAAATATACAAAAACTAAGCTGACCTAACTTATTAGTCAACCAATATCCCATCATGACCCTTGTGCGAAGTCAGCAATCCCTCAACTAAATCCGTAGAAAATGCTCTCTCATTTCCACTTCAATATAGAGAATTGCTGCAAATGATCTAGTGATCTCTGATGGTCCATCTCGACTATCTAATAAATATTACACTGGGAGACAAAATAACTATGTCCCCTCTCCTGCCTGTCCTTCAAACGTCTGCTTCATAACATGAAGTATCATGTTTCCACTAGGATAAATAAAGAACAAAGAGTTGTGAAACTCAGTCCTTGCATCCTCTATCCAATTTGTCTGCAGAAAATACCATTAATCCGGTACCACCAGCTTTCGTCTGTACTCATTATTTAAATTGGAGCATCTTCAAAAACGAATTCTGCAACTAAATCTATCCACCACTGATCTATGATAAACTTACTTATATTGAAAGTTAATCAGTAATTCCATTTATCAATAGTCAACTATGACTTTAACTCAACAAAAATCAACAAACTACAACCTTTCCATACATACCATACACCTCATCTTTATATAGGTGTTTGGTCTCACCATCTTGTCTTTGACACACCCTGCTTCTTTAAGACAAGTTAGTGTCAATCCGACTTCTTTGTTTAACTTCAAAAGAATATGAAATCTTTCCATCCTCCACATAAGTCATCAATTTCCTAGCAAGAGCTAACGTAAAGTATATCAAACTAATCGTTCTAGATTGTTTGACTCGTAGTGATGGTTTAATTATCCCATCTCAAAACACACCATAATGATACATGTCCAGGTCCAATAGATTGACTAGATTTATGTGTATCTACCAAATCCTATGACCGTATGCTCACAAATCTAGCGTAAATAGCGCTATTACACCATGTTATTAATACAATAATTAGCTGATCACACACTTGTGTCCCCAACTAAACTACCTACCAAATCCTGAGTAATTAAAAAAAAATTAAAAAAATAAAAATAAATAAATTAAAACATGTACAATAAACACAATAAAACAAGATATACTCCTACTTAGGATATCGTTTTTTCTATAAAAAAAAAAAAAAAAAAAAAAAAAGTCTCATTTGAAATCAACCTTACTAGATTTTTTTCAAAATTTCCTTTTATAGTTTCATAAATAATCATCCAATCTCAAAACATATCATTTAAAATATAGCTTAAGAACACAAATATTTGCCTAGGAAAATACCAAGGGCTTAACCCTCATCTTTCTTATATGTGGAATGTAAACTGTCTAACTTGGCTTTTTAAAGCGAATTAGAACGTCACAACATAATACCAATACCTTCCTGAATGTGAAACAAAATCATACATTTCATTCTGATAAGAACTCCATCAAATCCCCAATCTTCTGAAAAGTACTTCTTATATATCTCTTTTAGAGATGATAAGACAGTTTAATTATTTGTAGATTGATCAACCCCAATTCTACTAATAACATTTGCTATACTACTAGCAATTCAGATCACCTCGCGCGATCATCCATCTTCAAGATTTAGTACCCTATCTATTAGATGCATATAAATCTCCTCCATTAGGATCCTCTTCGGCTCCTACTCTTCGTTTGTTTCCTTTTTGAGATCAACTAAAGTCGTGTTGGCCCCGATATGCAGTGACCTATCACGTACACTTAAATCATTCCTTGGCTTATACTTTTAAAGTAACGCCAAATGAACCTAAACTATCGATCCCTAACTCTGCCTTCTGGCAATGAAATCGATAACGTACTTTTTTACTCCTTTGGGTCTTTATCGCTTTCGCCTTGAACCCATCATTTTCCTAGTGCCGACCATTCTATGACTACAGAATATAATTGACATCAGTTTCTTCTAACAAACCGTAAATAGAGTATAATAAATCCTAATACGGGCTCTAAGTTTTAAGAGACGCAACGCGGAAGTCACATAACGAAAGACACTCCTAAGAATACTTGAACCTGGAGTGCTCTGATACCAACTGTGATAACCCCGGATTTCCGAATGAGGGTTGGCCAGGCCCACGTCCAAATAACCGAGGATATCAAAACAAATTGATAATAAACGAACACAGAGTATAAAAGAATAAAGAAGAATAAATAAAATGCTGACAAGAAACTAAAATGATAATCTAATAATAAACCTCAGAATATATTTCCATTAATTAATAAACTCTTGTGATACAACTGATCCTTCAAAATACAACTCGGGAATCCATACTGTGTGGACCCCAACAAAATCCAAACTAAACAAATGACAACAATAACTGTCTAAATCAGGAAACTGAATCATAAAGGAACTCCTATGTAACATCGGAAGAATGAAGTAAACTGATCCCCGCTCAGCACGAACAACATCTACTCTTAACGAACACCTAAAAAATAATGGTGGGTCAGGCCCACAAACAAGTTCTACTCTACTACAGTCTAAGTAGAGATCCGATACACGTATACATCCTAGTCAATCCAACAGTAACTAGTAGTCCGTATATATATATATACACACACTAAAGGAACCTTACTAGACTATAGGGTTGTCTCAACCTGAATAGTAGGCAACATGCAAAACGCACATATAGTGGGCATGAGTACCTAGACCTACCAGGGTGCACAACTACACTATATCTAGCTACACATCCCTGGCGATATACGCACCTTAACCACTGATCCTTAGACTCAAGCTCATATCATAACATTATACTTATATATATAAAATCTAGTAACCATCATATTCAGTATAAATTAATCATCCATAAGTCATTCAACTTGTTCAGCTGACCTGACTTGAATATAAGTAGGACTTAACATTTTAGTTAATCCATTCCCTTATATAATAAATTAATCATCCATAAGTCATTCAACTTGTTCAGCTGACCTGATTTGAATATAAGTAGGACTTAACATTTTAGTTAATCCATTCCCTTATATAAAATAGGTAGGACTTAACTGATAAGTTAATCCGTCCCTAGAATGCCACCGTCCCATACCGGAGCATTAAACCACACAATCCAACAATGAATGTAACGATTAAGAAAATACATCAAACAATCCAAAAATAACTATGATAATATGATATCAAGTTATTATAAAATATGAATGACTTATTATTTATTTAAGCTTCCTATATCATATGTCTTACATAAACTGATTCTTATACATATGATGATATTTTATTATACCGTCAATTAAGCATTCTCCATATCCAATTCATCCTACACATTTAATCTCAATTGTTAAAACATATTAAAAGATTAAATTCATTCGTTTGTTTAAAACATTCAAATAGCAAGCATCATAATGATTGAGTCTATTTAAATTTATTTAAACCCAAACTTAGTTCCTATTTAATATTCAGGAATTCTAGGCATGTTTCTACGTTCCATCATTCCACAGATATGAAAAATACATAATTTAAACATGTAAAAATTCACACCGGAAATCAAATCAAAATCATGCATTTATCAATTCATAACACAAGAACAGATTTGAACAAAATTCATAAAACCTATGTTCTAATCCAATTAAACATGCATAATTATTTAATTTTATGTGTTTAATAAATTCTGGAATTTCCTAGGCATGTACAGAAACACGAATCAAAGGGAAAGAGATAGAAGAAGAACTTGCCTTAAACTTTCGGATCGAAAGTTAAACTTCTTCTTCCTTGATCTTCTCTCTACAGGGCTTTTTCTCATCCTTCTTTCCTTTTCCTCCTTCCCTCTCTAACTCTTTCTCTCTCTAGAATATATCACGTGAATATTTCTAACCCCCTTTTACAACCTATAACTATATATTTATAGGCTAAATAAAATAACCCTAACCCTTTTTCCAATCCAGGTCAACTTAAAAAAATAAATATTAAAATATTAAAAAGGTAAGTAAAATATGTTACGTATATAATTTATGTATATCTTTATTAAATAAATAAATTATACATATCTCATTATTTATTACTAGATTATCCTATAATACTTAAGTTACCATAATATTATAAAGTAACTTAAAATATCAAATCTATGTATATTTTTATTATTTAAATATAAAACATATATACATCAGATTGAATATTACTACCCAAGTTACCATAAAAGTAATTAATAAATTACTTTCCCTTTTATATATATTAAAAAGGTAAGTAAAATATGTTACGTATATAATTTATGTATATGTTTATTAAATAAATAAATTATACACATTCCATTATTTATTAATGGATTATCCAATAATACTTAAGTTACCATAATATTATAAAGTAACTTAAAATATAACACGTATCAAATCTATGTATATTTTTATTATTTAAATATAAAATATATACAACAGATTAAATATTACTACTCAAGTTACCATAAAAGTAATTAATAAATTACGTTCCTTTTTATATATGTGTATATAATATATATATATATATATATATATATATATATATATATATATATATATACACACACAACTATACATGGATAATAATCCATACACATCCAACCTCCTATCCAAGTAGTCCATGGGACCCAATTGGTTAACCTATTACTACTAACCATAACCATAAAAGAAAAATAAAATAAAATAAAATAATAAAAGAAAGGAAAACATTTAATTTAGAATTAATCAAAACACCATTTAAGCACATAATCTAATTCAACAATTAACACATAGGCAAATACAAATAATACATAGACACATAATCAAATAATCAAGTAATACCTAATTCAATTAAACACATGAGTAATTAGTCAAATAAGCAATTAAATAATTAAAAATACAATTAAAATAAATAAATAAATACCGTGACTATCCTTTTAAAATTAGGGGTATTACAGACACTATGTTATGTTAGGAGTTAAAAATGAAACAAGAATAACATATTCATATAGCCAAAAAAAGGATGTCAAAACAAGAATAACACATCTCATATATGGAAAAAGAGGTTGTCATGCTAGATGACGAGTAATTAGAAGAGATAGGATTAATAATTAATAACTGATGGGAAGTTAGAAGTAGCTCCAATTGGTGATAAAATTAAAGAAAGTAGGCTTAAGTGGTATGTTCACGAGCAAAGTATACTCGAACATTAGAGAGAAAGGGTTGTTTGACTAGAAGGTAAGAAAGGCCCACTTAAACTTATATGGAATTAAGTAATTAAAGATTTAACGGGAATAGGGGGTGTGGGTCCCACCACAGTATCACTCACCCAACACCTCAGTATGTCGGATGTGTCATTTTTTAAAAATTAAATATCGAAAGAGAGAAGGTTTATAATATGGAGTAAGAAAAAATGAGAAAAGAAAAGAATTTATACGTATAGCAGACCTAAACTGAACACAGGCAAAGGATGACGATGGCTGCTATCAGACTCCGCAAAGAAATGTATGGTTAAAACAAAATAAGAGTACTTGCTAAACATGGAATAAGTTTATTGGAACAAAACTGCATAAATAGATGGAATATGAATTGAATTGGAATTAAAATGAAATTCTATTTATATGATTGGAACAAATTGGATCTAAAATGGGATTTTGAATAAAAATAATATAATACCATTTTTGCCCTTATTTAAATAATAAATGAAATATTTATTTTATTGTAAAATATAATCCAAAGTTACAGCAAGAAGACAAACAATGAGAATGATTCTGTGATGGAACTCTGAAACACGAAATTTATTTAAATAGAAAAAAAAACATTTATTAAAGATAATATTGGCAATATTGGCTTATATATATATATATATATGACTTATCTGTGCATTTATTAAACATGAAATTTATATGACTTTTGGTTATAAGTAAAAAAAAATTCAAGGTGGTGGATCAATTGTTAAATGCACACTTTTGGTTATACAATTCTGTATTGTGGTAGATCAACTTTTGATTATATAATTCGTATTGTGGTAGATCAACTTTTGATTATACCATTCTGTATTGCGGTAGATCAATTTATTAAACATAGTAGTATACCAAAGGTATGAATAATGAAGGATTGGAGTATGAGTTTTGGTTATAAAATTCGGTATTGTAGATTTTTCAAGTACAAGAATACAAAAGTGGTGGTGGATCAATAGGTTAAACATAGACTCGATGTCATACTTAAAGTTCCATAACTTTGAGGATCAATATGTTAAATGCAATTTAAGATATTGACGTAAAAATAATAATAATAAATAAATAAAAATTATCAGTTGCTGATGACGCTTTTCCATACTACAATTAACGTAAAAAATATAATAATAAATAAATAAAAATTAGATATGCTGGGGGACTTGGGCCCGGTCCGTCGCTGATGACGCTTTTCCATACTACAATTCGGACGGTGGGGCCGCCCGATTTTCAAGCTGAGCTCTTCCCGGTTGGCTTGCCGTTACTAGGGGAATCCTTGTAAATTTCTTTTCCTCTGCTTATTGATATGCTAAGACTCAAAAGAATATATATATATACACACACATTAAAACAACGACGAGGAAGGAAAACGTAGAAATATGGTAGTAGATATTTAATAGAATAAGATTTAATAAGGAAGGGTTTAGTAACAAGAAACGTTGGAGGGTTAATTAAGGAAGTATATAATTAATGAATATTTATTCAGTCAAATCCCGATAGAATATGGTTTTAATAAGAAGAAGGGTTTAGTAATTGAAGGGTTAATTAAGGAAGTATATAATTAATGAATATTTATCCAGTCAAATCCTATAAAATCTTGGTGTTTTAGATTGAATTTGACATGCAATGAAAAAAATATTTGAAATTCTATAATTATTAAATACTATTTATAATTTTGTTGTTCTAAACAAATCCTATTTCCAAATGCAAATTCTATCAAAGCGTTGACAAAATTTCTAATGACTTAATTGCATATTGAGAGAGAGAGTTGGAAGACTTTCTGTATCAGCGAAAGACAGATACTTACTACCCTATTTTTCGGAAATTTGCCCTATCACCTCACCTGGTATCCGTGTCTCGTGCTCGTACTTCACAGGCTTTTCCAAACTTTTTGCACCAATGGTTGTATGCATGCATGAATAAATATAATCATAAACTTCACAGCATATATTTTCAGAATTATTTAAAAACAATAGACAAGAACATTGAAATTCTACGAAAAATTGAAACTGAACAGCAATGAGAATCCATTAAAACGAAGGGAGAGAGGGAGAGATGGGTGTTATTACGCACTGCGGCTGCAACTTCCGAGCTTTAAGATCTTCCACTTATCAGTCTGAAAGAGAGAAATCTGACCACCTATATATACAAACGCGACACCTGACACGATCACACCACCAACCACCATTATTGACGGTAATATTTTTAAAAAAAGTAATTAAAAAATGAAAAAAGTCAAATGAATATATAAATTTCACTTTACTCTCTCTTCCGCGCTGTCCCTGTATTTTATTTGTAAAGGTAATTTTCTTTGTGGGTTTTCTTCCTCAATGTTGATTTTTTAGGGTTCTCGTCGAAAATTGTTTATGGGTTAGCCCCTAGATCTGCTTGATTTTGCTTATTCTTCCTCTTTATGTTGATCTAGGGTTGTTAATGAAAATTGTTTCTGGGTTAGCCCCTAGATCTGCTTGATTTTGCTTATTCTTCCTCTTTATGTTGATCTAGGGTTGTTAATGAAAATTGTTTCTGGGTTTTCCCTGTTAAGTGTTTGATTATGAGTTTCTCATAATAAATTGGGCTTTTGGATAAACTTGATGTTTTTGCCCTAGATTCAGCCCCTTTGCTTAAAATTTCTTCTTTCTATGTTTATGCGTGGCTATTTTTGAATCTATTGAATGAACAGACATATGTTCTGCGTTCAGAAAATTTTGGCCAACAAAAGTTTGTGCTGGTGGTAGCATGATAGTTGTTTGACAAAATGCCCAATAGAGGGCTCTGCGTGGTAGCATGATAATTGTTTGATAAAATGCCCCAATAGTGGCTCTTCAGAGGAGGACAGTAATGTTTATGAGTTACAATACTTCTTAGAATGAGGGTGAGGAGGACGAAGATTATAGATTCAAATGAATTGTTTGGTATGCTATAGAATTATATTTACCTTTTAGGTTGGGGTGTTTTTGTACTTCCTTGTTTTGATGCCACATAGTTTTATTAATTGACATGTTTCTAGAATATCTAAAATGAGTCATTTAAAAGTCTCTTTCCATATAGTGATGGTTATCTGCCTCCCTTTTTTAAATCTTATTTCGTATTTCAAGGTACACACTCTAATTGGAGAAAGATCTGACCCCCTTACACACGCATACACACATGTAACCACCATTCTGTTTGATTGGTGACATGTTAATGAATATTTTTTAATAACCATTACTGCTTTTTTTTTTTTTTTTTTTTTTTTTTTGTCATTCAAAGACACAAAGGCCTAAAACCGATGGTAGTACAAAGACATAAAGTCAAATCAGAAAAGGTCTACAAATCTTGAAGCAAAATAAATAAATGAAGAACAAGCTCCAAATTTGTAAAGGAAACAGAACTCAACACTTTGCAAATGGAACCACTATGAGAGAATGCAGCAAACAGGAGAGACTAAAAGATCTAGCCATCATTGCGGCAATCGTTCCAAAGATACAACCACAAGATCAAATCAAGAAGAAAAAGATTAAATCGAGACAGAAAAAACCAAAATTGACCTAGACCAGAGATTTAGTCGAAGAAAATAATAGATCTGTTTATGTGATTCGAAAACGAACCGAACATGAATAGATCTAGCCGAAAAAAAATAAAAAATAAAAAATAAAAAATAAAAAAAATAAAAATCCCACAGAACACACTTATTGAAACACGTTGGGTTTATTATAATCGTAAAAGAGGGCCTTCATTTCCCCACTCTCATAGAAGGAAGCAGCGAAGCAGAGTAAAGAAGATGAAGCTGCCTGTTAGAGAGAGAGAGAGAGAGAGAGAGAGGCTGCATATGTAGTTTGATTGGTGAGGGGTTAATTAATTTTTTTTAATAACCGTTTCTTCAGTTTGTATTGACGCAATTTTAAATTCTTTAATTATGTCCCCATCTATGATCTGGTAAATAATGTTGAAAATTGTCAGATACAAATTTCTTAAACAGATGCTACTACGTACCTAACACTTTCTTCACTAATATTTTACTCCGTTTTTTATATTTCTTTTGTGAAATTGGGTGATGACTGATGTGTGGAAGACATAGAAGTAGGTGTAAAAAGTATAGAAGAATCTAAAAAGATCTACAGTACTATTATTGTCAACGAACTTGTCTGGTGGATTGAAAAATATTAAAAATAATTATTCTAGATGATCTCAAAAGTAATAAGGACAAGAATAAATTACACCTAGACATTAGGTCATTTCTGTATGAAGATTTTAGTTTTAATTTTTACACATATTTAAAAGAATAATTTTGTATTTCACTTACATTGGATATAAGTAAAATATTTTTTAAGTATAAAATGACTATTCTACTCTTTTGATCATTTGTTGACTTAAAAAAAGGTATATTTCAAAGGTGTAAGTGAAATATTTTTTAAGTATAAAATGACTATTCTACTCTTTTAACCATTTGTTGACTTAAAAAAAAAGTGTATCTCAAATTTTTCATGACAAAAATACCCCTCAAATTTTTCATGACAAAAATACCCCCATGACCTTACAAGCCGCAGTTGTTTGCTACATATAACTGTTGCCTTTTGCCTTTTTATTTATTTATTTTTTATGACAATGACGTTAGCTATTATAAATGTTTAATTACTTAATTAAGAAAGACTCTTATTTCTTTCTTAATATCTTATTTCTTTCTTAATTGGTTGCATATTAGAATGTAAAACAGCTGTTATAATCATATTAACATTCTCTTATTTCTTTCTTAATTGGTTGCATATTAGAATGTAAAACAGCTATTATAATCATATTAACATTCTTGCATCTTGCACGATCCCCTTTTTTTTTTTTTTTTTGGAAAGAAAACCCAGTTACAATCCTGTAATACAATTGGCCAACAAATTTTAATTTAAATTGAAAACCTGTAAAACAATTGTAATTTTTTTTTTAAAACCTCTAAAATCATAACATGTTACAGTCCAATTTTTAAAACCTATTAGGGGATTGCAAATTTTTAAAACCTATTGCAGCAATTGATTAACCAAAATATATGCTATGTCTGTAATCCAATTTTGAAAACCTGTTACAGCAACTTAAAGTCTCAAAATATATCAATACTTTCCAAACTTAAAGTCTCAAAATACATAAATCATTCCCAACTTAAAAGTCTCAAAATATATCAATACATTCCCAACTTAAAGTCAATGGATCACCTTTCTGATCAGTTCCAGGAAATTTAAAGAAAAAATTCAATGCCGCACCTTTCTGAACATCATTTTTCAGCAATACAATAACCACAGCATGACATAACTGAACTTGTCTGGATGAACATTCCCTATTACATGTATGTGTCCCTCAAAGTGAACAATGATATCATGCAATCTGTCATATACCATTTCAAACTGGAATATATAACACACAACAAACATGTCAGATAATATCTTTCAAAAAAAAAAAACTTCACTGGAATTAGAAATGAAATGTAGACTCGTAGAAAATTATATATATATATATATATATATATATATATATATATATATATATATATATATATAATCAATACACTTAAAATTCATCAATTCAATTTTGTATGAGATCAACTGAACATAAAAATTATAACCAGAAATAAAAATGACATATTTTACACGGAGAGAAGGAAAAAAAAAAAAAAAAAAAACCAAATGAAAAGGAAATAATTAAATCAAAGGATAAATTGATAGAAATAAAAAAGGACTAATTGCAATCATATAATACAAATATATATATATATATATACTCAATACACTCAAAATTCATCAATTCAATTTGGTATGAAGAAAAAAATTATAATTGTTCTAGCAGATTTTCAGAAATAATAATGGCATATTTTACACAGAGAGAATGGGGGAAAAAAAAAAAAGTGTAAAACGAGAACTAGAAATTTCATTAAATTACTATTAATAAACCTTAATTTAAGTAAACCCCCAACAAATTAGGGTTAATAACAAATGAAATGCAAACATAAACATTTAGGGTATGATCATACCTGACATTAGGGTTCTTCAACCGTCCAGGATTCAGTCTTTTTCATATGGGAAAACAAGATTCAGGAAGATGGGCCGACAGTCCCTAAAGAGAAAGTAGTGGATTAGTCCAATTCTCCGAGCATCTATTAACAATTGAGTCAGTTGATCCGGTTTGGGATCCTTACCCGAGTATCTATTAGCAGTTAAGTCAGTTGTATGCAACGCTTTCTCCCTCGTCGGAACACATTCTGCTTTGATCTTCCCGGTCCAGTTGCTTCTTTTCGCCTCTTCATGTGTCGGTCGGTGGCTAGGTCTGTATTTGGTTCGGAGAGAGATGCAGAGAGGTGTGTTGGGTGTTTGTTTGGTGTGTGTCATTTAGTGTGTGTTAGTATATAATGAGAGGGGTAGTTTTGTCTTTTAGAGTTACAGAATTTTTTTGTATTAAATTGTATTAAAAAATTAAGGGTAAAAAGGTCAATTCACATGGGTCAGAATCCAAAAAGCAAATTGAGGTGTAAGTGAAAGTTAAAACCCAAATCTTCATCTCGGTGAAAAATGACATAACCTCAGGGGGTTTAGGTGTAGTTTACCCAAATGACAAAAGGAAAGACGACGTCAAAGTTGACAGGTTTGAGAGATATTTTTATGGCACGATGGGTAATTTTATAATTATCTTTGAAAGAGTGAGATTCAATTCTATTTAAAATATATTATATATTAATTAAAAAATAATAATATAAAAATTTTAAAAGGTTAATTTCACTTACACCCTTAACCTTTGATCATTTCTCACCTATATTCCCACTAAATTTCAATATTTCATGCACAACTGACCTTTAACCCTACATAGCAAGTTATCTCTACCGTTAAAGAACTAACGGTTTGTTGATGTCAATTTGTTATTAGGTTAATTTTTACCCTTCTAATATATAAAATGACATATTTAACCTCATTGGCCAATACAGAATTATAAAACTACCCTTAAAATCTCAGAAATCTCATTGTCATAGCCGCTATTCAGAAATCTCACTAAAATCTGCGCCAACCTTTCTCTCTATTCATGCGCACATCCCTTCTCCTTAGTCCCTTACTCTGCAAAACCCTTCCCCATCTCGTTATCACTTTTTCCCCCTTCTTTTGATCAATCATCGGAGTATTCAATTGATGTTGAATCCTAGCAAAACCCAAATCTAATTCACCAACTCCAATCTTGTCGGAGGAAAGGGAAAGCCGGCTGTGACAGAGCTCGTGGGATTGCTTCTTCACTGGCAGGAAATTTTTTTTTGAAAAACGAAAAGAAAAAAAGAGAGAGAAAACGTGCCAATTTTTTCTTTTTTTCTTCACCAATTTTTACAGCTAGTACAACCGGAAAGGTATTGCGCAGGCGCTGGTGTTTGTAGGAGAAACGGTCGTTGGGTAGCTACAGCCAATACGGACCAGAAGCGGCCAGAACATACCAATGCTAGGTGGAGGCTGTAAACTATAATAATTCGTGTTAAGCCATTAATCACAAATTTACATGAACCCTAAGATATTTGAATTTCATTATTTTCACATTGCTCTAATGCATAAATAAAGTAGTCAGATATAAATACCTCGATCTCTAATTGTAAATATCTTGTTGAGATTGAGTCCAACGTCTAGATCCTTTAGCCACGAACTAATCTGCAACTCTGATCAACAGGCAAAGGTGGAAACTAGTTTCTCTCTCTTGGCCTTTTGCACACATAAAACTTTTACGTGTTGTATCATTAATTGTACATAATTGATGGAGTATATGCACTTTTATAAAGGCAGAGAGAGGACTAGTTTTCCTTATAGTAATATAATTCTACTTTCCATCAAAGTAAGGAATAAAAAAGGAAAACACTTCTCCAATAAGTAATTACCAAAAAGGTAATTATAAGTTGACGAAAAATAAATAATATTAATTAATATCTATTTACTTACCCACCAAGTAATATGTCACATGTCCAAATCATGTGGGCCACAATTAAATAAATAATCTTACATTCTCCCACTTGGCACATATGATAACTTTTGTAGTGGTTTAGTAAAATAGTCATTAGTGTGCACCATAAATCAAATTAAGGTATTAAGTTGGTCATCATAAATACTATGGTAAATAAACTACTAATGTGAGTCATGGCGGTTGTATGTCCTTAAATGACACAGTCTCTTCCATGTATCACAACACTAGTAATCTATTCAACATAGTCTATAAATGAGAAATATCAATAATGATCTAACAATAATGTCTTTTCCAAGACTATTCCTATTACCACTTATTAAAGTAATACGTACATGTACATTAATTAATAGGAAATATCAGAAACACATTTAATCAGCGCAAAATGTCAAATATATATAAGCACTATTTAAGCAATTCACAATTAAAAAATAATCATCATTGACTACATTTAAGACCCATTCTTTCAACATGTTCTATAAATGTCTTGGATGGTAGTCCATTCATTAATGGATTACAATTTGTGTGCTTATAATTTCAATAGACATTTGTTGTTTCTAAATATCTTCTTTAATGATAAAGTATTTCAACTTTAGAATACCTATCATTTTTCATACAAAAAGATCAATAATTGCAACATAAATTTTCAGCAATCTGAAAACGGTACCCATGACTCCAAGTCCTGAAATAAATTCTGCAACCATAAATTATAGCCTCAAAACATACTACAAATTAAAATTTCATAATAAACAAAGTAATCATAAATTACTTTGCACTTTTTCATAATATTGTTCCTCTAACTAAATCTTCTAGAACTCTTTTAATATATGCTTTATGAGACAATTCTAAAAACAAATCAATGTGATCTATAATGAAATATTTCTATTCCTATCACATAGGATGTCTCATCCATATATTTCATTTCAAAGTTCTTAGAGATAACTTTTAGTTTCATATAATAAACTAAGATCACTACTAACAAATAAAATATCATCAATATATAGAATCAAAAATATAAACTTACTCCCACTAACCTTCTAGTATATACACTGATCAACAGTATTTTTCTTAAAACCAAAAGAAATAATGGTATCATTAAACTTAATATACCATTGTTAGGAAGCTTGTTTAAATCCATATTGACATCTTAAGTTTACGGATCATGAATTCTTTACCCTCTAATATGAAGTCTTCAAATTATTCCATATGGACTTCCTCTTATAAACTACTATTCATAAAAATTGTATTCACATCCATTTGATGTAACTCTAAATCATAATAAGCTACTAATACCATGATATTTTAAAAGATTTCTTCTTAAATACTAGAGAGAAGATTTCTTTATAATCTCTTCATTCATGACACTGATCCATTTAGTAAAATCATTACCGTTAATGGCTTGTGAATATGTAACCGGATCCGTATATATCTCACTATATATCAAAATCAGATTCTTGCAGATATATCACATAATCATCCGGAATAGCAGATCTCCTTTCTCTTTGAGATCGTCTTAATGTTATTCCTTATGATTCTTCTATAATCTATTCATTGGTGACAATCTCATTATAGAGTTGTTGATCATTTAATTGTTCTTCGTTGTTATACGGTTCAACAACTGAAGGAACAATTATTTCCTTATAAGTTATGGGTAAAGATATTTGTACCCTAACTTCTGAAATGATCAAATTCTTATTTTTATCACTCCCACTGATTTCACCATTCTTAATGAATATGATATTACCGGTTTCAATAATTATCGTATTATGTTTCGGATAGTAAAACTTGTACCCTTTAGATTACTTAATATCCACAACATTATGGGTAACGAGGAATTACTTAACATACTCCTAACCAATTCCATAAGAGTACGATTACGTCTTACAGCTACACGCTTCTGCTGTGGCATGTATAGCAAAGTGTATTGAACACAAATGGCATACATTTCAAGGAGTTTAACAAACGGTTAGAGTATTAACCTGTTTCATCATACTTTACATAATATTCACCACCTCTATATAACCTTATGATTTTCACTTTCTATCTAGTTGTTTTTGAACCTCATTTATGTATACTTCAAGAGTACCCACTGTTTGAGATTTTTCATTCAACAAATAGATATATCCATAACGTGAAAAATCAACTATAAAGGCGATAAAATACTTTTCTCTTCCAGAAGATAGAACATCAGAAGGTCTACAAATAATTTCAAGAAGCTATGTACTTATTGTGGCTCATTTCTTTGTGCGTTTAGTTTGTCTACCTTTAATACAATCTACACACACATCAAAATCAGTAAAATTTAGATTCAGAAGAATCACATCCTTTACTAATTTTCCTAACATTTCACTAGATATTGACCTAGTCTTTTATGCCAAAGATAAATTTTCTATTAATTGAGTTATGCTTAATTATAACATTATGATACAAGATCAAAAGGATTTTAATAAATAAACTATCAAATTTGAATTTACAAAAATCATCAACAATAATACCATAACTTACAAATTATAATTTCTTAAATAAATATCATTACCAAACTTAAATGAAAAACCATTAACATAAAGTTTTTAAAATAAAATCAAATTATGGGAAATTGAATAAACATAAAAATTTTAAAATAATTTAAATAAAATCCATTGTCTAACATTAAATATAGTGTCACAATGGTTTCAACAAATTTTTTTCCCAATTATCATAAATAAGAAATTCTTATTTGAATTTGTGGTTTAGGCTATAAAAAATTCTTGCATTTATTAGAAACATAAATATTAGTACTTAAATCAACCTATCATGTATTACAAATAATTTTAACAAGTAATTTGCAATATACAAAAGCCAAAAGCGTACTTTTCTTTTTCGAATCATTCTTTATATGTCATGTCATCTTTCTAAAAGTGTTCAATACATTAATGACACTTTTTCATTATTACATTACTTTCTTTTAGTAGATTGACCTAAATCTTTTAATTTTGGGTGTTGCTCACTTATTGCCTTTTCTGACTTATTCCCAAATTTCTTTCTAACTTTTTGAGTCGTTAGATGAACATAATGATTACCTTACTACTTAAGTTTTGCCTCCTCATAAATTAACAGAATGGTCAATTAAATCACTTTCCACTTGTCTTAATAGTGTTAATTCGAAATGACCCATACTGAATAGACAAGAAATTGAGAATAAATTGAATAAGAAAATTCCCATTCACAATCATCCATAAGGTTCTCAATTTTGCAGCAACATTAGTCATCTAAAAATACGATCATACATGGTACGAGTACAACAAAAAATCCATAGTAGTTATATCAATTAATAATTTTCGTTTTAGATATTTATTTACAACACGAAAACATTCTTATAATCAAATATTCCTTAGTACTATCACTACGAGGAACAATTATTCGCATAACCATAATGCTTAATCTGTTCGATCTCTCCCAATCTTTATGGAAAATCTTTTCTCACTCATTATCTTTATCAGTAATAACAGTAGGTTTCTCAATTTAAAATGTTAAATTAAGATTTAACACATTTAAATTTTGAACTCAACTTACTCATTTCATTATGAGAAGTTAGTCATATTGAGAATCAGAACAGATGTAGCATGTGCATTAAGGGATGTAATAAAACAAATATAATAAGATAAAATCTTAACAACAATAATGCTTTGAGTTAACAACACGTATGTATAACTTAAAAATATAAATACAATGTATAACTATAGTACCCCTTTGGGTGGCAACTATAAAATACTAATAATGATGCTTATATGTATTTATACGTATACCTTTATTGGTGATGCATTATTTAATTAAACAAATAAGTTACCTTTGAATATCCTATATTTACCTAATTAAAAAAAAATACATACGACCCTTTAATTTTTATTTAATCACTTGAAAATCAATTCCCTTTGAGGAATTATTTCTCATAGTTAAATAAAATCAATATTCATGAATATCACAAAAAATTATAAGCATCATAATTCATGAAATATTGCAATTATGTTTACTACTAAAATTGATATTCATCAACTATTATGGTTATGCCACTTTGGTAGTTACCAACCTTTACATAATATGAATATTAAATTAGATAGTAACTAATTTATGATTAATTATATCTATTACAAAAATTAATATTCATCAATCATTATGATTGGGCCACTTTAGTAGCTACCAATCTTCACATAATGTGAATATTAAATTAGACTGTAATTAATTCATCATTAAGTTATATTTACTACTAAAATTAATATTCATCGACCATTATGATTAGGCCACTTTAGTAGCTACTAACCCACATATAATATGAATATTAAATTAACTAGTAATTAATTAATTATTAATATACCCATTTAACATTATACACACATACTCATAATTGTCGATTAAAGTTTAAGCAACTTCGATCTCAAAAACTTAATAGTCCGAAATTTCATAGAAAATATCTTTTTATTTTATATACATAATAAAATATATTATTTTATTTTCGAACTTAAAGATCATAATTGAATCAATTTAAAATTGATTCTACAATATGTATGTATGTTTGGGTACGAAACAATAAGTTATTTACATGTCTAATTTATTAGATTAAATTTCTAAACTCACAAATTATTCTAGAAATTCAAATTCCTAAAATAAATAAATCAATACATATATTTTATGTATTCAATAACTTTAATTTTAATTTATTTTAAATTAAGATCAGAATCTTCAAATCATTGGACAAATACTTATAACAATAATTTAAACCTCTTTAATAAAATAAATAAATACACAAACTTTATGTATTTATTAATTTTTAAATAATAATAATAATGAGTCTTTCTAATCCTTTCACAACTTACTGTTTCTATAAAACAATAGCAAGACAAATGCTATTATTATTATTATTTTTTTAATTCAATGTTCTTTATTAGTCATGCACGAAAATCAGTAACCTAAAGCATTGAAGTTGTTTGTCATACACATATTATGCATACATTTGTACTATTACACATATGTAAATTATGTATCAGTAACCAACTTTCATAATTCAATTTTGGCTCAGAAATTGAGGTACCTAAACCAAAAAACCACACGGACTGATCTAAACATACGATTCTAAAAGAATGGATTATACAATCATTTAATTTTAAAATTATACATATTATTTATGCAACTTTAATGAAAAATAATGAGTTCCTAAACCGTTAGCTCTGATACCACATGTAAACTATAATAATTCGTGTTAAGCCATTAATCACAAATTTATATAAACCCTAAGATCTTTGAATTTTATTATTTTCACATTGCTATAATGCATAAATAAAGTAGTCAGATATAAATACCTCGATCTCTAATTGTAAATATCTTGTTGAGATTGAGTCCAACGTCTAGATCCTTTAGCCACGAACTAATCTGCAACTCTGATCAACAGGCAAAGGTGGAAACTAGTTTCTCTCTCTTGGCCTTTTGCACACATAAAACTTTTACGTGTTGTATCATTAATTGTACATAATTGATAGAGTATATGAACTTTTATAAAGGCAGAGAGAGGACCAGTTTTCTTTATAGTAACATAATTCTACTTTCCATCAAAGTAAGGAATAAAAAAGGAAAATACTTCTCCAATAAGTAATTACCAAAAAGGTAATTATAAGTTGACCAAAAATAAATAATATTAATTGATATCTATTTACTTACCCACCAAGTAATATGTCACATGTCCAAATTATGTGGGCCACAATTAAATAAATAATCTTACAGAGGCCGGCCGTAAAAGAACACTGGATGTCCCCTTCTAAGCTTGCGGTCGTAATTGATATCTTCGGAATCCGATTATCTATAATCGGATTTCGACCAGAGACTGAGCTTGCTCCAAATTCGTGGCTAACGTCGTGATTCCGTCAATCCCTTCGCTCCCCACGAATCTCCGTCACTGATTGCTTTGCTTGATGGTCCGTCGGCCGTAGGAAAGAATAGGAAGAGAGATGACAAATGAGTGAGAGAAACTGAAGGGATAGATGACATATGTTGATGGGTAAAATTGTAAAATCACATAGTTCTGTTAGTAAAAAAAAGGTTAATTACACTTACACACCCTAAGGTTTGCCTTATTGACAACTAGATAAAAGTTAGTCTATTTTTGAACAATGACACCCCTTCTAAAAAAATTTGACCCAAAGAAGCCTTTAAAAGGTGGAAAAAGACGAGATTATCCTTCAATAAAATATTAATTTTAATATGAAATATCATAATTTTTAAATGACGAAATTACCTTTGTTAGGTTTCTTTCTCTACCTTCTCACTCAAAATCCAAAACTTTATTCCTTTCTCTAACCTCTCACCTTCATCAAAAACCCACCACCCACCGCAACCTCTACCAGCCATCACCATCCCCACTACAACATTAATCACATGTTTGTATTTACTTTCCAGAAATAAATTGATTTAGGAATCAAACACACATACATATATACATACAGACACATCCCCATTATGTATCTCCAATCCAATCCAGACCTATCTATGTCAAGCTCTTCAACAATCCTCCTATACTGGTGAAAAAAATAGCATTCAATTCCTCCTCTTCTCCGATGATCCTCCTCCACACATGCTAACCCGAAACCCTAAAATCAAACCAATAAAACCTAATCAAACCCATTTGGCATCACGGTGATGGTGGATGAGGTGGTCCGACAGCGGCAGCGATTATAGACAAGGTGGTATGACGGCGGGGAGGAATGGAGGGTCTTGCCGCCCGCTCACGGTCGGTGGCTCCTACATCATTGACTCATCTGGTTCACTCTTTTCAAGATTTTGAAACTGCTCCAAAGAAGAGCACTTTGTATGTGTTTGTGTGTGTGTTTTTTTTATTTTTTTTTAAGAAAGATGTGGGTCTCTCTTCAAAACCCTCGGTGTATATATATATGTGTGTGTGTGTGTGTGTGTGTCTGTGTATTCGGAAGCTTTTTTTTATTTATTTATAATATAAACAAACCAAAGAAGAACTATATATGAAAACAATTTTAATTTTCATTTATATTACATAAGGGATCTACTTCCAAAATTATTCAGTTTCTCTCTCCATACTAGTAGGATTAAAATGGTGGTTTTATATCTTCTTCTTTCCCTCCTCTTCTTCATTCTCTTTCTATATATATATATATATGTATGTGTCTAAGTATAACTGGAAAAGATGATATATATCTGTACATATACATATATGTATTCTGAAAAGGTTAGTTTGGTATATTAAAATTAATTAGAAGGTTAAATTGGTAATTTTAGCATTCTAATGGGTCAATTGACAAGTCAAAGGGTTTTCTAGTCATTTTATCATGTGTCAGAATGCTAAGGGGTGTCTTTGTCAATCAGAGTAAACTTGAGAGTGTGTCATTGTTTAAAAATATACTATATTTTATCTGATTGTCAATAGAGCAAACCTTAAAAGGTGAGTAGAATTAACACTAAAAAAACGACTGTAGGTGAAATATTAAAACCTAAAACCTAAAAAAGTGTGAGTTAAAAATCGTCAAACGTCATGTAAGAAGAATTAACCCATTTTAAAAATACAAATAACAAAGAAACAAATATCGAGAAGGCGGACATTGCAATAGTTGCACTTTTCATATGTGATGCAATTAAGATCAAAACCCCATGGTACCATAATTCCATGTTAACAATGAAAATAACAAGAATAATATATATATACATATATATATATATATTAGTTGATACTCATACAAATATACTTTCATAGAAGTTTGAACTCTTGACTTCTCTCAGCAAGGATTTAAAAACATTTTGATATGAAAATATTTTCTGATTAGTCTTCATACATTAATCTTACAAGACTTGGGCTTATTGATAATTTTCTTTGCTTACAGCTGATTAAAATTCTGCGATGCTTACTACAACAATTACAAACTAGAGTCACTAGAGAGTGATGTTCAAATCTTATTGAATACACAAAACAGTCTTATCAAAGTTGTCCATTACTCTTGCCACCGTGTAACCCAGTGGTAAGTTGTCACGAAATTGTAATGACCTCTCTCTCTCTCTCTCTCATAAGTAGATAGTTCCCACCTGGTTTGTTGATTCGGTAGGTTGTTCACACCCTCTCTCTCGTAAGTAGGTAGTTCACACAGGAGGTGTACGTGTTGATATTGATTAATTTACTCTAAACTCTATAAAGGTCACAAGTCTTTGAGCTCTAGAAAAATCAAACAACTACGCTGATGAACTATATATATATTAATCTTGTGACCTTTAGTGCGTTGTTATACTCATCACCTCCTACAAACGCAAGCAGATGAAACCGATCGAGGAGGTTCAAAATCAAATATATGAAAGAGCCTAACAATCGGATCGGATGTTGGCCGGGATTACCTCGTGAAGTTTCCACTCTTTGTAATAGGGCCAGGCTGTTCGGTACCATGACACATCACACACACACACACACACACGATATGATCATGGCTCCAGGAACACCTGAGTTCCATTTGATCACAAAGAGCCAGGACAGGAAGGGTTGGAGTCAAATGGAGCTGTACGCCCCTAGACACCCAACAATCATGTTCTTGAGCTTACCACTACTACCGTACTACGTTTGCAGCAAGTTGTGTTTTACCAGTATGTCCCATAGAAGGAAATGCAACTCTCCACAATTTATTATTGTACTACCCAAACTCTGACTTTCAACTCACTTGTTTCGTCAGAGTTTGGGTGGATTGCAAGGTCCGAGACGACCTAGAATGCACTTAGATCAGATTACGATTAACTTTGTAAGCCTACTTGGGTATTGGATAGTGCAGTGCTGAGTAGTGGAAGAGGAAGAAGAGAGAGGAGAGAGAATACTTGAGAAGATTGCCGCCATTCAAGTAGAGGAATATTGCTGTCCGATTTTATGTTAGTTTTTCTTTTCTTAAATTTGTATAGTGGAATTATGTACCCCTGATAGATAGTTCAAAGAACAAATTGAAATCCTAATTAACAAATAAAGAGTTTGAATCTCCACACCTTCTTTTTCTCCTTTCATGGCGTAGAAGTGAAGTGAACGAGAGAGAGAGAGAGAGAGAGAGAGAGAGAAATGTACCATTATATAGAAAAAATAGAGAGAGAGAGAATGTACTATTATATAGAAAAAATTTATAACTGACATTGCTCCAAACACTCCTCAATATCAGTCTGGCAATGTGGGCAATGCTAGCATTGAATTGCTATATTATATATTATTGTTAAATATCTTGTCTGATGGATGTTGAGCACAGTATTGATTGAAAAATATTAAAATAATTATTTCATATAATCTAAAAAATTATAAAAATGAAGAGGATCCAAGTCAAAAAAAAATCAGAAAAAATAAATAAAAAATAAACAATAAAAAAAGGGGTCAAAAAGCACGTGAACTTCTTTTCGTGGCAGTATGGATATCTAGACACGATTAAAAGTGTTCTAATATTTAAATATTTCATTTCTTGTTAGACACATTTGGAATACTTTAATAACACATGAGAGGATAATTTTGTAATTATTTGTCTATATCAATGATATTCAATACAATTTAAAATATATTATGAATTAATAAAAAAATAATAATATAAAATTAAAAAAAAAACAAGAGTGGTAAATATTTTGTTCTAAATTCCAAATTAGTAACTTCATTCATAATTATAGACATAAATTGAGAAATTTTATTACTAATATATTATATTCTTTTTATATTCATATTTTTTTATTATTATTTTTTAAAGATTTGTTTTAACAACGTATTATCATACTCGTGTCCGTTACTCCGGTGTTGTGCGTTATAACATAAGCGGAATCCAAGGGATTGGAGGAGAAAAACTTCTTAGCGCCCGTTGCACCGTGCACATGCGGTGGCCGCATTCAGATTGTCTATGGAATACACGTGCTCATGCATATATTAAACGTGCGTTAATGAACGGTTGGATGTACCCGTTATATGGTATAATGAGCGCAAAGAAATTTTTTGCGGTTGGGAGGGGCAAGGAGAGAATGACTGGATGGTGGTTGGTGCATGAGCCGTTCATGATTAACAGATTAACACATATTTTTTGTTTTTTTATTTTTTATTAAGGTAAATTGTACTACACCCCTCAAAAGTTTTGGTCATCGCCACTCAACGGTTAGTCAACACACTTTTTTATATTGACACCCCTGTCCATTGAAATGTCATAAATGCCCATGAATTTTTAATTCTATTTATTTAGAGAATGTCATGCATGTGAAATGACGAAACTACCCCTCTGCAATTATTTGGATAACCCCACATGCAAACATTTTGAATTACCCCCTCAATTTAGTTGGATAACCCCGCATGCAAACGTTATGATCATGGCACTCATTCCAACAGCCTCAGGGACACCCCAGTTTTGATCACAAAGAACCACGACAAGAAGACATGAAATAGGCCAGAAATGAACATGCACGGGTAAGTAACAAAGGTAAACAAATAGAACCTAAACTTACATAAAATTAAGTGATTGAAGATGGTTTTACAAGATTAAGAGCAATAATACATCTTTTAATTTGAAAAATGCCGAATAAAAAATATATAAGTGTTGGTATAGATCCCACTACATGATAATAGTGGAGCTCACATTCCAACTCACACAATACCCATCAGTATTCTCTAATTGAGATGGTGTGATGTATAATTTTTCAAAAATTAAATATTGAAAGAAAAAATATTTATAATAAGAAAGAATTTATAAGTGTGGCCGACCCATAATCATCCAAATAAAACAAAGGCAAAGGACGACGATGGCTGCTCTCACACTTGGCAAAGAAATGTTACGGTAGCAACAAAAGAATAGTATTTACTACACTGCATAAATAGATGGTTTTATATATTTATATATAGCAAAATAACTCTAGCGTTGACCAAATTTCTAATGTATGACTTAATTGCATATAGAACTTGAGAAACTTTGATGTCTTTCTATATCAGCAAAAGATATATATATATATATATATACACTGTATATTTTTTTCACCAAGAGAGAGATATTTACTAACCTATTTTTTGGAAATTTGCTCAATCACCTCACCTCGTCTTATCCTGTCTTGTGCTCGTGGCTCCTCGAAACTTTTTGCACCAATGGTTGTATGCATGCATGAATTTAATATAATCATCTACTTTTCCTTTTTTTTTTTTTCTTTCTGAAAAGTAAGATGAGAATATATTAAATGGAGAAATGATACAAGATTGAACAGTTAGCCAAGGCTAACCCGAAACCAATACAAGGCCCAAGAGAAGCCACAAGGCCCAAAAGCAAAAAGAACCAACCCAGCCCACAGGCAACAAAGTAACCGTTGTAATCATCAACTTCACAACAGATATATATATCCTATAAAAGTGTATTCAATTTTGATTTTTTATATATATTTTAAAATAATTTTTTAATTTACAAAAATATTATATGGCACGTTTCCTTTTTACATATTGTTTTTGTTTTCTTTCTTTTTTCTTTTTTCTCAAAGAGTCATATTTCCTTTTTCTAAAAGGCATCAACAGTTAAGATACCTTTCTTTTTACACACTGTTTTTGTTTTCTTTCTTTCTTCTTTTTTCCCAAAGACTCAACGTTTCATTTTTCTAAAAGGCATCAATAGTTAAGATGCCTTTCTACTTTTATATTTAAAAGAGAGACGTCTATTGTGAAAGGTTGTATGCCGCTTATATATACATATGAGTAATATTCAAGAAAAAAAAATTCTTTCAAAATTCTTTCATGTTATCTTCTTCTCTGCAAAAACTTTTTTTCATTTTCAGGCCAACATTGTAAGTGCACTATACTTCTTAAATAAATTATATATTTAGGTTACAATTTTTCTCTCCTCTAAAAACTTTTTGTCTCTCTGTATTTTTTATATTTATTTATAATTTCTTCAATATCACATTACTATTGAAATATTTTAGAATTTCTTTTACATATAACTTTTATTCAATATACTGTAATTATTACATAAATAGTTTCTTTATAAAACTATCTCTATCTTTCTATGTATATAAATTTTTGTCGTTGCTTTGCTATAAGTTGACAACACTGCCAATAGTAGATAGAGTCAATGTTGCGATTTTTTATTTATAGATAACAATTTATGATTATGATATAATTTTACTGTTTCTAATTCTCTGTAATTTTTTTTTATTTTGAAGTATAGTACCAGAAGTATGTTAATTTAAAATGTAACTGTTCAATTTACATTATTTTCAAAGTGACAAATATCATAAAAACACAATTTATATAAGTGTTTCAATTGAAAAAGGTCACTAACTCATTATTTGGGTGTTCACAATTGATCAATTTTATAAATGACCTACCAAATAACAAAAAAACACATGTAAAATAACTAAAATTATAATTAAAACATTGATAAAATAGTCAAACATTGAATGGACTACGTAGATAGAGAAAACAACTTTTGAAAATTCAATTTCTTTTGTGATGAGTTGTGTATTTTAGAATTTTTTTTTTGAACAAGATATATTTGTGTAATGTATGATGTTATACTAAAATTTTGAATTCATGCAATATGGTGAGGGGATGTGGGGTTCCCATTTTTCTAAGAAGTATGAAACCTTCTTTAATATTCAATTTGAATTTTTCTTCTTCTTTAGTCTATCGTAATATGACTCGGAGTATTGCTGCAATGTTTTTGTGATAATAATAATAATAATAATTTCCGTCCAATTTATTTTAGCTAAGTCACGGTTGGTATTCATTTGTCCCAATTGACATGTTGCATATGTTCCTTGCATCATTTATGTGGTAGACCTACGTATTAATAAATTCGATCTTCAAACTATACATAATAAGTACTATTAATAAAGGTGGTGATATATGATAATTATATTATGCAATATTCAGATTCTACATAGTTATTGATAAACACTATTTTTACCTATTGTTCTCTTTTTTGATATGTATGTTTTCTTTAGTAATCCATTCTTTCTTTATTATAATGTGTTCTCAATGTTTTCTTTATTAGCTATGGTTTAGTGGCATCAACACAGACAAACCAAGGAAAACTTCTTAGTTAAATAAAAAATTTCTTCTCTTCTGAAGCTTTGGGCATTTGATATTTATATTTGAGACCTTGGAATTCATGCTATGGGCTTTTTATGATGTCTATGATCATATTTTGGATACTGAACTTTTTTCATTATAAATTTCTATATATTTTTTTTCACTATACTGATCAAAAAATTTCTATGCATTTTTTTCTTTCTCATGTATCAATAATCATATACCGACTATCTTTATCACTTCAAAGTTTTATTTTTTAAGTTATTTATTATTGACTGTTTATGTAACTTATAAAAATTAAAAAAAAAAAAGAAGCTAAATGACTTAATGAGTTACAATCTTAACAACAAACACACCTTTTAAAAGTTATCTCCTTAATACAAAACACTTATAATATTTTAATAATTAGACAGAAAGATGATTAAGACCCTCATATAAATCATGTTAATAGTTATGTGACTTTTTTAAATTCTTTATATTAATAGTTATCACTCAAAAAATTAATAATATTTCTAACTAAATTATTTTCTCTTTGTATACAATTTTATTAATTAAATATTAACTTAAATAAGTTAATAAAAAATAATTAAAGAGATTTTAAATTTATATTATTGTTATTAATAAGTTTAATCCGAAACAACACATCAATTATTGACACGAACGTTCGTGTAAATGACACAACCTTTCACAAAGGACACATATGTCAGATAAAATAGTAAAATAACAGTTGTCCAACATATTCAATATAACAACTAAAACTAAATGATCATGAAGTAAATAACAAGATTAACATAAATATCAACAAAGGAGAAATTAGAAAAAGTCGCATCACCATTCAGAAAAAATTAACCAAAAAAAATTAAATACCAATTAAAAATGATTTTTCTGCTAAAAGGAGTCATTGTGATAAAAAAAATATTATTAGTTAGTCAATATTCTGTGATAAAAAATATTTTCTTTTTTTATTTTTGGGTTTGGAAGATTCAAAATTAAAGTCAATTTTATTTTATTTTGAGATAAAATAATATATATAATACAATTATTTATCCAATATAAATTTTTATTTACGTGTATTGCACATGTTCATTTTCTAATATATATATATATATGTGTGCGCGCGCGCAATACAAAGGAACATTGAAATTGAACAGCAATGAGAATCCATGAAAACGAAGGGAGAGAGGGAGATTAGAGTTACGCACTGCGGCTGCAACTTGCGAGCTTTAAGATCTTCCACTTGTCAATGTGAAGAGAGACATCTGACCACCTATATATTTATAATACAGACGTGCACACACCAACCCCCATAATTGTCTGACCATGTGGTTGTGGTATATAATTTGATAGGTGGGTGCATAATGAAAACTCGTTATCACACGACGTCATTGACGGTAAAAAAAAAAAATCACTTTATTCTCTCTTCGGCGGTAAAGACGCTCTCTCCCTGTATTTTCTGTGCATAAATGTAATTTTCTTTGTGGGTTTTCTTCCTCTATGTAGATTTTTTAGGGTTGTCTTCGAAAATTGTTTCTGGGTTTCACAGTGCTTGATTTTGCTTATTCTTCCTATATGTTGGAGATTTAGGGTAGTTACTGAAAATTATTTATGGGTTTCTTCATTCATAAATGTGATTATGAGTTTCTCATTAAAAAATTGGGCTTTTGGGTAATCTTGATGTTTTTGCCCTAGATTCAGTCACTTTGCTTGAAATTTTTTCTTTTATGTGCCATTTTTGGATCTATTGAATCAACAAATATATGTGTTTGTATATATTTTGCAGAGAAATTTTGGCCAAAGGGGGGTTTATACTGATGGTAGCATGATAATTGTTTGATAAAATGCGCAATAGAGACTTTTGTCACGGGCCTAGAGATTTGGCGCAGCGGCACGGCCCGTGCGGCACCAAGGCGTTGCTTCAGCTCGCGCAAGCGCCCTGGTCAGCCACCACAACCTGCCCTCCCAAAGATACATGCTGACTGGTTTCGGCCTGCCATGGCCTCGTCAGGGGAAAGGCTCCAGCTCCCGACCAGTTTGTGCACGGATAGCCAACTCCCTTCTTCATAGTCAAGTCTATGACCAGCGACAAGCTCCTTGCACTCAACTAAGTCGACTTGGCTGAACTCTGAAGAGGTACCATCCTGTGCTCCTGCACGCCCCTTCCTGGAACCATTCCCAATCAATGAATGTTCTTAGCCAACCAGCATGCGTGTCTTCTATGCTCATGGCGTCGTTAGGAATCGAAACGTGACATTCTCCCCCACCCAAATCCTGCGACGCCCTCATCGCAGTGCGGCGCTGACTCCACTGCGTCCAACATTCCAAAGTCTCTCTCCTCCAAGTGGTATGCTCGACTGCCCACCATCGCTTCCTTATACAACCCCTGGCTGCACTCGCCCAATGATAGGGTTTCTGGCTAAAGGGACGCCCACTTCTTCGGGACGCAAGCCCACGTTATGCTGCCTCTGCGACACCCCGAGCAAACAAGGGCCCTCCGGCTGACTTGATACCCGCCCTTCACAACGGTTTGCATGCCTTTTGAACTTGCAAGAACTTTAGTGCACGCGGCCCTCCGGCTTCAAAGGATGCATCTTCCTAGGGAGATGGAGGCTCTCCTCCAACAACATTGATTGCCCACCGACGTTTTACCCACATCATTCTCAAGAACCCTGGATCGACAAGGGGGTACACCTCTGTGCTTTGCCCCAAGTCCTGCTCTGATACCATTTGTCACGGGCCTAGAGATTTGGCGCAGCGGCACGACCCGTGCGGCACCAAGGCGTTGCTTTAGCTCGCGCAAGCGCCCTGGTCAGCCACCACGACCTGCCCTCCCAAGGATACATGCTGACTGGTTTTGGCCTGCCATGGCCTCGTCAGGGGAACGACTCCAGCTCCCGACCAGTTTGTGCAGGGATGGCCAACTCCCTTCTTCATAGTCAAGTCCATGACCAGCGACAAGTTCCTCGCACTCAACCGAGTCGACCTGCCTGAACTCTGAAGAGGTACCATCCTGTGCTCCTGCACGCTCCTTCTTGGAACCATTCCCAATCAATAAATGTTCTTAGCCAACCAGCATGTGTGTCTTCTATGCTCATGGCGTCGTTAGGAATCGAAACGTAACACTTTGCATGGTAGCATGATAATTGTTCGATAAAATGCACAATAGGGACTCTTCCGGTGTCGGATGGCTTTGATTCATTGTTATGAAAAATGGTAGCCCGTGGTTAATAATTATGAGTTAATTTTAAGGAAAATTTTCTTATTAGTCCTACTTTTGAAGCTCAAAGACAATCGAAGTCCTAAAAAAAAAAAAAGTTTCAGGACAAATAAGTCCTATTTTTATATTTTATTCCAAATCAGTTCAAATTTATTTTAGAGTAAATTGCACTAAACCCCCCTGAACTATAACCCGATTACAATAAACCCCCCTGAAGTAAGCAAAAACCCCTGAAGTATTATTTTGTTGCTTGCAGTGAAGATCCGTTAGCAGCCATTAACGGAAAAATGAAATGACCGTTTAGCGCTTATTTAAATGGTGTCGTTTTAGTGCTATATTGGTGTTGATAACTTGGTTTGACTATGTAATCTACAAAACTAATGAAGACGTGACACGTAGGTTGTTAACCTTATCAATAAGAGGCCTTATCTTAACATGGCGCAGAACAATACCCATTAACATTTTATGGCGCCAAACAAGTCCTATCCTAATCAACAATCAAATATAAACAAAACCCTAAACCGGCTGTACGAATTCTGTTTTGTTGCTCTCGGTTCGTTGAAGAGTTCTGTTTTGTTGCTCTCGGTTCGTTGAAGGAAAAAGAAGTACTGTTGTACTCACTAATGCAATGGTAAACCTAAACTTTGTTCTCAATAAAAGAATTTGCTCTATATTTTTCAAAGTTTGTTTTTTGTGGAATCTTGAACAGAATAAAAGAATTTGTTTTTTTGTGTTTTTATATGATTTGTTGGTCATGAGAATAAATTAACAAGAGAAAAAGCCTTCTTGTCTATTTGTTGTGCCTTTCGACAAAGAACATAACCCAATATATGGTGGCCCATTTGTTGTGCTTTTCAATGGTTTTATGTCAATAGATGTAATTTTCACAAAGATTCTATGTGTATGTTTTCAATCTATTTAGTGTGTGTGTCCCATATCTTTACTGTCTTGTCTATTTTACTTTGTATGTGTTTTGTCTATTTTAGGGATTATATTCTATTAAATTGACTGATAATGTTTGATATTTTGTGTTTTGTCAATCTCTTTGGTCCTTAGATAAGTGGTCCCTTTGTATTGAATATGTTCTAAAATTGTCCACTTGTTCTTTATTATTTTGGATATGCATTGAATCTGTCACCTAATACTTTGATAAATTTATTTTACTTCGATAATTATTATTATTATTTTTTTAGTAGATAGACAGGGAATACATTATTGTTTTACACCATGCGGTTTTTTTTTCATAAAAAGACCCCATAGGGCATACATAGGACAAAAAATATCCACAGTTGAAAATGTGGATCCAGACCTAATATCCTACGTAGAGGTCAGATATATGGGCAAAAAAACTTGGATATAAAGAAATTAAAGAAGCCCTTTATGTGATGCCCTTTGATAATGGTGGTGATGGATTCCAACAAATCAAGTCTGACCAAGATGTGGTGGAGATGTTTTTTATTTTTGAGTTATTCATTGAAGTGAAGGAAATCCACCTTTACATTGTTCCATTAGTTGATGACTCAAGTAAGAAGAAAATTGTACATGAAGAAATGGATATGTCCTATGAGGCTTCACCTATTGATGATCACCAGTCAAATGATTTGCCTCACACTGATGATGATGAAGAATATCGTGAGCAGTTATTTGATTTTGCTGAAGTTGACTCTGATTATGCTTTTATTGATGGGTTAGTAAGCTTTTGTAACTCATCTGATGATGATGGTGATACCCAAAGTCCTAGGTACAAGACTTTATTCCTTCAAGGGATTTGGGTGTAAAACCACTACAAGTTGGGTTGAGGTTTGCATCAGCTGCAGACTTCAAAGATGCACTGAGAGACCATGTTGTAAAGGGAAAGTTTGATATAAAATTCAAAAGAAATGATGGAGACAAAAATCAGTGCAGTGTGTAAGTATGATTGTGGTTGGAGGATTTATGCAATCAAGGCAAGTGATGATCTGTGTATGATAATCAAGACATTTAAAGATGAATATAACAATTGTTTGCGGGTTCACAAAAGTAAGCAAGCCACAGCAGGATATTTAGCAAATAGGTACTTGGAGCAAATTAGGTTAAACCCAACCATCAACAATGGGGTTCTTAGAAAGACTATTGTTGCTAAATTGGATATTGATGTGTCGAAATACAAAGTAAGCGGGGTAAAAAGGAGGGCATTGAATATTATAGAGGGAGACAAAGCTGAACAATATTCTAAGATGAGGGAATATGGTGAATTAATCTTAAGGACAAATCCAGGAAGCACTGTAAAATTGTGTGCTGAGCCCACTGATGGTGATGAGTCAGTTAGGACATTCCAGAGGATTTTTATTTCTTATGCTGCAATGAAAAAGGGATTTACAGATGGTTGTAGACCATTTCTTGAAGTTGATGGGTGCTTTCTAAAGGGACCACATGGTGGTCATTTGTTCTCAACTGTGGGCTGTGGTGGAAATGATCAAATGTTCCTTGTTGCTTTTGCAATTGTAAAAGTTGAAACAAAAGAGTCATGGCATCTGTTCATGGAAGAGTTGATGGATGTTGTTGGCCCTCATTATAACATTACATTCATGTCAGATAGGCAAAAAGTAAGTACTTTAGTTTCAAATTTTTTTTTTTTTTTTTAAAGTGTACCAAAACATGATAAATTCTTCTTACAAAGTGTACAACCATCAGAAATCCTTCTTATAGAGAGTTTTGCATACAATTTTGTCATTCCAATACTATGATTCAATATATTGTACCATTGAAGACATTGTAATATCTGAATAGATGACACATACATGATAGACAACTGAAATCAGCACCAAAACATATAGGCAACCCCATCAAATATAATAACACAAAATAGAACCCAAGTCACAACAACATCATTACTTATCCTTTGTACACAAAGGCACAAACCAAAATTATAACAGAGATGGAACAACAAAAAAAGCTTCCAATTAACAAAGCTTTTGCAATTGCAACAAATAGATCCACCATAGGGCCAACTGGTGTTGTTGGTAGCTCCATTACTGATGGCAATTGTTGTGCAACATTTTGGCTTTGATTAGTCGTCGCCCATTTCCAAAATTTGCAGCTCTCGATTCGACATTTCAAATATATCCTACCAGAATTATTTTCGGAGTCAGATTTGTAAACTGTTGCCTTTAGCCCACACCAACATTTCCTATTATATAAATGATCAAGTACTGATAATGATGCCCTTGATGATGAAGCCATTTTACTGCAGATCACCAAATTATTAAATAATCGAGTACACAAATATTGTCTTAAAATTAGGTCATTTAACTAAATAAATAAATAGTAAATCTTATTTTTTTATATTTATTAGATTTTTCTATATATTCAAGAAAATAATATGATTTTGTTGCCAAATTGTTTTATATGAATAATACAGATGTTTTTCCTTAATGGCGACCTATTAAATCAATTAAAAATAGTCATGCAATTTCTCATTTCAAAGAAACAACATTTTTTAAATGGTTCCAAAAAATCAAAAGCAGGTTGGCCTCCTCACAAATTACCATCACAATCAAATAACTGAGTGGCTGGGATTTATTAGTGCGCATGCATAGCAGATCACCAAACAAAACACTGATAAGTGCCAAAAAAATGAAACAGAGTGTAATACCCCTAATTTTAAAAGGATAGTCTCAGCATTTTTAATTATTATTTATTGTATCTTCTTTGATTATTTGTTTATGTGCGATTTACGTCGTATCTCTACTCAGGCTGAGACAGACCTATTGGCCTAGTGAGCATCCTATAGTGTGTAATTATATATATATGGACTACTTTAGTTATTGTTGAGCTATCTATGATGTATATGCATATCGGATTTCTGTATGGATTGTAGTAGGATAGAGCTTGCATGTGGGCCTGACCCACTCTCTTATTTTTAGGTGTTCATCAGTTCAAGGATTAAAGCTTGATCGTGCTGAGCAGATACAGTAACTCATTCTTCCGACTACGTAGGACTGCTTTCCATGTTTAGCTTTGGATTTTGTTTCAATTATTTGCTTTTCAGTTTGGGATTTTGATAAGGGTGCACTAGATGGATTCCCGAGTTGTTTAAGTAATGGAGGTTTTAGATTATTGGATTTTAATTCTATTATTTTTTGAGGATTTATAATTTATAAATCTTTCAGTTTTATTATTTTATTCTTATTTCATTTTTGTATTCCGTGTTCAATTACATATTAACTGTTTGGTATCCCTCGGAATGTATTACCTCTAATTTTAAAAGGATAGTTTTGGTATTTTTAATTATTGTTTATTGCATCTTCTTTGATTATTTGCTTATGTGTGATTTACATGGTATTTCTACTCAGGCTGAGACAGACCTATTGGGCTAGTGAGCGTCCTTTAGTGTGTAATTATACATATATGGACTACTTTAGTTATTGTTGAGCAATCTAGGATGTATCTGCGTTTTGGGTTTCTGTATGGATTGTAGTAGGATAGAGCTTGTATGTAGGCCTAACCCACTCTCTTATTTTCAGGTGTTCGTCAGTTCCAAGGTTAGTGCTTAATCGTGCTAAGCAGATACAGTCACTCATTCCTCCGACTACGTAGGGCTACTTTCCATGTTTAGCTTTGGATTTTGTTTCAGTTATTTTCTTTTCAGTTTGGGATTTTGATAGGGGTCCACTCGACGGATTCCCGAGTTGTTTAAGTAATGGAGGTTTTGGATTATTGGATCTTAATTCTATTATTTTTTGAGGATTTATAATTTAGAAATCTTTCAGCTTTATTATTTTATTCTAATTTCATTTTTGTATTCCGTGTTCAATTACGTATTAATTATTTGGTATCCCTCAGATCTGTGCTAGGACTTGATCACCCGTGGCTCTAGAATCGAGGGGTATCACAGTTGGTATCAGAGCACTCTAGGTTCAAGTGTCTCTAGGATTCTATCGTATAAGACTTCCGCATAACATTTTCTCTTGTTTAGAGCTTAAGTTTAGGATTCGTTGTATTCCTTTACAGTTCGGTTTATATCGTACTGATGCCTGTCCTTCTGTGTTCACAGAATGGCTAACGCTAGAACTAGACGGAACAATCAGCGACGAAGGGAAGCGGTACGTAGACAGCAAGACCTCCTACGTTATCAGCAAATAGAAGAAGAGCAGCAAATGCCTGGGTTTCAGGATGATAATGGTCAATTTTACGAAGAGCAGGAGGAAGTTCAGTAGACTCAAGATCAAGGAGAAGATCCAGAGTATCCTCCTTATATCAATGACCTCATTACTCGGGTTATAGAAGTAGGGGTAACAGCTGCACTTCGAAATCAACCACAGGTTCAATAGGTACCTATACCAGCACCGATTGTTCCGATTGATCCTTGGGAAAATGCTAGGAGTTCTTTCACAAAAAGGAGCCCACCTGAGTTCATATGCTCCACCGATGCGAAAGCAGCTCATTAGTAGAAGAAGGATATCAAGCGATATCTTCGATTGGTTCAGTGCACGGAGGTTTAAAAGCAGATGCTTACTATATTCAAGCTGGTCGGAGACGCACTACAGTGGTGGGAGTCAGTTACCACCATAGAGGAGATGACTTCATTGACCTATGATCAGTTCAGTGCTCGCTTTGATGAGAAGTACTTTTCTTATGCAGTCAGGGCAGCCATGAAGACAGAGTTCCTTAATCTACAGCTGGGGCACATGACGGTGGCAGAGTATGAGCAGCAGTTCACGCGCTTGTCTCTTTTTGCTCCAGAGGAGGTGGATATAGAGGAAAAGAAGCGTAATAATTTCGTTAAGGGACTCATGTGGTCTATTAAGCGATCTATTACCGGTTGTCCAGCCTATACTACTTATGCTCAGCTGATAGATGCCGCTCTACAGCAGTATCAGTTGACTGTGGACTTCAGACAGGCTAAGGGTGAAAAGCGGGGTGACAGAGACTCTACTAATCAGTCAGCTAAGAAAGGAAATGGCAATGGACACTGACAGAATGACAAGGGCAAATTCCAGGGATAGCAGTTTTGGAAAAACTACAAGGGTGGTTCAAATGCTCATAGGGATGGGGCACCTATTTAGAGGCAGTAGAATGAGGGACCACAGGCAGGACAGGGTCAACCACAGGCTAACCGACAGAGGAGGCCATTTGGCACTTTCCAGGGTAGTTGCTACACTTGTAGAGAGTATAGTCATACTTCTAGGTAGTGTCCTAAACCAGGACAGGAACAGGGACAACATGTGCAGTAGGGACAGAGGGCACCGGTACCTTTACCCGCTCCACAGGTTCCAAGATTCAGGGATAGACATATCCGGTTTTACCAGCACCGCCACAGCCTCAGGGACAGGCACCACAACAGTTACATTATAGCAGGGTATACAACCCCATGCCATAAGATATTCAGGTACCTCAGGCTGTTGAGGGTATGTTTCCTATTCATGGTTTATTAGGGCATGTTTTATTTGATACGGGTGCTACACACTCATTTGTATCTAGATCTTTTGTTGCTTTATCTAGGATGATGATGCGGGTATGTAATAAATCTCAAGGTATTTCTATACCTTTAGGCAACACAACAATTTTACATGATAGTGATGGGCCTGTGACACTAGATATTGGTAGACTCAGATTTCTAGCCAATTTATTAGTCCTGGACATGCATACTTATGATGTGATACTTAGGATGGATTGGTTATCGCACTACCATGCCCAAGTTAATTGTTATGATAAGTCTGTTGTCTTTACCATACCTGGTCAGGATTTGTATGTCGTCACTATGCCACGTTCTAACGGGGTCACTAGTACTTATTTGTTCCATATGGAGGAGGAAACGAAAGAGGGGATTGCTGTGTCATTGGATAACATACCAATCGTACAGGACTTTTCGGATATGTTTCAGAAGATTCCAGGGTTACCACCTAGTCGCGAGATAGACTTTGTGATTGACTTAACTCCAGGCACTACGCCTATTGCTAGGGCACCATACAGGATGGCACCAGTAGAGATATAAGAGTTGAGGGATCAGATTCAGCAATTACTCAGCCAGGGTTTTATTCGTAGGAGTACTTTACCCTGGGAAGCACCGGTGCTGTTTCTGAAAAAAAAAGGATGGTTCACTTCGCCTGTGTATAGATTACAGGGAATTAAACAAGGTTACTATTCTAAACAAGTATTATTTTCTGAGGATTGATGATCTTTTTGATCAGTTGAAGGGAGCTACATACTTCTCTAAGATTGATCTGCGTTCTGGATAACATCAACTTCGGGTTAAGGAGCAAGATGTTCCAAGGACAACGTTTCTCACTAGATATGGTTCTTATGAATTTCGTGTCATGCTTTTCAGACTGACTAACGCATCAGCAGTTTTCATGGACTTAATGAACAGAGTCTTCAGGGCTTACTTAGATCAATTTATCATTATCTTCATAGATGACATTTTTATTTATTCAAAGTCAGAGGACGATAATGCTAGACATCTTCACATAGTATTACAAACACTTCGTGAACATCAGTTATATGCCAAGTTCAAGAAATATGAATTTTGGCAACGAGAAGTGAAGTTTTTGGGTCACGTGGTGTCAGAAAGGGGAATAGCAGTAGATCCAGCCAAAGTTTCAGCAGTGGTTAAGTGGGGACAACCTACTTCACCTATCAAGATTCGGAGTTTCCTCGGATTGACAGGATATTATCGTAGGTTCATCCAGGGGTTCTCAAAGATAACGGGACCACTTATTCATCTGACTAAAAAGGGTGTACAATTCGTGTGGGATTAATATTGTCAGAAAGGTTTTGATGAGCTAAAGTGCAAGTTGACTTCTGCATCGGTTCTGTCTACTTCACAGAGCGGGATTGAGTATCTTGTCTACACAGATGCTTCTTTGCAAGGTCTTGGATGTGTTTTGATGCAGGAAGATCGACCGATTTCATATGGATCTCGAAAGTTTAAGCCTTATGAGCTTAATTATCCAACACATGATTTGGAATTGGCAGCTGTAGTCTTTGCCTTACGCATTTGGAGGTATTATCTATTGGGAGAATCCTTCAGATTATTTAGTGATCACAAGAGTATGCAGTATTTGTTCACTTAGCTGGAGCTGAATATGAGACAGCGTCGATGGTTAGAGTTTGTGAAAGACTGTCATTTCTCTATACAGTACCATCTAGGGAAAGCGAATGTGGTGGCAGATGCACTCAGTCGCTGACCCACTGCTAGCCTTTTTGCTCTATTCACTACAGAGTGGAATGCTTTGAAGACAGTGGATGAGTTGTCGGATGCTTTTATGGCTTGCATAGTAATTACACCTTCTATCATTCACAAAGTTTTGAAGGCACAACTTACGGATCAACAGTGCATTGACAAAATTGCAGAGATAACTTCTGGGGAGGTCCCATTTTACTATGTTGGGACTAATGGAGGTTTGAGGTATAAAGGACATTTAGTGGTACTTTATGCTAATGATTTGAGGAAGGATGTGATGATTGAGACTCATCATTCTGAGTTTTCTGTTCATCCAGGAGGAGACAAGATGTATTAAGATATGAAGTGGCAGTTTTGGTGGACAAGTATGAAGAAGGATATTGCTTTTTTTGTCTCTCAGTGTAGTACTTGTCAGATGGTCAAGATTGATCATCAGTGGCCGCCAGGAGCTCTACAACCACTACCGATACCGGAGTGGACATGGGAGAGCATTCTATGGATTTTATGGACGGATTGTCTAATTATTTTAAGGATCACAATTCTATTTGGGTCATCGTTGATTGATTGACTAAATCAGCTCATTTTTTGCCTATTCGCACTGACTTTACTTCGGAGCAGTTGGTGAGATTTTACATTTCGGAGATTATGAAGCTGCATAACATTCTGTTATCTATTATATCAGACAGGGATTCGAGCTTTATGTCAGGGTTTTGGAAGATTTTTCAGCACGTTTTTGGTATAGAGTTGTATTTTAGCACTACTTATCATCTTTAGATTGATGGACAGATCGAGCGGGTTAATCAGATCATAGAGGATATGATTCGTTTGTGCGTTCTTGATTTCAAGGGCCATTGGGAGGATTATTTGCCACTAGTCGAATTTGCGTATAACAATAGTTTCCAGAAAACTATTGGTATGGCACCGTTTGAGGCATTGTACGGCCGATCATGTCGATCTCCTGTTTGTTGGATGGAGGTTGGAGAAAGTAGATTCTTGGGTCCTAAGTTCATTAAAGATACTTCTGAGAAGATTGCTCTTATTAGGGATCGCATGCGCACTGCCCAGAGTCGGCAAAAGAGTTATGCCAATCATCGCATTTGTGCTTTGGAGTTTCGGGTAAAGTATCAGGTTTTGCTTAAAGTGTCTCCTATGAAAGGAGTAATGCGCTTTGGGAAGAAAGGGAAGTTGTCGCCGCGGTTTGTCGGTTCATTCATAATTATGGATCGAGTTGGCGCTATAACTTATCAGTTGGCACTTCCGGATAATTTGAATCACGTACATAATGTGTTCCATGTTTCTATGTTGCGGGAATTTCTGTGAGATGAGGATCGGTATCAGCATATCGATGTTGGGGAGATTGAGTTGCAGCCAGATGCAACATATTTGGAGCCACCATGTCGTATTGTCGACTGTTGAGATCAAATTCTTCGTAATAAGGTTATCCCTTTAGTGCGTGTTCAGTGGAGTCACCACAATGAGGCTGAGTCTACTTAGGAACGGGAAGATGTCATTCGCTTGTAGTTTCCTGAAATATTGGAAGAATGTAAGAGCGAATTCCGAGAACAGAATTTTTTTTGTTAGGGAGGAAGAATGTAATGCCCCTAATTTTAAAAAGATAGTCTCGGTATTTTTAATTATTATTTATTGCATCTTCTTTGATTATTTGCTTATGTGCGATTTGCATGGTATCTCTACTCAGGCTGAGACAAACCTATTGGGCTAGTGAGCGTCCTATAGTGTGTAATTATATATATATAGACTACTTTAGTTATTATTGAGCTATCTAGGATGTATCTGCGTATCGGATTTCTGTATGGATTATAGTTGGATAGAGCTTACATATGGGCCTGACCCACTCTCTTCTTTTCGGGTGTTCATCAGTTCCAAGGTTAGAGCTTGATAGTGCTGAGCAGATATAGTCACTCATTCCTCCGACTACGTAGGATTGCTTTTCATGTTTAGCTTTGGATTTTGTTTCAGTTGTTTCCTTTTCTGTTTGGGATTTTGATAGGGGTCCATGTGATACCCCTCAGATCCGAGACACGGGTTGATAAGGCCCAGACCCCAAACCTAAGGGAATATCTAACAATTAATATTTTAAAACAAACACAGATTACAAAATAGATTTAAGAAGGTAAAATAATAAAGTTGAAATGAATACTAATATAAACTCCTCAACTAATAAAAATTAAATAAATCCAACTTCCGAAACCTCCATGAATACAACTCAAGAATCCATCTCTAGTGGACCCCTAATAATAATCCAAACTGAAAAGAAAACTACTAAAAGAGCATCCATAGTAAACCATGGAGAGAAGTCCTACGTCATCGAAAGAGTGAGTGATGGTCTCTGCTCAGCACGATCAAGCCTACGACTGGAACGGTCGAACACCTAAAAAATAGAAGTGGGTCAGGCCTACAAACAAGTTCTATCCTACTACTATCCAAGCAGAGACTCGATACGCATATACATTCTAACCAACTCAACAATAGCTAATAGTCCGTACATATGTATATCCACAATATAGGACTCTCACTGGACTAAAGAGAGGGTCTCAACCTGAATAGAAGGCGACATGCAAAAACGCACCAATAGGTGGGCATGAGTACCTAGACCTAACAGGGTACACCTCAACCTCTCATATCCAGCTACGCATCCTACTACATATACGCTCCCTAACTGACGACTATGAGACTCAAGCTCATATCGCGGTACCATAAAAATATATTTAAAGTCCGATCCTAACTATCCATCAGGAATCCAGTTAGTCATTCTGCTTGTGCAGCTTCTTTGACTTAAGCATAAGTAGGATTTATTTTGAAATCCATTCTTTTATTCCGTGTAGGTAGGATGTAGTATTTTGAAACTAATCAAAACCTAGACATGTCACCATCCCATACCAGTGCATGTAATCCAATAACCAGCAGTTGATATGTAACGACCCAGATCCACTGAATCCGGATCATTAATCGGGTCCTTACCCGACCCAAAACATCCAAGGGTAATACGGTCCTTTCACATTAAATTAATATATTTAAGTCCAATAAGGACGAAACGGTCATTTGTCACAATTCCATTGGTTTAAGACTCCAAGGGGTATAATGGTTAATTACTCATAGTGAAAAAATAATTAAGATATGGTTCCTGGGTAATATAATCTTTTCCCATTAAATTTGCAAATTCAAGTTCAAAAAGGCAAGATGGTACTTTGCCACAATTCCAATGGTTTGAAACTCAAAGGGGCACAATAGTGATTTACTTGGGTCTTATAAAAATAATAATAATAACAAAATAATAATAATAATAATAAAATAATAATAATAATATCCGAGGGCAACGTAGTCTTTTCCGTGATCAAAATATATTTATTGCACTTTATTTGGGCCATAAGGTAAATACCCACATCATCATCTGGGTGCCAAAGTGTAATTTAAAAAATTAAAAGAAGAATGCTTATGGGACAAGAACCGGTCGATGTATATTCGTTAGATGTCGACTGGTTTGGGTTACGAACAGTGATGGTGCCCACTGCCGAGATACCGGTCGACGTGTGGGAAGCTACATGTCGACTGGTTTGAGACGTGCACCGAGAGATAGCTACTGGCAAGATACCGGTCGACGTGTGGGAAGCTACACGTCGACTGGTTCACGCAACTCGGTCGATGTATCAGATTTTCCGTCGACCGGTTTAGGTTATCCTCACTCATTTTGCCACTGTCCAAGGAAAAATAGAATATACCACTTTTTGGGATCAACCACCCACGCCACTACTCTCATATATAATTTTAAATACGTTTCAACATTTCATACAAAACCAACCACCACATTGTAACGTAATTTACCACACGTCACTAAAATACACTTAAAGGATCAAATGATAGTAAAACTTAATTACATTACCCCATTGGCCATGTACATGTTAAAATTCAAATATTTTACATGTAGCTAAAGTAATACATCCTAAGCCAATATCTTTACAAAATAAATTCAAGCTCTACAAAAAATTACATCCAAAATGCTCCCTAAGTACTCTCAAGCATGAGGTGGATTATCATTCGCCAACTCCTTGCTGTGACCTGAAAAAAATTTAAATATGGTGGGGTGAACAATTTGCTCAGTAAGTGGCGCCTAAGACGCACTTCTTGAGTCCCCATGAATCCAAAACAAGGAATAGAACCATAGAAGTCGGGGTTATACAATGTCGGGAATTTACAATATAGTTTCCAATCTCAACATATATAATACGATGCAATGGAAATGCAATGCATGCCGATGTTGCTCTCCATTTTTCACGTTTAAAATCATCACTTTCAAACTGTTAATATAACCCGCCCTTTGGTGACCCTGCAGTGACACGAGAGAAGGATTGGCTAGTGTCCCTGACCCTTGGTACCCCCGTGGCATCATTATGGAGCCCATCTAGCTCAATCACGCTAGGGCGACTCCCTAGTTCCCCCTAGGCTATATTAGCACTCCGGCCCTTTGGTACCCCCGCGGCGACCGGGTTTTCTCAAAACCGAATCAAAACGATTTTCTCCTGAAAATCCCCTTTTTACTTTATCCAAAACATTTCCCACGAAAATTCCCTTTTTACTTTATCCAAAACATTTCCCATCATGAAACCCAATGACTTACATGCATGTCTCATACAATTAATGTTTAACAATAAGGGATTTTCACCTAACACAATGAAGCATGCCTCCATCCATCATTCATAGCATATAAACAACATAATAAGCGTAGAAATTCATCATATAAGCATGTTTTCCACATAATACATTTAATACATGTCCTCACACAACCACATATACACAATTAAATCACTTTAAACTACAATTAGCACAAATAAGTATGTTAAGTCACAATTCAACTAATTTGACTCAAAAAAATTCAAGAATATGCGGATTAGGAAACCCCTACATCTAAATTGAGTAAAACCCTTGAAATGGTTCTCCAAATTCGAATGCACTAGGAAGCACCAAAATTGAAATTGTTGGCACTCACGCGTAGAGCTCGTCGTGCTTTCCGTTTTGCCTCAAACGGTACTCAAAATTTCTAAGTATTGAGAGAGTTATCAAGTTTCAAAGATTTGAAGCAAAAGAAGAAAAAAATTTGGAGTCTTGCGAGAGTGAGAGAGTTACAAGTGGGGAGAGAGAAAGTAAAGATGGAAATGTGGTCTCTAGACCACTTTTGAGATAGTGGTGGGTCCCACCAATTCTTTTTATTTTCTCTTTTTCTTTATACTTTCATTTTACACCTCACACACAAATAAGTGCACCACCACATAAATATCATATAAGTCTCATGAAATAAAATGTATAAGATGCAAATGAACCCAACTAAAATCCCTGTACGCAGAACGTGAAAAGACAGAAATGCCCTTATGGCGACAAAATTCCAGAAAATGAAAAATGCCGAAAATCAGAAATATCACAATCTACCCTCCTTAAAGAGATTTCGTCTTCGAAATCTACCCTCTTTATGAAGAAAGCCCACAGTCACACACTATCGAAGAACACCTCACATAACTCCTAGACTATGAAATCAATGACATTAAACGGTTACCAAATCATGAATTAAAACTACATCCAATCACAACTCATCCTCTAAAGAACACATACACAAAACCACAAACAAGGAATCCCGTCTATCTCTCAATCAATTTCAACTCTAATCTACACATCCCTGACAAACCAAACACTTGCTATCAAATACGTAACTACACCATCACATAACTGTGCCAACAACTACTAATCACGCTACATGACAATTGTGATACCCCTCGGATCCGAGACACGGGTTGATCAGGCCTAGGCCCAAACCCGAGGGAATATCAAACAATTAAAGTATTTTAAAACGAACACAGATGACAAAAAGAATAATAAAGATAGAATAAAACTGAAAGAAATAATAATAATAAAATCCTCCATGTGTAACTGAAAATTGAAACTCTAATCCTTCAAAACTTCAAAGTTACAACTTGGGAATCCACTGATGGACCCCTAACTAAAAATTCAACTGAGACTGAAATTGAAAATAGATAATACTAGAAACATCGGGGGAAGTCCTACGTAATCCGATGAAAGTGAGACTGTCCTCGACAAGCACGATCAAGCTCTAAGGCTGGAACCGTCCTGTACCTGAAAAGAATAATAAAGGAGTGGGTCAGACCCACGAGCAAGTTCTAATCTAACTACAATCCATACAGTGACCCGATACGCAGATACACCGTAGACACCTCACAATATCTATCTAGTCCATACGTATAAATATATCCACACTAAGGGACATTCACTAGTCTATAATAGGGGTCTCAACCTGAATAGAAGGTAACATGTGAATACGCACCCAAATGTGGGCATGAGTACCTAGACCTAACAGGGTACACCTCAACCTATTATAACCAGCTACGCACCCTAACCAACGAGTCTGAGACTCAAGCTCAACTCGTGGTACCATAAACATATATATAAAGTCCGTCCAAATCCAGGGTATGCAGTTCAACTATTTATTAAACTGACATACAATAAACCAACTAGTTAGTCACTCAACTTATTCAGTTGATATGACTTAACTACCATCCGTTAATCCAGGAAGTCATCCAACTTGGTTACAGCTGATCTGACTTAGTCACAATTAGGATTCGATATTTTCCAATCCATTCCATTAATCCATTAGGTTAGGTTTATGCGTTTTGAGCTAAACCGTCCCTAGTATGTCACTGTCCCATACTGGTACATACAATCCTCCATATCCATGTAAATTACAACATATATAACAGTTCAATAATTTACAGACCCAAAAACCACCATCCAAATAATTGCAGAAAAATATTTAAAGCTTCAGCAATTTAAATCCAAGCATTTAACCATATAGTTGCAGGAGACGATTTAACAAATCAACAACTAACATCCAGAGCATGCATAAACCAAATTTAATATGTTAGGGACTCCATCATGCATGTGAATAGGTTAAATAATCCTATTATTATCCAATAAATTACTAAAACAATTTCAGAAGATTGTTTAATATTTCGGCAATTTAAATCCAAGCATTAACCATATAGTTGCAGGAAACGATTTAATAATTCAGCAACTAGCCTCCTAAGCATGCATAGATCAAAATTAATAATTAAATGACCTTATCATGCACTTGAATGCATTCTAAAACAAGTTTTATAAACACATTATATTCCATCAAATTACTGAAATTTAACTCAACAATTAATTCAACTTCCATTTGTTAACAACATAGGAAGTGCCTTAATTTTTACACTGTTTGTCCCAACAATTTAGAATTAAACTTTAATCAATTTAGGGTCTTAATAACACTCAAAATTCATTCCTTAATCCCTCTGTAAACCAAATTCACTCAAATAGTCTCCATGCTCCAACAGTGAACACAGTACGTAGAAAATTTAAAAAAACTTAAAATAAATCAGAAAATAAAAAGGGAGCCTGCTCCAAAATTTGGAGCAGGCTCTTTTTCCAGCCTAGAGCCAGCTCTAGGACTCCCTAGAGCCAGCTCTACTTGTTGTGGGAGCCGGCTCCCACATCCATGGAGCCGGCTCTCACCTCCTTTGAGAGCCTCTGTCCCCGTTGCTTCGTTTCAGTCCGTCCGCTCCTTCTCTGATCAATTCCTGCCACTCTGTTGGTTTCTAAAAACTAATCTTAGGAACCTTAATTTAGTTTAGAAGCATTCCCCAAGATTGTTTACAATAATTTTGAAAACAATTATAAAGTTTAATCAAGCCATTTAAACTAGCATTGTTGAAGAACAACACTGAAACTAAATTGCAACATCAGTTTTATCCCAACCCCTCTGTTCTTCCTCCAATCTAAATTTGAAGTCTTAAATTACATCTAGTATCCAATCAGATCTTGGTTGATTTCAGTAAGATTCAAAATAAAAATTAGAACAGTGGGACGTTATGCCAAACAGAGTCAAGAAAAACATACGTGCTATAATTGTTTTGTAAATAAATTTTTCACAGATAAAACGATCAAGTAAAACATATATAAAACATGCATGGTTCAGTTTAAGGCCAATTAATCTCCTAGAGACTGTCTAGGTGCACAGAACACAAGCCAAAGGGAAGGAGGAAGATAAGAACTTGCCTGTACAGTTTTATAACCAAAACCTTATCGCCGTTGTTCTAAACTTTCTAGCCTCCTCTGGTTCTGATCTAATCCACCAAAATCCTCCCTTGGTCCTCTCTCAAAGCCTCACTGTGTAACTTTCTGCTCTCTCAAAGCCCCACTGTGTAACTCTCTGTATTTATGTTACGTGAGTAGGGTTTTTTTCCAACCCTTAATACAGATTACAACTATGTATATATAGGCGTAAAAACCTAAACCCTAATCCATATTTAATTAAAGCCAGAGCCCTAATGTAAAACTCTAGTTAATCGGCCCATATAGCAATCTAGGTTATCATAGTGCGGCTTACCTATACGTGATTTGTAACCCAAAGCTAACTGTAACTTAAACCATAATTAAATTAAAAATTCAATTAAATAATTAAATACACTTAACTAATTAATTCCAATTAAATAACCCAATTAAATAATTAAAAGATAACTTAATTCAATTTAAAACACATGATACATAGGAAAACAATTAAATCAAATCAATAAATAAAAAATAATTAAACCAAATAATCACGAAAAATACAATAAAAATAATAAATAAATGCAACTAAATAATCACGAAAAATACAATAAAAATAATAAATAAATGCCGAGACTATCCTTTTAAAATTAGGGGTATTACAACAATCATAACACTTAACAACTTCAACATGATCAAATAATGAGTCACCAAATTAGTAAGCGTACAATCCTGTACCCAAGGCACAATTTCTCGAAACAAGATCTTTAATAATCAATAATCGTACCACAATATCTTTATCGGACACTCGGTCTTACCTGACACACCTTGTTACCCGAGACAACTTTCTGGATACCGACACACTGACATAACACCCAAAATTCTACTCTCACTATTTATGACAACTCGAAACAATTATTGACCTTTGACCCGATATCATGTTAAAGAAGAATTGATTCAGGTGAAATGGTTGGCCAGGCCATTCCCATCCTCAATCCAACCTCAACACAGACATCGTTCTTGTCCTCAGGTCCAAACCTCGAACACAGTCTTACACAGTCCACAAAATAACAATAATCTCCACTCAATATCCATCCATTGCTACAAATAACCTCAATAACTATACAATCACATACCTATCCTCAGAATCCCAATCATAACACAATCACATAACCATAATATACACAACAATGTCCCAATTATCAACCAACATCAAAGCTCTCTAATTTTCTCATAACACTCATACCGGGTAAACAATTCCATAATATCATCTAATCCAATTCTGACCTCGTCAAAATATACAATGCAACTATCTCATACCTAAGGTCTAAAACCCAAGATCAATCATTCCTATTATCCCCAATGGAATTCCATAATCCCTCTCTAAATGCATAACATTCAACAATACCAACACCTGTCCTCAAGACATCGCTAGAACCAATCACTTATAAAAACATTTAAATGCATGAGTCACATTTGATCACCTATTCATCCTCAACCTTTCATTCACGAAAATATCCTTGCCGCCATCGCAACCAACAAATATTAGAAACACAATCCCCATTCAGCAACCTGTGCCTCATACCTTACTAGTTAAAACCATTCTCAAAACAAACACCACAAAACTAAAGGCTATACCTCCCTCAGTGAAAGTAAGTCGACCCCTTCAATCAGAACCTTAATCGACGAACTCTAATAGCGTAACAACCATTCACAAATCCGTTCGTCCACAGACACGCACAACTCCTAGACATAGACAAGACCCGTAACAAATGACGTCCTTACCAGGACTAGAACAAACAGAAGGGTATTAGACCCCGCTCTCACAAGAGACCGATAACTCGCACCTTAATGAACCAAACACCCTATCACACACTATTCACCAGTCGTCCGACCATGGACACGCAATCTCACCTGAGATGAAATGAACTCCTTATACCCAAGGAGAAGAACCAACTTGGAACGCATACGGAACCACGAACACCAATCTAAACGAACTTTCCCATTACCGGACCGTCCAACACAATCAACACAAAAACCTCGCACACACTTCTCCGTAACATTTTGCTGACCAAAACTAATAAGATAAAAACACCAACACCCTTAACATACTGACACTAGAAATCATCTCTGTACGTTGGACACTGCGTCCCATCCTACCTGATAATCACCCAATGAAAAACTCTATGAAATACTACGACATAAAATCACCTATTCCACCTCTACCCTTTGAAGTCTACACTGCCTCAATCACTGTACGTGCAAGACACGTGATCTCAGTCACAATACCTACTGACTCTTCAAAAGAAAAAGGTGCCTATAGGGCAATACCGCTCTCACTAGTTCTAAAAATTAAGCCGCCCACAATCGTCACAACTGGCGCACAATCCCAATCATATACCTGTCAGCACATAACAACACTCATAATTTTCAACATATATTCGGATCATACCTCGAACCATTAATCTCATCAATGCCAACTTCGCGTCATAACATCTTCACTGCCCTTCATTTAAGATAACGGTTCCAGCCTATCACCCCATGAAACCATCAAGCCTCAACCAAACAATTCTTTTTTCAATAACCTTAATGTAATGCCATCACAACAATAAAATGAGCACTACTCTCAGTACTTCCTACAACGACCACTATTTACCACTTAAAAAGAACATCCATACGGCAGTGTCATGTCGACAAATCCTCAAAATAAAAATGAGCATAAAAATCTAAAATGCTCAACACCCAATTGTCTCCTTAAATCTGTCAACGATGCAATCAATCACCATTTTCTTCCCGAGTACTAGGGTCACCCCTAAACTGACTTACTCTTCAATACAAAAACCTTAAGTTCCAACACCTCATGATCATCCTTCCTAAGATAACTGCACAAACTCTAATCCCTTGGAAACAATAAGCTTCCACGAACCAACCGTTCATTCAAAAGGGATGCTAACTCGACATGAGAACACACATCACTCGTGATACCCAACACCATAGTCAATAACCCGTTACAAGAAAAGAATCATACGTGGCACACTACAGAAACAGTCCCTAGGAGGAAAACAAACACTACGCTAAATGATCAATCACCTAAACTGAAGTAGACGACAACTACAAAACAATAGTCCCTAATTGGTATCTAGTTAAACACTTAGGTTACACCTACAACCATGACTACCATCCAATACAAAGGAATGTTCACATCGATTTCATCTGAGTTGTGTACCCATAGCTCACTCAGTGTAGTAGCCTTCTGGTGCCACCTGCACATGCTCACTCACACCCGCCCACAAGGCCACAAAACAAACAAATCAAATAGAACAGGCCACCAAGCCTAAAAGGTCACTCCTCATCCTGGCTCAACACAATCTGTGACCAATATTCTATGGTCACCAAACGACATCACACTTAGTTTCTGCCTTCCTCACTGAAAATCATAGCAAAAGGTGCAACCTACTCAACTCGTCGCTAACTCAAGGTCAACCACAATTCATACTCTCAAAACGACAATCTAAGAAATAAACTTACAATCTTAACATTAATGAACTTTTAGATAAAAACCCAAATACAACCCTTGCTCAACCAGTACAATACTTGAACCTTACAAGTCATACACTACACACCACCTCACATCCTGTGACGTCAAATCAACTCTGCGTACGTGAAAGAATCCCATGACTCACACACCTTATTCTACTACTCTACTAATCCATCATCCTAAGAGTTCATTCGCTACACTGAGGAAACACAACACAAACCCTCGCCCGTGCAAGAAAGTGAGAACTTCTGTCCCAGCAGACACCTAAGATCTAACTTATTTCACCATTGCCAGTCTCTAGGAGAAAGACTCATAGTGGAACGACGCATTCAGATCAAACCGGACCCAGAAGATTGTGCTATTCACCTCACCCTTGCTCATAATACTGATACCTACCCCAGTCATAGGTGATAACTCACAAAATTAATACAACACAGAAGTGCGCATACTAAACAATTACATATTGAAACCATAACACCTATTCATAGATCATTTAAGTCAGTGTTACATACATATATCACATAAACATATGATCACGTAAGTAAATTTACACGTAGGCAATTCAACAGGTAAGCAAGTAAACAAGTAAGCATGCTGCTCAAACATTTAAACACTTTGACATGTAACACATAAACAAGTAAACAATTTAGCATGCTTCCCACGCAATCCTGCATAGGCCTCTACCAGTCGTCCTAAGGTTTTCGAACCATCACTCTGATACCATTATGTAACGACCCAGATCCACTGAATCCAGATCATTAATCGGGTCCTTACCCGACCCAAAACATCCAAGGGTAATACGGTCCTTTCACGTTAAATTAATATATTTAAGTCTAGCAAGGACGAAATGGTCATTTGTCACAATTCCATTGGTTTAAGACTCCAAGGGGTATAATGGTTAATTACTCGTAGTGAAAAAATAATTAAGATAAGGTTCCTGGGTAATATAGTCTTTTCCCATTTAATTTGCAAATTCAAGTTCAAAAAGGGCAAGATGGCACTTTGCCTCAATTCCAATGGTTTGAAACTCAAAGGTGCACAATAGTCATTTACTTGGGTCTTATAAAAATAATAATAATAACAAAATAATAATAATAATAATAATAATAATAATAATAATAATAATAATATCCGGGGGCAATGTAGTCTTTTCCGTGATCAAAATATATTTATTGCACTTTATTTGGGCCATAAGGTAAATACCCACATCATTATCTGGGTTCCAAAGTGTAATTTGGAAAATTAAAAGAAGAATGCTTATGGACAAGAACCGGTCGATGTATATACGTTAGATGTCGACTGGTTTGGGTTATGAACAGTGATGGTGCCCACTGCCGAGATACCGGTTGACGTGTGGGAAGCAGCACATCGACTGGTTTGAGACGTGCACCGAGAGATAGCTACTGGCAAGATACTGGTCGACGTGTGGGAAGCTACACGTCGACTGGTTCACGCAACTCGGTCGACGTATTGGATTTTACGTTGACCGGTTTGGGTTATCCTCACTCATTTTGCCACTATACAAAGAAAAATAGAATATACCACTTTTTGGGATCAACCACCCACGCCACTACTCTCACGTACAATTTTAAATACGTTTCAACATTTCATATAAAACCAACCACCACGTTGTAACGTAATTTACCACACATCACTACAATACACTTAAAGGATCAAATGATGGTAAAACTTAATTACATTACCCCATTGGCCATGTACATGTTAAAATTCATATATTTTACATGTAGCTAAAGTAATACATCCTAAGCCAATATCTTTACAAAATAAATTCAAACTCTACAAAAAATTACATCCAAAATGCTCCCTGAGTACTCTCAAGCATGAGGTGGATTATCATCCACCAACTCCTTGCCGTGACCTGAAAAAAATTTAAATATGGTGGGGTGAGCAATTTGCTCAGTAAGTGGCGCCTAAGACGCACTTCTTGAGTCCCCGTGAATCCAAAACAAGGAATAGAACTATAGAAGTCGGGGTTATACAATGTCAAAAATTTACAACATAGTTTCCAATCTCAACATAAATAATACGATGCAATGGAAATGCAATGCAAGCCGATGTCGCTCCCCATTTTTCACGTTTAAAATCATCACTTTCAAACTGTTAATATAACCCGCCCTTTTGTGACCCTGCAGTGACACGAGAGAAGGATTGGCTAGTGTCCCTGACCCTTGGTACCCCCGCGGCGTCATTATGGGGCCCAGCTAGCTCAATCACGCTAGGGCGACTCCCTAGTTCCCCCTAGGCTATATTAATACTCAGGCCCTTTGGTACCCCCGCGGCGACCAGGTTTTCTCAAAACCGAATCAAAACGATTTTCTCCCAAAAATCTCCTTTTTACTTTATCCAAAACATTTCCCATCATGAAACCCAATGACTTACATGCATGTCTCATACAATTAATGCTTTAACAATAAGGGATTTTCACCTAACACAATGAAGCATGCCTTCATCCATCATTCATAGCATATAAACAACATAATAAGCGTAGAAATTCATCATATAAACATGCTTTCCACATAATACATTTAATACATGTTCTCATATAACCACATATACGCAATTAAATCATTTTAAACTAAAATTAGCACAAATAAGCATGTTAAGTCACAATTCAAGTAATTTGACTCACAAAAATGCAAGAATATGTGGATTATGAAGCCCCTATCTCTAAATTGAGCAAAACCCTTGAAATGGTTTTCCAAATTCAAATGCACTAGGAAGCACCAAAATTGAAATTGTTGGCACTCACGCGTAAAGCTCGTCGTGCTCTCCATTTTGTCTCAAACGGTACTCAAAATTTCCAAGTATTGAGAGAGTTATCAAGCATCAAAGATTTGAAGCAAAAGAAGAAGAAAATTTGGAGTCTTGTGATAGTGAGAGAGTTACAAGCGGGGAGAGAGAAAGTAAAGATGGAAATGTGGTCTCTAGACCACTTTTGAGATAGTGGTGGGTCCCACCAATTCTTTTTATTTTCTCTTTTTCTTTATACTTACATTTTACACCTTACACACAAATAAGTGCACCACCACATAAATATCATATAAGTCTCATGAAATAAAGTGTATAAGATGCAAATGAACCCAACTAAAATCCCCGTACGCAGAACGTGAAAAGACATAAATGCCCTCACGGCGACAAAATTCCAGAAAATGAAAAAAGCCGAAAATCGGAAACATCACATGATAAAACAATTTATAAGTGTAATTATCAACTATATAACAAATCCAACAATCGACAGTCAATCATTTAATTATAACCATCAACTACTTCACATTAAGTATGTTATCACTTTGTTATTTAACAAGCCTGTTTAACACCACTTCACATAGTTCCATGATTAATAAATACATATCATATATGCAAATATTAATTAAATCCAAGTAAGCATAACAAAGTATACAGATTTACATGCTCACCTTATATTACTACACAATTGTTCGGGAACTGATAACACAACTAATGTATGTTTTCATTATTTATCCATTATAAGCATACAATCATCTTGTAATCTAACATGCTTACAATTTACTACAGAAACACGAACAACCCATAACTCCATTCCCAGACAAATTGCTATGTATAAGGTTATGCAATTTAAACCCTCAGTCCACAAACAGTCTACTAAGTTATCTAAATATCATATACTGTTTTATCAGCAAACATACTTGATTTATCATGCATTATCAAGCCCTCTGACTACTTAATTTGATCCTAGATCCCAACCAAAACTCCCAGTTACAGCACCTAAACACACCCGTAGCATAAGAAATCAGTCCGGAATCAACACAGAGAGTCAAAAACACAATAGAGGAAGAAGGAGACGTCTCCCCACAAGGGGAGCCGCCTCCCCTTTGAGTGGAGCCGGCTCCACACCATGTGGAGCCGCCTCCAACTCTCCTGGGGCCGGCTCCTCCTTGTGGGGAGCCGCCTCTTTGCCCCTTTGCTCCTATTCTGCACATCTTCTCCAACTGTGTCTTCTCCAGCAACGTCCAGTGCATCCATCTTAAATTCTAAGGCTACTACTGGTTAAAATTATGTCCCAGTGTGATCCAAAAATAGTTTAATGCCTTAGTCATTCACCGACAAGAATTACAGCAAAAATTATGCGATAAAGAGTTAGAACAAGCAGTTTACCATTCAAGAACATGCACTGTTCTAAATAAAACAATCATGTAAACCAGAGTAATATTAAAACTTCTCAGAGTGTTTCAAATTTAACTCAACTCCTTATAAAGCAATTTACATGAATTATACATCCAGTTACATAAATTATTGTATGAGTTACATACAAAAGATTTCAGAATAAGCAATATAACTCAAGGCTACGTTTAGTTTAAAAATAAAAGAGACATGAAAACTAGTTTACTTTTAATCCTTATACATTCCTGGAGTTGCATTAGACATGCAAAGAACACAAGTCAACGGGATAGAGTTAGGATTAGAGCTTGCCTTACTCCGACGTCGTCCTCAATTCTCCGGTGACTATCTGTTTGCTCCTTTGGTTTCTCTCTCTGCCTCCACCACCATGAACAGGGTTCTAAAACCCTAGACAGAATTTTACCCGTATATTTATAGGCCACTAATCTTAGGTTCCATTAAACCCTAACTGACTTACCCGGCCCATAAACTAACATATGATATATAATTGTCAGCTACATATAAGAATTGTACACATAATTTATAACCATACGTGTGCAACCCTATATACAACCACGTTAAGAAGGAAACATCAAATTCAATTAAATAATTAACTAAATTCAATTAAATAAATTCAATAAAATAATGAACTACACTGAACACAATTAATTCTCCAGTACAAGTAAATCAATTAATCAATTAAAGCAAAACAAAATCTAATTAAATAAACTCACAACTAATAACAATTAAATAAAACTCACAACTAATTCAAACAACCAAACAAACCAATAATCAATTAAATGAATTAAAAATTCAATTAAACAATTAAATAAATACCAGGACTATCCTTTTAAAATTAGGGGTATTACATTCTTCCCCCCTAGCAATAGGAAATCCGTCCTCGGAATTCGTTTTTACCTTCTTCCCATAATTCAGGAAACTACAAGCGAATGACATCCTCCCATTCACAAATGGACTCAGCCTCATTGTGATGACTCCATTGAACACGAACTAAAGGAATAACCTTGTTACGAAGAATTTGATCCCGACAGTCGACAATCCAACACGGTGGTTCCAAAGAAGTTGCATCCGGCTGCAACTCAATCTCCCCAACATCGATATGCTGACATCGATCCTCAACTCGCAGAAATTTCCGCAACATGGAAACATGAAATACTTTGTGTATGCGATCCAACCCGAAACTTTGAGGAGAACCTGATCCCCAACCCGAAACACCAAAGCACGTGTGCGACGATCAGAATAGCTTTTCTGCCAACTCTGGACAGTACGCATGCGATCCCTAATAAAAGTGATCTTCTCGGAAGTATCCGTAATGAACTCAGGACCCAAGAATCTGCGTTTGCCAACCCCCATGCAACAAACAAGCGATCGACACGATTGGCCGTATAACGCCTCACATGGTGCCATCCCAATAGTCTTCTGGAAACTATTGTTTTAAGCAAACTCCCCAAGTGGTAAGTAATCCTCCCAGTGGCCCTTGAAATCAAAAACACATGACCGAATCATATCTTCCCTGATCTAATTAACCCTCTTAGTCTGTCCATCTGATAAGCGCCGAATATTGCATATTCAAGCGCCCTTAGCTGCATTAGTTAAATCCATTATTTGATTATTCTTTATAAATTATCTATATTTGCACGCTTTTATTTATTTTCAGGCTCGTTGGCCAAAAAGGAGCAAAAATGGTGTTTTATTCAATCTTTGAATAGCAATGTGCTCAAGGCTAAGTTCTGGCAGCAGCGGAATCTGACTTTGCTCGCCATTTTTGACCAATCAAACTAGAGAATTGGACTTCCATTTAAACATGACATATTTAGAGCTTCAATTTAACTTTCCAAATCTTTAAACGGTTCATCATTTGGAGTTCGAAACAGAAAGTTATGGCTGTTCTACCAAAGTTGTGCAAAACAGGTCAAGAGGAAGGAGCTCACTGGACTAACTTCGAGCGCTTGAAGTGCTTAGTTCGAGCGCTCGAAGTGCTAGTTCGAGCGCTCGAAGTGCTAGTTCGAGCGCTCAAACTCTGGGCAGATTCCTCTCCGGGAACCATCACTTCAGCCCACTTGCACCTTGTTTCCATCATCTCTGATTTCCATCTTTATGGGTTGGTTGGAGATGTCTTTTGGTGGTTTTTTGTGCCTTGTTTGGTGGAGAGGAATGTCTACACAAAGGAGGGGAAACACACAAAGAAGATCATCTCTCATCTTTGCAAGATTTTTGGAGAGAGAAAGAGGAGAAAAAGATAGAGTTCTTGAAGCCAAGGGAAGGGAGCTCAAAAATGGAGGTTGCAACCAAGCTTCTTCCTTCTTCTAAAGCTTCCATGGGTAACTAATCCTCCATCTAGGGAGGTGATGAGGCCCTTCCCTTGTAAGCATGTTCTAATTTAGGCTATATTTTGGGGATTACAATGTATATTCTTTGGTCTTTTCATGGTCTAGAGCATTTTGCCTTTTGTAATGGATCTTCATGTATTTAAATAATTAATGTTGAGTCAATTATCTATCTTTGATGGTTTATTCTTTTAATCATGTTGCTTGCACTCTCATGGTGACAATGGTAGTGAGATCATGGAATTGTATTAATGGCATGGAGTTGGAGGACTTTGATAGATCATTGCTTAGGTGAAACCTTTGATGATTTATGCTTATTTCTTACCTTCATGTACTTCATCATTTTATCTAGGGCTTGATAGTCTTTCATTCAAGTAAATGTGGTTAAGCTACACCTTAGTTAGGTAGTCTAAACATATTCACCTTTGATGGATCATGCTTGCTTGAGATTTAATGAGCTTCTTGAGGATATTATAGCAACCAAGTGTGCTATGTATCATGACCATATATATATTGTTTTCCCCCAATTTAGCTCTAACCTAGCATGTGTATAGGGATGGAGGCGGATTCACTTCCCTAATCCTCTTTACTTGTATTTCATCTCCTTTAAATTCTTACAAGCTTTTATTTGATGCACTTTAATTTCATAGCTTAAGTGACAACCAACAAATCCTCTATGAACACCTCTATCATTCTAAAAAGACTCTAGACACTTAGGTTGCCATAGATTAGCGCAGTCTCAGTGGTTCGACTTACCCGACCAATAGCCCTATTTTACAATGATTCGTGCTATTGCGAAGGTTGATTTATAATTGTAATCGATTCAACCGATCACCATCAGTCTGAGGATGATAAGTAGTACTAAGGTGTAATTCTGTACCCAAAGCCTGCCGAAAACTCTTCTAAAATCCTGACACAAGCTTGAATCCCTGTCCGAGATAATTAACAATGGAATGCCATGCAACTTACCATCTCCAAAATGTAAAGTTGTGCCAATTGCTCCGAAGTGAAATCAGTGCGAATAGGCAAGAAATGAGCTGACTTCGTCAGTCTATCCACGATAACCCAAATGGAATGGTGATCCTTGAAGGAATTTGGCAACCCTTCCACAAAATCCATAGAAATGCTTTCCCATTTCCACTTCGGTATCGGCAGTGGCTGTAGAGCTCCTGGCGGCCTCTGATGTTCAATTTTAACCATCTGGTAAGTACCACATCGTGAGACAAAAAGAGCAATGTCCCTCTTCATACCTGCCCACCAAAACTGCCGCTTCATATCCAGATACATCTTGTCGCCTCCTGGATGAACAGAAAACTCAGAGTGGTGAGTCTCAATCATCACATCCTTCCTAAAGTCATCAGCAGAAGGTACCACTAACATTCTTTTGTACCTCAAACCTCCATCAGCCCCAACCTAGTAGAATGGAACCTCTCCGGAAGCTATCTCTGTAACTTTGTCAATGCACTGCTGATCCGTGAGTTATGCCTTCAAAACCTTGTGAATGATAGAAGGTGTAACTACTATACAAGCCATGACAGCATCCGACAACTCATCCATCATCTTCAAAGAATTCCACTCAGTAGTGAATAGAGCAGAGAGACTACCAACAGGTCGGCGACTGAGTGCATTTGCGACCACATTCACTTTCCTTAGATGGTACTGTATAGAAAAGTGATAGTCTTTTACAAACTCCAACCATCTGCGCTGTCTCATATTTAGCTCCTGCTAAGTGACCAAGCACTGTAGACTATTGTGATCGCTAAACAATCTGAAGGACTCTCCCAACAAATAATGCCTCCAAATACGCAAGACAAAGACCACAACTGCCAACTCCAAATCATGTGTTGGATAATTAAGCTCGTGAGACTTAAGCTTCCAAGATCCATATGAAATCGGTCGCTCCTCCTACATTAAAACACATCCAAGACCCTGCAAAGAAGCATCCGTGTAGACTAGATACTCTATCCCGCTCTGTGGGGTAGACAAAACCGGTGCAGAAGTCAACTTAGTCTTCAACTACTCAAAAGCTTTCTGACAATGTTCATCCCACATGAAACATACACCCTTCTTAGTCAAATAAATGAATGGTCCTGCTATCTTGGAGAAACCCTGGATGAACTTCCCGTAATATCCTGCCAAACCGAGAAAACTCCGAATCTCGGTAGGGGATGTAGGCTATCCCCACTCAACCACCGCTGAAACCATGGACGAATCCACCACTATTCCCCTTTCTGACACCACGTGACCCAGAAATTTCACCTCCCGCTGCCAAAATTCACATTTCTCGAACTTAGCATACAACTAGTGCTCACAAAGCATCTGCAAGACTATCCGAAGATGTCTAGCAGATCGTCCTCTGACCTCGAGTAAATCAAAACGTCATTTATGAAGACAACGACAAACTGATCCAAGTAAGCCCTAAAGACTCTGTTCATTAAATCCATAAAAATCGCTGGTGCATTAGTTAACTCGAACGGCATCACCCGAAACTCATAAGATCCACATCTAGTGAGAAACGTTGTCCTCGGAACTCTGCTGAATCTGATCCCTCAGCTCTCGCATCTCCACTAGTGCCATCCAGTACAGTGCTCTAGCAATAGGCGTAATGCCTGAAGCCAAGTCAATCCCAAAGTAAATTCCCTAACGAGGTAGAAATCCTAGAATCCAAAAACATTGAAGATTCCTGCATAATTGATATATTGTCCAGTGATACAGTAATCTCCTCCTCCGTTTCCTCCTCCTCATAAAACGAAAAAGTGCTAGATACCCCGTTATAATGAAACCTAGTAGCTACGTACATGTCCTGACCAAGTATGGTAAAAAATCGCAGACCTATTATAATAATTAACTTGGGCATAGTAATAGGATAACCAGCACATCCCAAGTAGCACAGCATGAGTGTACATATCCAGAACCACTAGATTGGCTAAAAATCTAAGCCTGCAACATCTAGTGTCACCAACTAAACTATCCAAACCAGAATGTTGAATACTTCGTAGAGCAAAACACATAAGGTAACTAAAATACTCCGAAGCTACACCCTTTTAGATTATCGTGCTATCCTGGGACTTCATCATTCGGTAACAAAACTACCATATCAACTTACACAAGTTCGTTTATAAACTCCTTGGTAATCGTCTTACCTCAACACAACATACATATAAACAAATATTTGTTTGTTTGTCCAAAACCAATCACTCCACTGTGATAATCCTTATTATTGCAACAAGAATAATAAACAAAAACAAAATAGTTCCATAAACCATTTATAAAAGAAACCTCAACATTCTTTAAACCATAACCTGTCAAAAGAAAATAATAAAATATTCTTTGACATGCTACTAGTGTGCGTGATTAAATCTGTACCACACTTCTACTAATACCTCCACTACTATAAATAACTATAAAAAAAACTCCTAATAGAACCATCCTCTCTGTGAGTTGGTACCCTCCTACCTGGACGACCCGGTATCTCCTTGTTTGGGACACTGCCTGAAAGTGTGACTCATCTCCCCACAAGTATAGCAAGTACCCCAAAAAGTACCAAACGGTCTCCTCTGCTGGTTAGCCTCAGACTGATCCTATCCTGCCTGTGGTCCCTCATTATGCTGTCGCTGAGCAAACCTAGGACATTGTCTGGCTATATGCCCATAATTGCCATAGGCATAACAATGTCCTTTAAACACATTCTGCACCAGTGGTACTACTTTTAGTGTCTGCTGAACGTGTAGCTGATTCTGAAGCGCAGTTGCTACCCCCGCTGGTACAGCTTAAACAATGGTGTAAACTAACTGAGGAGTATACTCTGGTTTCTAGCCTTGATTGTAGCCCTGGTCCTGGGACCCTCAAGCGAGTTGTTCATCCTTCTGTTCGATATGCAACTAACCACCTTCCTCCTGCTCCTCCTCCTGAAACCTAAGCAGTAGCTGTTCCTTCCCCATTTGCTAACGCGGTAGAAGTTCTTGTTTCCTACTTGCCGCTTCCCTTCGCTACCTACGGTTCCGTCTGGTTCTAGCGTTAACCATTCTGTCAACACAGAAGATAAACTTCAGTACGATTTTAAACGGACCGTAACAGAATACAATGAATCCTAAACTGAAGCTCTACACAATAAAGTACGCTACGTGGAAGTCTTACACGATAGAATCCTAGAGACACTTGAACCTGGAGTGCTCTGATACCAACTGTGATACCCCTCAGATCCGAGACACGGGTTGATCAGGCCCATGCCCAAAACTCGAGGAAATATCTAACAATTAATATTTTAAAACGAACACAGATTACAAAATAGATTTAAGAAGGTAAAATAATAAAGCTGAAATGAATACAAGTATAAACTCCTCAACTGATAAAAATTAAATAAATCCAACTTCCGAAACCTCCATGAGTACAACTCGGGAATCCACCTCTAGTGGACCCTTAATAATAATCCAACCTGAAAAGAAAACTACTAAAAGAACATCTATAGTAAACCATGGAGAGAAGTCCTACGTCATCGGAAGAGTGAGTGATGGTCTCTGCTCAGCACGATCAAGCCTACGACTGGAACGGTCGAACATCTAAAAAATAGAAGTGGGTCAGGCCCACAAACAAGTTCTATCTTACTACTATCCAAGCAAAGACTCGATAAGCATATACATTCTAACCAACTCAACAATAGCTAATAGTCTGTACATATGTATATTCACACTATAGGACTCTTACTGGACTATAGAGAGGGTCTCAACCTGAATAGAAGGCAACATGCGAAAACGCACCCATAGGTGGGCATGAGTACCTAGACCTAACAGGGTACACCTTAACCTCTCATATTCAGCTACGCATCCTACTGCATATACACTCCCTAACCGACGACTCTGAGACTCAAGCTCATATCGCAGTACCATAAAAATATATTTAAAGTCCGATCCTAACTATCCATCAAGAATCCAGTTAGTCATTCAGCTTGTGTAGCTTCTTTGACTTAACATATATAACAAGTAATCCAGTTAGTCATTCAACTTGTGGAGCTTCTTTGACTTAAGCATAAGTAGGATTTATTTTGAAATCCATTCCCTTATTCCGTGTAGGTAGGATGGAGTATTTTGAAACTAATCCAAACCTAGACATGTCACCATCCAATACCGGTGCATGTAATCCAATAACCAGCAGTAAACAATTTATAAGTGTAATTATTAACTATATAACAAATCCAACAATTGACAGTCAATCATTTAATTGTAACCATCAACTACTTCACATTATGCATGTTATCACTTAGTTATTTAACAAGCCTGTTTAACACTACTCCACACAGTTCCATGATTAATAAATACACATCATATATGCAACTTTTAATTAAATCCAAGTAAGCATAACAGAGTATACAGATTTACATGCTCACCTTATATTACTACACAATTATTCAGGAACTGATAACACAACTAATGTATGTTTTCATTATTTATCCATTATAAGCATACAATCATCTTGTAATCTAACATGCTTACAATTTATTACAGAAACACGAACAACCCATAACTCCATTCCCAGACAAATTGCGATGCACAAGGTTATACAATGTAAACCCTCAGTCCACAAACAGTCTGTTAAGTTATTTAAATATCATATACTGTTTTATCAGCAAACATACTTGATTTATCATGCATTATCAAGCCCTTTGACTACTTAATTTGATCCTAGATCCCAACCAAAACTCCCAGTTACCGCACCTAAACACTCCCGTAGCATCATAAATCAGTCCGGAATCAACACAGAGGGTCAAAAACACAATAAAGGAAGAAGGAGACGTCTCCCCACAAGGGGAGCCGCCTCCCCTTTGAGTGGAGCCGGCTCCACACCATGTGGAGCCGCCTCCAACTCTCCTGGGTCCGGCTCCTCTTTGTGGGGAGCCGCCTCTTTGTCCCTTTGCTCCTAATATGCTCATCTTCTCCAACTGTGTCTTCTCCGGCAACATCCAATGCATCCGTCTTAAATTCTAAGGCTACTACTGGTTAAAATTATGTCCCAGTGTGATCCAGAAACAGTTTAATGCCTTAGTCATTCACCGACAACAATTACAGCAAAAATTATGCGATAAGGAGTTAGAACGAGCAGTTTACCATTCAAGAATATACAATGTTCTAAGTAAAACAATCATGTAAACCAGAGTAATATTAAAACTTCTCAGAGTGTCACAAATTTAACTCAACTCCTTATAAAGCAATTTACATGAATTATACATCCAGTTACGTAAATTAATGAAAGATTTCAGAACAAGCAATATAACTCAAGGCTACGTTCAGTTTAAAAATAACAGAGACATGAAAACTAGTTTACTTTTAATCCTTATACATCCTGGAGTTGCATTAGACATGCAAAGAACACAAGTTAACGGGATAGAGTTAGGATTAGAACTTGCCTTACTCCGACGTCGTTCTCAATTCTCCGGTGACTATCTGTTTGCTCCTCTGGTTTTTCTCTCTGCCTCCACCACCATGAACAGGGTTCTAAAACCCTAGACAGAATTTTACCTGTATATTTATAGGCCACTAATCTTAGGTTCCATTAAACCCTAATTGACTTACTCGGCCTATAAACTAACCTATGATATATAATTGTCGGCTACATTTAAGAATTGTAAACCTAATTTATAACCATACGTGTGCAACCCTATATACAATCACATTAAGAAGGAAACATCAAATTCAATTAAATAATTAACTAAATTCAATTAAATAAATTCAATAAAATAATGAACTACACTGAACACAATCAATTCTCAAGTACAAGTAAATCAATTAATCAATTAAAGCAAAACAAAATCCAATTAAATAAACTCATAACTAATAATAATTAAATAAAACTCACAACTAATTCAAACAACTAAACAAACCAATAATCAATTAAATAAATTAAAATTTCAATTAAACAATTAAATAAATACCAGGACTATCCTTTTAAAATTAGGGGTATTACAGTCCACTAGATGGATTCCCGAGCTGTTTAAGTAATGGAGGTTTTGGATTATTAGATTTTAATTATATTATTTTTTGAGGATTTATAATTTAGAAATCTTTCAGCTTTATTATTTTATTCTTATTTCATTTTTGTATTCTGTGTTTAATTACATATTAATTGTTTAGTATCCCTCAGATCTGTGCTCGGACTTGATCACATGTGGCTCTAGAATCGAGGGGTATCACACACAGTCACAACGCTTACACAAAAAGGAGAAGGAGAGAGAGAGAGAGAGTTACCTGGATGTGGAGATTTGAAACCGAATGAGATGGAATTGTTGAAAATCAAAGGCGAAGGAGAAAGGATCGACGACGAAGGAGAGAGGATTTGTTGAGAGTGACGGTTAGGTCTTTCGTTTTGGGGCTTTTCTGATACGCATATATGAATATATATGATGAATATTTTATAAAATTTTAATAAGGGTATATATGGTATTCTAAATCTTCACCAAGGCACATGGGTCACGTGCTTCCTCTACCCGTTAATTCTCAAACGGTTAACTAACAGAGTTTGACTTCTTGCAACAAATTGAATAGTTTAGGGAGTTAAGTGTACTCCTAAAAGTTCAGGGGTTTCGGGCACTTTACCTTTTATTTTATTTTCCAACATTACCATGTTATTAAAATACCTTCTTTTTTTTTTTCTTTCGGGTCACTCCTTTCTCCTCTTTCCTTTTCTCTCTCTTATTTGATTCCAGAAATCTGTGTTATCCAATCCCAAATTGAATTTTTTTTTTCCCTGGAAGGCCATTGGCTAACCAAAAGCTTGCGCATTGTCTGTCACTGGTAAGAGATTTTCATGTTTGGATTCTTTGCGATGCTAAAAATCATCACTTTTCTTGGCTATATGAGGGTTATGTATTGGCTATATCACTTTTCTTGGCAAAGAGCATATAATCTGTATCACAAAGGCAGTGGTACTTCTGAAGCAGACTGATCGGTGTAAAAGTGAGGTCTTTGCTCACAGCAACCATTTATAAGAAGCAATTGAGGTTATCTAATGTGGCCAAGATGACGCACTCGGCTGGTGAGATAATGAACTATGTTACTGTGGACGCTTATAGGATTGGAGAGTTCCCTTTCTGGTTCCATCAAACCTGGACAACAAGCTTTCAGCTCTGCCTCGTACTAGCAATTCTCTTCCGTGCAGTATGTCTTGCGACAATTGCATCCTTGGTGGTGATAGTTCACTCTTTGCTTTGCAATACTCCTCTTGCAAAATTACAGCATAAATTCCAGACGAAGATCATGGTGGCACAAGACGAGAGGCTTAAGGCCAGTTCAGAGAGGAGAGAGAAGTGACCGAAAGAAAAAAAATAAAAAATAAATTTAATAACAAGGGTAATGTTGGAAAACAAAATAAATTTGAACTGATTTGGAAATAAATTGCAAAATTAGGACTTGTTTGTCTTTAATATTTTTTTTAGGACTTAATTGTCTTTCAACTCCAAAAGTAGGACTAATAAAGAATTTTCCCTTTTGTTGGTCTACTATCTTAATTTGTCTTGATTCACTCTCAAGGTGCGGATAGGCTTTTGAGTAATTGCCTCCAACAAGAACTGTGATGTTTATGAGTAACAATAGGGCTATATTGCTTGGAATGAGAGTGAGGAGGACGAAGATAAATTACTATTTGATTTGCATCCTTTTGAATTGATTGGGTAAGCAATTAATTTGTTTAATTTTTATTATTTTCTATTTTAGGAACACATGTCACATTACTTTTGCGTCACATCAAGAGTAAACATAAATTTCCCACTCATCGATAAAGACAAATATTGTCCATATTAAAGTTGTATAGATCTTCGTAAGCTCGAAGAGTTTTTCTTTTTCTTCTTATTTTATTTATTTATTTATTTATTATTATTATTATTATTATTTTTGCAAAAGCTACTCCTCATATATTATTCTATTTTAGGAAGAACATATATTTTTGGATTAATTCCACCTACACCTTTGATGTTTGGCAATATTTCACTTACACTCTTTTACATTTCAATATTACACTTACCTCCCCTTAGTGTAACTGCTGTCTATCTTACCGACGGAACGGTGTGATATTACAGTTTTGCCCATCAATTGTATAGGAATATTTTTATACATAAATTGTCTATGAAATTAAAAGACCAAAATGTCCTTTAATATTGTTCCAAATCTATAAGAGATCACCCCGTCTTGCTTCACTCCTAGCTTCCCGTCGTCCATTATTGCCGTTCGCCAGTCCCGCCGGTAAGAACATCTGTTTATCATTGTTCATCTCGCCGGGAAAGTCAGACCCGCTTCACCGCCGTTCAGTCACACCATTCCGACATCAGAACTGCGATTCATCCTGGCTTTACTGCAGGTACAGTCATGTTACCGTTCATCACGCCCATCTTCCCGTGCTTCATTCTTGCCCGACGATCGTTGAGACTAATAAACTGAAAAACACCTGATTCAGTCAACCACCAAAGTCAAACCCATTGTCAATGGTGACCGACACGTGGAGGACGCTGATGAAAATTGATGATGCAAATCCATCCATGATGTAGTTAATTCACCCACGTTTTTAGTGTCCTAGTTTAGTGGGTTTAGTGTTTGGTTGTTAACTGCAGAATAGGAAGTGGAGATAGTTGTTCCTATTTTATGTTTATCTTTCAGCATGTTCTAAGAAAGTGGGGATGGCCACTACATGTGTTTTATCTATAAATTAACATATGTCGATGCAATGTAATAGTGTGGGTTTTTAGAATCTCTATTTTTCAGAAATAATATTTCAATTTCAGTCCTTTTTTTTTTTGGCTTCCAAAACAGAGCAAGTTGGTTCTCCTCTTTTTAATTTCCAACATTTTTGGTATCAGAGCGCCGGGTTCTTTCGTGTTGGGCATGTTGATGTTTTTGAAGAATTGTTGCAGCAGCAAAATTCAAGGAGAGGTATTTTCTTCAGCAAATTCAAGGAGAGGTATTTTCTTGTATTGAGTAATTCATCATGTCAACTGGTATGAATACTCTTAATCTCTCACAATCTTTAATCCCTATTTTTACTGGAGAAAATTATGAATTTTGGAGCATTAAGATGAGGACCTTTTTTATTTCACAAGATCTTTGGGATCTAGTTGAATCTGGCTATGCAGATATTGAGAGCTCTAAGGCTGCTGAGAAGGCAACCGATTTTGAAGTCAACTGAGTTGAAAGAGCTTCGTAAAAAGGATGCGAAAGCTTTACTTGTTTTGCAGCAGGCTGTGAAAGATACAATCTTTCCTCGCATCTCAAATGCCACAAAATCAAAGGAAGCTTGGACTATTTTGAAGGATGAATTTCATGGAGACAACAAGATAACCATTGTGAAACTCCAGACTTTCCGTAGAGAGTTTGAGACTCTTCTCATGAAAGGTAGTGAATCTGTGCAAGATTTCTTTTCTAGAGTTTCTGTTATTGTAAATCAAATGAAAGCATTTGGTGAGGAAATTTTTGATCAAAAAATTGTAGAAAAGATTTTAAGAAGTCTCCCTTCAAAATTTGATCATGTAGTCACTGCTATTGAGGAGTCTAAAGACTTAACAGTTTACTCTCTTAGTGAACTAATGGGTTCTCTTCTAGCTCATGAAGAAAGAATTAATAGATCATCACAGAAAAATATTGAGCAGTCATTTCAGGCCAAGGTGGAGATTTCTAACAGAGAGAAAAGTGTTGAAGGCACTTCCACGGATCAGAAAATTGCAGGACGAGGCCGAGGAAGAGGAGGCTATCGTGGTCGTGGAAGAGGACGTGGCAGATCTGGTATGGGTCGTCAAATTGGTGATAGAGACAACCATCACAGTGATAAAGGGAATTACAGACAGAATTATAAAGGAAAGCAATGCTATTACTGTAAGAAATTTGGCCATACTGAAGCTTATTGTTGGGAAAAGGAAAAACAACAAGCTAATTTTACTGAATCGAAGGAAGAAGTAAGTAATTTGTTTCTTACTTGTTTAAATTCCAATGAAAGCAAAAATGATATATGGTTGTTAGATAGTGGTTGTAGTAACCATATGACAGGAGAAAGAAGTCTTTTCCGTACTCTTGATGAATCAGTAAAGTTGCAAGTTCGGCTTGGTGATGATAAACAAGTTCAAATTGAAGGCAAGGGAACCATTGTGGTTAAGAGCAAGACAGGTATTGAAAGATCAATTAATGATGTTTTCTATATTCCTGGTTTAGCTTATAATCTGTTGAGTGTTGGACAATTGGCTCAAAAGGGATATACTGTCTTATTTCATGATGATATATGTGAAATTAAAAAGGGGAAATCTGATTTGCCTCTTATTAAAGTTTACATGACTAAGAATAAGATGTTTCCTCTGGATCTTTCATGTTTTGATGATTGTGCACTGGTTGCCAATGTTAATGATGGGTCGAGGCTTTGGCATTTGCGTTATGGACATTTGCATTTTAATGGGCTGAAATTGTTGAGTCAGAAAAAGATGGTGTCTGGTCTGCCTTCCATTATTTGTATTGATGATATTTGCGAAAGTTGTATTTATGGGAAGCAGCATCGCTTACCATTTCCAGTTGGAAAATCTTTGAGAGCAAAGATGCCTCTAGAACTCGTTCATGCAGATATTTGTGGCCCAACAAATACTCCATCCTTAAACAATAGTAGATATTTCTTGTTGTTTACTGATGATTATACTCGCATGAGTTGGGTTTACTTTCTTACTTACAAATCAGAAGCTGTTGAGAAATTTCAGGAATTTAAAGCTTTTGCAGAAAAAGAAAGTGGGCATGTTTTAAAAACTCTTCGAACTGACAGAGGAGGAGAATTCCTATCAAATCAGTTTGAGTTTTTTTGCAAGCTAAATGGCATCCGAAGGCAACTGACGGTAAGAAGAACTCCTGAACAGAATGGGGTCGCCGAAAGAAAAAATAGGACAGTTGTGGAAATGGCTAGAAGTATGTTAAGTGAAAAGCGGCTTCCAAATGATTTTTGGGCAGAAGCAGTGGCAACTTCAATCTTCCTCCTTAATATATCTCCAACAAAGGCGGTGCGTAATATAACTCCATATGAAGCTTGGTGGAAACGAAAGCCCGATGTAAGTCGTTTAAAAGTTTTTGGTAGTATTGCTTATTCTTTGATCGACTCAAATGACCGTACCAAGCTTGATAGGAAAAGTGAGAAATGTATCTTTGTTGGGTATAGTGATGAAACCAAGGGCTATCGGTTGTATAATCCGGAAACTAAGAAACTAATTATTCGCAGAGATGTTGTTTTTGATGAAAATAGTTTCTGGAATTGGGAGAGTGCAAAAAAATCAAATTGTGCCATTTGTTGAAGATGAAGCTGAGCCGATACAGAGTATAGAGAAAGTAACGACTCCAAAATCCTCTCCATCATCAAGTTCTTCGGGGAGCACTCCTTCAAGGGATCTAAGTAGTGAAGACAACAGCCACATGAATCCTACTCTTGATACTGATACACCTCCACGTAAGTTTCGGTCTTTGAAAGAAATTTATGAGTCATGCACTTTTGCTCTTATGATTTCAGAACCTATGAGTTATGAGGAGGCACAAGGAATACAAAAGTGGGAAAATTCTATGCAAGAAGAAATGGCAGCAATTGAAAAAAATAAAACATGGGAGCTAGTTGACTTGCCAGCTGAGAATGATGCAATTGGTGTGAAATGGGTCTACAGAGTGAAGTACAATTCAGATGGTACTGTGCAAAGATTCAAGGCAAGGCTCGTTGCGAAAGGGTATGTGCAACAGTATGGTATAGACTTCTTTGACACTTTTTCCCCAGTTGCTAGATTTGAAACTATCAGAATGATTTTAAATTTAGCAGCTCAATTGAAATGGCAAGTATTTTAGTTTGATGTTAAATCTGCTTTTTTAAATGGGTATTTGGAAGAAAATGTGTATGTTGAACAACCACAGGGATTTGTTATAAAAGGAAAGGGGGAGAAAGTCTACAAATTAAAAAAGGCTTTATATGGATTAAAGCAAGCTCCACGAGCGTGGTACAGCAGACTTGATTCATATCTTCGTCAAAACGGGTTTCATCGAAGTGATAGTGCGCCTACTTTGTATGTGAAGGCAAAAGGTAATGATATTCTCATTGCATGTGTATATGTGGATGATATTATATACACTGGATCTTCTAACTTCTTCATTAAAGAATTTAGGGAGAGTATGATGCAAGAGTTTGAAATGTCTGATTTGGGAATATTGCATTTTTTTCTTGGTCTTCAAGTTCAACAAACTAATGACGGTATTTTTATCTCTCAAGAAAAATATGCATTAGATTTGCTCAAGAAATTTAATATGTCAAATTGCAAGATTTTTTCTACTCCCATGAATACAAGTGAGAAGTTATCAATGAATGATGGGACTCCAAAGGCTGATCAAAAGGTTTTTAGAAGCATGGTTGGAGGATTGTTGTATTTGACTCATTCTAGACCGGATATCATGTTTCCAGTGAGTTTAATCTCAAGGTTTATGCATAATCCTTCTGCACATCATCTTGGAGCAGCAAAACGGATTCTTCGCTATGTTCGGGCAACAAGTAATTTTGGGATTTGGTATAAACAAGTTCCTAATTTTAAATTGCTTGGTTTTACTGACAGTGATTGGGCTAGTTTTACAGATGACAGGAAAAGCACAAGCGGTTTTGTCTTCAATCTTGGTTCAGGAGCTGTGTCTTGGGTTTCAAAGAAACAAGCAACAGTTGCATTATCATCTTCAGAAGCAGAGTATTATGCAGTTTCATTAGCTGCTTGTCAAGCTATTTGGATGCGAAGAATTTTGGAAGACTTACATCAATGTCAGAGAGAGGAGACAAAGATCTATTGTGATAACCAGGCTACAATTGCAATGACAAAGAATCCAGTTTTTCATGGAAGAACAAAACACATTGAAATTCGTCACCATTTCATTCGAGATGTTGTTGCGAAAGGAATAATTATGATGAAGTATTGTTCAACCAATGATCAAGTTGCAGATGGGTTCACCAAAGCACTCTCTTATCTGAAATTTGTTAAATTCAGATTTTCTCTCGGTGTTTCCAATTTTGCATCAAGGGGGAGTGATGAAAATTGATGATGCAAATCCATCCATGATGTAGTTAATTCACCCACGTTTTTAGTGTCCTAGTTTAGTGGGTTTAGTGTTTGGTTGTTAACTGCAGAATAGGAAGTGGAGATAGTTGTTCCTATTTTATGTTTATCTTTCAGCATGTTCTAAGAAAGTGGGGATGGCCACTACATGTGTTTAATCTATAAATTAACATATGTCGATGCAATGTAATAGTGTGGGTTTTTAGAATCTCTGTTTTTCAGAAATAATATTTCAATTTCAGTCCTTTTTTTTTTTTTGGCTTCCAAAACAGAGCAAGTTGGTTCTCCTCTTTTTAATTTCCAACAGACGCTGCACAGAACTTCAACATCTATGGACGCCGACAGTGCGTAGAACCTCAAGCGACTGATTTCTAGTGAATTTTAGACTATCAAACGTATGCACCACTTCTTGTGAATTTCCGGTGTACTCTTCTTCCACTCTCTCTCCTCTCTACATCCTCTCACCATCGCCTACTCTAGCCACTGCCATCTCCACCCACAGTTGCTACCACCACCATACCACCTCTCTCTCCTCTCCTCACTCTTAATTCTAAACACCAAATCATATATACATTATTATTATTATTATTATACCCAAAACATAATTCTCTCTCCTGGGTCAAAAGTTCAAAACCCATTTTGGGATTGTTAATAAGCACCTTCCTCTCTCCTCTTCACCTACTCCCGCCATCACCTTCTCCAGCCGCCGCCATCTCCACCCATCGCCGCCACCACCATACCGCTCCGGTCTCCTCTCATCTCTCAACAACAAATCACATATACCTTTATATATAGAATAATAATAATAACAAAAACAAAATTTCTCTCTCTTTTTCGTAGAAGCCCATTTTGGGTTTGTTCATGAGCACCTGCCATAGGAGCTAGGGGACAACAACCACCTTGGACAATTTACAAGGACTAAAATATAGAAACACACTTACATATATATATATATATGGGTCTCTCATTCTCCTCACAGATTTTCAACTTGGCTATGGTTCTTCTTCGGTAAGTAAAGGATTTGATAAAAGATAAAATACCGAGCAAATATTAGAGGAGGGATAGAGGCCCCAGTTCTAAAAAAAAAAAAAAAACAAAAACAAACTAAAAAGCAAAATGGCTGTGACACATATAATCTATAATCTATATACACACAGACACACATATATACATTACTATACACACACACAACAACAACTCACCCTCTAACCCACTTCCTTTCCGGTCGTCATCCACCGCCGGAATCACTCCAGCATCGACCCACCCTAACAATCTTTATGCATATTTAAGTGAAGGACATTGTTGTACTTTTAACTTAATAAATCAAGGGTAGTTTTGTAATTTGGCATTGGTCAATAAGGTTAAAGATGTCATTTTATCCAATAGAAGAGCAAAATTGGCTTCTGACGATTTTTTCAGCACACGCCGTCAGTTGCTTAACGGTAGGGAGTAATTTGCTACTTAAATCAAAATCTCAAGAGAGATGTAGGTGAAATATTGAAACGTAAAGAAAGTATAAGCGAAATATTGTCAAATGTCGGGATGTAGGTGAAATTTATCCTATAATATTTCTAGATTGATGTCCAAATATTGGACACGCAGGACGTCTAGCTTTAAAATGATAAAGATACATTTTAAATATATTCTAACATTTGAATATTTTATTTTGTAATTAAAAATAATAAATTAATGATTTCATTCATCATATATATGCATCTGATTGTGACAGTAAGAAGCTGGACTATTCATTTTATTACATTTAGAAAATATCCCATTTGGTTTGTTTAGCGAAGTTTTCCCTTCCTCAAAACAAGGTCAAAATAGGACGACAAATAATAGCTCAACATGTAAAAAAAAGGACAAGTGCCAAGAGAATGCTTTCCTCTCAATGATAATGCTTTAAATTTCATTAAAAAATGATATTGTATAGGTCCCTTCAGGCATATACAGATGATCTTTATTATAATTCACTATGTTGCAATGAATCCACTAACAAGGCCAAAATAGAATTTTCTACGTTTCAATAAATCCAATAACAATTTTTATCCAAAAAATAAAAAATCACTACGACATCATGCTAGAAAATGGCCGTAAAAAAATAAAAATAAATAAAAAAGAAGAAGAAGAAGATGGCATAGTATTGGTTCCTTCAATCATGAGTTGAGCTTCCAAGCCTTCCATTAAGTTCCTCCGTGGGTTTCAATACCCACCTATTGAGATGATCTGCTGTATTATTCACCTGTAAGGGGAATAATAGGATCTTATCTAAACCATTGAAAACTAGGATCTGATTTAGAAATTAAAATATTAACTTTATTCTTTATTCACGTGATGATCCCAGTTAGTTTTCCAGATAATGTAGGATAGCACTAGTGTTTGCATTGCCACTCCACATATCATTCCGGTCCATATACCCTACAAAACAAAAGGTATAATTTACACAATGAATCGAATCATCAAGAATATGCTAAAACTAGAGTAAGCATCGGTAAAAGCTTGGATTAACAAGCGTGAATATTCAAGTTCAGAACTTAGAGCAATCACACCTCTAATCTTCTCCTCTTGCATGTGGCGCACTAATAAATCCATATACCCTAGATAATGCATTTTATCTTTCACGAATATGTCATAAATCATTTATTTCATATTCGAGCATCCTAGCACATTAAGTATTTTAAAGTCCTGTGGATATGATTGAAAAATTATGCCAAAGGGGTTAGGTTTGTCTCAAATCTTCTTCTCTTAGCACCTCAGTGGTCAAACACTGAGCATTACATTGTGACTAACCAAAAAAAATTTGCAATGGAATACAAAGTAAGGTGTGTGTGGCTTCTTACCATAACTTGCAAATGACCAACATAACCAAGCAAAAGTCCTAGTGGAACTCCAATGATATAGTAGCTACCAATATTAATGAAAGCAACCACACTTTGCCAACCAGCACCTACAGCCACCCCTACTTAAAGAATTTAAGGGTTGAAAATTGTCCATGATTAAAAGATGTGCTTGAACACGAGTGTCCCGTGCATGTGCACGTGAGTCCTAAAATTACTTAATCCTGTCTGTAAGAAACAAAATACTTGCCAGAGAATACTGGTTGAAGACTATTAAGCAAGATTGAGAAAGCGAGTAGAACAGATTTTGCAACTTCTTCATTACTTGTAAACAAGTAACACATACCGTGACCAAAAATTAGACATAAAACTGCAAAGAACAATCCAATACAAAGTGAAGTAATTGAGATGACTTTGACAGAAAATCCTGCAGCTTCACTGTTTCCTGTTCCCAATTCATTTGCGACCCGCACACTGTCAAATGAAGCATTAAAGGAACATGAATGTATGTATGCACAAACACATATATATACCCTTCTTTTTAGATGCACAATTGGTTCTACTATTAGAGAAAGAAGGGGCAGAGTTTCCAGAAATATGGCAGTACCTTGCAGCAGCTAGGAAGCCTACGGATATCATTAATTCCTATGCAATGATATTTAGGCTGCAAAATGTCACGCTAAATTAAAACAATTTGTTTGGCAATGTTGAGTGCCCAAAAGAAACAAAACAGGTGAGTTCAGATAAATATACCATATGGGCAAGGCCGATGTGGCAATTGTAGCATTTTCCATATATGACGCGAGTAAGATCAAAACAGCGTAGTACCAAAACTCCACGTTGTCAATGGAAATAACAATATTAATTGAAGAAACTTTTAAAAAGTGAAATTATATTAGTTCCAAAAGGAATCAAAATGGTTTTGATCAACTGGTGAGTTATCTGGATATTCCTTATAAATTATAACAATGCATTTCTGTTGCACTACTGTGCACTAGACAAACGCTTTGACATGGAGATATTTTCTGATCAATCTTTATTTTTTATTTATTTTATTTTTATAATTTTTTTTTGGGAGGGGGGGAGAGTAAGTCAATTTTCCGATCAATCTTTATACATAGTGACTGCTATTAATCTTACTAGACTAGGGTCTCTTGATTGTTTATTTGCTTAAATATTTTCTGATCAATCTTGATGCAAAGTAATTATTATTAATCTTACAAGACTTGAGCCTCTTGATTGTTTCTCTGCTTACAGCTGAATCCTGCAATGCTTACTCAAACAATTATAAACTAGACAGTGACTTCAAGTAGTCTCTTATCAAATATACAAGACAGTCTTATCAACTAGTCATTCATTACTCTTGCCATCAGCGGTGTAGGAGTGGTATCTCTTCGCCTTCCAAAACAGAAGGTTGATGATTCGAGTTCCCATAAGGACACAATGGGTGTGTGAGTTATTAACCAGGAAGAAGAAAAAAATAATAATCATCACTCCAAATGATTCATTTCACTATATGCACTGACAAAAAAGAATGGGTTACCAACTCAGATGACACGACAGATATCACTCTAATATATCATAATAAAGATATCACATTTAAGTAAAAGTTAAAAACAGCTTAGCAAATAAATAAACACAAACTTTTGTTAACCAAGGAGAAATTCACTAACCAAAGCATCGCTCCAAAGGATATTGATAGCTTTATTACAGGTAATAGGTTTACAAAGGCAGCTTTAGTGAATCCTCTCCAAGTCTCTGGACACCAACCTCCGAAAACGTATACAAACTCTCCGACAACCATCAACCAATATGATATGATCATGGCACTCATTGCACCAGGGACACCCAAGTTCCATTTGATCACAAAGAGCCAAGATAGGAAGACATGAATTACAAAGCCACCCAACAATCATGTTCTTGAGCTGTCCTTGGAAGTACTTTTGGATGGTTAAGGTAAACACAAAGTAGTAGAGAATGGGAATGAACCATAAAGAAATGTTCCCTATCTCTTTTGCTATATTGTCGTCCTGGCCAAGAAGTCGGAAGATAGGTCCCGCAAAGACAAAGAAGGGAACCAAAAGTGTGACTGCAGTGAGATTAATAATCCAGGATCTTTGCAGGTAGATACCCAGCATGTGGTATTGTCCCGCCCCAAATGCTAGCCCACACAAAGTCTCTGTTGCACTTGACATGCCTAACTATATAGCACACAAATAAAATATTTCACAAGGTAATTGTATGAACAATTTATGTGTTTCCCACTCTATTAGGTCTTGACAATAGACCTATAGCAGGACACATACTGCTAGTGTTGTTTCTCTTGTATAATTCCAAGTTATTCACCATTAAAAACACGAGACTTGTTGGACAATTATAATGTTTCAAGGTAGTAATACTGCTGTGATGAATACAGACTGCAATTTAAAGCATAAGCAGACCTTTCACTATATAACTTATACATGATACAGATAAGAAAGAACATGATAAGAGCTCACGAATATTCCATTTACAAACCGGATTCCAATTATTTGTATAAGGGCATATGCAGCAAGTTGTGATTCACCAATATGTCCCATAAATGCCTGTGTCACCACCAAAATCCCATATGCACTCACTTTTGTTAGTATAGAAGGAAATGCAACTCTCCACAGTTTCTTTTATTCCGCCCAAACTCTGACTTTCAATGCACTTGTTTCTTTTGTTTCTGACACCAAAAGCCCCTCTTCCATCCTGTTATTCGTAATCCCAGATAGGAAGATAAGAAAAGAAAAATAGGATAAAAGACAGGAATTTGCCCCCAGCTTTTTCTACTTCCCATTCATGGATAGTAACCAAAATTTGTGAAAATCTTTGTTAGGGAATCAATGCATTATATGAGCGCATGTCTTGCCATCGTAGGATGGGATATTGGGAGGGGGGGAAACGGAGTAAGAACGAATTATTTTGCATAAAGTGGTTGTTCTAAGACTCGACCTAGCAATATTATGGTAGAAACAAAAGGGGAGTATTTACTACGCATACAATAATTGGAACAAAACTGCTTACATGAATTCATATTGCTTAAATTTCTAGTGTAGGCCAAATTTCTAGTGTAAGACTAAATTGCATTTTGAGATGGAGATTTGGGAGCCTTAATATCTTTTGTGACGGCTAATGGTTTTATTTAGTTAATAGTGGTTTTAGACCACCATTTGAAGCTGCATGTGGAGGCCATATATCCAAAATTCCAATTAAATTGAGAAGCTAAGAAATTCCAAACAACCACTTTATGCATTGCTTGATACCAGAAATCTGACTCCTCTATTGTACTAACAACTAAAGATAATTTAGGCTTGAAAGAAAAGGATGAGGATCTTCTCATGTTCCTCTTTTTGCTTTGCCACTTCTGTGCGCTTCAATCGACAACGCAACAATTTTAAATCGACAATGCAATAAATTAAGGCGTGCAAATACTCTCTCCGTCCCAAAGTAAGTGTCCACATTGGTATCTGAGACAATATGCAACTTTTCTTACTCAAATTCCAACTACTTCAAATTATTAGAATACAATTTTTTTTTTGTATTTGTATTGCACTTGATGTAATGATTTGAGTAAAATGTTCAATTTTACATTTTAGTTTGATGATCCATTAGTTTGGATGTAAAATATTTAAAGAAAAAAATATTAAAACAGGCAAATTATTTTACACAACTCACTCTCTGAACACCACAACAACCTCAACCTTTGACAAACACCAAAAAAATATATATTTTACCTGAAAAAAGAAAATATAATTCAAGGAAGATATTATGCCTTTAATTTACAACTCCTTCAACTCGCATTGTTCAAAAATTTTCTCTCAAATTTTTATATCTATGCTTTTAGATTAGTGCTAGCAGAGGGCGTTCCAATTTTTGTTGTTTTTCTATTACATATACCCTTTCTTTAATCATAGCTTGTAAATACTAGTACTAATTAGGGTTTTGGAACAAATTTAAAGTTTATATGTATACACAGTACAATGAGGAAGGAGAGAGTAAGAGGACTGCACATACATGAGAGATGACCTCGAAGTCGCACGGCCTGAAATAGCGCACACTTCCCGATAATCATCGAGCTTCGAAATTTGTGGGAAAGAATGCAATGAGGAATTTTTTTGAATTTGAAGTTAATCCTGCTTTGGCCATATAAACTCGTCCACAAAGTCGAAGCCGAAATTTCACAATTGGAAGGCAGGCGAGGTTTCGTGTTGGAATTTCAAAACAAAACCCTAGTAACAGATTGGGATCAATATCGAGCATGGTCTCTGGAACGACAAATTGTTCTGGGATCCCCAGATTACTCATTCGAATCAAATAAAGTGAAAATTATTTTTTGTTCTTCAATTTGATGAAAGAGTTGAGAAGACGTGAAGGAAGAAGAGAACACTGTGATGGCAATTAAATTTACCGATTTTAAAAGTTTATTTTTCACTTTGTTGAATTAAGTAAAATAATTACATATGCATCAATAACTATTGTTTAGATCTAAAATACTATTCAAACACTTATTTCAAAATATTAAAAAGTATTGAAAGTTAACTTAGAGTATCTCCAACTGTATAAATTTTGTGTATAAATTTTTTGTAAATTTGATGTGTCAGAGTAGATTTACACAAAAATTTTGTACTATTTATTTTTAGCTCCAGCAGTTATTTTATACCTTTTGTGTAAAAAAAAATTCCCTAATAACAACCAACCACGTGTCATACTTAATGTCTTACGTAACTTTTACAAACTTACTTGATTCACTTTACTTTTTCGCGATTAAGCCTCACTTCACAATCCTCCTCAATTAAAAAAAAAAAAATATTCCCTTATATTTCACTTTCCCATCCCGCCACTAGCAAACCTTTCAAGCCGACACCAGAATTCTAACTTATAACAAATAATAAAATAAGTTTTAAGTATGTAAAAATTACGTGATTAAAATATATATTTAATATTTCGTTAGTACATATTTAAAATCTAAAAAAACCCTAAAACCTACGGCGATAATTGCAGAAGATAAGATCAAACGAAAGTGATAAATCAAACTATGTTTATTAAAAAAATAATAAATAAATAAAAGATGGTCGGATAGTTCTTATCTTGCCGTCAGTTGCATATTCTTTTCTATGACGCTCTAGAAAAGTGAGAAATAAAGAGGTGTAAAGAAATGAGAGAGAAGAAAGAGAACTGCGAGTGGGAAAGGGGGAGGAGAGAGAAAATATGCTTACGTGGCTGTGTAAAATGATATTGTAACAAACTGCTGGAGATGAAAAACATTTACAAATCATATGTGGCAGTATATATTTTATACAAATTTTTTTTTAACACACAGCTGGAGATGTTCTTAGAAATCTTATTTTTCTAAATTTTATGAATGAAAGAATGATTTGATTTAGGAAAGATATTTTGGTATTTTGAATTAAGAGTTTGAAGGATATTTTGGATCTAAATAATAATTTTTAATGCATGTGTAATTATTTTACCTCAACCAAATTAAAAAATTAATTTTAATAATAGATTGATTTGTTATTTAAGATTCCTAAATTTACTTAAATGTGTATATATATATATATATATATATATATACACATTAACGGAATGGTGGGGGAGTGGCGCGGTAGCTGGAAGGGGAAGAGAAGAACTTTTTCCTTTACAAACGTTTCAACTTTTATTATTATTACTATAATAAATAGGGTTGGGCCAAAAGAGTTTTAGGTGAATTCTAATTGATAAATACAATTTTAACCCAAAAAAAAAAAAATTTCTTTTTACCAAAATGATCTTTCACTTTATTTATTTAGTAATGAAAATGTTTCAGTTGTATTTAATGAGAGTTAGAATAATAATAATAATAATAAATATATAAAATTTTAAAAATAAAAATACAAATTGACCCGTTCATTTTTTAAAAATGGGTCGAGTGTGATAAATGGGTCGTCCCCACCTCACTAACTTGGATTTATAACTTCAAATTTCGTAAAATATGAGAAAGTGCACAAGTAAGAAATTAAGGACTTACTAAAAGAAGCAGTGAAGCACGATTCATGTGAAAGTTTTGTTTTGTTTTTTTAACCCGGTCATTGGATCATGAAGGGTTGATCCAACCCTAATTCAACCCCACCCATATTCAGTTTAACCTAGTCCAAATCTATTCAGATTTGTCCGTTTACTGAATTTACTTTAAACTGACAGCACAATAATTACATAAATGTATTGCATTTTTTATACAAATGAGTTGCATGAGTGTCACATTATTATTGTATACGTAATGTAGTATTTTGCACGGTTAATCTAATAGTGCACGGTAGAGTGAGAACATGAGAAGATATATATAGATCAGAAAGGAAAATTTGATAATTTATTCATGCATGGATTAATAATCATTGGAATATTAAGTAAAACATAAAACAAAAAAACAGGAATATTGAAATATTAAGTTAAAACTGGAATTGAACAACATTGAGAATCCATAAAAAGGAAGTAGAGAGTGTGATGACCCTACGAGCGGGTGTGCCGTGGGCTGATGCAAGAAACACTGTCAGGCTATCACACTGGTGAGTTACGGGTGTACAAGTCCCACATTGTTTGGGGTAGAGAAAAGGTGAAGTGCTTATATGTAAGTGTGTCATCTCCAATCGGTATGAGGTCTTTTAGGATAAAGTGTAAGAGCAAAATCGTTCGAGCTCAAGCTCAAACTCAAAACAAATAATATCAGATGGAATGGATCATTAGAGAGAGAGAGAGAGAGAGAGAGAGAGTTACTTGATAAACATTGGAGTTGCTTTTAGAAAACTTAACCCTTTTAAGGGTAAAAGGGTTGTGTAATCACTGCAGACTTGAATAGATCCCCAAACAGATGTACATAGGAAACAGCCACGATCACTATGAGATAGAGAGATCTGACACCTATGTTAATGTATACACACACCAACGACAATTCTAACTACCATGTTGTTGTTGTACATATAATTTGAAATGTGAGAGAGGATAATGAAAACATATATAAAAATGGGGTCTTTTTAGCTAGTACTTTTGCTATATATATATATTTTTTTTTTGTTAATGTATTATAACAAAATAAAATCACGTAATATGTTTGGTAATATTTGTTCCGTTTTTAAATAGTATCGAAGCACTTTTAAAATTGAGCTTAAAATTGAAAGTATCAAAATGATATTTTTATTTACTTTTGTATTGTATTAAAAAAAAAAAAAAAATTTAAAATAATAATTTTAACTAATTATTCAAATTTTCGAACTTGCAATATTTTTTACCAAACATACTTTCATATTTTTACTTCTAAAAATCTTGTAACAAATTTACGTTACCAAATAAATTTCTAAATAGTGTTGAACAATAAACATACTCTTAAAGTGGAAACATTATTTTTGTTTCGGGTCAAAGCAATTGTAGTTACTAAACTGGTCTAAATTTTTTAATCATGCAACTTGAAAATTTTGAATTATGTGTTATAAATAACCTGTAAATAATGTTTATACTGTAAAATAAAAATAAAAACAAATAGTGACTCAACACAATCCTTGGTTCCATAAACCTGCGGCGACGTACCTAAAAGTTCTTTTACTACTAATATTTTACTCTGTTATTTTATATTTCTTTTGTGCAAATGGGGGAGTAAGAGACAAAGAAGTCGGTGCCATTAACATCATAAAATGAAGGGGGGAAAAACTATAACTAATAAAATAATATTTATTTATATATTTATTATTAATTGGGCTCGAGTTTACGGTTTGACGGGTTTTAAGCTTTTTATTTTTTTAAATTCATCTCTAACTTTATTAAGATGATCCCAAACTTGGACAAGAAAAATTAACATCCCTACAAATGTATAGCACATTAATTGAAAATATATTAAAAATAATTATTTTAAATTATCTGAAAAATAAATTAAATAACAAGGGTCGTCTAATTTTGATTTAAGTCCCACTAAAAACAAATAAGTACGTGGGCTTCTTATCAAACAAATAATAATAATAAATTAAGTAATAAAGATAAAGAGGGAGAGAGATCCAAACTAAGTAGCATACACCATTTTGTTTAGGATTGTCGCAGTTGCAGTATTAAATACACTTTCAGGACGTAATTTTGTAATTTTTATTTTTTTTAAATAATGAGATTGAATTCAATTTAAAATATATTAAAATTTAATATATAAATTTAGAAAATAAAATAACAAACATCCTACTCTAAAGTCTAAATTATTGATTTCATTAATGAAAATATGAATAAATTGAGCACAAATTACTATAAATATATATAATATAATATATTTTATTCTTTTTATATCTGTGTTATATATTTATATATATATATATATATATATATATATATATATATATATATTATATTGTGTCATACCTTTGGTACATATGTGAGTATTGCTCGACCTTTGGTATGCATTGTTTAGTCGGTGTGACATTTTTTTTTTTAAAAAAATAAATAAATAATAATAGCTCAATATGTAGAAAAAATAATAGGACAAAGTAAGGAGAAGGTGCTGAGAGCTTGCCTCCCTCTAATTTTTAGATTAAACTCAAAAGGATAATGCTTTAAAATTTATTTTAAAATGATATGGTATTGGTCTCTTCAAGGCTTCAAGCATGTATAGATATGATCATTCCTAAAAATGCAGTGACAAGGTCAAAAGCTTTCTCGACATCACGCTAAAGAATGGTGGTTACAAAAAAAACCAAACAAAAAAGAAAAAGAAAAAGAAAAGAAAACCCATCAAGCATGAGTTTGGCTTTCAGTAATTTCCTCTGTGGGATTCAATGCCCACCTATTCAGATGATCTGCAACATTATTCACCTGTAAGGGGAGGAAAAATAGTCACAAAATTGATATTCATTTACATTTTATCTAAACCAGAGAAAGCTATGATATTGGTGATCTGATTTAGAAATTAAAATATTAACTTTACAATATATCTTTTTGTTCTTCTATATTCACTACCTGATGATCCCAGTTAGTTCTCCAGATAATGTAGGATAGCACTAGTGTTTGCATTGTCACTCCGCATATCATTCCGGTCCAAATACCCTGTTAAACGAAACATATAAACTTTACAAAGAACTGAATGCAGAATACAAATCCATGGACAAAATTTTGGTGTTTATGCAACATTGTCATGAAATTCAGGCAAAATATAAAAGCTTATCATCAATAATATGCTAAAACTAGGGGTAAGCATCGGTAAATGCTTGATTGTTTTTGGATTAACAATCGTGAATATACATGGTTCGAACTAAGAGCAATCACATTTATAATATTCTCCTCCTGCATGTAGCTTCTACACTAGATAATGCACTTTTTTTGTACAGATATGTGTGAATCATTAATATAATATTCGAGCAACCTAGCACATTAAGTATGTCAAGTCTCATGGATTTGATTGAGTAATTTTGATAAAGGTTAGGTTCCTCTCCAATCTTGTTTTCCTAGCACTGCATGTGGTCGAATTCAAAGAGCATTACATTGTGATTATCTGTAATGAAAAAATAAAAACTAAAGAAAATGCAATGGAATACGAAGTAATGTGTAGTGTGTGTGTGGCTTCTTACCTTAACTTGCAGATGAGCGAAATAACCAAGCAAAAGTCCTAGTGGAATTCCAATGATATAGTAGCAACCAATATTAACGAATGCAATCACACTTTGCCAACCAGCACCTACAGCCACCCCTGCTTAAAGAATTCAAGGGTTGAAAATTGTCCATGATTAAAAGATGTGCTTGAACACGAGTGTCCTGTGAGTGTGCGAGCGTGCACGTGGCTTCTAAAATTACTTAAATCATGTCTATAAGAAACAAAATACTTGCCACAAAATACTGGCTGAAGACTATTAAGCAATATTGAGAAAGCAAGTAGAACAGAGAGCCTTGACACAGATTCTGCAACTTCTTCATTACTTGTAAACAAGTAAGACATACGGTGACCAAAAATTAGACCTAAAACAGCAAACAACGATCCAATACAAAGTGAAGTAATTGAGATGACAATGACAGAAAATCTTGCAGCTTCACTGTTTCCTCTTCCCAATTCATTTGCAACCCGTACACTGTACAAATGAAAATATTAAAGGAATATGTACATATATACTTTTTCTAACAGCAATAAGTGGTTCTACTATTCGAGAAAGGAGAGGCAGGGTTTCCAAAAATGAAGGCAATACCTTGCAGCAACTAGGAAGCCTATGGATATCGTATATTCCCATGCAATAATATTTAGGCTGCAAAATGTCACGCTAAATTAGAACAATATGTTTGGTAATGTTGAGTGCCTAAAAGAAACAACACCAGTGAGTTCAGATAAATATACCATATGGAGAAGGCAGATACGGTTATCATTGCATTTTTCATATACGACACGAGTAAGATCAAAACACCATAGTACCAAAACTCCAAACTGCCAATGGAAATAACAAGAATAATTGAGGAACCTTCTAGAGAGTGTGAAAAATTATATCAGTTCCAAGAGGAATCAAAATGGTTTGGAACTGACTAGTTCTCTGGATATTCCCAACAAATTTTATCAATGCTCCACTAGACAAAAGTTTTTGACATGGAGATATTTTCTTATCAATCTTTATACAAACTAACTATTATTAGTCTTGGGCCTCTTGATTGTGTCTTTGCTTACTGCTGAATAAAATCTTGCAATGCTTACTTCAAACAATTGCAAACTAGACAGTGACTCCAAAGTAGTCATTATTCTTACCACTAAAAGCATAGCACAGTGGTATCTCTCACCTCCAAAGTGGAAGGTTGAGGATTCAAGCCTCCAGAAGGACGTAACAGGTGTGTGGGTTATTAGCCAGGAAGGAGAAAAAATCTATAATCACTCTTCTATTCGAAAACTTTTTAATCCAGCAGGAGATTGATTTAATTCACTAAACGCAACAACGAAAAAGAATGTGTTAACAATTCAAATGACATGCCAGATATCACAGTCCTAATATATCATAATAAAGATATCACATCTAAGTAAAAGTAAAGAACAACTAAGCAAATAAATAAACAAAAACTTTTGTTAACCAAGGAGAAATTGACTAACCAAAGCATCACTCCAGAGGATATTGATAGCTTTATTACAGGTAGTAGGTCTACAAAGGCAGCTTTAGTGAATCCTCTCCAAGTCTCTGAACACCAACCTCCGAAGACGTATACAAACTCTCCAACAACCATCAACCAACATGATATGACCGTGGCACTCATTGCACCAGGGACACCCCAGTTCCATTTCATCACAAACAGCCAGGACAGGAAGGCATGAATTAGGAATGAAGCAGTGCCTAGCCACCCAACAATCATGTTCTTGAGCTGTCCTTGCAAGTACTTTTGGATGGTTAAGCTAAACACATAGTAGTAGACAATGGGAATGAACCATAAAGAAATGTTCCCTATCTCTTTTGCTATATCTTCGTCCTGGCCAAGAAGCCGGAAAATAGGTCCCGCAAAGACAAAGAAGGGAGCCAAAAGTGTGGCTGCAGTGAGATTAATAATCCAGGATCTTTGCAGGTAGATACCCAGCATGTGATATTGCCCTGCCCCAAATGCTTGCCCACACAAAGTCTCTGTTGCACTTGACATGCCAAACTATAGCAAACAAATAAAATATTTCACAAGGTAATTGTATGAACAAATGGTGTGTTTTCTAAAGTCTTGATAATAGACCTATAACAGAACACATACTATTAATGTGTTGTTTCTCTTGTATAATTCCAAGTTATTCACCCTTAAAAATATGAGACTCGTCAGCCAATTATAAAGTTTCAAATTAGTAACAATGCTGGAATGAATATAGTCTGCAATTTAGAGCACAACCATAGACCTTTCACCATATGACTTACTTATACAAGCAACATAAATATAGGAAAGAACATGATAAGAGCTTACCACTATTCCGTTTGCAAACTGGATTCCAATTATTTGTATAAGCGCATATGCAGCAAGTTCCTTTTCACCAATATGTCCCATAAATGCTTGTGTCACCACCAAAATCCCATATGAACTTAACTTTGCTAGCATAGAAGGAAATGCAACTTTCCACAATTTCTTTGATTCCACCCAAAATCTGACTTTCAAGGCACTTGTATCTTTTGTTTCTGATACCACTGACCCCTCTTCCATCCTTTTATACATAATCCCAGCTAGGAAGATCAGAAAATAAAAATAGGACATAGAAACAGGAATTTGTGCACCCAGAGTTTTTCTACTTCCCATGGATACTAACCAAAATTCATGAAAATATTTGTTACACAATGAATGCATTATTTGACCTCAGGCCATTAGCCCAAGCTGGTATAACCTCTCCTCCCTCAATGGAGAAGTGAGGGGTCCCATTATTTGGCCACAGGCCATTAGCCCAAGCTGGTCTTGCCATCGTGTGGGATGGGATACTTGGAGGGGGGAATGGAGATAGGAACAAAGTATTGGTATATTTTGGTAAATTAAAAAAACGGTAAATAACAAAGTTTTGGTATTATTTTGCATGAGGTGGTTGTTCTTGGACTCGACCAAGCAATGTCACGGTAGAAACAAAAAGAAGAGTTTTACCACACATATATGGAATAAGTTTATTGGAATAAAATTGTATAAATGAATGGTTATATATATATATATATATATATTTAGCAATAAAACTCTAGTGTTGGGCAACTTTCTAACGTATGACTTAATTGCAAATTGAGATAGAGATTTGGGAGCTTTAATGTCTTTTGTGACTGCTACTAGATTTTTTTGTATAGGCAAAACAGAGAGATATTTACTAACCATTGGTGGTATGGTTGAGGGTCAAAATTCATATGCTTCTTGTGCATGAACAAGGAGTATTATGACAGCAAGGGTGCCTGTTGACATTAAGTTAATAGTGGTTTTGGACCACCATTTGAAGCCGCATGCGGAGGCCATATATCCAGAATTCCAGACAAATTGAGAATCCCACACCTTCCAAACTGTAAAGTCAATGCTTGATTCCAGAAACCTCCATTTAACATGCAACCACGAACTCTACTATTGGACTAACAACTAAAGATTGTATATAAACTTAGCTAAACATGAGGTACTTAGAATTTAGGCCAGAAAGAAACTGAACAATTTTGTTTTGTTTTGTCATTTGTGTCATTCTGTGTGCTTAAAATCGATAAAACAACGATTTTTAAATCATAATGCAATAACTTTAAATTAGGCCTAGAAAATATTGTTCAAACTCATCAACCCGTCCAGGTGTTAGTGTATTTTAGTCAATTGTTTTTGTGTTGTGGGTCTAAAAAAAAAAAGGGCTGACTTTAGGGTATATTTGGTACAGTGGAAAAGAAAAGAAAGAATAGCATCAGTAAAGAGAGAAAAGAAAATAAAGAAAAGGAGTAAAGAGTGTTAACTATTTATCGTGCTTGGTTGATTAATGGAGGAAAATAAAGGAAATAATTGTAATCATGTTTGGAGAAAGAAAGGAAATGAAACTATTTTAATGAATTTACAGCATATTCTTTTTTATAGAATTTGTTTTTTACACAACATATTCTTTCTCATAGAATTTGTTTTTTATAAAAATAAGGACAAAATTATTATTAACAAAGTTTCATTAAAAATACTAACACTTCCTTCATTTTCCTTCCATTTCATCTCATTTTCGGAGGATCACAAAAGTTACCATTCATGCCTTGTATCCCTCCAAATCCTTACTTTTCCTTACAACATTTCATAAGAAAAACAATTCCTCTTCTCCCTCCATTACTATTCTTTCCTTTTCCTTCCATTTCCATTGTACCACACTTGCCCATAAATAACCCGACAAGTTGAATATGGGCAATTCGCAACATACATGGTACCCCTATTCACCCGCCAAAAGAAACCTAATTCTTCATTCCCTCCCCAACTGAAAAGACATACATTGTTATTGCCATATTTTTAGTTTTTCAATTCTAAGAAGTTACCCATATGTTAAATAAGCTTCACATATAGAGCTGTTGCAATATTATGTAATAAAATTAATTAAACTACAACAAATGATCTCCTAAAAATTAGCTAATTCTTAAAAAATCTTCCAAACCAATGTAAATAAAAAATAAAAAAAAAAATCAACCCAACTTCGAAATTATAATATACAAATTAATTCATAAAATTTCACAAATTCATGAAATTTTGATTTAAAAATTATTAATAATAAGAACAACCAAAAGTTGGAAAGCAGCAAAGTACCTCCCAAGAGGTGAGGGATTGAGTGTCCCCAAGAGCAAATGGGTGAGTGAGTTTTTTGTCCATGAAAATATTTATAAACACACATACGGGTGTGCATATATATACAAAATATCATCTTTTGCAGACGAACCATCAACGCTCAAAATCGCAGGTCCAGCAACTCTCTCGCCAACCGTCGTCGCCGATCCCGCAACACATACATATCGTTACACACACGGAAGCACAAAAACACCTTTGATCAGTTGTGATTTTGATCATATCCACAAATCAAGACTCAGCTAGTTTCTTAAACAACTTCAATAGAAAATGTTGAAAAAGCAAGGCTTGAATCCTTTGGTTTATATGGTGTATAAGGTTTGGGTTTAGATGGCGGCGAGAAAGGCGGCGGTGCCGTCGGGGGAGGACAGATACGGGTGGCGGAGCCGCTGTGGGGATGGGATGGGATGGGGTGAGAGAATATTCCAGAAAACTTAAGGCTTAGGGTTAAATTTTTGTGGCAAAGTTGTCATTTCACATTGAAATATTTTACAGAGGTGCACAAAAATTAACAGCTGATTGTAGCGTAACTTACAATGGCGTGGTTTAAGTTTTTTAAAAGAATAAATTATATTGACTTTTCGTAAATTACACAGATAGCGTTTTGAACTTTATCATTTTGACCTTTTAAATAAATATTTATTATATTTTTATCTAATTTAATATTAATAGTTTAATATAAAATAATGTCAAACTAAAAAGACTCTCTAAACATTTTTCCCATCTTGTAAATACTATATATTACTCCTACCTAATTTTTTTCTTTTTCTACAAGATGGGAAATATGGATGGAAAAAAAAAAAAAAAACCCCTAATTCAACCCTAAAAAGACACTTGATCGAATGTCATTAACAAAAAAATTAAATAAAAATTAGTATGAAAATTGATTTTTTGCATTTCAATGAAATTTTATGGTTTTTTTGTTAATTTTATGTCAAAATATAAAATTATTGAGGTCTTTTAACACAAAAAATAATAACTTAATTATTTTTTAAATTTTCATTACAGGGATAGATTTGAACACACACATCAAATATTAGGAATATGTTACTTCTATTATGGTTGTGACTTAGTTATATCATTGTGCGGCAAATAGTACGTCCTTACAACTTGACTATTATATATACGGTGGTCATATATTACTTGTTGGGGCCTAGTGAAAAAATATATATATTTCTACTTTTCTTCTTTAAGTATTTTCCAAATAACATTTGATAAGTTTTTATTGGCAACAAAACGTGTACTTGTTTACCGTGTACTTCTTTTTTCGCACTGCCTACGAACTCTTGAATTGTATCGACTTTACGAGTATACCTAACATGTCTCTTTATCTCAAATTCAATTTTTATATGATTTAATTTTACTTTCAATGTGCAGAAACCGTTTGCTTAGAACGGGTTGCATGTGTCACATGGCAGTAATTTCTTTTTTTTTTATATATTTTTTCCACACATGAAAACTTAATATGGGTCAAGCAACGTTTGCACAGTTAATATGGGTTTCTAACCTATTTTACCCACTCATTTTAATCCAGCCAAATTCAACAAAGAATATGATGATGAATTAGTCCAACATAAAAACATTTCTTTTTTCTTTCTAAAAAATTTGTTATTGAATCATTATGGAATATGATGATGAATTAGTCTAAATTTGACTATTTGTTAGATGTATTTAATTAAATCGTCAATGCAATAACTACGTAAATATTTTAAAATCTTAATTTAATGATATTGTAGTGTTGTGTTACACTGTTGATTTAGCAGTGCATGGTGAGAAAGACGAGAAATCCAAACCTGAAAAGGAAAGAAAGGAAGGCGTGGCTATGATGTTCTTTGCACCAATGGTTTTATTGATGCATGAAATAACCATTATTAACTTAACAGCTTATACGTTCAAAAATATTTAAAAAATAGAAAACAAAAAAACAGTAACAGTGAAATATAAGAAAAAACTGGGATTCAACACCACTGAGAATCCATAAAAATGAAGAGGAGAGAGAAAGACTTACTTGATAGAGTAGTTACTCTTCAGTTGTTGTGTAATTCCAGCAGACTTGATCACTACGAAGAGGGAGAGAGTGCGAGAGTTAAAGAGAGAGAGAGAGAGAGAGCGCGAGAGTTGACTACCTACAGTACAGTACACACGAGAGAGTGTATTGCCTGTACACATGAAAACAAAATTAGTTTATTTCAATTTTCTATTCAAGCAATTTTGAATTCTTAGAGATAGACTTAACTACTTGATAGCCATTGGAGTTAGCTTTTAGAAAAATTAGATTACTGCAGATTTAATATCTTCACAGTTCACACAACACATATAGGAAACTGCCACTTGATCACTATGAGAGAGAGATCTGATATATCGACCACCTAGATCTATCTATACATGCAACGCCTATTTATTGTATACTTTAAATTTATTCTATTCATGCAAACTTTAAATTTGTTGAATCATGTGCCTATTTATTGTAAGTATTTGTATATGAAAATAAAATAGTCACAACACAAACCTTGGTTTCATAAAAGACGATAAATAATAGTTCTTCATGTAGAAAATTAATAAGACGCAGTAGATAACATGTGATAAAGTACATGTGGGCTCCCTCTAAATTTTAAATTAAACTCCTAGTTTAGGTTTGCTTATTTATAACTCTCGCAACAATTTTTTGTTTTTAAAAAATTAAAAATAAAAAATTGTACAAAAAATTTTACTTGGTTCAGTTTTTCAAAAATTATTTTTTGAAAACTTTGTTATAAAAATGTCTGTTTTCAGATTACTGTCTTTTATAATTATATGAAAACAGTTTTATATTATCTAAATTCTCGAGAACTGTTTTCAGAATTATAAACAAACCAAGTTCTAACTTTTTAAGGTATGAAGTTTAGTGTAAGTCGGCAATTGTAGTGTTAGTAGTTTTAGGCTGGCTGAAGATAAGAGAATGTATATGTGTATAAATATGTATGAAATGTATGGTTAGTAACAAAAATCATTTTGTGTAACTTTTTAGAGCTTTTGTGAATTGTGAAATACACGTGAATTCAAGACTTACAAGTGCAACAAAATAAAAGGTAATAAGAATAATACTCGGATACAGTTCAAGTTGGATGAACTTTATTCAACTTGTTGATATGTCATAGATCTAGAAACAAGTGTCCAAAAGTAAAAGTTAAATTTAAAATACATGTTTAAAAATAAAAGTTGGGCAATGCCCAATTTAATTTTAACAATTGTCGCAATTTTATTAGGTCACATCAGCAGGTTGGATGAAATTCATCCAATCTGAATTGGACCCAAATATTGTTCAAATTTAAATGCCTCACTTGATGTATACTTATGTCACTGACAAGGTCAAAAAGCTATCAAGACATCATGCTAAAGAATGGCTGTTACAAAACAAACCAAACAAAAAAGAAAAGAGAAGAAAAATGGTCAAAAGATGGTATGGAATTGGTCCCTTCAAGCATGAGTTGAGCTTCCCCTACTTTCCTCTGGGGGTTTCAATAACCACCTATTGAGATGATCTGCTGCCTTATTCACCTGCAAGAGGGAAAAATATTGTCACAAAATTGAAATTTATTTACATTTTATCATAACCCACAGAAAACTACGATCTTGGTGAACTGATTTAGAAATTAAAATATTAACTTTACAATAAATATTTTATTTCTTCTTTGTTCACCTGTTTATCCCAGTTAGTTCTCCAGATCATGTAAGAAAGCACAAGCGTCTGTATTGCCACTCCACATATCATTCCGGCCCATATACCCTATGAAACAAAAGATATAATTTTCACAAAGAACGTCCTTACATTATTACATATTAAGTATTTCTAAGTCTCGTGAATATGATTGAACAATTATGCTAAATGTTAGGTCTGTTTCTAATCTTGTTCTCCTAGCACCTCATATAGTCGAACTCAAATTATCTGGAAAAAAAATGCAGTTGAATTCATTGTATTGAGTTTGTGTGTGTGACTTCTTACCATAATTTGCAGATTAGCAACAAAACCAAGCAAAAGTCCGAGTGGAATTCCAATGATATAGTAGCAACCAATATTAACAAAAGCAACCACACTTTGCCAACCAGCACCTACAGCCACCCCTGCTTAAAAAAAAAATTAAGGGTTGAAAATTGTCCATGATTATAAGATGTGCTCGAGTATGAGTGTCCTAAAAGTGTGTATTTAAGTGTGCACCTGCACACGAAGTTCTCAAATTGCATAATCATGTCTACAAGAAACAAAACACTTGCCAGAGAACACGGGCTGAAGACTATTGAGCAAGATTGAGAAAGCAAGTAGAACAGAGAAGCTTGACACAGATTCTGCAACTTCTTCATCACTCGTAAACAAATAAGACATACTGTGACCAAAAATAAGGCATAAAACTGCAAAGAACGATCCAAAACAAATTGAAGTTATTGAGATGACTTTGACAGAAAATTTTGCAGCTTCACCGTTTCCTCTTCCCAATTCATTTGAAACACGAACGCTGTACAAGTGAAAATATTAAAGTAAGTAATGTGTGTATACATATATACTTTTTTCTAACTGCAATAAGTAATTCTACTATTAGAGAAAGAAAAGGCATAAGAGTTTCCAGAAATGAAGGCCATACCTTGCAGCAGCTAGGAAGCCTAAGGATACCATAAATTCCCATGCTATAATATTTAGGCTGCAAAATTTCATGCTAAATTAAAACAATTTGTTTGGTAATGTTGAGTGGCTAAAAGAAACAAAACCAGTGAGTTCAGGTAAGTTTACCATATGGAGAAGGCGGATATGGCTATCGTTGCATTTTCCATATATGATGCGATTAAGATCAAGGCAGCGTAGTACCATAACTCCAAGCTGCCAATGGAAAATAACGAGAATAATTGAATCACTGAAGAAACTTTAAAAAGTGAGAAAAATTATATTATAGTTCCAAAAGGAATTGATGAGTTCTTGGATTTCACACTAATATATCATAATAAACATATAACATCGAAGTAATAGTTAAGAACAGCTTAGCAAATAAATAAACACAAACTTTTGTTAACCAAGGAGAAATTGACTAACCAAACCATCACTCCAGAGGATATTGATAGCTTTATTACAGGTAAGAGGTCTATAAAGGCAGCTTTAGAGAATCCTCTCCAAGTCTCCGAACACCAACCTCCGAAAATGTATACAAACAGTCCAACAACCATCAACCAACATGATATGATCATGGCACTCATTGCACCAGGGACACCCCAGTTCCATTTTATCACAAAGAGCCAGGACAGGAAGACATGAAGTACGAATGAAGCAGTGCCTAGCCACCCAACAACCATGTTCTTGAGCTGTCCTTGTAAGTACCTTTGGATGGTTAAGCTAAACACATAGTAGTAGATAATGGGAATGAACCATAAAGAAATGTTCCCTATCTCTTCTGCTATATCTTCGTCCTGGCCAAGAAGCCGAAAGATAGGTCCCGCAAAGACAAAGAAGGGAGCCAAAAGTGTGGCTACAGCGAGGTTAACAATCCAGGATCTTTGCAGGTAGATACCCAGCATGTGATATTGCCCTGCCCCAAATGCTTGCCCACACAGAGTCTCTGTTGCACTTGACATGCCTAACTATACCAAACAAAGAAAATGTTTCACAAGGTAATTGTATGAACAAAGTATGTGTTTTTCACTTTAATAGATCTTGACAATACACCAAAAACAGTACAGAACGCATAGAAGAAATGTGTGAAAGCATGATCTAAGTACATTGAAACTAAAAATAATGAAGTTGAAATTTAAACACATATTTAAATTTAGAACAGAAGTGTTAAAAACTAGAACAAATGTCTTGAAACTTGATTTAAGTGTGCTAACAGCCGTGGTCTGTCACAGCAAGGGATCTAGACTACACACACTAAAAAAAAAGCAAGTTATTAACCATTAAAAACATGAGACTTGTAAGCCAATTATAAAGTTTCAAGGTAGTACTAATGCTGGGTTGAATATTGACAGCAATTTAGAGCATAACCAGACCTTTCACCATATAACTGTATATGCTAGCTAACATGGTAAGAGCTTACCACTACTCCGTTTGCAAACCGGAGTCCAAGTATTTGTATAAGCGCATATGCAGCAAGCTGTGTTTCGCCAATATGTCCCATAAAAGCCTGTGTCACCACCAAAATCCCATATGCACTCACTCTTGTTAGCATAGAAGGAAATGCAACTCTCCACAATTTCTTTGATTCCACCCAGACTCTGACTTTCAACTCACTTGTTTCTTTTGTTTCTGATACCAAGAGCACCTCTTCCATCCTGTTATGCATAAAAGACAGGAATTTTCTACCTCCCATTCATGGATTATAACCAAAATTTGTGACAATCTTTGTTAGGGCAATTGACATGTTATTCGGTGCCAGTCTAACCATGGAGATATTATTTTTAGTATAAAGTCTGCTCTCAAATAAATTAAAAGGTAATTTTATACTATGGTTATTAGGACAGCTATGTTATGCTAGGCGTTGAAAATGAAACAAGAATAACATATTCATATAGCGAAAAAGAGGATGTCAAAACAAGAATAACACATCTCATACAGGGAAAAAGAGATTGTCATGCTGGATGGCGTGTAACTAGAAGAGATGGGATTATTAATTAATAACTGATGGGAAGTAGCTCCTTTTGGTGATAAAATTAAAAAAAGTAGGCTTAGGTGGTATGTTCAGGAGCAAAGTAGACCAACCATTAAAGAGATAGGGTTGTTTGACTAGATGGTAAGAAAGGCCAACTTAAACTTATACCGAATAAAGTAATTAAAGATTTAACGGGAAATTGGGGGTGTGGGTCCCACCATGGGATCACTCATGAAACACCTCAGTATCTCGGATGTATCATTTTTAAAAAATTAAATATCGAAAGAGAGAAGGTTTATAATATGGAGTAAGAAAGAATGAGAAAAGAAAAGAATTTATACGTATAGCAGACCCAAACTGAACACAGGCAAAGGATGACGATGGCTGCTCTCAGACTCGGCAAAGAAATGTATGGTTAAAACAAAAGAAGAGTAGTTGCTAAACATGGATTAAGTATATTGGAACAAAACTGCATAAATAGATGGTTTTAAATGTCTGTAACTCTAAGCATTGACAAAATTTCTAATGACTTAATTACATATTGAGAGAGAGAGATTTGGAAGACTTTCTGTATCAGCAAAAGATAGATATACTTACTAACCTATTTTTCGGAAATTTGCCCTATCACCTCACCTTGCATCCGTGTCTCGTGCTCGTACTTCACAGGCTTTTCCAAACTTTTTACACCATTGGTTGTATACATGCATGAATTAATATAATCATAAACTTCACAGCATATATTTTCAGAATTATTTAAAAACAATAGACAAGAACATTGAAATTCTACCAAAAATTGAAACTGAACAGCAATGAGAATCCATTAAAACGAAGGGAGAGAGGGAGAGAGGGAGAGAGGGAGAGATGGGAGTTATTGCGCACTGCGGCTGCAACTTCCGAGCTTTAAGATCTTCCGCTTATCAGTCTGAAAGAGAGAAATCTGACCACATATATACACAAACGCAACACCTGACGCGATCACACCACCAACCACCATTATTGACGGTAATATTTTTTTAAAAAAAAGTAATTAAAAAATGAAAAAAGTCAAATGAATATATAAATTTCACTTTACTCTCTCTTCCGCCCTGTCCCTGTATTTTATTTGAAACGGTAATTTTCTTTGTGGATTTTCTTCCTTTATTTTTGTACTGGATTTCCTTTATTTTTGTACTGGATTTCTAAGATGCAAGTTTTCTGTAAAACAATTTTTCTTTGGCTGCGTTTAGTAACATTTTTGTTTTCTGTTTTTGCAGTCTTAAGAAAGTATAAACATGATTTTACTTTTTTAAGTGAAAATAGAAGAAATGATATTTATTAACACTTGATGTTGCAACAAATTTAAAAATATAAAATAATAACTGTGTTTAGTAATACAACATATTTGTTACAAAAATGTAAATAATATTCTTTAAATTTTTTATTTTTTTCATTTTTATTTTAATTTTTTTCATGGCAAGATTTTTAGGAGTTAGTGATTAGAGGGGAGGGTAGATGACTTGAACACGAACTCTCAGACACAGGAGTAACCCAATCACTCAGGCATGACACTTGCTTCTATTAATATCAAAAAGCCATAAATCTAAAAAATTTAATTTAAAATTATAAATCTTAAAAATACCCAATACATCATAAGTACAAAATTAGATATACCAAAACAAAAACATTCCCACCAATTATGTATATAAGTACATGTGTATGCATGATGTATACATTTATTACGTGATATATAATATATTTAGCATATAATAATTTATTATGAATAAAACATATTAAATAATATATCATATATGTAATAAACTATATATTGTGTTATAATATTGTAAATTAATTATAATTTAATATTTACATATAATATAATATAGGTATGATATATAATAACATAAAATGTCTACTACTTAATAATTTAATAGCATTATATTCTATATCAAAAATTATTTTGTCACAAAAAATAATTTACATTATTATTTAATATATTATATATTAAAATATATTTTTATCAAATAAAAAATAATATACAATATTTAATATATTCTATATTAAAATATATATTTTTATTAACATTAGTATATAACACAAATAATATGAATTTTATTTGAAATGAATAGTGCTCGTGCAGTAACATCAGTGAAAATGTTTCTGCGTTACAGTGCCGAAAACATAAAAAACATTATTTTTGACGTTTCTTCTTTTCTTCATAAAAATTAAAAACGTTTTCTGTTATAGAAAAACAAAAACATTTTATTGAACACGATTTTTGTTTTCGTTTTGCCTTTTTAGAGGTTAACAACAAAAAACAAAAAAAGTTTCTCGTTACTAAATGCAGCCTTTATTTTTTTGTTTTTTGTTTTTTCACCTTTTTTTGTTTTTCCACAAGTTCATAAATAACTCGCAACAACAAAATACAATCAAATTTCTCTAAAAAAAAAATAGTATTGCCATCAATACATCTCCGTGTTTTTTTTAAGTTTCGTTTCTCATACACTAATAATTAGTTCTACTTCGGCCTCAGAAATATTATGAAGTCTTATTTTAAATATAAATAAATTATAAATAATTATATTATTAAATTTAATAATCCATTATTTTACTATTTCCTTGCTAAAATATACATCAACAAATACAAATTCATTTATTTATTAGTATTTAAAATCATAAGGGTAAATTTGGTATCTTCAATTGATTTTTTTTCACTTTCATGCTATCCAAAATAACAAATTAATATTTTTATACAATTTTTTTGAATAAATTTTCATTCTAACCAAATGCATGTTAGAAAATAAATTTTTTTTTTCATTCACTTCACTTTTCTTTTATTTTCTATTTCTTTTCTTTTCTTACTTATTTCCATCTAACCAAACGGAGCCTAAGTGTTTGATTACGAGTTTCTCGTAATAAATTGGGCTTTTGGATAAACTTGATGTTTTTGCCCTAGATTCAGTCACTTTGCTTGAAATTTCTTCTTTTTATGTTTATGCGTGGCTATTTTTGAATCTATTGAATCAACAAACATATGTTCTGTGTTCAGAAAAATTTTGGCCAACAAAAGTTTATGCTGGTGGTAGCATGATAATTGTTCGATAAAATGCCCAATAGAGGGCTTTGCATGGTAGCATGATAATTGTTCCATAAAATGCCCCAATAGTGGCTCTTCAGAGGACTGTAATGTTTATTAGTTACAATACTGCTTAGAATGAGGGTGAGGAGGACGAAGATTATAGATTCAAATGAATTGTTTGGTATGCAATAGAATTATATTTACCTTTTAGGTTGGGGTGGTTTTGTTTTTATGCCACATAGTTTTATTAATTGGCACGTTTCTAGAATATCTAAAATGAGTCATTTAATAGTCTCTTTCCATATAGTGATGGTTAACTGCCTCTCTTTCTTAAATCTTATTTCGTATTTCAAGATACACACTCTAATAGGAGAAAGATCTGACCCCTTACACACACATACACACATGTAACCACCATTCTGACCATGTGCGGCACGTGCTGCATATGCTGTTTGATTGGTGAGAGGTTAATGAATTTTTTTTAATAACTACCATTCTAACCATGTGCTTGTGCTGCATATGTAGTTTGATTGGTGAGTGGTTAATGAATTTTTTTTTAATAACCGTTTCTTCAGTTTGTATTGACGCAATTTTAAATTCTTTAATTATGTCCCCATCTATGGTAAATAATATTGAAAATAGTCACACACAAATTTCTTAAACATATGCTACTACGTACCTAACACTTCCTTCACTAATAATTTACTCCGTTTTTTATATTTCTTTTGTGAAATTGGGTGATGACTGATGAGTGGGAGACAAAGAAGGTGTAAAAAGTATAGAAGAATCTAAAAAGATCTACAGTACTATTATTGTCAACGAACTTGTCTGATGGATTGAAAAATATTAAAAATAATTATTCTAGATGATCTCAAAAGTAATAAAGACAAAGGGAAAGACGGCATCAAAGGTGACAGGTTTGAGAGAGATTTTATGACACCATGGGTAATTTTATAATTATCTTTGAAAAGAGTGAGATTCAATTATATTTAAAATATATTATATGTTAATTAAAAAATAATAATATAAAATTTTTAAAAAGTTAATTTCACTTACGTCCTTAATCATTTCTCACCTATATTTCCACCAAATTTCAATATTTCATTCACATCTGACCTTTCACCCCACATAGCAAGTTATTTCTGTCATTAAATAACTAACGATGTGCTGATGTCAGCATAAAAAATTTGTTATATGGTTAATTTTACCTTTCTAATATATAAAATGACATCTTTAACCTCGTTGACCAATACAAAATTACAAAACTACCCTTAAAATCTCAAAAATCTCACTGTCATAGCCTTTGTTCAGAAATCTCACTGAAATCTGCGCCAACCTTTCTCTCTCTTCATGTGCACATCCCTTCTCCTTAGTCCCTTCCCCCCTCTCGTTATCACTTCTTTCCCCTTCTTTTGATCAATCATCGAGTATTCAATTGATGTCGAATCCTAGCAAAACCCAAATCTAATTCACCAACTCTAATCTCATCGGAGGAAAGGGAAAGCGGGCTGTGACAGAGCCCGTGGGATTGCTTCTTCACCGGCAGGAAAAAAAAAATTGAAAAACGAAAAGAATAGAAGAGAGAAAATGTGCCAAATTTTATTTTTTTCTTCACCAATTTTTACGGCTGGTAAGATTGGAGAGGTATTGCATAGGCGCCGATGTTTATAGGAGAAGCGGCTGTTGGGTAGTTGGGAGGATCACCTTCCGCTTATTGAGTTTGCTTATAACAACAGTTATTAGGCGAGTATCCAGGTGGCTCCATTTGAGGCGTTGTATGATAGACCTTGTAGGTCTCCTGTTTGTTGGACTGAAATAAACGAGGCAGCCGCCTTAGGACCCGACATTGTATTCGAGACTACCGAGAAAATTAAGCTGATCAGATAGAGGTTACTTATAGCTCAGAGCCGACAGAAGAGTTATGCGGATAAGCGGAGACGGCTGTTATCCTTTGAGGTGGGAGACCACGTTTTTTTTCGGGTTTCTCCACGGAAGGGTTTGATGAGATTCGGGAAGAATGGCAAGTTGTCGCCACGATTCATTGGACCATTTGAGATTTTGGACTGTGTAGGAGAGGTTGCCTATAGACTTACTTTACAACCACAGATGGACAGAGTCCGTAATGTTTTTCATGTGTCGATATTACGGAAGTATGAGCCGGATCCATCTCACATTTTGAGTTGGGTTGATGTGGACATTGATGAGGATGTTTCCTACGAGGAGGGACCAATTCAGCTTATTGACACACAACAGAAGATGTTGAGGAACAAGACGATACCAATGGTGAAAGTTTTTTTGGAGACACCACGGAGTTAAGGAGGCTACTTGGGAGCTTGAACAGGAGGTTCGCTCCAAGTATTCAGAGTTGTTTTCTTCCCCAAGTATGACTTGATTTCGAGGACGAAATCTTTTTTAAGTTGGGGAGAATGTAATGTTTCAAATATATATATATATATATTGTTAGTTAAAAAAAATAAAAATAAAAAAAATAATAAATAAATAAATTGGTGGGGCCCACAATTGTTTTAAGTAGTCATGAGACCATCTTTTGGTCTCTGTTTTCTTTATTCTCTCATCTCTCTCGTTGCCTGCTTCTCTAGTTTCTTTTTTTCTTTTTTCTTTTTTTCATTTCAAAACTTAAATCCTTGATTCCTCTCTCAATTCTTAGTATTTTGAAGTGCCGTTTACGGCAAATTGAAGCTCACGGCGAGGCCTACAAGCTGATAGGAGCAATTCTTTGGTTGATCCGATCAGAGGCCATGTGAGAAAAGCAATTACCTTAATTTTGAAAAGCGAAGGAGAAAAGCAATTACCTTGATTTTGAAGATGGGTGAAGATGCGAAGGTTGTGGGTGTGAACTGGGTTCACCGAAGTCAATTTTTGGTGGTGGGGTTGGATATGGCGGTGGTCGGATGTGTGGTGCTCGCTATCGCCGAGCACAATATCGTTGGAAGTAGTTGCCCTGTTTCAATCCATCTCGTCCTTGTTCAGCGTCGTCTTCTTCGCAAGGGTTGGCATAATGAAGATTTCAGCCGCTGTATTTTTAGAGATAGAAATATAATAGGAAAGTAAACTGAAAATCAAAATTATTAAAGGTACTTTCTGTTTTTTACTTTCCAAATAGTAAAAATAAAATCTGCTTTATTAAACATCATTTTGCTTTTTATTTCGTCATAAAAAAGTAAAATTATGATTTTACTTTTAAAGAAAGTAAAAGTAAGAAAGCAAAAGCGTTAGTAAACGGGCCCTAAATATATTTATAGTTATTACTCCCCGACTCAACAAAGCAACATTATGATAGAATAGTTGTGTTATGCGCAGTTTAGTTCTTGGATCATGTGATCGAGTTCACAGCAGGACCCACATGAACTAGTGCAGTTATAACTGCACTTAGCATTCTATGGTATAAACAAAAGAAGAGTATTTACTACACAAGTGAATAAGATTATTGGAATAAAACTGCATAAATGGATGGTTATATAGGTCTTGGCTCTCAATTTGATGCACAAGAAGTGTATGAATTAAAGACCCTTAGCCATTCCACCAAAGGTTAGTACTTGGTTAACATCTCTGTCTCTTTAGAAATTTGGCCAACATGCACTAGATCAGTTATATATTTATGAATGGCTAAGGGTCTTTAATTCATACACTTCTTGTGCATCAAATTGAGAGCCAAGACCTTCAACACTTAAACTCGTTGCTTGAAATATACAACAGTAGTTGTGACTCCTCCATTTAAAATGAGACTAATATATATATATATATATATATATATATATATATATATATATATATATATAACTGATCTAGTGCATGTTGGCCAAATTTCTAAAGAGAGAGAGATGTTAACCTAAGTACTAACCTTTGGTGGAATGGCTAAGGGTCTTTAATTCATACACTTCTTGTGCATCAAATTGAGAGCCAAGACCTTCAACACTTAAACTCGTTGCTTGAAATATACAACAGTAGTTGTGACTCCTCCATTTAAAATGAGACTAATATATATATATATATATATACAACAGTTATATATATATATATACCTGATCTAGTGCATGTTGGCCAAATTTCTAAAGAGAGAGAGATGTTAACCAAGTACTAACCTTTGGTGGAATGGCTAAGGGTCTTTAATTCATACACTTCTTGTGCATCAAATTGAGAGCCAAGACCTTCAACACTTAAACTCGTTGCTTGAAATATACAACAGTAGTTGTGACTCCTCCATTTAAAATGAGACTAATTAAGTACTCTCTCGATCTATTGAAGACCATTCAGAATCCATAAAAAGGAGAGAGAGAGAGACTTTACTTGATAGACATTGGATCGAGTTGCTTTTAGGAAACAGCCAGTACTTGATTACTGTGATGTGAGAGAGCGAGCTCGCGCCATATAAATACACACACAGTGACAGTGGCACACACTTAACGACCATTCTAAGTTTCTAACCATGTCGGTAGTGGTACATAGTTTGATAGGTGAAACTACAAAAGGGAGAGAGAGAGTGTGTGTGTTAATATCCCCATACACACAAGAAAGTTGTACGTATTAATTGTTGTTACATACTGCTGCTGCGAGCTTAAGATCTTCCACTTGATCACTCTAATGAGAGAGAGATCTCACATTCTCACCACGTAAACACACATACACGACACTACCTACCAATCTATTTCTAACCAATTTTCTTTCAAAACCGTTCCTTCAATTTTTTATGAATACAACTTTAAATTCTTGAATTATGTGTCTATTTATAGTAAATATCCTGTAAATACTGTTTATTTTGTCGGATTAGGTGAGTCGGAGACAAAGAAGTAAGTGTAAAAGTACATTCTTTGAAGAATCTAAAAGGGACTTTTACAATAAAGTAGTCTTAGTGTAGGTATATTACCGATAGCCAAACGTAGTTTACATATTTATAAATACATGAATTAAATTCTATTTTAGCCCTTTTTAAAGCAGAATTTATATTTTTAGCCCTATGAGTTTAATTTATGCACAATTTACCCAAAGAACAACTTATTCAAGTATTAGAATTTTGTTAAACAGCACTTAGGAACTGCTATATAGCTCAAGAATTAGGAGACCCAACACGTAGTCTACAAAGAAGAATTGAAGAACTTAGATCTAGAATTATATTAATACAAAATATTTTAGAAGTTAGACGTCAACGATTTTAGTTTATGAATAGACTTGACTTAATAATTTAGATACTTCTATAAAACGATTAGGAGAAAATTTAGATTATATTAAAGAACAAGTAGTACAGAATTCTAGTTTAAATAATTTAGATAACAAGATAATATTAGTCGCAATTAAAGATATCAATAGTGATATTAAGAATATTGCTAAAAACCAGAAAATAATCCTAGACTCTTTAAAAAAATTTAAAACCGATATCCAAAAATTATTACAATAATTTTATGAGCACCAGTAGTCCTGAATATATAACCGCGTTAGCCGAACTTTACAAAATTAATAAAGAACCTATAGGATTTACTAGCTTTAAAACAGACGTACAGTCAACTAATATACATATTAGACAAAATAACTTTTTAATTCAGTTATTACTCCAGTTATCTAATAAAGTTAACAAACTTGAAGAGAAATTAGAAGTAATACAAGAAAGTATTCCCAGAGAATCTTCAAAAGAATTATCTGAATTATCAGATAAAATAAAAGAAATAAAATTGTCAGTCAATAACCAGTCCTCTCCTACAACAGCCAAGCGTGTAAATTTATTACAACTTCAACCTCATAAACAAATACCACAATGGCCATTATCCTTAGAAAAGCCAAAGAAATAATGAGAGTAGAAGATTTATATGATAATGAACATGATACTAAAAAATATATAGAATAAGGAATGAAGAAAGTAAAAAATAAAGTTAATCTTTATTCTAATAATTTATTAGATTTTCAGAGTAAGATATATAATCATTTTAGCCAAAGAAAAATAAGTGCAGTTAATAATCAAGTTATTTTAGACCTTATAACACCAGAAGCATGCCAAGAATTAAATGATAATAATTTAGAATTGATGCATTTAGGCGTCATAATGATAGGATTAGTAGGATTAAACAGACCAGAAATCGGAACTAGAGCACTTGCTTATATTTATGATGACCGATGGAATAACCATCAACAAGCACATATAGTCAGTGCCGAAATAGACTTAGCTGACAATGCCGCAATAGTAGGATGTATTCCCAATTACATGATGACTACTAGAGAATTCAGTAAGCATATTAAGATAACTATATCAACAAAAGGATATAATATGACGGGACAATTTGAAAATCTATTAGTTAATACTTTATTTATGGGAAAGACAGTTAATCAGTATAACTTAAAATTTAAATCCCAATTTAGTGAAATAGTTAAACCTTTTAGCAGCAAATATGTCCAGATGATAGAAGCCAGAAAGGTAAGCACTATTACCCACGAAGGAACAAAATGGAAATTACCTAAACTTACTACTACACCTAAAAAAATTCCCGAAAATAATATGATATATATTTCAAATAGCGGAGATGCTAGTATAAGGTTTAGTAATTATAAACGACAAGACAATTTAGTTGATGATACTCAAGAAGACTTTTTAACTACACTAATAGAGATCGAATCTTCAGAAGAAATAAATGTCCTTTATGATAGATTAGAAGATGAAATTCTAGATAAAATAATGTACGATTTTAATAATTTAGAATTAGAAGCATTGCAAGACAAGTATCCAGAACCTAAATACCAACTTATCGAAAGTATTTATTTAGGACAAGGAAATAATGATGATATTAAGAAAAATATTCTAAGCGTCGGATTTGAATCCTTCTATACAGCATTAGAATTAAACACAGTAAAAAAAGAGTTAAATGTAATAGAGCATAGAGAAGGGAAAACACCAGAAGGATCAGAATCTCATTTAATCGACCAAGAAATGACCAAAGGAAAACTAACACATCAAGTAGTAATACCTTAAGTGATGACTTTACTACTGGACAAAGATTAAATCCCTCATGTGAAACTTAAGTAGAAAATAGAAATATACCAGATATTTACACATTTACACAATATCGTAGACAATATGATAATATACCAGTACAACCATCAGGAACAATATTAGACATAGCCAGACACGATCCCCAAGAATAGGCAAAGGTAATCAAAAACTGGGAACAAGATTGTATTAGGCAATCTATTTTGACCAATTTTGACAATAGAATTCAAGTCTTAACCTATTGTGAAACCTTATTAAGAGGAACCATTCATGACTGGTGGCAGGCTTATAAAGTAATTTATCCCAATGATTATGCCATCTTACGTGATAATTTCACCATTCAAGGCTTTACCAGCCTCATTAAAAAAGTATTAATAGGTGAAGAGAGATTATTAAATGACACCTTAATAAAACAAAACGAAGCTTTACGTAATTTAGAATTAATACAGATTTGTGATTTTAGATACATAAAAAACTACACCAATAAGTTTTTTGAGTATTTTGCAGTCACTAGTAAAACAGGTGGTCAAACATTACTTGATCAATATATTCAGAAGTTACCTGGAAGTGAAGGAACTAAAATATGGGAAAAATGATTAGGAAATCCTAGACGCGATACGCTAACCATAGGAGATAGAGTTAATTATGTATATAACATGTTAAAAGCAGAATGTCGACAATGTAAAGAGTCTAAACAAATCAAAAAATAATTTTATTATACGTGTAGACAAATAGATTTTTCACCCTAGTATGGGTGTATGCCTCAGAAGAATTATAATTATAAGCATAATAAACCTAAAAAATATAATCTGCGAAAAAGCAAGACTAACAAGAATTTTCGTAATAAAAAACCATATGTCAGAACTAACCCTAGGCAATTCAGAAAGTGACCTTGGTATAAAAAACAAAAGATAAATAAAGATAAAAAGGACAACAAAGATAAGGATAATAAGGTAAACACTTTACCCACAAAAGAAAGACACTGCAAATGTTTTATTTGTGGAGATTCAGGACACATTAGACTAAATTGCCCTCATAGATACAACCAGAATCATATTAAAAGGATACAAGAAAAGATCAACATACTTGAAGATATTGAAGAACAGATAAAGGAATTATATGAACTAGAAAATATTTATGACTCAGACGATGATAATGAAAGTATATATAGTATCGAGAGCTTAGATAGCAACTTTGATAATGACGAAAACTTTGAACAAGGGCTTCATTCAATAGAAGAGTTCGTTCACACTATAAGTAATCCCTCATGTCAGTATAACTTAGTTAGTTCTCAATTTTCTTCTTATAATTGTAACCAGTGCAATACATCTATTAAAAAAAGGTCATTACTGTGAAAACCATTGTAAAACTTTATTATGTCATAATTGCTATCCAAAATATGAAGATAAGCAAGAAAATATTTTAGTCGAATCTACAAATTCAATATATAAACCATCTAGTCTAATTCAATTTCCAGTAACATTAGAATTTAGAGAAAAATTAGTTCAAACCTCAGCTATACTTGATACTGGAGCATCTAAAAGTATAATTCAAAAACATTTAGTCCCAGACGAAGTCTTAGTAAAGTTAAATTATAATGTTAATATGAGCCAGTATAATAATGAAAAATTTCCAATAACCCATTGTGTTCAAAACATTCCTATATTAATTAATAATGAAAAGTTTGTTTTACCCCAGACTTACGTAGTTAATAATATTCCTAGCACCTATAATTTTATCTTAGGATTAAATTTTATAAACTCACTTACTGGATGATTTATGTATACTCCTACAGGTTTACAATTTTTTAAGAAAGGAACCTTTATTCTATCTAAAGATCCTTATATTCCTCAAAAAGATAAAGGAGCCATTACATATGTTAATACCTTACCTATGACAGAAGAAACGACAGAAAATTTATTTGATATATCCGAATTTTTAGAAGACGTTTTTTAAGCTTTAATGTTTCTTAGTCATCTTGATGAACCAAAGATTTTCCTTAATAATAAAGCTATATTAAAAAACCCCAAACTAAACATTGATAATCTTATAAGATTAGCTGAAACCACAGAATTTTTAGGTAAAGACCCACAGAAACACTGGTATAAAAATAAAATTGAAGCAAAATTAAATATAATAAATCCTTTTTATAACTATAAAGACACAAGATAATCCTCATACCTTAGACGATCAAGAGGAATTCCAAAGACAAATTAAGGAACTGTTATTACTAAAAGTAATAAGAAAAAGTAATAGTAGATATAGGAGTCCAGCTTTTATGGTTAGGAATCATGCCGAAATAAAAAGAGGAAAGGCTCGTATGGTTATAAATTATAAAAGATTAAATGATAATACCTATGATGATAGTTATAAAATCCATAATAAAGATGTTTTAATAAATCGAATTCAAGATAGAAAATAGTTTTCTAAATTTGACTGTAACTTAGGATTTTGGCAAATCTGAATTGCCGATGAATCCATTGTTAGGACAGCGTTCACATGTCCTGAAGGACATTATAAGTGGTTTGTTATGCCTTTTGGATTAAAAAATGCGCCACAAGAATTTCAGCGTAAAATGGATATTATATTTAATAAACACTCAAAATTCTGTTGTGTTTACATCGACGATATCTTAGTCTTCAGTCAAACTAAAGAAAAGCATAGAAAACATCTTGAAATTATATTCAAAGAGTGTAATAATGAGTAAAGATTAAATCTTCGAAAGAAAATACCTCAATCAAGATACCTGTTATGCCAGTAGACCTTTTTAATGTATAAAGACTGAATCCTTGAAAGAAAATGAGGCTTTTGAGTTAAATTTATTTGAGTTCCCTTCGACGTCACAAAGAGTGTTTTAATGAGTAAAGATATAATCTTTGAATGAAAATACCTCAATCAAGGTACCTGTCATGTCACGTGACCTTGTGTTATAAACATCCATAGCAAAATTCAGTATAGGTAAGTTGTTAAGAAATTCCTGTTATTCAAATTTCTAACAATCTAGTACTGGGTACACCTTCTATATTTTAAACCACACTTTTAAACCATCCAAAACCTACCATCACAGTCTCTAACTTAAGTCTGAAAACCCAAAAATCCATTCACAGTAGGCCAACCTCGCTGGAAATAGTAGAAAAATAAAAAAAAAATAAAAAATTAAGAAAACAAGGAAGCAGGCTAAGTTCCCAACTGAGCAGGCTAAGTTCCCAACTGAGGAAGCTAAGTTCCTAACTTAGTCGGCTCGGTTGGTGATGTCGTCTGCTTCACTTTCCTTAAGTCCGGCGTCTTCCCGATGAACTATCCTCCTTACCTAGGGTTCCTAAGGTCTGAACTAGACTCTAAGGTGTTCCAGAAATAATTCGACAACAATTGCAACCCGAACTATGCAATAAGGATTTAAAACAAGCAACTTACAGTTCATCAACGTTTACTATTAAAACAAATCAACCATGAAACCCAGAAACCCAGACTTATTTTAATGTTTGCCCAATGTGTTCTAGACTTAATTTAGTTCCTTATTCAATAATTCATCGTCAATTTAAATCATGAATTAAGCAAGAAACATTCAAAACAACCAAGTTTACGCTACATGAAACACATATTGATTTAATTACCTCAGACATGCAAACCAGATTAATGTTTATATTTATTTTACCCCTGAAGTTGTGTTAAGAATGTAAAGAACACGAGAAAAGGGAAAGAGTTAGGATTAGAACTTGCCTTACACCGACGGTTCTTCCCAAGTTCTCCGGTGAACCTTTCAGTTTGCTCTTTCTTTCTCTGTTTCCTCTGTCTTACTATGTCGTAATAATTCTAAAAACCCTAGGCAGACCTCTTAGATAAGTATTTATAAAACACACTAACCCTGGACTTAGTTAAACCCTAATCGGATTACTCGGCCCATAACACAATCTAGGTGAAAAGCATGACGGCTACTTATGTGTATACCATATATGCAACCAACCCTACTGTAACGTGAAGTTAGAAAACAATTACTTTTAATTAAATAATTTCATACCATTAAATCAATAATTAACCCAATTACATAAAATAAAATAAAAAAAATAAACAAATAAAAATAATTAAATAAATAAACAATTAAAGCAAAACAAAAAGCCAATTAATAAACAATTAAAGAATTAAAAATTCAATTAAAATAATAAATTAAATACCAGGACTATCCTTTTAAAATTAGGGGTATTACACAACCGTCCCAAATCTACCTCCTCATGTCTTTGGTTGTGTAGCATTTATACACCTCCATAAGCATCAATGCGACAAGCTAACTCCTCGAGCATTGCGATGTGTTTTTCTCGGATATGCTACTCATTAAAAGGGGTATCGCTGTTATCACCCTCCCACTCGACGAATATTTATCATAATGGATGTTGTCTTCCATGAAGACTTGATGTATTTTTCCTTTGCGTCTGAACTTCAAGGGGAGTACCAGAATGAAATTCAGACTCTAGATTATGATTATCACATTTTTGAGGATGTCGATTCTAGTGTTGGTGACTCACAAGTTGGACCAACTAATCAGGAATCGGGCGAATTGGATTCGAGTGGTAGAAGTTTGGATCAAAGTGGTGATGAACACCTAGAAATGGAAAGTCTCGCGCCAACCCTATCGTCATCCAAGTTTGAGTCCCTCGTAACTGATATATCACACCAATCGCCTGCTGAGGATGTTCCTGATTTAGTGTCTGAGCCATTCAGAAAATAATTACCACCGCGTCACAGTAGAGGTATTCCTAAACCCACATATGAACCCAAACTTTCTAGTAAAGTTAAGTATCCCATGAGCAATTATGTGTCGAACCATCGTTTGTCAGAATCAAAGTTGTCATTTGTAAATCAATTATCTACTGTATCTATTCCTAACAGTGTACAGGACGCCTTAACTGACCCTAGGTGGAAAGCAGCTATAAACGAGAAGATGAAATCCTTTTAGAAAAATGAAACTTGGGAACTCATTGATCCTCCACTAGGAAATAAACCAATTGGATGTCGATAGATTTACACTGTAAAGTATAAAGCAGATGACACAGTTGAAAGCTTTAAACCAAGATTGGTGGCAAAAGGTTACACCCAAACCTATGGAATCGATTACACAGAGACGTTCGCACCTGTAGCCAAAATAAACACAGTTCGTGTCTTGTTGTCTTTAGCTGCGAACTTGGATTGGCCATTGCAACAATTAGATGTGAAGAATGCCTTTCTGCATGGTGAATTATCTGAAGAGGTCTACATGGATCTCCCACCAGGATGCATGATACCCGAAAAGTATAGTCGGAAGGTTTGCAGGTTAAAGAAATCATTATATGGGTTGAAACAATCTCCAAGAACATGGTTTGGAAGATTTACAAAGTCTATGATAGCCTTTGGCTACCGTCAAAGCAATTCAGACCATACATTATTTCTCAAGAAACAATAGGGTAAGATCACTGCACTCATTGTATATGTAGATGACATGGTGGTTACAGGGAATGATCTTAAAGAAATAAAGGCTCTCAAGAAGTACTTGTCCAGAGAATTCGAAATGAAAGATCTAGGTCCTTTGAGATATTTTCTTGGGATCGAAGTATCTCGGTCTAATAAAGAAATCTTTCTATCTTAAAGAAAATATGCCTTAGATCTATTATAAGAGACTGGCATGACTGCATATCAACCAGCTGAGACACCAGTGGAAGAAGGACTGGAGTTATGTGTTTAGTCTAACTAAGTACCTGCTAATAAAGGAAGATACCAAAAACTTGTAGGGAGACTGATGTACTTAGCACACACGAGACCAGATCTGGCTTATGCATTGAGCATTGCTAGCCAGTTTATGCATGATCCTGAAGAGCAACATATGAATGCAATTATGCGCATTTTAAGGTATTTGAAATCTGCTCCTGGAAAAGGAATTTTGTTCACTAAAAATGCTGGTTATCAAAACATAGCTGCATATACTGATGCTGACTGGGCTGGAGCTATAGATGATGGGCGATCTACTTCTGGTTACTTTACTTTTGTAGGAGGTAATCTTGTTACATGGAGAAGCAAGAAACAAAATGTTGTTGCTCGCTCGAGTGCAGAAGCTGAATTCAGAGGTATGGCGCTTGCACTTTGTGAAACATTGTGGTTAAGACTTCTCTTACGGGATTTAGGTTATCTACCTGGGCAACCTATTCGACTATGTTATGACAATAAATCAGTATATGATATTGCTCATAATCCAGTTCAACATGATAGTACGAAACATGTTGAAATAGACAGATTCTTCATTAAAGAGAAGTTAGATGGGAAAATAGTGGAGTTGCCTAAAATTCGATCTGAAGATCAACCAGCCGATATTCTAACCAAAGCAGTCTCAAATCAAGTGTTTTCAAAAATTTTAGACAAGTTGGGCATGTATGACATTTATGCACCAACTTGAGGGGGAGTGTTGAGATTTTATTTCTTATAGTACAAAGAAAATTTTTCCTTGATGGATCTGAGTATTGTCCATGCTGGAATTTAGGTAATTTGTAAAAGAAAAAAGGTTAAAAAAAAAAAAAAATACCCTATAAATTTTGCAATACCTACTTTCTGTAAGGAAAATGATTATAAACACCCCATTTTGCCCGTTCATGGAGTTGGTTGCCATTTTTTTTTTTGTTAATATATCCCACATTTCTTGTAGTGGTTATACACATGATTAACTCTATCTTCTATGGTTAGCGTATCTTGTCTAGGGTTTTCTACCAATTTTTCCCATATTTTAGTTCCTACGCTTCCGGGTAATTTCTGAAGATATCGATCAAGTAATATTTTATCACCTGTTTTACCAGTGGCTGTAAAATACTCAAAAAATTTATTGGTATAGTTTTTTATGTATCTAAAATCACATATCTATAGTAATTCTAAATTACGTAAAGCTTCGTTTTGTTTTATTAAGGTGTCATCTAATAATCTATCTTCACCAATTAATACTTTTTTAATGAGCTTGTAAAGCCTTGAATGGTAAAATTATCATGTATCCTTTTAAACAATGCTAAGTTTGGAAGAATAAAGAAAGTACAGTCGACTCTGACTCAAGTTCACACCCTCTCGTTTTATAAAAAATTAGTTGCTGACAATCATTGGCTTTGCGATTCCCTATCCAACAGCTTTTCTACCTCATGCTTATTCTTGATTTCTGTAGAATGATTACTGATAGATCAAACAATACTCCACGAATGCATTAACCCCTTCAAAGTGTTGGAAACAGGGGGTATTAAAAACATAAACTTTGGATGAGATTTTAAATAAATTCCGCTAAGAATCTTTTGCGGATCTATAGACGAGCGTGCTCCTCTTCGCAAGGAGATGAACGTAGTATATTTACTTTCTCAAATCCGTTTCCGAGTGAATGAGAAATTAGCTCCAAAGTCAGGTGTTTGATAAGCCTAAATGGGTTTGCAAAATGTGGAAAATATTTATCCTACATTGGAAAAATATTAAAACCAAAAGGCACCATAAGGCCTATATAAACCCCCCATTGGGTTCATTCCAAAGCACTCCAATTCAGAATCATTTTTCTCTAATTCTTAATTCTCTCCTCCTTAATTTAGGGCTAATTGGTAGGTAATTAGTTACCAATTTTAGCTAAATCATATTCTATAAATTGGATATAATACCATCAATGAAAGTATCAAATAAAGTTCTAATTCTCATATTCTTTCTTTGAATTTCAAGAAAAATAACCGAATAAGATCACGCAAACTCCCAACAAGTACACTAATCACTCTCTCTTGAGTGAAAACAAGAGTAGTGGTCAGAGAACGAGTTAGGTAAAAACCTTCCTTAAGTGAGGGGGTTAGGAAAATGTTTGGAGACTTCAGGTTCATTGTAATGACCCGGTGATTTTTCTTCCTTTTCTTTTTCTCAGATTTTTACGGATATTTTTTTTTCCGTTGTCTTTTCTTTTCTGTATTCGGTTTCTCGTCACTTAATGTCATCTTGAGTGCTCGGGAATTGCCATACCCCCTAGTTTTAAAAAGGATAAAATTGGAATTTCAATTATATTTATTGCATTTTTATGTGACTAGTTGCTTAAATGTTTAATTGGTTTATTTGTTTTAAACTGTTAGTTTTGTATTTGAATTGCCTTATTTGGTTAAGTATATTTTAATTAAATTAATTGTATTTTTGGTTGCTATGCTTACTTTAATTGTATTATTAATTATTTTCTTGCATGGACGTAACTGTTTAATTAAAATTAAGTGTATGAATTATCTTTTAGGGTTTTAGTATTTTTATGGGCTTGCCGACATAATTAATTAGGATTTACGTCTAAGGTTTTTATTGACTTAGGATTTGGAGTTAGTTATAAATATATAACTTTTACGTCCCTAGGGTTTGATAACCCTATTCACGACACAGTGAAAATACAGAGAGTTTGGAGAGAATTGAACGAGAGAAAAACAGAACAAAACTTAGAAGGAGAACAGAGAGGGCCAAGGGAGAGTTGTGGTGGATTAAACCAAAACCATAGGAGGCTTGAAGGTGGTTAGTGGTTGCCGGAAATTGGGAAGACGACAACACAGTTTTGAGACCAAAGCTACAGGCAAGTTCTTTTACTTTCTCCTTCTCTTTGGCTTGTGTTCTGTGCACCTAGGTAGTCTCTAAGGTTAAATAAATTATAAACTAAAACTTACATGTTAATTGTATGTTATATTGATAATCTGTTTGGGTTGTAATCGAATCTATTACAGAATTCGAACACATCTGTTTTCAGTTTTATTGGAAAAGCTTGTTAGTCCGGTTGTAATTTTAGACTCTAGGGAATTTGTTGAGTCTTAAATGGATCTTGCATGATTATTATATGTCAAATTTCATTATCTGTTGTCTGAGAAAGTGGTCTGAAATAAATTCGTTATTGTCTGTTCCAGTTTTGCTCTTTAAGCATGCTAGTAAATTGCTTAGTTAAATCTCTGTATTGGATTTCAAATTGTTGTTCTAAAACCATTGGGAGTCTGTTTTGGTATTAATAAGACCCTAGGATAAGTTTTAGAAATCAATTGAAGGGTGGACATAGGCCGGAGAAGAAGCAGAAGGACGAGGACGGAGCAAACGGGGACTGGAAGCTCTCAAAGGATGTGAGAGCCGGCTCCATGGATGTGGGAGCCGGCTCCCACACTCATTGAGCCGGCCCTGCATTCTTAGAGCCAGCTCCAGGCTCAAAAAAGAGCCTGCTCTTGGAATTTAGAGCAGGCTCTTTCAAATAGTAGTTTTCTGAATTTTTTTTCTACGAACTGTTTGGATACTGTTGGAGCATGGGAACGTTTCTGTTGACTCTGGGGTTTTACAGAGGGATTAGAGGGTTGTCTTTGAGAGTATTTAAGTCCTTAAATTGAGTAAGGTTGACCTCTAAGTGAATGAAATTAACAGTGTGCTAATTTAACAATTGTACGTATGGGTAACGGCTGGAAGGAAATTTATTGTCCAATTTTTAATTTGACAATTTAAGGGGCTATAATATAGTTCTAAATTAAAGTTTAAATGTGTGATGGAGTATTTTGAATAACAATTAGACTTGTAGCTTATTGGGGCTCTGTGCTAACAGATTAAACAAAATATCAGTATACAACTTAGCACGCGATTACCTGATGGAGAAAATTAAGTTGCTCAAATTAATCTAGCAATTTATGGGACTATAATGTGATTTAAAAACTTATTTTTAATGCATGATAGAGTCATTGATATATTAGACGTGATCTACGCATGCTATGGATGCTAGTTATTGAACCTTTAAACCGTTTCCTGCAAATACATGGTTTAACTCTTGGATTTAAATTGCTGAAACTATAAATAGTCTTCTGTAATTATTTGGGATGGTTTTGGATTGTAAATTGCTATACTGTTATTTATAGGTTGTAATTTACATGGTTTGGATGTTAATTGTGGGATCTTAGATATTATCATACAAGTAATTGGATTATGGTTTTGAACTGTAATTGCTGTAGTGTGGTATAAACTATTCTGCAATTACCTGGCTTTTGGTTTTAGTTATTAAATTGCTGTACTGTTATTGATAGTCTGTAATTTTTACATGGTTTTGGATTTAAATTGCTGAATAAATATATTCTGTCAATTACATGGATATGGAGGATTGTATGCACCGGTATGGGACGGTGACATACTAGGGGACGGTTTAGCTCAAAACGCCTAAACCTAACCTAATGGATTAAAGGAATGGATTTAAAAATATTGAATCCTAATTGAGTTAAGTCAAATCAACTGCAACTAAGTTAAGTGGCTTCCTGAATTAATGGATGATAGTTAAGTCATATCAACTGAATAAGTTGATAGACTAACTAGCTTATTTATTGTATGTCAGTTCAATAAATATTTGAACTACATACCCTGGTTTTGGACGGACTTTATATATATGTTTATGGTACCACGAGATGAGCTTGAGCCTCAGACTCGTTGGTTAGGGTGCGTATATGCAGTGGATGCGTAGCTGGCTATAGTAGGTTGAGGTGTACCCTGTTAGGTCTAGGTACTCATGCCCACCTTTGGGTGCGTTTTCACATGTTGCCTTCTATTCAGGTTGAGACCCCTACTGTAGTCCAGTGAATGTCCCTTAGTATGGATATATGTATATGTATGGACTAGATAGCTATTGTTGAGATATCTAGGGTGTATCTGCGTATCGAGTCACTGTTTGGATTGTAGTTAGAGAAGAATTTGCATGTGGGCCTGACCCACTCTTATTTTTACAGGTGTTTGTTAGTTCCAGACTTGGAGCTGGATCGTGCTGAGCAGATACAGTTATTCACTCCACCGATGACCAGGATTTTATTTCATATTTTAGACTTAGGTTTCGTTTCCAATCTTTTGAGTTCAGTGAGATATATTAGGGGTCCACTAGATGGATTCCCGAGTTGTAATAGAAATGGAGAAGTAGGATGTATCAGAATCATTCTTTATTAATTAAATTTTATTCTGAGGTTTTTGGATTATTATTCTAGTTTCTTTTCAGCAATTTATTTATTCTTATTTTTCTTATTTGTATTCTGTGTTCGATTATTACTAATTGATTTGATATCCTCGGGTTATCGGGCGTGGGCCTGGCCAACCCGCATCCGAAAATTCGGGGGTATCACAGGTGTCCCATCAACTCTACACCAAGTGATGAGATGTTTGAGCCCGGATAAAAGCATCGTGATTGACATCCATGGGGATCAGGTCACAGCCAAGGAATGTTATTCCGTGACATTAAAAGGTGCTGGTAAGGGCAAAGCTCCAGCCCAATCTGATAATCCGAGATAGCAATTACAGGGACCTCCCCCTAAAGTGATCGAGGGGGAGGATGAACCTTTGGTTCTTACCGAAAAACCCCCCATTGATGCACAAATAGATCCTCATAAGCCAGACAGAACAACAAGGGTAAGGTCAGGGCTTGTAGAAGGGGAGAAACATCAGCTAATTGATTTCCTATCTTAGAACGCAGATGTGTTTGCTTGGAGCCATTCAGACATGCCAGGAATTAGTCTTCCGTGTCTTGTCATTCCCTTAATGTAGATCCAAACGCCAAGCCCGTAAGACAGAAGCAGAGGAGGTTCACCCCAAAGCGCAATCAAATCATAAACTGATGAGATTGATCGATTGCTAGACGCAGGATTCATCAGAGAAATTCAGTACCCAGTTTAGCTCTTAAATGTAATTGTTGTGCAGAAGAAGAATGGGAAATGGAGAGTATGTATTAACTTTATAAATCTGAACAAAGCAAGGTCGAATGATAGCTTTTCATTGCCAAAAATTGATCAAATGGTAGATGCCACTACTGGATACGAACGGTTAACCTTCTTGGATGCTTACTCAAGCTACAATCAAATCCCTATGGACCCGAATGATGAAGAGAAAACTTCTTTTGTCACCAAATGAGGAATCTACTGTTAAAGAGTCATGCCGTTCAGACTAAAGAATACTGGAGCTACTTATCAAAGGCTGGTTAGCAAGATTTTCAAAAATCAAATGGGGAAGACTGTAGAAGCCTATATTGATGACATGGTGGTAAAGAGTAAGAAGAAGGCCGAGCACCTGGAACACTTGCAAGATGTATTTGGGGTGTTGAGGAGGTATGAAATGAAGATTAATCCAACCAAGTGCTCGTTCGATGGAGGTTCTGGGCAGTTCCTAGGACACATAATCAATAACAGAGGAATTGAAACTAGCACAGCCCAAGCAGAAGCTCTGATAAAAAATGCAGAACCAAGAACGATCAAAGAAGTGTAAGCACTCATAGGTCGAATAGCCGCACTGAGTAAATTCATTTCTAAGTTGTCGGACCGCTGTTAACCGTTTTTCGATACAATAAGAGGCTATGGAAGGCAGGCCTGGGCGGATGAGCAATGACAGGCACTGACCAGCTTGAAAGAATATATGCGGAACCCTCCAGTCTTATCTACTCCCGAGCCAGGTGACGATAAAGAAAAAATAACTTTACTCTCTCTTCCGCAGTAAATACTTGGGCTGACCCCATAGGAAGGAATACCTTACTCAGATGAGATAGGGTACTGAAGGAGGATTAGTAGTTGGCTTTCCGATTCTAGGAAGGTTGGAATGACTGGGATGTAAAATTCATAAATTTTACAGTGCAGTCAAATGGATAGGAGTTACAACATGACTTACCCGGTTCATCTTGGTGAGCCAGTACGGATAGAGACATGTATATCACTGTCTCCAAGTGTATCACCTACTAACAAGGTGGAAAATTGAGGCTTGGATATCATTGGAGGTTTTAGCCACATCCTATAGCAACAGGGAAGTAGGACTAAATAGGAGGTAGATAGTTAGTAAAAAGTACCGACATTGGTTGGAATTTTAATTCCATATGGATTAAGAGTTGTAGATAAGCAAGTTCGATGGTGGACATCACTATTAGTGGTGTTTGTTTTGGAGTGTTATGTCAAGTTCTACATTGCACTGATAATGGAGTTGTAGTATGTGGTTATCTCTTATAGAAGTTAAACACTACTATGTCAATGGAGTTTTAAAGGTGTTCGAGCAACAACTATGCTTCGCATCTCTAGACAGGAAATCAGATTGCAATAAAATATGTGATTATGGCAAATATGCTTAGGATATATATCCTAGGTTGGCCTGGGTAATTGAAAGCGTTACATAGCTCTTTAGTTATTGTCAGTGCTATTATTGGCACAAGGAGGTTGGTGCGACAAGTTTGGGATTTTGGATAGTATGTGGGCAGATCTCTCACTCGTTAGATGGGCATGGAAGCGAGGTTATATAGTAGGACCTTGTCTTTCTTTAAGGATACATCGGAGAAAAATACTCTCTTTTGGTAATGGTTACGCACGGTTTGGAGGCAGCAGTCTGATTTTGTAAATAGTTGAACTTGTACATACAAGTTTTTATCAGGAATTGGTTATTTGGGAGGATTTTCGTATGGGAAACATTGTCTTTGGAGGAAGGTTAGTTTCACATATCGCACTGACTCTTCACGGATTTTGGTTATCGATTTATGCAGTAGCATATTGTTTAGCGTTACCAACTTGTTAAGTGCTAGATGTATAGAATTTTATGCTTTTGTTCTATGGAACAGGAAGGAATAGGGATTGTTACCCTTCGCTAAATATGGGTATGATTGGATCGTTGATAGATACAACCTTGGAGTTGTACATTTATGCTATTTTTTTTTTTTTTCTTTCCATAGAAACTTAGTATATTGTTGGTTATGTTGGGAATTTGGTGGAGCTTATATAAACGGCTGTGCCACACGAAAACGGAAATGAATTTTGCAAAGTCATTAATTCATAATTTCGTGAATTCCAAGGACGGAATTCTTTTTGTTAGGGGGGAAGAACGTAATACCCCTAGTTTTCAAAAGAATAAAATGGGAATTTAATTTTAAATTTTGATTTTTATTTCAATTTTTTTTTATTTAGTTATATGATTTATTTGTTTAAATTAATTGTTAATTGGTAAATTTGTTTTGTTTGCCTAATTGTTTAATTGATTAATTGTGTGTTTAAATTAGTATTGTCTAATTGTGTATGTGTTTTATTTTTTTGTCTGACTTGAAATTGTTTATGTATTTTGAGTGTTATATTTAGTTATATTTAGTTAATTGTTTTCATTAATTTGTTTGAGTGTAATTAATTAATTAGTTAGTTAATTGTAATACAGATATAGTTGGGATGAACGTAATTGTTTTGTCACTTATGTGTACTACAGTAGTTGCGTATATGTAAATTTAGGGTTTCAAGTTATGCCAATAAGGTAGCCGACGTATTAATAGGCTGGGATTAGGATTAGGGTTGTGCAAGAGTCTATATATATAGAACATTATGTCGGCAAGGGTTTTGGGAAACACCTCATTCACGTAGTAGTTTGGAGAGGTAAAACAGAGAGAAAGGTGAGAGGAAAACATAGAAAGTCTCGAGTGATAATCTGTGACGCTAAAAGAGATTAAGTAAGGGAACTGCTCGTGGATTGAACCAAGACGCAACAGAGGTAAAGAACAGTGATGAGAGGAGGGAACAGTCTTGGAGAATTTAGCAACAGCGTTGAAAGGTTTCCAACCAAAACCTAAAAGCAAGTTTCAGTCTATCTCTCTCCTATAAACTTGTGTTCTGTGCATCTTATATAGACTCCAGGAACTTAATTAAACTTTTAAAAATGGACTTTATGCATGCTAAATTATTTCTGTAATCAGTTCTGCGTTTTTAAAAGTTTAAACTTATTGTTGCATAAACTGTTCTGTTGTGAGTTTAGTTTCTGTCGATTGATTTACACTAGAGTATGAGGGGTTCTAGGACTGTAAGAAACTTAAATAGAATCCTAAAGATGCTACAAAGGTTTGGGGATAGGATAGGATGCTTCGCCGGAAGCACAGACATCAACCGCACGAGCAGAGGTGAAGCAGAAAAGTGGAGAAGGCTCAAAGTTGGGAAAGAGAAGGCTCCAGATTTATGGGAGCCGTCTCCCCCTTCAAAGAGCTGGCTCTAAGGGGTTAGGGAGCCGGCTCTAAGTGGCAAAGAGCCTGCTCTTTGATTTTAGAGCAAGCTCCCTTGGTTGGGTTATGTTTGGACGTGGTTTGGACACAGTTTGGACATTTTTGGGGCACTGTTTGGGATTTTAAATGGTTTCAGGGACTGGAATGAGAATTCTAAAAGTAATTATAATGGATTTTAATCCCTTTAAATGTATAATTTGGTCCATAAGGTAATTGGAAGAAACAGGGTAAGAATAAGCAACTTTGTATGCTGCTAACGGATAGGACGGACTAAATTGCTAAATCTTCTTTTAAAAATTTAACGGCTTGTAGCATGGACTTTAAATTTGTTATTATGCTAGGTTAGAGCCACATTAAATAAATTAATGTCTTTCTGCCCATAGATTTAACCATAATAAAGTATACAGTGGTGCAAGCTGTTAACGGACGGAAGGAGTTTAAATGCCTAGTTTAATTTTAGCAATTTAACGGAATATATATATTTGATTATAAATCTTATTTTGGTTGTATGCTAGGGTCAGTTATATATCATGTTTGATCTATGCATACCTCGGATGGTAACTGTGAAAATACTAAATTCTTTTCTACAATACATGGATTTGAGCTTAGGTTTTAATTGCTGTAATATTACGCACTACCCTGAAATTATTGAATTTTGGTTGGGACTTAAATTGCTGAACTAATACTTAAGTTCTGTCGATCTAATTGGATGTTGGTCTGCAATTAATTGCAGAATTAATTATATATTTTCTGTTGAATTATCCGGATGAATGCTGGACTTAAACTTGATGAACTATTAAACTTTGTCTCGTTAGTTACATGGATGGATTCTGGATTTTTAGTTTATGACTTGTTTAAAATCTGTGTTTATCAACTACATGAATTATGTGGACTTTATTTGATGTACTGCTCATAATGTTGCATCATTCAAGGATCATTTGCATTATACGTACCGGTATGGGACGGTGACATATCGGGGATGGATTAGATCAAAAAGCTAAGTCCTACCCCTTCATACATAAGGAATGGATTAACTAAAACAGTTAAATCCTACATAGATGCATGTCCGGTCAACTAAAATAGTTGAACGACATAATGGATATTTGTTTTATCTTTCTGCACTAGGAAAGAATTTATATATATACTTATGGTACCGTGATACGATCTTGAGTCTCCTGATCATGGTTAAGGTGCGTATATTGCAAAGGTTGAGTAGCTAGATATAGCTAATGTTCCCTGGTAGGTCTAGGTACTTGGCCGCTAAAAAGTGTGTTTTATATGTCACCTTCTACCCAGGATGAACTATGTTATAGGCTAGTGAGCATCCTATAGTATGTGTATATATGTATATGGACTATTGTAGATATTGCCGAGCTATCTAGGATGTATCTGCGTATCGGGTTTATGTACGGATTGTAATAGATTGGAACTTACATGTGTGTCTGACCCACTCCTATTTTTCAGGTATTCGCTAGTACCAGGCTTAGAGTTTGATCGTGTTGATGCAGATACAGACACTCACTCTTCCAATTACATAGGATTTCCTTTCTATTTTGGTTTTGGATTTAATTCTGTAAATTTATTTAAAGATTTGGAATTAGGGGTCCACTAGGTGGATTTCTGAGCTGTACGGATTTAAATTATATTAATTTATTATTTAAGGTTTGAGAATTTTAATTTCAGTTTTCTTTCTGTTTATTATTATTTTAATCTTAATTCAGCTTTATTCCTGCTTATTTACATATTGATTGTTTGGTATCCCTCGGATCTGTACTAGGATTTGATCACCCATGGCTCTAGAATCGAGGGGTATCACACGCGGTAAAGACGCTCTCTCCCTGTATTTTCTGTAGGTAATTTTCTTTGTGGGTTTTCTTCCTCTATATAGATTTTTTAGGGTTGTCTTCGAAAATTGTTTCTGGGTTTCACAGTGCTTGATTTTGCTTATTCTTCCTATATGTTGGAGATCTAGGGTAGTTACTGAAAATTATTTATGGGTTTCTTCATTCAAATGTGATTACGAGTTTCTCATAAAAAATGGTGCTTTTGGGTAATCTTGATGTTTTTGCCCTAGATTCAGTCACTTTGCTTGAAATTTTTTCTTTTATGTGCCATTTTTAGATCTACTAAATCAACAAATATTTTGCAGAGAAATTTTGGCCAAAAGAGGTTTATGCTGATGGTAGCATGATAATTGTTTGATAAAATGCGCAATAGCGACTTTGCATGGTAGCATGATAATTGTTTGATAAAATGCACAATAGGGACTCTTCTGGTGTCAAATGGCTTTGATTCATTTTTATTAAAAATGGTAACCCGTGGTTAATAGTTTTGAGTAAATTTAATAACATGTACTATCATGCTTTCGTTAGTGTACTATCAATATATCTGTTGCTTGATTCACTCTCAAGGTGCAAGATAGGCAACAAGGATTGTAATGTTTATGAGTTGGAATACTACAATATTACTTAGAATGAGGGTGAGGATGACGAAGATTATAGATTCAAATAAATTATTTTTTTATAAAACATTACCCGGTGTGGCCTAGTTCGTAGAGTGCTCAAGTTGCCGGATGATGAGTGCTGAAAAGTGCGTATTTAAACCCCTTAAGCTTAGGCATTCTAGTACCCTTATCTATCTTACTTTACTGTTTTAGATTGATTTTGTATTATTTCCATTTTCAGGCACTTACCCCGAAAATAAGCTAACTCAGCCAAATAAGAGCAGAAATAAAGCAATTCTGGGATGAATCAAAAAAATGAGCCAAGTGGAAACAAAAGGAAGAAAAAAGTGGAAATCAACATCTTCGATCGATCTCAAATCAAAGTTCGATGGATCCAACATAATCGATCTCAGCACTTCAAAATGGATCAGAGCCATGATGACATTTTCAGAGATCTCAAAAGTTCGATCGATCTAACATCTTTCTTCGATCGCTCGAACTACCTTGTCCTTATCTAAATGATTGATTTTATCCAGTTGTACCACCTTACCAACCATTTTTGTCCTTTTCCTAAAAATATCTTCAAAATATCTCAAATTTGTTTTTATCCAAAAAGCGCCGCCATTGAGGATCGATCCAACTTCAGTTAGATAGATCTCAGCCATGTTCGATCGATCTAAGTCTAAGGTTTGATCGATCGAACTTCCTCCAGTGCGAAAAAGTTCAATTTCAGCTTATTGAAAGTTGTCCTTTATCCAATCATTGGGGAATATTTATTGCATGACCCCAGCTTATTTTGGGTGTAATTTGACCTACCTATATAAAGATAAGGATTACTTTTCACATCATATCACATCATATCACATCATAACATATCATATCACATCATATCGTATGATACCTTGTAGAACTCGTAGAGAGGAAGCTTAGAGGAGGAGGAGGCTAGAGACACCATTGGAGAATCTTCATCAACCAATGAGCAAATCTCTACCATGGAGTTAGCCCTTGAGGGTTAGAGAAGCACTACCATGAGTGGCTAGACATCCTCTTGGGGCTAGAGTTAGCCCCCAGCATGCTTTCTACATCTTGATTTTGTGTATTATTGAGGGATTAGTGTTGTAATATATGTTTTGGCACTTTTATATATATAGATCTTGTTTATTCAATGATTTATGTGGTTTAATGCTTCCAATTGATCATTTCATTCTATCCATATGTCTATGTATGCTAGAATAGATGTTCATGTGTTTGTCTCTATTTCTTGTGTTGTTGATGCATGTCTATGTGTATTAATGACATAGATCTAGAGATTGTCAAAACATTATGCTTAATTGAATGCTCTTGTAATTATCTAAATGGTTCATGTTCATTTCTTGATGGATTGTGCCTCTCCCTTAGCTTAATTAGTTTAATTTCATATCTTTAGCTTAATTGTAGTGTAGTGGTAGCATAGTTGTTAGATGGGAGGACAATACATACTTCTTGTTTGATGTTCCATACTTTTAAATGCAAGTAGCATATGTCTCTAACATTGTGGTGCATTTGGTTTGTAAGCTTAATGAAAGGATTAATGACTTGCTAGATATATTATGTTTTTCACATGCTATTTAGACAATATATACTTAATTGTTAGATATATTGTGTTTTTCACATGTTGCTTAGACAATATATACTTAATTGGTCACCCTTGCTAATTGAATCAACTAAACACACACATACATCAATATTGCAACACACATTTCCCTCATTAGTCATTTGTTAAGGGTGTAGAAGAGTATTGTTTGGTGGTGACCTCTAAACCCCAAGATCTCTCTCTTACTTACTCTTTCTTGCATTCAATTATTTAATTTAATTTTCTCTCTAGTTTAATCAACCAACCAACTATTTGTTTGATCACTCGACCTACTAACCCTAATAGTGATTCCACAACCAAATTCGACTCCAATCCTTTGGGACGATCCCTACTCGCCCTAACTATATTTTTAGTGAAGGTAGTAGTGGCTTTTATAAATGTAAAACTTAGCCCTCGCCTTAATGCACACTCTTAAGCTTATGGTAGGACAACGACTATAGTTTTTGGCGCCGTTGCCAGGGATTAGGCAACGACGTATTTGTGGAATTCATTAGGAATTAGTACTCTTTTGATCGTGTCTTTACTTTATTTTTATTTTTCTTTTGATTGCTTATTATGTTTGTTCATCTTTGACAAGGAGCATTGAGCTAGGAAGCAAGCAAAGGAGCATTCAAGCAAAAGAGCTAAGCAAGAAGGGAAAAATGCTAAAAAAATTTTAAAAAAAATTTGCTAAGCTAAGTTATAAATTTAGAGTTGAAGTGCTAAAGGACCTTTATGAGACTTTCTTTACTCAATCCTTTAGTTAAATCATCGGCCCGCGTGGAGGCTTGTTTTTAATTTCTTAGATAAATCGTGAGCCCGCGTGGAGGCATTCCTAATTGTTCTTTGCATCATTGTTGTTAAAGCATAGGAGTATGGGTTAAGTGTTTGTGGAGGAAGATTCATTAAAATGTTGTGAAGTCGAAGTGTTTGTTTATTCATTGTGTTTATGTGTTTTTACATTGTGCATGCATGGTCATAGATCACTAAGACCAACTCTTGTCCCTCTTGATTTGTATCTTGAATTCGTAGTTAGAAATCCTAGGGGAAGAGGAAGTTCTAGTTCTACCCAATCCATTACATTAATGGAAGGCAATAATGAAGAGCATGTGAAGGACCTTGGTCACATAGACCAACAAGGTATCCTCCATCCAAATGTGCATCATGAGAACATTCAAGCACCATTAGACATGCCTAGGCCATTCATTCACCAACCACAACAACAACAAGGCCAAGTTTCATTTGGAATGCCAAGGCCAATGTATGCTCCACAACCTCCCATCATTCAAGGAAATCAAAATCAAGGTGCCCATGTTGCACCTCAAATTAGTAGTCCTCCACTTATTTTAAGAGATCATTATTTGCCTAATGAATACAATGCACCCATATGCATTCAATTGCTACCATTTAGAGCACATCACTACGAAATTAAGCCACAAACCATTCAAATGCTTCCTAACTATCATGGACTTCCAAGTGAAGTACCTTACAAGCATTTGAATGAGTTTCTAGAAGTATGTTCCACCGTAAAATATACGGACATGCCGGAAGAGGTCTTAAGACTCAAACTTTTTCCATTCACCTTAAAAGACAAGGCAAAATATTGGTTTAACAATCTTAGGCCTTTTTCAATCACTTCTTGGACAGAAATGCAACAAGAATTCTTAAAGAAGTATTATCTGGTTTCTAAGACAAATGTCATGAGAACCTCAATTCGGGAATTTTCACATGGGGATGGAGAAACGTTTCATGAGGCATGGGAACGCTTTAATGAATTGCTTAGGAAATGTCCACATCATGACATGCCCAAATGACAATTAGTTCAATATTTCTTTGAAAGCTTATCGGACAATTACAAAGGCATGGTTGATGTTTCCATGGGTGGCTCATACATTGATAGGCATGAGGATGACGTATGGCGTCTTTATGAGAATATGAGTGAAAATTCTTTGCATAGAACATTATCATCCAAAAATGGTAGAAATTCACAAGGTAGGAAGAGTGTTAGTTTACATCAAGTCGACTATTCAAATGAAATAGCCGCCGAAATGAAGTCTTTATCTCAAAGGTTTGATTAATTTTTTATTAACCAAAACTCGGCAAACCAAGTATCTTCTTTCCCTAACCATTCTCATCGTGCATCAAATGAAACATGTATGACTTGTTCTAGTGTTCTTCATTCTACTTCTCATTGTCCTCACGGACAAGTGCAAAATGAACCTAATGAACAAGTCAATGCAGCTTTTGTGAACCAAGGGAACAATCCTTATGGTACTCATTATAATCCAAGTTGGAGAAATCATCCGAATTTCTCTTGGAAAAACCAAGGAGAGGGTTCAAACCCTTCCCAAGGCGGTTTTCAAGGGAAGTACATTCCACCTCCACTTCAAAACCACTGATCCCAAGGTTATAGACCTTATCAATCACAAGAGAATCAATTTGCTAACACTCATTTTCCCAACCAATCGTATTCCCAAGGAAATGCTAGAAGTCCCACCTTTGAAGAAAAAGTTTTGAATGCTTTGGGCACTCTTGAGGCAAACACACAATTGCTTCATTCCCACTCTCAATCTATTGCGAAGCTGGAAACCCAAGTAGGGCAAATAACAAGCACTCTTAATGCAAGAGAGAAGGAAAAGATGTCTATGAATGCCCCACCTAAGCAACAATGTGTTGTGGAAACCCATTCCTCATCGGAAGGCCACACCATTGAGCATGTTAATGCGATGACTACCTTGCGGAGTGGTAGGATTCTGGACAATCAAGTTGAAATGTCCAATGAAGAGAGTGAACCGGTGCAACCTCAAGTTGTCACCCGTCCCGTTTCACATCCCATTCCTCTTTCATTGCATATACATGATCTTGTGAATGAGAAAGCTTCAAAATGTGATTTGAAGAATGATTTTGAAAATGATTTGAAGAAAGATTTGCTTAAAAATGAATTTGAAAAGGTTTTGTTGAAAAATGATTTGAAAGAAAGTGATTTGAAAATTTCTTGTGTTAAAGAGTTTTCAAAAGAAAATACTGAAAAAGTGTTTAAGCCAAAAGCTCTATTTCCGGATACCTTAAAATGATCCATTTCAAAAGACAAGCAAAAGGCAAAAACCAATGAAATCATGGAAATGTTTAGGCAAGTGAAAGTCAATCTTCCACTTTTGGATGCAATCAAGCAAATTCCGGCTTATGCCAAATTCTTGAAAGACTTGTGCACCCAAAAGCGGAAGAACAAGAACCAAGCACCAAGAAAAGTGGTTTTAACCGAGCAAGTAAGCTCAATTTTGCAACATAACACTTTACCAAAGTTTAAGGACCCCGGTTCACCTACTACTTCATGCATCATTGGTGATCATATCATTAATCGGGCACTTCTTGACTTAGGAGCAAGTGTTAACCTTCTTCCATACTCGATTTATGTCAAATTGGGCCTAGGTGAATTGAAACCGACATCGGTAGTTTTACAACTTGCCGACCGATCCATTAAGAAGCCTAGAGGTATAATTGAGGATGTTTTGATAAAGATTGACAAATTTTTTTTCCCCGTTGATTTCATTGTCATTGACATGGAACCGGTCCCCAATCCTAAAAGCCAAATTCCCGTTATCCTTGGCCGTCCTTTCTTGGCAACCGCTAATGCCAACATCAATTGTAGGACGTGGATAATAATGATCTCAATTGGCCACATGAAGGTGAAGTTGAATATCTTTAATCCTACACCCAATTCATTTGACAAATATGAATGAAAGGTTAATGTTGTAGATAAATGTCATGATCTTCAATGTCAAAGAAGTGAGCTTTGTGTAAGACCAAAACTTCAAAGGGATCATCTTCAACCTTGCATTCTCAAAGTGTTGTTTCAAATTATTGCTTTGAAAGGGCATGGAAGCCTAAAGATTGTGATTGCATTGACAAGGGATCAAAAGTTTCTTTTAAGCTTAATCCAACAAGTTTTTCAAAGAACTATTTGTTGGGTGGAGTTCAAAGCATCTATCACCCCAACAAAGAGGGAATGCATTACAAGATCTTTGATTCGGGCTAAAAGAGCCCAATGTTTTGCTAGAGACGTTAAAGACTAGCACGATATTTCGTAGGGTGTCAAAACCCTATTCCTCCCTTATTTCTATCTTAAATTTCATTTCTTGCGAAGTCTAGATACTTGTTTTTGGTTCATATGTATTGCTAGGAACTGTGATTAGGATTGCATGCACTTTTATGTTATGATTGAGCATTTTGCATAAGTTCGATCGATCTCAAGTGAGAGTTCGATCGATCGAACTTCCACCTGCATCCAACACTTAGAAAAAATTTCGACCTGCATCCACCTGCACCCAAATCACCTCTCTGTCCCATCGCTCGAACTTATTCTCAGATCGATCAGAAGACCTTCGATCGATCCAAACATCAAGTTCGATCGATCTGTAGTTTCAACACTTAGAAAAAATTTGAGCCTACATCAACCTGCATATTTCAGCTCTCTATCTTATCGATCGAAAATATTTCAAGATCGATCAGAAGACCTTAGATCGATCCAACTTCAAAGTTCGATCGATCTGCAAGTTCCAACACTTAACCAATTTTTTGAACCATAAACCTGCATATTTTTGCCCTCTGTCTGATCGATCGAACATTTTGTTCAGATCGATCTCTGTTCTTCAATTCTCTATTTTGACTTTTGTTTGACTTTATTTGACTTTTTAATTTTCAAAAATCCAAAAATATTTATTTTATTTTATTTTATTTCATTTTATTTTCCAAAAACTACAAAAAAGATTTTCTTTTATTTACTTAATTTTTCAAAAAAAAAAAAAAAAAGAAAGAAAGATTTTTACTTTATTTATTTCAAAAATCCAAAAAGATTTTATTTTCTTTATTTTATTTTTATTCTTATTTTTCAAAAATCCAAAAAAAATTTCTATTTTTCAATTTTAATTTTTAATTTTTAATTTTAGTTTTTAATTTCAAAAATTTCAAAAAATTCTAAAAACACTTTGAAAAGAGATCATCACAGTTCGATCGATCTGAAATCTCAGTTCGATCAATCGAACTGAACGGAAAAAGTTTTTAAAAATAAAACCTGAGGGTCTTAAGATCGATTCATTAGATCGATCCAACCCTCCAAACCCTTGTCCCTCATTCTCGTCGCCACTGTGCACCCATCTTCATCATCTTCTCCGGCGAGATCCAGTGGGCGTTGACTTCTCTCTTCTCTCGGATTCCATCACCCCCTTCGCATCTCATCCACTTCTCTCATATTTTAGTTAAGATCCGAGATCCACTTTGTGATTTAAGCTTCTATTTTATGTATTTGCATTTTACATGCTAGATCCATGATATATTGTTGATGAAATCCACCATTGATGAAGCTTAAAGCATGTTATATATATGTGTATATAGATTTGTATATATATGTATATATTTGTGTATTTTGAATCCATTTTGGGAGTATGGGCCATGCTATGTGAGTATGATTGATGATTTGATGAGTTGATGGGCCCACGACACTGTTCGTGTGGCCCCCGTGCTTCCAAAGTCACAGATCTGTGACCTTTCAGTTTTCATCTTCGCACAGTTCAATCGATCGAACTTCTATCTCAGATCGATCGAACTCATCTTTTTCAGTTTCTCAGATCGGTCGAAGTTTTGAGATCGATCTCAAACCTTTTTATGATCGATCGAACTTCACAGATCTCATACACACACTTCATTCATCATATATTATGTTCATGTTATCTCATATATGCCTAATGCTTGTGATATTCCACATTGGATGCATTTCATACTTACATTATTTAGCATGCTTCACCTTCTGTCACTTGTATAGATTCATGTCATATATGTTTTATCTATCTTATTTGATATGCATGTTTCTATTTTGTGCTTTCAATTCTTTATTCTGGCACTGACTCCCCTTACAAGTTTTTAAATTATTTTTCAAGCCATGACTAAGCGCAAGACTGCTGCCAAAAGGCAACAAGGGCCTCAGAGACATATCCGACCTAGGATAGAAGAGCCAGCAGAGCCCTCTCATGCACAGAAGGAACCATTACAGCCTACTCCACCTCAGTCACCTTCTCATGAGGTTGAGGCTGATCATACTCAATCTCCTTTCCATCTCCTTCTCAGGCTCAGCCTGCATTTACACCATCTCCATCTCCATCACATACCGAGGCTAAGCATTTACCATTACCATCTCCACCACACCAGCCACCTCAGCCAACTCAAGAGCGTGACAGGCCCACGCCTAGATATGCGCATATGACAGTGGATCATGAGTCAATGTTCGACATAAATTTCTTCTCCAGATCGGTACTGACCCGATCAGCTTACGATGATATTATCCAGAGGGGCCTTGCAGTTATTCTTGCCCCAGTTACTGAGCCAGTCTACAAGCGGCTAGTATGGAATGTAAACCTTCGACCGTCCCCGTGTACCACGGCAGAGCTGGTCACTACTATAGATGGCCATCAGATTACTATTACTATGGACACACTAGCCAGATCATGCAATTGTCCACACTGATGCCCTCCGGAGCTACAGGAGCTTTATCCTAGGCTATACAAGCCTTCTTATACCGACATGGCAGTATTTCTAACAGGTCATCATGCCGATGGCGAGACTTTCGGCACCCGCACTTTTCTTCCAGATAACCTATGGTTCTTTGATTCCGTTCTTTTTCGGAACATATATATGACCGAGCACAAGATTCAGCAGTGAGGAAACTATCTGACAGCCCTCTACGTATTTTATACAGGCCACTGGGTATCTATCCCAGCGCTCATCTGGAGCGTGATGAGGAAGCTCTTCGATGAGTATATCAGCAAGGAGAAGCCCAGAAGGGCTAAGTCTTTTCCATTCGGCCACCTCATCACCCAGATACTGATCGATCAGCGCTATCCTTTCCATCCTCAGGAGCACCCTGAGAGAGGTTCCTGTCACTTCTTGAAGAAGGACTGGGACAAGAGCTACAATGCTATTATCACCAGACTGCAGGACCACGCAGTAGTGGCTGCAGAGGAGCTCGAGGCTGAGGAGACAGAGGCAGTAGCTGAGGCAGCAGTAGCAGACCCTGCAGCGGATGATGTACCAGTAGGTCCAGCTGCCAAACACATAGACATCGATTTAGAGCGACCTACAGATGACGCAGAGCAGCACTCTCTAGCTGGATCGCCAGTACACGAGGAAGAGCAAACTCAAGATCTTTCTTGATTCATCCGTACCTGAGGCTCCTAGTCAGACCCCCGACTATGGAGAGCGTCTTCAGGCTCTTGAGGATGCAGTGGTTGCTATCAGAGCTGATACTGCTGCCATTCGAGCCGATGTTATAGCCCACCGAGCTGATTTTACTACATTCCGCACGGATGTCATAACTGCACTCCGAGATTTATCTAGGGATATCCGCGGAGCTCGCCCTACCCGTCCTGCCTCGTCCACCTGAGATTCCCAGTTTCTTCTATCTTTTCATACTACACCTCTGTGATCTATAATTCCTTTTTGTCATTGTATATTATTTGCAGCCGGATATGTCGGTTTTGCTCTTTTGATGTACTCTATACTTTATTTATATATATATATATGTTTTTGCTATGAATGTCATCTATTATGCTCTCATATATATCTGTTTGACTCCATTAGGTGCATCACATTGACTACAGTGAGAGAGAATGCTACATAATTTTCAAGACCACCCTTATACCCCTCTCACTGTTTTATTTCATTTACACTTGCATGTCCACTGTACACTGTTTATCCCTTTTTGTTATCTGATGAATTTATCCGAGTACCAAATTTCAGGACCACAGTTAATCCCAAGTTTGGGGAGGGCCATGCCACCCACTTTGGATACTTCAGTCCCAGCCATTTTTTGCCTTAATTGCACCAGTATACTCTTTCCTTTGTTCTCTTTGCACATTGAGGACATTGTGCCGTTTAAGTTTGGGGGTAATGGTGTATGTTACAGTGTTTGCTTTTAAATTCAAAATTTTGAGCATGAGTTATGTATTTGAGAGATTTTCTATGATTGGTCCATATTAGCGATGATTTTGATCTTTTGAGGACTATATTGCTTAAAATTTAAAATTTGCTTGACTTGAGAATCCAATACTCCTTGTATGCCTTATGGATGCCATTTAGGAGTAAATTTTTCGAAAGATTGATATCTTGCTTGCACTTGTAGTCCACATCATCTTAATTTTGTGATTGTTTTGAGATTCACTTTAGAATTCTACACTAGCACAGGCACACACTAGCATTCATTTATGGGGTACATACTTTGTTGATTATTGAATTGGTTATATCCCAATTGGGCTAGGAGTGCATTGAAAGCTTTCATTCTTGATAAAGGTGGATAACAATCTCTTTTCACTAAGTAACCGGGATTCTAGCCTCATCAAGCACTGAACTTCTAGCGCCGAAAAGTTGAGGGCCCAAACTCTAGGATAATAATTGAATACAAAAAAAAAAAAAAAAAAATTGGTTGCAAAAGCAATAAAAAAGTGAGGACTTCTCCCAAAAGGTGAGAAGTGGGAAATGATTAGATGGAGGTTGTCTTGATTTGTAGCCTAGTTGATTTGAGCTTATAAGTCCATAGGGGTGTTTGAACGCCTAATGCTCTAAAGCCGTCTGGTTTGGGAGTCATTGACCTAACGCTCAACCTCATGAATTGCTAGAAAGCTTAATAGATCAACACATTGCACCATGCTTCCATCTTTGATCCTAAAAATAATAATAATAATAAAATAAAAATAAATAAATAAATAAACATTGAATCGAGTGAAAAAAATAAGCGCACCTAGAACAATAAAGCTTTAATAAAAGGTCCACTTTTTGTCTTGATGATCGGTATTAGATTTGTGTGTTAATTTGAAGGTAAGGATGTGATTAATTCTTTAGTTGGCTTAAATAGCAACATATTTGATGCCGGTCCACTCAAAAGGATTCTAGAGTTGTTTTGATTTGCATGATCATTTTCTTGATGTGTGGAGGACCATACTTGCTTGCTTGATGTTGAGATTTTGGGAGATTGCTTAGAAATGTTTGAAAAATTGCATACTTGAGATAGTTTTCTCCCGATGCTTATTTGCAATATTGGTGTCTCTTTAGAAAGAATGAGCTTAATGTTTGTGGGTATCATTTCTGGAAACCCTCACGAGACTTCACTTGTCCACTAGGGGTAACCTAGGGGTTTAAAAGGCTTGTTGCATATACTAAATGCAATCGTGTTCCTTACGAAAGTGGCGTTATCCATTTATTATTTTCTAGTTCATAGTTGTTTAGTTATTCATTTCATTCCTTTACTTTCTAGTTCATTGCTAGGGACTAACAATATTTAAGTTTGGGGGTGTGATGAGCGCTGAAAAGTGCGTATTTAAACCCCTTAAGCTTAGGCATTCTAGTACCCTTATCTATCTTACTTTACCATTTTAGATTGATTTCGTATTATTTCCATTTTCAGGCACTTATCTCGAAAATAAGCTAACTCAGCTAAATAAGAGTAGAAATGAAGCAATTCTGGGATGAATCAAAGAAAGGAGCCAAGTGGAAGCAAAAGGAAGAAAAAGGTGGAAATCAACATCTTCGATCGATCTCAGATCAAAGTTCGATCGATCCAACATGATCGATCTCAGCACTTCAAGATGGATCAGAGCTATGATGACATTTTCAGAGATCTCAAAAGTTCGATCGATCCAACATCATTCTTCGATCGATCAAACTACCTTGTCCTTATCCAAATGATTGATCTTATCCAGTTATACCTCCCTACTAACTACTTTTGTACTTTTCCCAAAAATATCTCAGATTTGTTTTTATCCAAAAAGCGCCGCCATTGAGGATCGATCCAACTTCAGTTCGATAGATCTCAGCCATGTTCGATCGATCCAAGTCCAAGGTTTGATCGATCGAACTTCCTCCAGTGCGAAAAAGTTAAATTTCCAGCTTATTGAAAGTTATCCTTTATCCAATCATTGGAGAATATTTGTTGTACGACCCCAACTTATTTTGGGTGTCATTTAACCTGCCTATATAAGGATAAGGATTACTTTTCACATCATATCACATCATATCACATCATAACACATCATATCACATCATATCATGTGATACCTTGTAGAACTCTTGGAGAGGAAGCTTAGAGGAGGAGGAGGCTAGAGACACCATTAGAGACTCTTCATCAACCAAGGAGCAAATCTCTACCATGGAGTTAGCCCTTGAGGGTTAGAGAAGCACTACCATGAGTGGCTAGACATCCTCTTGGGGCTAGAGTTAGCCCCAAGCATGCTTTCTACATCTTGATTTTGTGTATTATTGAGGGATTAGTGTTGTAATATATGTTTTGACACTTTTATATATATAGATCTTGTTTATTCAATGATTTATGTGGTTTAATGCTTCCAATTGATCATTTCATTCTATCCATATGTCTATGTATGCTAGAATAGATGTTCATATGTTTGTCTCTATTTCTTGTGTTATTGATGCATGTCTATGTATATTAATGCCATAGATCTAGAGATTATCAAAACATTGTGCTTAATGGAATGCTCTTGTAATTTTTCAGATGATTCATGCTCATTTCTTGATGGATTGTGCCTCTCCCTTAGCTTAATTAGTTTAATTTCATGTCTTTAGCTTAATTGTAGTGTAGTGGTAACATAGTTGTTAGATGGGAGGACAATCCATGCTTGTTGTTTAATGTTCCATACTTTTGAATGCAAGTAGCATATGTCTCTAACCTTGTGGTGTATTTGGTTTGTGAGCTTAATGAAATGATTAATGACTTGCTTGATATATTGTGTTTTTCACATGCTATTTAGACAATATATACTTAATTGTTAGATATATTGTGTTTTTCACATGTTACTTAGACAATATATACTTAATTAGTCACCCTTGCTAATTGAATCAACTAAACACACACACACATCAATATTACAACACACATTTCTCTCATTAGTCACTTGTTAAGGGTGTAGAAGAGTATTGTTTAATGGTGACCTCTAAACCCCAAAATCTCTCTTTTACTCACTCTTTATTGCATTCAATTATTTAGTTTAATTTGCTCTCTAGTTTAATCAACCAACCAATTATTTGTTTGATCACTCAACCTACTAACCCTAATAGTGATTCCACAACCAAATTTGACTCTAATCCCTTGGGACGATCCTTACTCGCCCTAACTATATTTTTAGTGCAGGTAATAGTGGCTTTTATAAATGTAAAACTTGACCCTCTCCTTAATGCATACTCTTAAGCTTATGGTAGGACGACGACCACCGGATGTGTCCGTGTTATTACGATAGTAGAACTATATTTACCTTTTAGGTTAGGGTGCATTCTTGTGTGATTAGTAAGTAGGGAATGAATGAGAAGTTGCTAAGGACACAATTATGTCAAGCTTAATTTCATTAGTATCCAAATTAAATAACAACTAGTTTTCCACCCTTATTTATATACTAGCTATATAATGTTTAAGTACCAATGCAAATGTTTGTTTTCTTAATTATTCTAAACATCTGGTAGGTTATTCTAAAGTTGTCCCGAATATATTTTCCTTTTCTCCATATATTTCCCTCGTCTCTATCCATATAGGGTTCGTTTGGTTAGGTAGAACTAGCAAGAAAAGAAGAATCGGAAACTATTTAAATTTTTTGTGCGTTTGTTTAGGATGAAACGGAAAATTTTTAGGAAACTGAATTCTCGCAAGTAGCTAATTTTCTTTAAAACAATTCCTGCATAAAACACGCGAAAATTTTTATTTCTCGGGAAAGTTGTTAAGTTATATTTTAAATTCCTATTATACCCATAATAATCAGTTAGATAACTTGAGTTTCCTTTATCTTTTTGTCCCTTTTTGATAGACATTTTTTTTTTTCAAACATAAACGAAATCGTGAAATTTGAGAGATCTTATTTTTAGCAATTTTTTTTAAATCTATTTTTATTGCTTTATTCTTTTTTTCCCTTTTTTTTTTTCTTCTGTTTTTTTTTCCCTTCCAAATACATATATACATGTAACATATTATAATGGATATTTTTTAAGTGCATTATATTAATTTTCAATATGTATATATACATATCAACTAGGTTTTAGAATTTTGATACTAGAGTTATTATAAATTTTTGGAAATATATACATTCCTTAAAAAGAATAATACAAAATATTTTTATAATTGTATAATTCTAGTTGAATTCAAAAAGAAAACTCGTAAAACTTTGTTGTTACATGTAAAATTCTATTGGTTTTAGTTATTCTATTATATACAAACAAACATCTAGTGGAACAATCCTAATCTTATTCGATTTCATCAAAATCTTTACAATTACTATATAAATTGTAAGGTCAAAATCATATATATATATATATATATATATATATATATATATATATATATATATATATATATTAAAATACTTTTGAGTAAAGAAATTCCAGTGAATTGGTGTCTCACACAAGTTCAGAATATTATTATCAACAACAAAATTTGATGCATGAATTAATTTTACTCAAATTTATTTATGTTTTTAGTATTTAAAATTATAAGGGCAATTTTGACAAGTACAATCATTTTCTTTTCTTTTTCATTCTATCCAAACTAACAACATAATATTTTCTCACAATTTTCTTGAAAAAATTTCATACTAACCAAATGCACTATGGAAACTTAATTTTCTTTTCCTTCACTTCACTTTCACTTTCCATCATCTATTTCTATCTAACCAAACAGACCCATAGTGATTGTTATCTTCAATTCCATCTTAGTCTCTATTTGTTCGATAAGCTTTGGATGACCATTATCTACTTTCGATGACTTTATATTAGGGGGTGCATATTTATTATATACAAACGCACAAAAGCACATGCTAGTGTTTAAAAAAAAAAAACTATTTTTTAAGTAAAAAATTAAAAAAAAAATTATTTTTTTTATAAAAAAAAAATTTGAACGGCAATATAGTCGTTAGGCACCATTAGGGTCAGACAAACAGTGCCTAAAGACTATATTATTTATTTATTGATTTAAAAAATAATAATAATAAAAAATAAATAAATCACAAACAAAGACAGGTTTTGTGGGAAATGATCAGCCAACAGGCCCTTACTATTTGGGTAAATTACTTAGTGTCCAAAAATATCGCTAGGGGGATTTTATGCATCACCGTACTTTTAGTTAAATAAAAGCATAAAAATAGGAAATTACGTTTTCAAATCAAATTCTTGGTCTAATTGGACTCGTGACCGACTCTCTTCACCATATAAATAGCAATTCTCCTCCCAACTTGAAACTGCAAAAAAAACTTCTCTTTCCAGTGTGTTTTCGATCTTGAAGGGGTTGGCTATGGCGACTGATGGTGGGAAGGGAATGCCGGCGTGGCCAAAAACTAAGATAGTCTGCACATTGGGAGATAGAGAAGTTGTTGAAAGCTGGAATGAAGGTTGTTCGATTCAACTTCTCACATGGCTATCAGTCTGATAGCCACCAAGAGACTATCGGTAACCTCCGTATTGCCATGAAAAACACTGGCATACTCTGTGCTGTCATGTTGGACACTAAGGTCTGTCTACTTTCTCTTTCAAATTACATGCATGTACGTATGCATTAATCTATGTTCTCTTTGTTCTCTTTGTTTTTTCATGTTCTCGTTAATGGCCTCTCTGTTTCTATTAGACTTCTATTTTTTTTATTTTATAAATATTATTATTGTTATTGTTATATTTAGCATCATATATATCTACAAAAAAAATGAAGAGCAGAGGCTTATGAATTAAATCTTAATTATAAAATAAAAAATCAAATTAGTTAAATCGTAGGTTTTTTTCCCTCTATTAAGCAGAGACTTATCAAAAAAAAAAACTCAATTTCCTTAAATCACTGTGTGAGTTTTTCTGATGAGCTCAAAATTAATTTCCTTAAATGGTTGTGTGGGCCTCTTTCTGAAGAGCATAGACTTATCAAAAAAAAATTATTTTGTTTCTCAACATTATCCTTAAAGTTTTATGGGTTTCTCTGATGGGCAGAGACTTATCAATATTAATTAAAATAAATACAAAAAATTGTGTTAAAGATTGATTATACATAATTGTTTTTTTTTTTCGGGTTTTGTTTACGTTGAAATGAAGTACAAGGAATTTTTTTAACCATTCTTCAAAAACCAAATCACAGGCTGATGATAAAAAACCAGCAATTCTAGTAAGATTTGTAATATGAATACCTTTACACTTGGCAGAGATATAAGGTGCCATTCTATGATTCCATTTTCTAGTACCATGGCCAAAATGAACTCCCGACTCCATCATCTCTTCCAAATTAATGTTCCAATATCTTCTTGTCATTTTTCCTCGAATATTTTATAGGGTCTCGAATCTCTGAAAAATGGAAAACCCATTCAACTGCCCGAGCAAGAATCTTTTATCTATTTTGAATTTTAAATATTTTATTTTCTGAATCGTCACAGTAATGACAGGTTTGAGACTTTTTGTTTAACAAAAGTTTGTATTTATTTATTTGCTAAGAGTTTTTTTCTTTTCTTTTTTTTTTTGGTACAAAAATTTTGAATTATTTAATCATGTGTCATGCCAGGACCCACATAACTTTTACAAACTTACTTTTTTTTAATGAAATGAAAAAGATGGATGAAAAAGGAAATATGTTGATTTGGCCGTGCAAAAAAATTACACATTGGTGATGTGGCAAATACCCCTGGAGATGCTCTAAGATGTTCTTAACTTTTACTTAGATGTAATCTCTTTATTGTGATATATTAAGGCATATTGAGAAAGATTTGGGAGACTTTCTGTATCAGCAAGAGAGATATATTCCCTTTGTCCCTTATTAGTTGTTCATATTTGGTTTTATAATTTTTTAAGGTGACATGCAATTAATGCATTGTCCCTATCTCAAATTACTATCCCTATTTCAAATTACTAAATTTTCCTTCAAACTTTAAATATATATAACACCAAGTTGTAAGATTTTTGAAAAGTTAAAAGGGTAATTATGGAAAGATAGCATTTATTTTGTTTGACTTTTAAAAGTGAACATTTAATTTGGGATACTCTAAAAGGGAAAAATGGACTACTAATAAAGGACGGAGGAAGCATATATTTAGAAACCTATTTTTTGAAAATATACCAGAGCGTACTCGTCTTGTCATTCATACTTCCAAGACTCTTCAATGTTGTTTGCACCAATGGTAATGCTTTTTACATTTAGCGTGTGTATCCGTTCGTGATAACACAAGCAGCTGAATCGAAGGGGTTGGTTGGAGGGTAAGGAGAGCATGATTGTGGTTAACTAGGTTCTAATGCAGATGGGTGACCCATTGTCTAACTTCCGTAACATATTATGGTCCATCCAAAGGCCATCTATGGTTCCCTCCGCGTTAGAGAGTGCCCAACCCATCATGGGTCAGCAAGTTAAAAAAAATTTGTTGTATCAAGAATCGGCTAAAAGACGTAATCATGTCAACACGATACTGATCTTTCTTAACAAATAATGGTGATATGTGAAAACCATTAATGATACCAGAGGGCCCAACCCACTGTTGGCGAGCTAAAAAAATTAATAATAATTGTTGTATCAAGATTCCAAAGACATAAATCATCCTAAAAATATCAATATGCATATGCATATCCACCTCTCTCTTTTTATATATCCGGCTAAACATTGCACAAACATTATACTCTAACGAAATTTTTTGGCTCCGTCCCTGCACACGACCAAGAAACAGCCCATGCTATTTTTTACAACCATTAATGCATCATTTATTTTATATTTTATAATATCGTAACCAAAGTTATAGAGTGAGAGCATAAGTAACCAAAGTTATAGAGTGAGAGCATAAGGGAGAGCGAATTCTAAAGTAGAAGCACAACAAATTTAAGTCTCACGTTAGAGTTCACGAGGGGAGTGAGAGCATTACCTATTAAGAATGATTGTGTGACTTAGATCATAATTATTTTTTATACTATAAACTAAATATAATTAAATACCTACCATGTTTTTTATTAACAACAGTTTTATCACAACTCTACGAACAAAAAATATTTTTTCACTCTAATAGCAAAACAAAATAGTTTCTCGAAATAGAACTACCAATACCAAACCGAAATTTTATTTATTTTATTTATTTTTTAACAATACTTACCCTCTTATCCATAAAAAGAAATAAAACTGCTGATGATGTGACACGTGGGCAAGGTGATAAAATGGTAGAACGTTTTGAACACAAGATTAAGGTGCTGGAGTGTCGTTATTTGTTAGGTAAATTGAAGTAGTTTCAATAGATAAAGATTGTTGGGATAAATTTTAATGGATAATAAGGGATAAAGTGAGAGTACTTAGGTGATGAGGTTGATTACATACTTAATATGCAATTTTTTCAAAAGACACTTGGCTTATCCAATAGAGTTTGTTTAAGAATTAATTTCTATCTTTTTATATGTAGTTAGTTTACTTTAGGACTCTATAAATAAAGGAAGTAGTAGATGTTGTAATATAATTATGCTTTTTTAAGCTCTTCTCATCTCATTCAAACTTTATCTCTTTAGCAATCTTTTTATTCTCAGTCTCTCTTTCTCCCTATATTTCTCTCTTCTACATCTCTCTTTCCTTCTTCTTTTCTTATTCTGTTTTTTTAATATCATTGCAATTAACTTTCCCATTTAAAGTCCAGTTTATCAAAGCAGTTTGAACTTACTTGAGAGTTTAATGTTCTCTTTCTCATACAATCGTCTGATCCATAACTTTCTTGCAAAAGATACACTTAATCTCTTCACACTCAAACCAAGCCGTTGGTTTTAGCATGCCCGCATACACAAATTTCTGAATCAGCGAACGCCACCGATTTTAGAGTCAATCTGTTTATAGTTCTCCCTTTGAACTAATTTTCTGACTCGGCCACTGTGTTAAAAAATGGCTTTTACAAAACAAATCAAACAAAAATGAAAAGAAAAATTAATGGGCAGAAGATGGATGGATGGTATTGGTCCCTTCAAACATGAGTTGGGCTTCCATTAATTTCCTCTGAGGGTTTCAGTAACCACTTATTGAGATGATATGCTGCTTTATTCACCTGTAAGAGGGAATTAAATTGTCACAAAACTGAAATTCATTTGTACATTTTACATTTAGAAATTAACTTCACAATATATCATTTTTCTTCTTTATTCACCTGATGATCCCAGTTAGTTATCCAGATAATGTAGGATAGCACTAGTGTTTGCATTGCCACTCCACATATCATTCCGGTCCATATGCCCTTTTAAACAGAAACATATAATCCTCAAAAACAATCAAATGCAGAATACAAACCATGTTCAAATTTTCAGTATTTATGTAAAAATGTCATGAAATTTAGGCAAAACGTAAAAGCTTATCATCAAGAATGTGCAAAAACTAGGGGCAAGCACTAGCAAAAGCTCAGATTAACTAGTGTGAATATGCATGTTTGCAGATGAGCAATTCACCTCATGTAGTAGAACTCAAAGAGCATTACATTGCGATTATCTAGAAAATAATTTGTATGTGTGTGAGGCTTCTTACCATGATTTGCAGATGAGCAACATAACCAAGCAAAAGTCCAAGTGGAATTCCAATGATATAGTAGCAACCAATATTAACGAAAGCAACCACACTTTGCCAACCAGCACCTACAGCCACTCCTGCTTAAGGGTTGAAAAATATTCATGTTTAAAGATGTGCTCAAGTTTCGAAATTACTTAATCATGCCTACGAGAAACAAAATACTTGCCAGAGAATACTGGCTGAAGACTATTGAGTAAGATTGAGAAAGCAAGTAGAACAGAGAGGCTTGACACAGATTCTGCAACTTCTTCGTCACTTGTAAACAAATAAGACATACTGTGACCAAAGATTAGACACAAAACTGCGAAGAACAATCCGATAAAAATTGAAGTAATTGAGATGACTTTGACAGAAAATCTTGCTGCTTCACCATTTCCTCTTCCCAATTCATTTGCAACTCGAACGCTGTACAAATGAAAACATTAGAGGAATGTGTATATACATACTTTTTTCTAACTGCAATGAGTGGTTCTACTATTATAGAAATAAGAGGTAGAGTTTCTAGAAATGAAGGCCTTACCTTGCAGCAGCTAGGAAGCCAAAGGATATCATAAATTCCCATCCTATAATATTTAGGCTGCAATAAGTCACACTGAATTAGAACAATTTGTTTGGTAATGTTGAGCGTCTAGAAGAAACAAAACCAGTGAGTTCAGATAAGTTTACCATATGGAGAAGGCGGATATGGCTATCGCTGCATTTTTCATATAGGATGCAATTAAGATCAAAACGGCGTAGTACCATAATTCCAAGCTGACAATGAAAATAACAAGAATACTTGTATCATTGAAGAAACTTCATACATTAATCTTACAAGATTTGGGGCCTATTGATATGTTTCTTTGCTTACAGCTGATTAAATTCCTGCAATGCTTACAAACAATTACAAACTAGACACTGGCTTCAAGTAGTCTCGTACCAACTATACAAAACAATCTTATCAAGTAGTCATTACTGATTACTCTTACCATCATGTAGCCCAGTGGTATCTGCTCACATTTCAAAGTGGAAGGTCAAGAATTCAGGTCCCATAAGGACAAAATTGGTGTGAGTTATTAGCCAGGAAGTAAAAGTATATATAGTCATCACTTTTCTATTCAAAACACTTCTTAATTCAATAGGACATCGATTCAATTCACTATATGCAAATGAATATATCACATAATAAAGATATAAAATATAAGTGAAAGTTAAAGAAAAATTAGCAAATATATCAAACACAAACTTTTGTTAACCAAGGAGAAATTCACTAACCAAAGCATTACTCCAGAGGATATTGATAGCTTTATTACAGGTAATAGGTCTACAAAGGCAGCTTTAGTGAATCCTCTCCAAGTCTTTGAACACCAACCTCCAAAAACGTATACAAACTCTCCGACAACCATCAACCAACATGATATGATCATGGCACTCATTGCACCAGGAACACCCCAGTTCCATTTGATCACAAAGAGCCAGGACAGGAAGACATGGAGTACAACTGAAGCAGTGCCTAGCCACCCAACAATCATGTTCTTGAGCTGTCCTTGTAAGTACTTTTGGATGGTTAAGCTAAACACATAGTAGTAGTTAATGGGAATGAACCATAAAGAAATGTTCCCAATCTCTTTTGCCATATCTTCGTCCTGGCCAAGAAGCCGAAAGATAGGTCCCGCAAAGACAAAGAAGGGAGCTAAAAGTGTGGCTACAGCGAGATTAACAATCCAGGATCTTTGCAGGTAGATACCCAGCATGTGGTAATGCCCCGCCCCAAATGCTTGCCCACACAGAGTCTCTGTTGCACTTGACATGCCTAACTATACCAAACAAAGAAAATGCTTCAAAAGACAACTGTATGAACAAATTATGTTTCCCACTCTAATAACAATACACCTATACAGTAAACATATCTGTTTGGTCCAGTTTTTTTAAAACGGTTCTCAATACACCTCTACAGTAAACATACATCTGTTTGGTTCAGTTTTCTAAAAACGGTTCTCGAAAACTAAAATTTGTTTTCACATAACTGAAACTGAAAACAGTCGTTTCTTTAATTGGCTTCTTATAAAACAGTTTTTAAAAACTATTAACTAAACAAAATTTTGATTTTTAATTCTCAAAAAAACTGAACCAAGCACGCCCATACTACTTTTGGGTTTCTCTTGTATAATTCCAAGTTATTCACCAATAAAAGCAAGAGACTTGTTGGCCAATTATAATGTTTCAAGATAGTAATGGTGCCGGGATGAATGAAGACTGCAATTTAGAACATATCCAGACCTTTCACCATATAACTTAAGTGTGTGTGTATATATATATATGCAACATGAATATAGGAAAGAACGTGGTAAGAGCTTACCACTACTCCGTTTACAAACCGGCTCCCAATTATTTGTACAAGCGCATATGCAGCAAGTTGTGTTTCACCAATATGTCCCATAAAAGCCTGTGTCACCACCAAAATCCCATATGAACTCACCTTTGTTAGCATAGAAGGAAATGCAACTCTCCACAATTTCTTTGATTCCACCCAAACTCTGACTTTCAACTCACTTTTTTCTGTTGTTGCGGATACCAAGAGCCCCTCTTCCATCTTGTTATGCATAATCCCAAATAGGAAGATAAGAAAAAGAAAATTAGGATAAAAGACACACAATTTTTTCAGACCTTTTTCTATTTAATTCCCATTCATGGATACTAACCAAAATTTGTGAAAATCTTTTTTAGACAGTTAATGCATTATTTTAGTTCTCGCCATTGTGGGATGTGATACTGAGAGAGGAAACATTGAGGTAGAACAAAGTTTGGATATTATTTTATATGAAGTTACTAAGTACTAACCTTTGGTGGAATGGTGAAGGATCTTTAATTCACACACTACTTGTGCGTCAAATTGAGAGCCAAGACCTCCAACACTTGAACTCGTTGCTTGAAATATACAACACTAGTTGTGAGTCATGGGGCTCCTCCATTTAAAATGAGAATAATTAATTAAGTACTCTCTACTGAAGACCATTCAGAATCCATAAAAAGGGCAGAGAGAGAGACAGACTACTTGATAGACAGTGGATCAGCTTTGTGAAACAGCCACGTGATTACTGTGATGTGAGAAAGAGAGGAGCTCACCCCACATAATTAATGCACACAGGCTGGTTTTTTTTATTTCCATTATTACTTATTTTTTTTGTTAAAATTCTAAAAATACCCCCTTTCAATTTGTAAAAATTTTAAAAATGCCCACTCAATTTGTAAAAATACCACACTTGACATTCTTGCCCCCACTATTTTTTGAATACAAAAAATAATCATCTTTTTTTCACCCTCTATCGCCCGCCACATTTATAATTCTCTCTCACACATTTTTATATTTTCACTTAATTTTTAAAAATACCCACTATATATATTTTTGCATTTTAAATTCAAAAGAAAAAAAAGTAAATCGGCTTTCTTGTTTCTTTACGTCCCACATCCACGGTGATCTAAAAGAAACGGACACAATTAAAAGATCAAAGAATTTAAGTCAGATAAGTCACAAAAAATTAAATTATATTTATTATTTTATTTAAAAAAACTATCTTCAATTTTTTTTATTCTTCAACAATGCCCCCTCAAAAAAATTCATAGATTCATCAATACACACAGTGACACACACTTAACGACCATTCTAAGTTTCTAACCATGTCGGTGGTAATGCATAGTTTGATAAGTGAAACTAGAGAGAGAGAGAGAGAGTGTGTAAATATTGGGTCAAGTGCAAAAAACGTCTTTACAATATGCTTACAATGCATATTGCACCCATTTTAGGTAAAAAAACACCCCTAAACTATGACATTGGTGCAAATAGGTCCTATTTATAAAAATTGAACTAAAATGCCCTTACCAACACATTTTATAATATATATAAAAGAAATATTTTTTGTGAAATGACTAAAAAGGGTTTGACCCTTCTTCTTCTTCATCTTGGTGTAAAGCTGTTACCCCACTTTCTATTTCCGGTGTCACTCTTTTTCCAGTTCCCAGTTCCGACCAATAAAAACTTTCTTCAAATACCCAGTTAGAGAGGGTAGCAGTTGTTTTTTTTTTTAATTACCGAAAAAAAGAGGGTAGCAGTTTTTCCTTCCATTTGAATGTAGGTATTTCATATTAGGTATACAGCTCATAAGCTATTTGCAGAAAACGTGATTCGTTCTGATGCATGTTTTCTAGATGGAGTGTGGGGGATATTTGCATTACATAAGCTATCCATCAAAAGCCAGAGTTTAGACCATTAGCCCCCAAGGGGGATGCCCAATACAACGAGGTAATCCGTGAAGGTAGAGGGTCAAAGAAGAAATAGAACGACTACGGAAAGATCGACCAGGTTCGCTCATACACACGGCAAGATACTACGACTGGATGCCTAACGTAGTACCAGTAGAAAATAAAAATGGCAAGACCATCGCTGGAATTGCTGTTCGCTGCCATCGCCACCACCCGCCGAGATTCGCCCTTGCTCGCCGACCGACCGATTCTGTCCCGCCATCCATCTTCGCTGCTGTGCGGTTCCTTCAAGCTAGCCGCTACCCATCCATATCTCCACTGAAATCCTTGCTTCTCTGAATTCTTTGGTTTGGTATTTAGGGGGACATTACAAAGAAGAAGAAGAAGAAGAAGAAGAAAAAAGTTTGGTAGGAACATATTTGGAAGAGTAAAAAGGTAAATAGGATATTATGTTAATTGTAGAGTATTTTTGCATAAATTAAAAAAAAAAAAATTAGAAGTATTTTTTACATATCTTTTTAAATAAGAAATAAAATTACTATGAAAAATATACATCAAAAATGTTTTTTTTGCACTTATTCCGTAAATATTCCCATACACACACAAGAAAGTGGCACGTATTAATTGTTGTTGCATGGTGCTGCTGCAAGCTTAAGATCTTCCACTTGGTCACCCTGATGAGAGAGAGATCTCACATTCTCACCAGTACACACGTACGCGGCACTACCTACCATTCTATTTCTAATTCTAACCAATTTTCTTCGAAAACCGTTCCTTCAATTTTCTATACATACAACTTTAAATTCTTGAATTATGTGTCTATTTATAGTAAATATCCTGTAAATACTGTTTATTTTGTCGGATTAGGTGAGTCGCAGGCAAAGAGGTAAGTGTAAAAAGTTCATACTTTGGAAGAATCTAAAAAGCAGATGTAGAGCACAATGTCGGTTGAAAAACATTAAAAATGATTACTTTACATAATTTGGAAAGTAATACAGGAAAAGAGGAAGATAGATTCAAGCTGGTCATCAGTCCCATCACCACCCCACCGGTTTCACGTGATTTTTGGATTTCTCATTTTTGTTTTTTGTTGAAAGATAAAGTATGTTTTTGGATGGCAAATCAATGCAGTCACAAAGGTTTACGTTCAGTGGTTTACTGAGACCATTGTTGACGGTTGCCGATGTAATAGATTTGGGCAAATATCGATTTGGATAAATATCGATGTAAATTAATTAAATTAATTAATTTTTAAATTTTTAAAAAAGAATTACGAATTAATTGATACGACGAATCATGACGGAGATTGAAGCCCAATATCTCTATTTGATAATTATGAAATTTGGTATTTCTGAATTACATATAATTTTACTGAGCTACAAATAATTATAAAGTAATGCTTTTAAGAAGACTCATGAGTACCTTTTTCGACTCTTTAATACAAAGATATATTAAATATTTTATTTGACTCTTCATATATTTTAAAAAAACTGTTCTAATCCAATAGTTAAATAATTTTCTAATTAGAATGTCCTTTTAAGAGCATTACTAATATATAAATATGAAGAAAAAAAATAAATATACAACTCCATAAATAAAATAAAATCACTCATATTATGTGATAAAAATCAACTGAACTATATGTAATATAATCTTTTAATAATAATAATTTCGAGATTGCAATAAAAGACATATTAACCATTTCCTTTCAAGGTCCATAACATGTTTCCACACACTCCATGAAAATTTCACTATTTTTAAAATTCATGGACCGAATTCAATTGAGTAGATCTATCACGCATTCATTTTTTTTTTGCTTTTCTTTTTTTCACTTTACAACGTTTTATAAAACACTCCGATCCCAAATTGAGAGTATCCTGTTTCGGATTCGTTGGCCTACGCCCACCTGGAAAGTACTTTGATTGTTTGTAATGGGGCTTGCAGAACTTAGTGCTCGAGTGCTTTTCTCCGATGTTTATCACTTGTGTCCACAAACAATGATGTGTGTGATTTTTTTTTTTTTTAAAGTTCGAAGGGTAAGCTTGAATATATAAGGTAAACATAAGAATCAGAGATGGTATCAAAGGAGATACCAAAACCAACAAAGAAAACCAAAGGGCCTTGGTCCAATGGTATAACCTCCCTATCTTCAAAGAAAAGGGGGGAGATTCGAGCCCTGGCATGGGCAAAAAAGTGTGTGTTCGCTTTACCATTCAAAAAAAAAAAAAACAACAAAGAAATATCAATTCATTACAGTTCACCAGTAGGAGACCAACTCAACAGAGTCCAGTTACTTAACCCCTTTTAGAACAACCAACAAGAAAAGATTTAAAAAAAAAATTAAAAAAATTTAATGATGATTAAGATCCTCATTGTGAATGCGAAAATTGAACAATAGAGTGCCATTTGAGAAACAGATTTTGCCCGTCAACCATTACAAATTCTATTCTGTCAAACCAAGTTCAATTCCTCAGTATATGATCGCCCAAAACTACAAACAACATTTGACCTGAACAAGCCATACCCACAAAATTTAGTGCTGCCAAATTGAACTAACTGTTGCTTACAAAAAAAAAACTTAATTTCGATTGATTCACGGGTCTCCCGCAGATTCCCCTCCGCTGCCCTCTTCACTGATTTCTCTTACACCCTCTGGTTCCTCGGATGGCCCCACCAATTCAGGCTTAGCAGGCCCTGGACCAGCCGATACCTTCACCATCGATGGGCGCAAGAGTCTGTCACCTAGTTTGAACCCCTTGCGAAATTCTTGTATTATGACACCTTCTTCAAATTCTGTGGAATCCTCACGCATGATTGCTTCATGCAGCTTTAACAAGAAACAAAAAATAATAAGAATAATAATAATAACCATTAGAAAAAACAACTGTCATAAGTACACAAGATTGAGGATTAAAACAAAAGATGAAGTCCAAGGTAGTTTTCCACACGAAAACCATCACCGCTACGCTTGCAATGTGCAGGATGTGATGCAAATGAGGTTGTCATCAAATCTAACTCATCTTCTTAAGACTTAGATCACTATTCTAGTAAATGAAGAGTGAGTTTATTTAAATTGTCACATATGGAACTAAGGCTACTGCTAGAAGCTTAGCACCCACATGTATACATCTCACTTGTTAAACATACCGAGTTGGCTCAAATCATCAAGACTGGGTTTGAGTCAAAAGCGTATCCAGGTCTTCATTGAACCTGAACAAGCTTTATAGAGTGCTCGAAAAAGTTGATCGAACACTCGACTGAATTTCAAGCCAACTCGGAAACTCACCTGCATTAGGCCAATGATTGAATAGGAGAATCAGTATGTCTATAAACCAAAAAGCGCAGTGTATTCAGCTATGTTATTGTTCATCAGAAACAATTTTTTTGTTTAATGATTATCCTGCCAGAGGTTGCATCCGTTTATAGGATAATAAGACTAACCTGTATAGAAAAACTTTCTACATCATTATATTAGTTGCCAATTGCCAGCTATTTTAGCAATGCCATGCGGTTAAGGTTTTCATTCTTTATGGCTAACAACTGAACTTTAATTTTAACTTATACCATAGGTATAGTAGATCAAGAAATCTGAGGAACTCACCATTGGATCAAATGGTTTCCCTATCGTCTCGACAGGAACAACACCAAGTGAAACCAGAATCTCCACAAACTGCTTATATATGCTCTGATAGCTATTGCTGATTTTCTCCTCTCCCTCGGTCTCCACCTTAATCTGCAATTTAGCTCTCTCAAAGTTATCTAAAACAGGTAACAGATTCTCAACGACTTCCCCTTGTGCATTTGTCACCAACGAAAGCCGTTCTCTATCTGTCCTCTTCCGGAAATTGTCGAAGTCTGCACTAATCCTAAGAATCCGTTCCTTCTCGTATAACATTTCTTCAGACAAAGTAGCCACTTTTCTCTCAAGATCAGTTTTCTCTTCCTCAATGGATATAAGAAAACCTTCAATCTCCACAACTTTGGATTCATTGTTACTCACTAATGCTTCTTTATATGATTGTAGTAAAGCAATTATGGCTGGAGATGGTTCATTTGCACTCTCCTCCTCACTTGCACCGTCTTCCACTGCAACAGCACCATCTAAATCATCCTGTTCAATAGATCTGTTAGTAAAACAAATGAGAATTATATATTGCACGTTAGGATGCAACAATATTTTTGTCAACATAATTTACGTGTCTTCATAGTAAAATATATATGGAAAAGGGCTCATGAATCCAAACTGATGAACCAATCCCACATATCACAAATCCAAAAATAACCGAATAAGATCACGCAAACTCCTAACAAGTACACTAATCACTCTCTCTTGAGCTAAAACAAGAGTTGTGGTCAGAGAACGAGTTGGGAGAAAACCTTCCTTGAGTGAGGGGGTTAGGAAAATGTTTGGAGACTTCAGGTCCATCTGGCATCTGCTAAATTATAGGTTAAAAATGGCATCAATTGATCAAAATATTCTGGAGTAGCCTGCAGACTCACAAGCCAACGGACTAAAATAGTGATAGCTCTGGAAAGCATATAACTGCATTAATAACATTTCACATGCATGTGCGCATGCACGTGTGCACAAACAAGCCAATGGACAAAAACAGCTATAGCATTGAAAACATATCTGCATGCATATCATTTTACAGGCACAAGCCCATAGCACTCATTTTGGGCATTATTATCATTCGCATGTGTGAACAGACAATATTTACCAGATCAGGAAGGGAAGATGAAGTGGCAAACAGTAAGGAAATCGGTAGTTTAAAGCAAGACTAAAAAAATTAAATGCCAAATGAAAAGAGGGAAGTACTGTGGATTTAAAAAGAAGTTGAGAAGGAAATCTAATGAAAAACGTTAATAAAACCAAATGGAAAACCAGGAAAAAAGTTTTACGATGAAAAAAATGAAAAAGATATATATTGAGAGATTTTTCGATAAAGGAGAATGTCAGACTCGGCAATCCTGTAATATTTGGAAAATAATTCAAAAGAAACAATAAATTGGAATTTCTTAAACATACATTAGTGCTACGAGGTGGGAAAAATTTATGGTCCACAATTATCTTTTGATCAAAAAAATACTGCAAGTGCATCCATTCTGATCTGTGATATAGGACTGAACCAAAATTGAATAAGAATTTATATTATATGAACTAACTATATCTAGATATACATTTCTGAAGGGTAGAGAGAGAGAGAGAGAGAGAGAGATCGTGTTTCTCTTCACCATTGAAAGATTTCAATGCAGTTATTTATCAACCAGCTTACTTAATTTTGCACAATGAGTAAAAAATACAATGTACTAGTAAATTCCTAGTTTGATCAAGAAATATATATATATATATATATATATTTAAAGTTTGGTGTTATATATGGGCGTAGTTAAGTCATACTATTATTAGAAATAGAAAAGTTAGTAAATAAGAACTCTTTGTTCCATTAGACTCTGTACTCGGTAAGCGTAGGGTAGTACAGGTATAAACAATTTGTTAAGGTAATCTATGGATTGGTTGTGCATTATGCAGTAAAGGTATCGCTTCACATCAAAATATTGTCCGAAGACTACTGACAATACTAACTTTTGATGCATTTGATCAGGTTTTAAATCCAAATTGGTCCATGCTATTACTGAAATTAATGATTGTGGTGCAGGGCAGTAGCGATAAGCTGCTGTCCGGCAGCTGTAACAGTGTAAAACAACGAAAGAAAATAAATCTTTAACCCTCCAAAGTACTTAAAAACTCACATGACTATTTAAAAAGACTAGGACTATAACTATCATCTACCAAATAACATAAAACATAAAAATCAAATACGACACGTAGAAAATAAGCAAATAACTAAAAGCCCCAAGATAAATAGAACCCAAGCCTAGTTGGCTTAGGGGACCCAATTAGTCTTGGAGAGCCGCATAGATGCTCCTGCATTAGATTGCCAGTCTTTTTGCTCCTTCAGCTTGTGTAAACCGCAAGACAATGACTGCTAAAGGAACGTGTAATGAGTATTAAGAGTGATGAATAAAATCTAGTGACGCGAACCCAAAGAATCCCAAGAAAGATTAAATTAATATATTTGGAAATTTTGGTCCAGTTTCCTGGCAGTTACTACTTGCAACCTCTATTAGCTTGATGTTTAATAGTTGTTTGTTGCCAGATTTAGACTAGAATATAATTAACGAGCTTTCTCTATTAGGGTTGTTTTGTAATTTTGGTGTGGTGGTGGCTTGGCCAAGCATGGGCTTATCTACAAGTTTGGAATGGTCAACTCTGTGTTTCAAAAGGCCCTTATGAAAGTTCTACATGACTCACAAATTCGTATGGCCACCAAATTCACTTGGTAAGGTTGTCAAGTTTGGTTTCTATAAAATGATCTATTGTCATTTTTAAATGATGGAATGAGTGAGTAAATGAAGAAATATCTTGAGCTAATTTATTAGTGAGTATGATGCAACTCCTCCAAGGAAAATGCCAAAGACCTAAGTGCCATTGTATAGATTTTTCCCTCCTATTATTGCCTTCGTTCTCTTCTTCTTCTACATTCAAATTCTTAATTTCACCCCCTCATTATCTCAATCATCAAGTACAGTCCATAGCGTACCTTTTTACACCTTATCAAACTATTGTAATACTTAGAGTCTTCGCGTCATATATTGACCTATGAGCCATACTTAAACTAAGCGAAGATGAACAGCCCCATAAATCAGAAAGGAAAAAGTTTAAAGAGACCCTATCAAACATAGAGACAGACAACACGGCAGAAGCACATAAGCGTATTTGTAGGCATTTGGTAAGGGTAACTCATTTATCTACAATGGAGTCCTACATTGTATACAAGTAGAGGGATCAGAAAAACATTATCGTTGAACCACAACACCATTTTTCAACATTGGTCCAACATCATGCCGTATCGCATAAGGAATTGGTCGTTTTGATTGGGTTTGTCAAGTAAATTTGTTAATCATTATCGTCTTCCTAGAAGATGCTAAGAATTGAACTTTGGTCTTCCATCCAGAACCTACTCGTGCAGATTTTACCATCATATTATGATGCTGCAACAAGATTGGTTGAGAAAATTTAGTGGTTCACTGAATCTTTTCTTCAGTACACCATTTATGACAAAAATAATAATAATAATAATCTTTTCTTCAGTTTTTATTGGCAATATCCATTGCATCAGTGTAAGTGTCTAAATATTTAAACAATCAGCTCTGTCTAGTTCATTCCAATCAGTAAGTCATTTGCAAGTCTTCAATTGAAAGATGACAATAACTCACTCGGCGAGGAACTCCCCAACAAGTCACCTGATCTTGCAAACACTGGTTTTTTAAGCGACCAAGTACCTAACAACCTCTTTTTTTAATACGCAAAATGGATCACAAGGAGGCCATCCAATCCGGAATTAGACTTTACCATGCCATTTACCACATTGAATCACTCATAACACAAATTCTTCTCAAGCCCTTGATAACCCCTACCAACTGCTAAAGCTCAAGATACACTGCAACGCCCAGCCTAAAAATATCATTCCCATTCCTACTGACCCTCAAAGGTTGAAAATATATATATTGAAATATGAAGTATCCCACCATAATAAGTCAACCAAGCGCCAAAATAATAATAATAATTCCTGGCCATTTAATCACAAAATCCCTGGGCCTCATCTTCAACTTTGCCTGTCTAGCAATAAATCTCCACCCACTTTGCCTCCAATATTACCAAAAATATTTCAAACACGTAGACAGGATTTCAGACAATTTTTTTTCAATATCACTTCTTCTTAATCCCCCCCTTCTTGGAACTCTGGACAAATTTGTTTTACACCAATACCACCACCCCACTATAGAATAGGGTTAAAGAAAGTCTCCAGCCAGATTGACTTTAAAATGAATCACCTTATCTGGAAACTATTGATGCCCCACCAATGAAGAGTATGGACCTGTTCCCTTTGCAAGAAAGCCTCAACCATTAAAATTTTCACACCCAGTGAGTTATGATGTACCTCTCTTAATGGAACTACCATAGAGTTTGGAAACACAAATCCAAAACTGTCTAAACCAACCATAGGTAAAGAATTGTCCGGATCAATGAAGTGTGTGATACAAGAGGGAGGTTTAGCTTTACAGACCCAAGTATTATGACCATTATGACAAACTTATAAGTTTTAAAGCATGGAGGCTGACACAAGATACAAACACAACATGACACGAACTCATTAACGTAGAAGAAGCGAGAGCACGACAAAAAAGGAATACACAAAAAAATTATACTGTATATGATCAGCACAACTTTGTGGTAGGTACTGCACCATAAATTTGTAACGTTTGGATCCCAATAATCAATACTCACCCTGATTTTTCTCACTTACAAGAAAAATAATAATAATCATCCTATTTAATGAATAAAACATAGCAAGGACTGGAAACATATGCATATGCACGTGTATATATGTATATGTACATGTACATGCACGACCATGACTCCTCGCTCGCTCCTTTAATTAAACATTCTCATGACTCACTTTCGTTTTCTAGAATATGGCCAAACTTTTTGTAAGAAATTTATAAACCTTAGTTTTTTTTTTTCTTTTTTGTTCTATATTTTTGTTCCGTGCTAAAAGGAAGTTGTACCCAACAAGGTTCAACAGTTACATGTTGTTGTGTGTCGAATAAGTGCCACGTGTTTGGAATTAACAATTTCTGTTTTAAAATTTTGGCCACAATTAAGATGTACCTGACACATGTTGATTTTTTGATAACTGATGCTACCCAACACATGTTTCCCACATAAACAACTCCTCCTTAGCAAGTGTTAGCACTTTTTAGTTTCTAAGACCTATCCAACCCCATAAAGAAGCAAGTCAGAACTCACCACTCACTGAACTATAGCACATGTCGACATGCAAGAGATGATATATGTTTATTGTTCCTTTTTCTCACACAGATAAGAGCAGAATATCCATGTCCACAACAGCATAGCATATAGAATTTTTGTGCTGTGGTAAAGATGATATAAAATATGGCGCTACACATAATCATGTAACCTAAAATTGGAAGTAGATAACTTTTAACTTTTAGCTTTTAGGCACACACCCACACCTAACACATAACTGATTATTTATACACAACAAAGCACCTAACACGTTTTCCATTTTAGATTTTTATGTTTAACTTTATCAGTTTATTAGTTATAATACTATTTCAGTACTTTTCGGTTTTTTTAACCCATATAGATTTGCAGCTTAATTTAGAAATGGGTCCTACTGTTCAATCAATATATCTGTTGAGTTTGCACTCATTGACTCTATAACCAAAATGAACCCATCCAAACCAAGCCCATGGCATTGCTTTTCTCAAGTTGGCAGAACAGACACCATTTCTACCATCCTGACAAATCCCATTCACTAACCATCGATATTAAGTTCCGAATTAAATATTTCACAAGTATTTCCCTTGGGTTGGGATTAGATCATGAAAAAACAATTTGGTTGCTGGGATTAACAATTCTGCAGCAGACTTCTTGTTGAGATAGGGACTCTTTAGCCTATGGTGTATGGTGGGTAGGTATAGATAGCGCAGAAATGGGATATACATGAGTTGGCATCCAGCTGCAATAAAAAAATTCAAACAATTGAAAATATATGTGTGTGAATATATTAGTTAGGTGTAACCGTACAAGTCACTTACCCTTGAAGAAACGGACTATTAACAATCAATTAGCATTAAAGAGAAACTGATTAGGTTTTAAACTACAACGCTAATTTCAACTAAAATATAAAATAAAAAAATGAACCAGTGAACAGGGAACAATAAACAAGATTAAGAATGATATCCATACATATATAAATTTTCCAAATGAATCAATTTTTCCACATAGAATTGAAGAGCAACAATTTGACTAAAGTATCCACGAAAAAGAATAACAATCAACCAAACCACTAATGATAAATAACTACATATGCATCTATGTAATATGGAAGGATGATATCCATACATATATAAATTTTCTAATTGAATCAATTTTTCTCGTAGAAATGAATAACAATAGGTGGGTAATAGCAACAATTTAACTAAAGTGACCACCAAAAAGAATAACAGTCAACCAAACTAGCAATGATGAACAACTGCATATACATGTATCTATGTGTATCCAGAGTTACCTGAATGTTCGATTCTTGAACCTCCTCCAATTCTTCGGTCTCGGTGGTTTCTCCATGTGAAGCAAAAGGTGAGAATTTAAGCAATCGATGCGATAATTTCTTAGATGAGTGAAGAGAGTGGGTGAGGGAGAATTTGGGGCATGTTTGTCTGTTTCTGAAAGAAACGCAGAGGAGTTTTGGAGATTTGAAGGAGTTGGTGCTGAGGCGTATTGAAGGTGGCCGGAAGGTGGGTGTTGTTGGGACAGTAGTAGCCATTGAAGACAGTAGAGAGAGAGAGAAGTGGAGGGAAGGTGAAGCTGTTGAAAATCGGATTGGGGTTAGCAAAATGTGGATCCACCTATAAAGATTTTCGTCCTTTGATCTGCACCGTTGGATTGCTCTTCTTCCATTATCGTGATGGTACTGGAAGCCTTTAAATGTGAATTTACACTAACTTGTACTTTGTTTAAAATAAATTTTCTAAATGGACCTCGGTATGTTTTTAAAAAGTACAGTCCTACAGTAATAAATAAATAATAGTAGTTTTTTTTTATGGTATATTTTGTATTTGTCGTAGTGAATAAAATGAAACAAATTCATGTTAAAAAAAATAAAAAATAGATATTATTTTAATGTGAGTAAATATTTGAATATGAAAACGGATTTTATAGATGTGAGATTCTTATTTGCAGTCTTTTGAAATGGACTCAAATTTGGGCTGGATTTTAGTTTAAGCTTGATCTATATCTGTGAGATTTGTGTTCAAATTTGACTTAAATTGGAGATGAAACTTTTTATTAAAAAAGTCCCACATTTAACCCATGATTCGAAATTAAAATTAATCATGATTAAAAAAAAAAATTTTTTTTTTTTTTTGGTCCTCCATTTCACAAGTTGAATGTTCTCCCTATTACATTTTGCATTGGGCTTCTTTTGCTTGCAGGCTGTCTTCGGAAAGAAGTAGAAAAGCAAGGAGTTTGGTTTCGGTTGTCCTGGTGCTATCGTAGGACCTTTCCACTAGTACTAGTTTTCGATTTTTGGTGGTAATTTCAAATTAATCTCCAATAACTCAACATGGATAACATAAAAGATGATTAGAATAGAACGCGTAAATAAGATAATCACTTCATTCACTTTCTGTAGACCTGACTCGTAATCCAGGAAAACTCTGCGATTGTTTGCTTGCCTTAACTCAATCTCTATATATATATTTTTATGGCAAAAAATACACCATCTCACTCGAACTCCAATCACAGTCATTTAAAAATTTACCTTATTTTAAGCTGTATTTACCGCTTTTAGTGGCGTTGAACTGAGTTATGAAAAAGCTCCGGTATTTTTTTTTTCCCCCTTTGTTTACCCTGATTGCAACAAAGAAAAAGCCAGAAAAACAGACATAATAATAATAACTCCCTCCCTATTGTTTAAGAAATTTAAAAGGGCCACACATCCCACTTTAAATCTGAGGATTAGTTTTTTTGACAGCCCAATTGCAAAAAAATGGCCCATTTGATAGCCCGTCCTATGGGCCAAATTAAGCTCAAAACTCCAATTTGATGTGAGAAACAAGGAGTCTGTTTTTGCTTTCTTAAGACTGCAAAAACAGAAAACATTACTTAATGCACCCCAGGACAAAAACATTCCCATCAATTATGTATATAAATACATATATATATGTATGATGTATACATTTATTATGTAATATATAATATATTTAGCATATGATAATTTATTATGAATAAAAAATATTAAGTAATATATCTTATATGTAATAAATTATATATTGTGTTATAATATTGTAAATTAATTATAATTTAATATTTACATATAATATAATATAGATATGATATATAATAATATAAAATATCTACTGCTTAATAATTTAATAACATGATATTCTATATTAAAAATTATTTTGTCACAAAAAATCATTTATATTATTATTTAATATATTATATATTAAAATTTATTTTTATCAAATAAAAAATAATATACAATATTTAATTTATTCTATATTAAAAATATATATTTTTATTAACATTTATTATGCAACTTAGTATATAACACAAATAATATGAATTTTATTTGAAATGAATAGTGTCTGTGTACTAACATTAGTGAAAACGTTTCTCTGTTACAGTTCCGAAAACATAAGAAACATCATTTTGATATTTTCTCTTTTCTTCACAAAAAATTGAAAATGTTTTCTGTTATAGAAAAACAAAAATATTTATTGAACGCGATTTTTGTTTTCGTTTTGCCCTTTTAGAGATTGACAACAGAAAATAAGAAACGTTTCTCGTTACTAAAAACAACCCTGCTTGGTTTGTAAGTATAAAAACAGTTTTCTGAAAACATAAGACTGTATAAAAAATTCTAGAGAAAATTTAAAACTTCAATACTTAATTTTGTATATTTTAAAAAATGCTAATTTTTTCAAATTATTAAGTTTGACTGCTAATTTTTTAAAACTAATTACAAAAGTATACTAAAACGCTATTTTTATTTTTTCATGGTCCAAAACACCCTTCTATACCTTTTAATCCAAAAATAATTTTTTATTCTTTGTGCAACCCTTCCCACTCGAATTCTTTTTAGTTTTTGGGCAACCCTTCGATGTGCAACAATTTTTTTTTTTTTTTTTAACCCAATGTTGCACATGCTTAAGTGTTGCAAAATAAATAATGCATTATCAATTCATTTTCTTTACAATAACATGGGCAATATGAGTTAGCTAAACTCACACAATATCAATCGCAACATGTAGGAACAACAATTTTATCATACCATAAGAAATAAGTGACTTACAAAAGAACAGTTTGATAACCGTTTCATCACATTATAAAAATTGAAATTTAAAATAGACTTATTTGAATAAAATCAAACAAATAACAATTCAAAGTACATCCCTATTTCAAATTGTTTAGTATTCAGGTTGTGAATTTTTACATTTTTGACCGTTGGGTCTAGTTTGCATATAACGTGAACAACGAGTAACGTTTTTTTCTTGAAATTGTGACTCAATACGCTTCATACGCGGCCATTCAACAAATAGCAATCTTCTTTTGTTCCAAGTCTCCCAATAAAACTCTCTAGATGATTGAATAATACTGGTCTTGACTAGAGTGAGAAAGACATATAGCAATAGTTACTTTTTAGAAGGATATTTTGGATCATAAAAAAATGTAAATAGTATTTTAATACAATTTTGTAATTAGTTTTAAAAAGTTAGTAGTCAAATCTATTAATAGTTTGAAAAAGTTAACAATTTTTAAAATATATAAAATTAAATAATAAAGTTTTAAAAGTTTCCAAAATTCTACTTAAGAAGTGTTTTCCAAATTACAAATCAAGCAACTCCCACATTTTCAACTATGATAGAAGCATTTTCTGAGCAGCATCACTTATTGGAGTCACCCTCAAATTGAGGGCTTCAATGTCCACATCAATATAAGTAATAACCCCAACAAACTCGTTCAACGAAGATAGACGGTGTCTGCATCGAGAATCCCTTGAAATGATGAATCCCACCACTTGCTTACGGCAAGAGACGATTAAAAGTGGACATGTGGATTTACCTTCAAAAATTAATATAGCATTCACTGGAGGGGACCCATATAGGAATTAAAAGGATGGAAAAATGAAAGAGACAAATAAAAGTAGGAAGTGAAAGTGTAGTGTGAAAAATAAAATTTTCAATCATGTATTTGGTTAGTGTGAAGTATTTTTTTTAAAATATGATAAATAATTTTTTTTTTTTTTTTTTGCTTTTCATTTTCATCTAACCAAATTAACCAACCCAAAGGAATTTTCATTCCTACTTGGACGCAGCTAAAAATAAAAATGGTTTAACAGTGTTTTGTCAAAATGAACCGTGGACTCGATTTGGAGCCATTGAAACACCATTTGTTTCTTCTTTTCCATTTTTTCCCTTGCCCACATGATTCCGAGCCATAGGTTAAATTTAGGGGGATACAGTGTAAAAAAAAAAAAAAAATTCAATAATCACGATAATAAATATAGATTCTATAAATCAAAAGAAAAAGAAAAAAAATTATTCAAAATAATATGTTAATCAATGAGTATTTTAAGATAAATAAATAGTTAATAAAAAATTAAAAAAGAAAGAAAAAATGGAAGAATTTTGAAAGAGAAAAAATTAGAGTTTGATTCAAAAAGAAAATTTTGACTTTTTTTTAAAGGAAATTAAACGAATTTAAAAAGTAAAAAAATACAAAATTAAAAAAATAATTTTAAAAAATAAAATTTTTAAGAAAAGCATTATTTAAATTTTTTCATATATACATATAAAAATATATAAATTTAATATACATATTATAATAATCGGGGTCAGGTCACGAGGCACGTGTCCCATAGGCATTTAGTGGCTCCGCACATGACTATGGTAAATTACTGAGACACATGGGGTGGTTTTTGAAAAAGTGGACTCACCAGAGCCAAAATTATTGCAACGAAGACAATCTCTGAAAGGACAGATCTAAATCTCATTGGACAAAAATCTTCCACGCCAAACACACAAAAGGAGGGCAAGGACAACACGAGTGTACTGGGATCATCCCCCTGGTCCGCAAACTTTACAGCTTGATTGCATTCCTTTTCTTTAGATTGTCAACCTATTATGATACTACATTCGCTTAAATTTTGTAAAATGTAAATTTTCATTCAAATTCATTTTCTTTGTAATTGAATATTACCTACATTAGCAGATTTGAAACATGTTAACAAAACTGATAAAATTATAATAATATCAACAACAAAAAAAAAAATTAAATAAAAAAAAAATTACTGTACATAAAAATTACACATAATAGCTCTTATGAAGAATATCTTGTATTTAACAAGATATGCATTTACGGGTAATTTGGGATGATGAAATAATTTGCAAACTTTAAATATGTCACGTTATTTAAGTAGGGTATTTTGGGCCTCAGAAAAATTAACCCTATGTTCGGTTGGAAAAAAAAAAATTAAATGGAACGGGGAAGAAGGGATGGATAAAAGCATCTCCAAACATTGTGTATATATATATATATATATATATATATATTTTTGTGTAAATTTGATCTGTCAATTATATATTTTTAGCTCAAACGGTTGTTTTATACATTTTTTGTAAAAATACAGTCCCCAATAACAACCCACCAGTGTTATGTCTAGACCCCACATAATTTTTATAAACTTACCTAATATAAAGTTGATTTGTGAATGAAATAAGAAAGAAGGAGGGAAAAGGAAATATGCTAATGTGACTGTATAAAAAGGTTGGAGACATCGATGACGTTGTAGTGTATCTTAACATACTGGTGAAGATAAAAAAAATAAAAAAAAAATTACATATTATATTTACACAAAATAGTGTTTTAACAAGGGCGGAGCCAGAAATAAAAAGTTGCGAAGAAAATGGAGAGAAGAACATGTGACAGTCGATAAATGAGGTTGTCAAATTAAAATATTTTTAATTCATAACAAACAATCTGTGTGAGCAGCGTGCGCTTGTATGTATGCATATAGTAGTATATAATAATAAAATTGAACATTGTATGAAGAACAATATGAATAGAATACTCATATGTCACGTCAAAATTGCAATATTAACTTTTCAAAAAAAAAAAAGGATTGGTTAGACTTTGAGGAATTGTAAACTATCTTTAATAACCATAAATAAGTAACAAAATTAAGTATTTTTTGAAAATTTGGAAGGCCAATTTTAATTTTTCTATAGTAAATTATCATTAATAATTATAAATATTCACTATTAATAGAAATTACAGAAAATTTTGAGGGGGGTCAATTTAAATTTTTCTATACCAAATTATCTTTAATAATTATAAATATACACCACTAATAGAGGTTACAAAAAATTTTGGGGTTCCATGGCACCCCTGACCCTTCTTCCCTCCGCCAACTTTTAACAGATTGTTAGATTTGCTCTAAAATATCTCTAGATAAGAGATTGTGTATTTTTTTTTGTTCGGATGAATGGAAGAGAAGAGAAAAAACCAATAATTTATAAGATAAAGTTTTAATTGTTTTACCATTATGTCTAATAATATTTATAATGTTGTAACATATAAAGGATAAAATTATAATTTAAAACTTATATAATTTAATATAATATTTAATTTAAAATTTTTATAATAATTTACTTATCTTCTCTTTCTCTTTCAGGGGTGAAAATTTTTGTTTTCTCTCTGCACTCCTTCCATCATTCCTACTAAACATAGCATAAATGGGATATGCTATACTTAACATTTTTTAAAATCCAAAATGCTATATTTAGCATCGAACATCCATAGAATGATTTATTAATAAAATAATAATAATAATAAGTGCCCACTAGTCAGGTCTAAATTAGCACAATAATTTAAGTGATAGAGACAAATGAAAAAGAAAAGCTTACATATTATAAAAATTAAAATAATAAGAAACGACTTTAAAATTTTGATTATATAAGCAGACATAACTTGTCGAGAGAAATTATGACGAGAGCAATAGTGATGACTGATGACCCATTTAGTCCAAATAACACTGGATCAAATAAATACATGGATTTTAACTATAAAAAAAAATAATAAATAAATAAATAAATACATGGATGAGAATCATATACTGTACTTATATTGGTTTTTAAAACATAAAAAAAAAAAAAAAAAAAACGATTTAATTAATTGTAGTTATAATAACATATTGTAACAATTTGAAAATATTAAGTAGCATACAAATTTGAAACTCGAAACGTCCTGTCCACTGGAGAGGAGAGAGAGAGAGAGAGAGAGCTGAATCGAGTTCGCATCTCTATCCCTCACAATTCAAAAACCTAAAACCCTAGATTTCAAATCAGAGATTATTTATCAAACCGTAGATTTCAAAATCAGAGATTATTTATCACTACTGATCTTAGAAATCCCAAAATTAGAGCTCAAAAGCCTGGATTTTTCTTAAATTTTCCGAGAGAGTTACTTACATTTAGTCGGTTCTAGGGTTGATAGGGACCTGACATCAAAAGATTTAATTTCAAGCTCTCGATTTGAGTTTGATTTGCCGGTTCAAGAAAGATGAGTAGCAAAAAGGCAGAAGAGCGAAACGAGAAGATAATCAGGGGTCTCATGAAGCTTCCGCCCAATCGAAGATGCATCAACTGTAACAGCTTGGTAAATTTTCTCCAACTCTCTTTTTGTTTTTCCATCTTGATTTCTTCTGTTTCTGTTTTTATTTATTTATTTATTTTTTCTAAACTGTTTTCAATTTCGTATTGGAAGCTTTATATCTACTATTCGGTTGGTTGCTGAAAAAAAAAAAAAAAAGAACAGCGGAAGGATTGAAGATTAATTTTGAATCATACACATCCTTTTAGTTTTGGTTGTTTTAATTTAAAACATTTTGAAGGCAAAATATTAACCGAGAAAAGAGTAAGTTTCTGGTATGAAGCCGTTTTAAGATTTCCATGAGACTCAACTTCAAGAATATATATATATATATATATATATATATATATGCATGTATGTATATATATACCATTTCAGAAACAATAAAACCCAAAATTGCAAAACTCCACTCAATTGAGCATAGAACTGTTTGTCTCAGTCGACACGAGTTCCTGTGTCTTCATTATTATTATTATTATTAATTTCTTTGAAAACTCAAATTTAAGGATCAAACTCTGTTGTGTGATTTATTTAGTGATTAATAAGCAGACGGAGTGTTAACATTAATTCTGGTTTTCACTAACAGTGTCTCAAAATTTTCACTTTTTGCCCTTTTTTTTTTTTTTCTTCTTTTTTTTGGGTCTTTTTTTAAATTAGTTTTTCCACTGTTCATTTTTTTTTTCCCGTAATGAAATTTTACTTTGAAGAACACTTAAAAAAATAATAATAATAATAATTATATTCATAACTTCTGTTTTTGTCTGTGCAGGGACCACAGTATGTTTGTACAAACTTCTGGACCTTCATTTGTATGACATGCAGTGGAATACAGTGAGTATATTCATTATCTGATTATGTTATAAATTTATAATTTGGATGGGCATGCTTATGAAAAAGAATGTCCGCATTCAGCTGTTGAATTTATTCTCTAGGTTAACATTTTATTTGGTAAGTTTTTATGGTTTGATCGGTGATATTTATTTTATATAGCTCTCTGAGTTATAAACAAAATTCACTTTCATAAAACTAGAAAGAGAAGTGTTTTAAAAAGTAGATTTGGGGAAATCAAGGGTGAAGCAGGAGTTCTAGATAAGGCCTTCCGAGAGCATGTACTCTGAAGGACGATTCCGTTTAGGAAATGTAGTGAGTGTGAAGCTGGTGACCTTATATAAGTCATTATTGCGTGCTTGAGGTGAAGGTACCCGAAATCAAGCAAGTGTACCAATACATTGTAAGTAATATAATGAATGTTTACGCGATTAAGTAATGGAAAGCATACAAGCCTACCAATATTTATTGTTTGTGTAACTTCAATTACCATTTAAGTGATTTTCAAATTAGTAATTTTGTTTATTTATTTTTGGTTTATTAGCATATTATTGTTAATTTCCTGCATCCTTTCAAAACCTATTATGTGGACTGAATATGGTCTAATTTTAGCGCATTTGAAAGAATGATCCATCGTAGGCTATTTAAAATCGACAAGCATTTAGTAATTTATTTTATTAGTGCAGTGTAATACTTGACATCATGAACCAAAAGTTACAGATCTTCGGGAGTTACTGTGACTGCTAAAGAGAATACTTCATATTGATGGTAAGAAGTGGGATTGCTGTTTTGGTGAGGTCTAAACCTGCTGGAGCTTCTCCTTTAGCAGCTTGAAAGGAGTACTCAATTGTGTTCATGAAACAAGGACACAGTGTGGTTTGGTGTTAGAGACCCTATGGTTGGTTCTCACTATACTGTTTCAAAGTGCTAATCAGTTTCCATAGGATTGTGTTCACTGTTGAAACGTGGCAAGTAAGTTTATGCACATGGTCTTGAAGCTCTCGCATGGTTATAGGATTTCTTTGCCATAACAAATTACCAATTTAAATAGTAATTCAGGTCAGATGAAATGTCGAACGTGTAGCATTTTCTGATAACAGTGCTTGTTAGACACAGCTACATGCTTACTGGAGCTGTTGGATCACAAAGGTTTAATAAGGGTAAGGCGCTTGTTTAATATTAATGTCGTAAACCAGATGGAGAGTTTAGTCATTTGTCACTGATTCATGACCTAGGAAAGTCAATATCAGCTTTTAGAAGCTTTGTGTTCCATAAATGAAGTTCGGTTTAGAATATTTTTTGACATTTATCGGCCTAGTATGATAATCTGAAATAGAAAAGGAAAGGCTCGATTTATGTGTTGAATGTTGAATTGTTGATAAACCAAACAATCTTTTGATCTTTTTAATTTTATTTTATGAAAGTTCTTCAAAGTTCACCGTTATCAACATGTATCTTTTCTTTGTTTCCAAAAATATTATGTGGTATATTTGAAAATGTATGTGTATGACTGTTTAGTTGAAGAAAATAAAATCAATCATAGGATCACTCAAGTGACATCTATAATACATCATAATGTGGACCACCACCGCCAACAACAACAACAATCAAGCCTTTTTTTCCCAATTACTTGGGGTCGGGTACATCATAATATGGACCCTTTCCTATAATTCTGAATTGATCATTGTAATGCATCTGAGTACTCACAATAACTTCTGTGGCATCTCTCCCCTTTCCTACTATCTTCGGGGTCCAAATTGTATTGTCGTAGATCTATTGGTTGAGCTTGGCCGAGATGCAGATTTTTGTCACTTTAAAACTTCACTGTTTATTATTATTATTTGATACGTAAAACTTCACTGTTTTTAACGGGTTAACATTTTATGCGTTGCAGTCGTGAGTTCACTCACCGTGTGAAGTCTGTATCCATGGCTAAGTTTACTTCCCAAGAAGTCGAAGCTCTACAAAATGGTGGCAATCAGGTACAAATTGTGTTTAGTCTTCTCTATTTGGTAGCAGGGTTGCTTATTTGCTTGTAAGACATCTACTCGTTTCAGCGTGCACGGGAAATATTTTTGAAGGATTGGGACTCACAGAGACAGAGATTGCCTGACAACAGGTGTAAATGTGTGACTGGTTGCTCTTGGTGCTAAATGATTTGAATATTGCAAATATGGAAATCGTATCTTGTACGTTGCAATATGAAAACTTACGTCGTTTTCTTGCAGCAATGTTGATAAAGTTCGTGCGTTTATAAGGAATGTTTACGTGGATAGAAAATATGCTGGGGGAAATACCTCTGAAAAACCTCCAAGAGACACCCAGGCAATATATTCCTAAACCACATCTATCTATGAATATTTTCTTTGAGCTTACTATCCATACCATTGTCATTATCTTTTCCTTCACAGATATTTCACTTACAGCCGAGAGTTTTTCATTAATGAATTTGGCAGAACCTTAGAAACCATGAAGATGAGACAAGACGAGCCAGTTCATATCATTCTTATTCTCAAAGTCCACCATACGATTATCAGTATGAAGATCGGCGGTATGGGAAACACGCTCCTGCTCTTACTAGAAAGCCTGGTTCAGATCGAGGCCTCTATGAAGCGAAAGTCTCAGGTTTCTTAAGTCCTAGTCGTTTGAGCGACCAAATGTACGAAGACAGGTTTGCAAATGAGGGATTAAATTCCAGATTCTCAGACTATTCAGCATCCAGTGCAGGTGATCCATTCAGGTCTGGTGCCCAGTCACCAACTCTTCAAAGAGACATTGGATATAGCAGTCCTTCTAGTCAAAATTCAAGGGATATCTTAAACGATGATGTGCGATATCAAACAATGAATACATTCTTAGAGGCAAACACTAAAAGGGATACAAATGGGCTTCCATGTCCACAGGTTGTTACCTGCTTATGTTTCTGATGAAATTCAAGTTACATTCAACAATATGATACCCTTGGAGTCTATACTAAGCATTTATCTTGATTAAACATTCATAGGGATGTACAATATAATGCATGAATTTTTGTATTTGGTGCTCCTAACTCATATTGACCTAAGACTAATCCTTAGTTTCCTACAATTGCACGTGATCACTGCCCACATTCCTAAGCCATTGCCTCACAACCAATTTGGCTACCTGTGCAGGTTTATACTTGCTCCTTTTTTTGACCTCTTAGAATTTTAAAGAAACAGATATCTATAAATTTTATATGTCCTGAAAAATTATTTTGTGTTTTAAAATTGAAAAAGCTTGAAAGTGAACATCCCCGCACCTAATGGTATCAATGAGCTAATATTTTGTGTTTTGACCTCTCTATGAAATCAGTTGTTACTTCATTGAATTTGCTTCATTGCATAGCTATGCTTGCGATTTGACCTTGATCATTATGGACATATCCTCAATGCCTGTCTTCATATTCTTCTACTACATTCTAAAATGACATTCTTCCCTTGGATTACTGATGGAAGTTTGATTGTTGCAATGATGAGCTAAAATAGTTGTATTCAGAATGCTTATTCTCCAATGGTTTTTTTTTCTTTTTTTTGAAAGAATGATTATTCTCAATGATTGTTATTGAGTTATTTTTTTCGTTACTTTAAAAAACAATATTCCTTCCCTAGATCTCATACATATAAATACTAAATATTGGGTAATGAAGTATATTAATTTTATTTGAGCATATATAATAGATCCTTAACAACATAAGTAATAACCATACGAGTAATAGTTACCAAGTACTAAGTTATTAACTGATAAAAATATGAATCTATAATGTTAATACCTTAATAACTAATATAAAGTACTAAGTAAAAGTACTAAAAAAAAAAAAGCATTAAGTTTTTAGTTAAAAAAAAAATGCATCAAAAATCATCTAAATCTCAAATTTATGGGATTCTGGGGTTTCAATCACGTTCATCAGTGTTATTTGGGGTACTTGTGTAACCAAAATAAAAAATCACGGCTCTGGTATCTGTGTCTGTTACACTCCGTGACTGCAACCATTTTAAAACCATTGGAAATTTAAACTTACTGTCTGCTCCTTGGCCATGTGTGTTTACTTTGTGTTATAGGCTTTGTTTCTTTGTTTCTTTGTTTCATTGACAGTGTCTTTCACTTATCACCTGATGTTGTGTTACCCTTTTATTTAGAGAATTAATCATTTGATGTTGTGTTACAGCCTTATTTCTTCATTTTATTGGTAGTGTTTTTTCACCTTTATATCAACTGACATCAGATTACCCTTTTATTTAGAGAACTGCATCTTCAAGCAGCTTTGGATCATTTGATGGCAACTCCATGTCGCTCAAGTCAGTTAATTCTGTTAATTCAATGGATGTTGCTTCAGGACCTCAACAGTCTGCTGGTATCCAGCAGGATAAACTGTCTACTTTTCCCACTTTACCACAATCAGCTGTATTTGGGAATTTTGGTGGCTTGGACCTCTTTGATGCGCCATCCGCACCACAAACTGTCTCTTCTTCAGCTCCAGCAACGGATTTGTTTCAGTTGTCAGAGACATCATCAACTCCACCTATAGATTTGTTTCAACCATCCCCCATTCCTTCAGTTTCAACTTTGAATGCACATCAACCTTCCAAAAGTTCTACACCGTCATCTTTAGACTTGTTCTCTGAGATTCCTCAGCAGCAGTCGGCTGCAACCTTGGATAAAAAATCACCGGATCTTGTTATGCCAAAAAATGAAGGGTGGGCAACATTTGATGTACCTCAGCACATGGCATCTAATGTGGGTATTGAAAATTCTACCCCTGCAGTAATACCTTCTTCTGACGGAGGTCCTCCTGGAAAGTTTGACCCACTTTTGTCCCAAAATACGAGCCTGCAGTGGCCATCATTTCAAGATTTTAATGCTCGTAGACCTTCTGTATCAATGTCTAATCCATGGAATGAGGGCGTGCACAATGTTAAAGCCTCCCTTGGTGCGATGGGCACTCAGGTAAGCAATTTAGCCATCTGGATGTCTCATAATTTTGTTATAAGAAAGTGAGATTTATTAAGAAAGATTTCATTTAGTCATTGGTGATTTGATTTAGTTTAAATCCTAGTTATATAGTTGCATGGAATCAGCAATTGATTTTTGTTTATTGGCAATTTGAATAAATAATTAAAGTGTTTGAACCAATCCTAAGTTCCTAATCATATCTCTGAGCAGTCATGGAATGCCTTTGAAGATTCAATTGGACAACCACCTCTTGGGGGTATTCAACAAAGTAGGGAGCAAGTTGCAATGCACAAGTCGTCAACTGCTGATCAGTATTTGGGCTTGGGAATATCAGAGGTTGCTAGATTTTCCTGAACATGCTAAACAATGTGTTGGTTGCTTCTACTTATTTTTGAGCTGTTCACTTTTCAGGACTTAAATAAAAATGGGATTCAAAGAGCTGTCTTGGATAATGGACCTCCTTTTCCTAGTGTACCATCGCATGTTAGTGGGTCAACATATTCTTCATCAGCACTTCCTCTAATGGTTTGTACTTTTGCCTTGCTTCAGCCTTGTGGTAGGCTTTTAACCACTCTTTTTATCCTAAGTGACGTTGCTCTTCTTTCCTGTTTGAATAATGACTTTGTTTTGTTCACTTTTAACAGGAAGGAGCACATTCCCAGTCACATGCAACTGATCACATATCAACCAACCCATTCGACCTTCCATATGATTCCGGTTTGGAATCTAACAATGCGGTATGTTGCAGTACTTGTTTTTCGCATTAAAAGTTTGACACTAATACTATCACCCCACACAGGCAGGACAAGCACTGGGCCAATGGCTTTTTTCACACTTTTCTTTCAGTTTTTTCATTTTGTTTTGTTTTTTTTTTTTTTTTTAAAATCCGAAGTTGTAGGTGTTTATGTGATGATGGCCTGTCTTGAATCATTCTATAAGATAATAGTAATTGAGAAAAATGCTTGAGGAGTCATTAGAATTATTTTCAAAGTTGTACAAATTATTGTAGTATCAAATTAATGAGTCATGCTATGTAAATTGTAAAGAGAGTATTTAAATAACAATTAAGGTGTGAAACTATAGTGTAAGACAATCAGCTTGGACTTATGTCAGAAAATCAACAGCGGAAGCTATTTACTGAGGAGATTAATGAGAAGTTATCAAAAGAAAAAGAAAGATCTCTACATTTTTTAAAATAGATTTGGAGAAATCCTAGGATTAAGGTCCTGAAGATATAATATGGTTAGATTTACCAACGGGCCAATGCCTAGCGGTATCAGCCTCTTACTTCTCAAAGGGAGGTCAAAGGTTCAAGTCTCAATCGAGACATGCATGTTAAAAAAAAGGTTAGATTTAGAAAAGAATCGTGTTACAAACTTACAAATAGATATACTGACATGTATGATCGAATTGTGTCCATAGTAAGCATAATTGTGGTACAAAAATGCCAACAGGCCACTGGCCTAGCGGTACCTAGTCCTTACTTCCTAAGGGGAGGTTAGGAGTTCAAGCCTCAGTGGAGGCATGTTTGTGTGGGTACTAACTAAGAAAAAAAAAAAAAATTTGTGGTACAAAAATTGAATTTCCAATTACTGTTTGTTTACGTCAAGGATCTGCATTAACTCCATATTTATTGCCTTTGTTGTGGATGAACCAACAAAAACATTCAAGATGATTTTTCATGATATATGCTATTTTGGATGATATTATCTTTATTGATGAAACTAGAGCACAAGTGCTAACTGGGGTGTGCCACTGTAATGTTGCTTTTCTGAAGTTGTTATATCTGGCCAATCATCATGTCTATGTGGTTACCCACGTGGATATTGCTTACAATGTAAGCGTTACTAGGCTGTTATCACCACACCAAATCGATTCAGGAGGAATGTGGTTGGACTAGGTAGCCAATGTCAATTCGGTTATTTGGCTGTAGTTATATTGCTATGCTTAGTATTAAGCATCGTTTTGCTTTTCATTTCTATTTTAATTTTGTTCCGTTGTATCTTCAATTGCAGTTCTTGGATATGACCTCTCTGCAAGCTGCACTGCCAAATGCCCAGACGCCACCTGCCTTCCTTGATGGTTTAACTCAGCCATGGTTTCCTCAAAATCCAGCTACACCTTATATTCCAAATGCACCACAAGGTAAGCCGTATTTGATTCTTCCCGTGAAATTTAACATCTGTTTAACCATTCTTGTTGTCCAGTCTGACGTTGGCATGACTCTTAGGTGCCTTAGGATTAATGGCAGGGCAATCACCAGGCACTCAATTAGTGTAAGTTGTTTCCTTATTACTATGTTGTAGATTGTCTAAATGAAATATTCGTGATCATAGTCTTTTTTTATCAATGTTTTAGTTATCATCATGATTCATGCTGAATAGGAACATCTCCACTTTCCAGGCGCATAGTTTTTGAGCCCCTCTATTAGCTGTAGTTAGAAGTTGGCCAGTTGCAGATTATGATTTATTTAATTATATATATATATATATATATTCTCTCTTCAGTGCCGTGTGTGCATGTCTGTATATATATATATATGTATATTTTCTTTTTCGAATTGATTTGACTGATTGATTCTCATTAACGTGTGCTGTGACCACAAACTTGCTCATGATAACACACAATATAGTAAAAAACTGCCATCATTTCACAAATGAAACAGTTAGCACTAAAGTGCTCCTCTCTTTTCCTGTAAAATGGTGAAAACATCCTCTGGTCCAGTTGTTTGGAGCCCTTTGATTTGCAACAGGCTGGTAAGTGCAACCACTAAAGAAAAAAATAATCATGGAGGATATATGTTTCCTAGGCTGAACCAAGTCAATCAACTATGGCTTAGTTCTGTTCAACTGAGAAAATATTGTGGTAATATATAATGTTTTGGATCATTAAATGGCGGGACCAATTCGATTATTCTTTCCACTCCCACTCCTGTCTATTACTAATGGTTAGTAGAGGATCACTGAATATGTGGAACTCAACTTCCTGATTTGTTGAAATTCGAAGTGTCTATTATTAGTTTGTAAAGGATAACTGAATGTATAAAGAATCAGTTGACTCCACATTCAAGGCATAGATGTTCTCTTTGTTGAGACATGTTGCTCCATAGGTGGAAAAGAAATGCTAAAATGGACACACCTGTTTACGGGACAGAGAGGCCTGAGGGTAGTTTTCTTTTTGTGGTTTTCTAGTAGATTTAATGGTGTCTAATGCACTTAAGGGAAACAAAGTCATGAATTTGCTTCATATTAAAAAATGATTACATTTACGGTTTTAGTTGGTTCCATCTCCTGTGTTAACATCATGCTAAATTTGCAGGAATGGTCCGACACAAGGCCCTGTTGCTTCTGTTGGAGGAAATCCTTTTGCGTAGGATTCACTTGTGTATTCATTTCTCTTTGGTCGGTATTAGAAGTTTCCTAGGGACTTTTCTAGGTTTTGCCTTGTCTCTTTCATACATTGTAATCCAAATATTTTATGGCTCTATTCATGTCTGTATTCTTCGTGAAATAAAACGTTGGTGTGGAAAATTTTCATTCAGTCTGCTGTGCCCATGAATTTTATGGTACTTTGCATCGAATTGAAGCCTCGGATTAGTAGCTGAAGCATGAGGTAACAATAGTGATGTTCTTGTTAATGTAGAGAAACTGTTTGCGGTAATTGTTCTTCTGGTGGGTTGAAGTTGTGGATGTATTTAGCTTTTGACAATCCTCCAGACCCAAAGTTTTGGTGTTACTGTTTTACTTTCCCTTCATTAGAGCAAAGCCCTTGGTCTTTTGAAGTGGAACTTAAATCCTCTCCAGGAGATGGTTTTTTAGTATTATTAATTTTTTAATTTTTTTTTGGTGCATAAAAGTTAAAAATCATAAGCATTTTGTAAGAATTTTTCATCCCCTTTTTATCTTATAATTTCTTCACCTCCATTTAATTTTTATTCTTCTAGAAAGGCATGAATGAGAGAATTCTGTAATTTGTAAAATGGAAAGATGGAGTTTTTAACATAACAAAAAATTTCAAAATTTTTAGATGATCTAAAAAAAATAAAAATTAAAATGAGAGATGGAAGCGGTAGAAAAAATTTTGGTTGATGATTTTTTGAAAATTGATTTCAAGAAACAAGAGAAGAGAGAAAAGAAAAATCGCATATACACTAATACGCATGGCTCATTTGGTGCTTCCCATATCCAGGGTCTCCCTCTCTCTCTACTTTTTCTGCTTCCCATATCCAGGGTCTCCCTTTCTCTCTCTACTTTTTCTCTCCCCTCTCTCCAGCCCTCAGCGACCCCTTCGCTCTCTCCATCTGTTTGCTCCCTACCCCCTCATCTGATTGCTCCCTACCCCCTCCCATGGGAGTGGGGAGGTGCCGATTCCCGCCTTTCACCGCTTAATAAATTTTACGTATTGTAAATAGTTACTCAGTGGGTGAGTTTTTACGACCTTTTTTTTGCTTTTTTTTTTTTAATTGTTTTGTTAGATCTGCTCCTGTTAGGCTTGTTTCTGGCTTGACGGGGTAGATTTGCTTTTCATCTCCGGTTAGATTTCTGATCTATGTCGGATTTTGTTATCCCCGCCTCTATGTGGGTTTTGTTGTCCCAGCCTCTTATTCGGGGTTTAGGGGATTCCCGTCGGCGGCATCTTGCGAATGCAATCTTGGAGCAGTTGCCTTGACGATACCCTGACTCGTGAGTCACTTCAGTTGCTGCTTTCCTTCCTTGATGGTTTCCGCTGTTATATTGTTTCTCAGCAAATCTGGAGCCCGTTCTTTAGTTTTTTCTTTTATTGCTTCATGATTTGTTTGTTTTTGTACGGCCATTTATGACGCTCTTTGTAGATGTCATATGGCTTTTTTCTTATTGTTAGGATTAAATAAATAAATAATAATAATAATAATAATAATAATAATAATAATAATTTGGTGCTTCCCATAAGCACGATATAGAGATCCGCTCTTTAAAATTAGATATATTTATAACATAAAACAATATTACAAAAACCTCTTGCAGAACTTTTTTATTTTTATTTTTTTGTTTTCTTTTACATGAGAACGTTTGAAAAAAAAAAAAAAAAAACAAAATTAAGAAAAAAAAAAGAAAAGAGTTTGATTTGTAATTATGAAAATAATTTTTATTTTCAAAAACTAAAAAATTATATAAAAAAATTTCGTTTGGTTCAATTTTTTTAAAATTATTTTATAAAAATTCAGTTATAAAAATGTCTATTTTTCAGAAAATTATAAATTCTAATAATAATTTTTAAAATTTTTGAAAACTATTTTCAGAATTATTTTTTTAAAAAAAATTCTATTATCACCCACACCTCTAAAAATAGAAAAATAAAATTAAAATAGTGCGCAGCTGAGCTACCAGAACTCGTAATAAAATTACTCCATTCAATTATAGGGTTTATTATAAATACCAATACGTGCTCGGTTCGGTTGTGATGTCCGGTTCTACACTTCAACTCGATAATTGTTGATAGATAGAGCGGTACGAAATATAACGCTCCAGTAATTAAGGATGTCATTTCTACCGGACGAGCTTTGGAGACGAATATTAGAGATTGGAGTCCAAAACCCTAATTCAGTACTGACCTTCAAAGATCTCTGTTGCCTTTCCATCTCTTGCAGACGCCTCGATCGATTGTCCAGCGATGATCTTCTCTGGTCCGTTTTACTCTCTTCTGATTTCCCTCAAACCCAAGATTCATCACGTTCTTCTTCTACCTCATCATCATCAACCAATTCTTCATCCAAGACCCTCTATAAGATCAGGTAAACAACTTTTCTCTCTCTCTCTCTCTCTCTCTATACTTATATATATTTTTATTTATTCGAAAATTCTGTTTTGTTTGATTTTTTTATTGTGTGATTGAATTGGGGTTTACTGATTGATTGTGAAATGCTGTTTGAATTTTTTTGAACAATATTCAATTAGGTTTGAGATAGAAAGAGAACGAAAACGGTTAGTCCATCGAAGGGCTGTTTTCAGAATAGAGAGTCAGATTCTCGAGCACTCCAGGAAACTTCGACAGATACGGGTTCGGCTAGCAGAAGAGAGTGAGAAAATGAAGACTGCAGTCGCAGAGTTATCAAATTTACACAAAGTCAGGTAATGATTATTATTATAACATTTTTTTTGCATTTTTTTTTTTTTTTTTTGCATTTTTTCTATGTGGATCATCGTTAATATGCAGTTTTTATTGTTGTAGCTATATAAAATACTTGGTAATTAATTTAGAATTTTTTCTAGAGCTTTTAATTTATACATGGTTGATATGGAGTGATATGTTTAAAATTGAAATGTTAGAAAAAAAAAAATTATGCTCTCTGTTGGTGGATTTTGAAGTTCAGTGGTGAAGAAAATGGGAAGAGGGCATCCAATAGCTTTGTGTTCTTTGTCCTTTTCTCCATGAAATTGACGAAAACAAAAGAAAATAAATTTTGGAAATTTTGGGTCTCCAAATTTTTTTTTTTTGTTTTGAAAAACTCACATCAACTAATGAAATCTAAGACATTCTCCCTGCCTTTGGCATCCATGAACCGAATAGCCTTTTTCCTATATGAATGGGTTGGCCAACTGAATTGCATATAGCATTATAAATTATATCTGTTATTTGAAAATCGATTGCGTCTCAAAATAAATGGTTCCTATAAATTTATGTATGTTGTTTAGAAGATCAGGAACTTTCCAGCTCAATGATGAGATTTTATATTTGGTTTGATCCCATCAGGCAAGCTTCAGTGGCATTGAAAGTGTGGCAGCCAGAATTTATACGTGGTAGGCAAAAACAAATAGTTGAGCAGTGTGCTGTGCCTGCTGATTCTCGAATAAATGCGCTTGAGATGGAACTTAGGCTTTGTAAGCAGCAGAGTGTAGTATTCAATAAGAATTATGTAAGAGTGAATGTATTGTTGTATGGTAGGATGCTTCGTTCACCAAGTTTAGTGGAAAGTTTTATATAATATCTATGATGCTTGTATATGATGCAGAGAGATGAAAAGAAAAGGCTTGATGCAGCAAAGGAACAGTTGGAGTCGTTAAAGTATCACCCATTACGAGATTTTAACTTGACTAGTGGAGGGATTGGTGAATGTGGCATCAAGAAAAGAAAGTTGAAAAAATGCGTAGACTGTGTAAGGTTCTGATGTCCTCTATATTATGCAGTAAATTTTTGTTTGTTTGCTGTATTTTTTCACTACCTTGTTGTTGGTGAAGAAAAGCATCAAGGATGCTTTTAAGGACTGAAACTGTTTTTTTTTTTTGGAGAACCTTGCCTCGAATCAGAATCTTCTTTTAGTAACTACATAATCTTTTGAGAAAGCATTAAATTTGGATGAAAGCTCAGCATTAGTAAATATGGTGGGAAGGGAAAAAAGAAGAAGGTGATATTGAAGTGATACCAGATGAGTGCAGGAAATAACTTTCCCGTGACCCTTTATACCAAGCCGGTGTGTGATATCTTCAGGAAACTTGGATTTATGCTGCCTACTGATGGTTTAAGGTGGGTTTTCACTGTGGAAACCTTGTAGAATAGGGTTCCAATAGGCAGAAGAAAGATAGTGGGGTTCTAAAATAAAAAGAAGGTTAGAAATGGCTTGGTCTTAGAAGTGTGAAAGTTTGCAGGTATTGTAAAAAAGTTGTGCGAGAAAAGATTGATCAGGGCAGAAAGGATTTTTTTGGGTTTTTCTTACTAGACTAAACACCAAAGTTTGGGAACTGTCTTAGGATTGATCTGTGCTGGTTATGTTGAGTTTTGGGACTGAAATAGGGTCTGTGTTTCTCATGCGAATTTCAACTTGATTATATAGCTGAACCAAGTATTTAACATTTTAAGTTTTTTGGTTAATCAATGTCTAACATGTTTCAGAGGAAAATAGCTAATCTTTTTACCATAATCTCTATGGCTTCATTTGGCTAGATGAAAATAGCGAGAAAGGAAAAGAAATGGAAATCTTTTTAAGGGAAAATAAATTTCCATAACCACCTAGTTATCTCATAAACTTTCCTCAAAAAATAATAATAATAATAATAATAATAATAAACACAAGAAACTTATCAAAATAATAATAATAATAATAATAGTAAACACAAGAACTTGTACAAAATTAATTTTTTAGATTCTTTATTGCTTTTATTCCTTAAAGAAGACCAAATATATATATTTGGTAAAAAAAATTATTTACAATAATAGTGAGGAGGTAAATGATCCAATCCTTTACCGACACATTATCTTTAGTTAGATATACATATCACTTCCATAATCCAGAAAAAAATTAGTCACCTTTTATTCTTTTTTATTTTTATTTAATATATTGACAAATAAAAATGATGTGTCAGTATAATAAGATTGGGCCACGTGTGGTCAAAAGAGAGTACCTACTCACTGGTGAGGACCTAAGGATTGTCCAAAAAATCTTTGGACCTATTATCCTTTTTAATAAAATAAGGGAAATTTACCTACCCACCGGTGAGGACCTGAGTATTGTCCAAAAATTCTCATGGTGTGTTGAGTTGTTCTGTGGAAACTGCACCGGTCAATTTCATATTTACTGAGTAATATAGAAAATGAGTCTGTCTTATGTTTTCAAAGAATTATATGGTCTTATGTTTTCAAATAATTATATGGTCTTTTGTTTATGGGATTGAAGATTTCAATTCTTGAGCTCAATTTTACCCCACTGGATGGGTTTTATGGTGGTGGTTTCTCCACACTTCAGTATATTATTTGTTCAAAGGGTAGCAAATACTGTCGACTTAAAAAATCATATCATCGGTGAGAGCCTGAAACGCTCCAAACGTCTGCCTCAACGCCTCTTCTTTCTCTCTACTGGACTTCACTTGCATAGACCCTCATTTTATTTTTGTTTTTATTTTTTATTTGTATTTTATATATATATATATATATATGTTTGGTAGTCCAACGACCATAACACTCTTCCGAGAGGAAGCTTGGACTGCACTTTTGTTTATCTTCATCTTTTGTTGTCTTCATTGTTTGCCTCAACGCCTCTTCTTTCTCTTTACCCTTATTTTACTTTTGTTTTTTATTTTTTTATTTGTATTATATATATACATGTGTGTGTGTGTGTTTGGTAGTCCAACGACCATAACACTCTTCTGAGAAGAAGCTTGGACTGCACTTGTGTTAATCTTCATCTTTTGTTGTCTTCATTGTGTTTGGCAATCCAACGACCTGGAGGCTCTCCCTTGTGTAATTTTGCTGTGAGATGAAATTTAATGTTTGAATTGTTCTGCCTTCAACCTTTTCATTTTAGCAGTGCTTTTATGTATTCAAATCCTGAATCTTAGCTAAGGTTACGTGAATTTTACCATTTTCACGAAATCTTTAATCTCTCCATCTTTTTTTTTTTTTTTCAATTATTATTGTTTTCTGCCATCTTCATGTGTTTCTTTTGGATGCAAAAAGAAATTAGTAAACTTGTTATTGTTTTTTGGCCCAGCTCATATGAAACAAGGCAAAACATCATATGGATAGGTTGCCTAATGGAAGAATTTAGTACGACCTTTTCTCAATATCCCCTGGTGTGCACATTGTGAGCGGATGCTGGACTTGTACTAGGTCCATGTTCTGCCTTGAAGCGTGCGGTCCAAACAAGTATAATTGCTGACGGTGGTATCTAACAGTTTCAAGTTGATGACGGGGTTTCTGACAGTCTTTGTTTCAGGCTAAGACGTCAGGGAGAGCTCTGACGGGAAAGAGAAATAAAGTCGTTTAGTTTGATTATCAACCTATTCTATTTCGGATCGAAGATGTATACATGTATTTGTAATATAGAGGATGGATCGTGAAGTGGTGAGAGTGTTGGTTATGTCATTCCCTCCTTTACTGTAATGAAACTTATGCAAGTACCCAAGAACGTGGTAGTAGGGATAAACGGGCTGCTTAGCCTGGTCCCCCACCCGGTTTGAACTTTATCTGACCGATCCTGGCTGGTCATAAACACGTAAATGAAGGCCAAAGATTGTGGTGCAGTTCATCCTCATGTCACATTTAAGCTTTTTGTATCATATCTGTGCTTTTATGGTGAGCCTGAATCGTCCACTCGTAAGGCCTTTCTAGAACTGTTTTAAAGTGATTCCTATTTATAATGGTTATATAATAGAACTGTTTTGAAGGCCAAAGATTGTGGTGCAGTTCATCCTCATGTCACATTTAAGCTTTCTGTATCATGTCTGTGCTTTTATGGTGAGCCTGAATCGTCCACTCGTAAGGCCATTCTAGAACTGTTTTAAAGTGATTCCTTTTTATAATGGTTATATAATAGAACTGTTTTGAAGCCCAAAGATTGTGGTGCAGTTCATCTTCTTCTTCTTTTTTTTTTTTTTTTTTGGGGTTTAAAACAATTCAGGTAGAATTAGCATCTTGTGTCAATATTACATCACTTTGTATAATGCTTATATAATATAACTATGCCTGGCTTTTAATCGTATGATGTGCGTTTGGATGTTTGAGTTATAAAGTTTTATGACACTTTGTAGCTAGTCTGTATTATTTGCTACACCTCAATCTTTCAAAGGAAACAATTACATTTACAGTTTCTGGATTAAGTCTTTCTGGGTATAAGCTCATAAGTCATTACTTGTCTTAAAACTAGGTGAACTGAAACATTTGTGCGAAATCAACTAAAGAACAAAATTGTTAATATAAAAGACATTTTTCTAAAATTAGTTTTTTTTTATTATTTTAAATGAGCTTTTATAAAACAATTCTTAAAAACTAATCCAAGTAGATTTTCGTATTTTTGTATTTTTAATTGTCAAAAAATTGAACCAAACAAGAGTCTTTACGTTCTTGGAATTTTTCAACTGGTCAAATGATATCAAATCTGCCAAGTTTATCTTCTTCAGGGAAAGATTGCCCAAGGTTGTGAGTCGATATCAAATTATTTTAGTTTTGAATCATATTGTTGAGTTCTAGAGCCACTCTGGGAAGAGTCTGCACTTTGGCATAGAGGAATAAAATGAAGTAGGAATGGAATGAATCAAAAAATGGAATGAGAATGGAATGATCATTCCCATTCTCTTGTTTGGTTATTGATGGGTTAAAATACTATACATGTACACATATATATGTGGCAAACATATATTTTCTTTCTCTTCTTCTCTCTTCCAAACACTTCCTGAATTTGAAAACTAAGGAGAGAATATCAGATTCCGGCTAATTTCGGATTGGTCATCGATCTACTTCAATGGATGCAAATCGCCGGCTCCTATTAGATTGATCATCGACTTGAATGACTAATTTTGAGCTGATTTCGGATTGGTTGTTGATCGCCTTCAATAGGTTGATTTGGTCTTCAATGACCTTCAAGCAAAGCAATTTTTAGTACTCCGTATTTTCTAAGTGGGAATAGAATGTTTATTCCCCTCGTAAAGTGGAATGATTTTGATGAAATGATCATTCTTCAAAAATGGTGAAAATGAGCATTCTATCTTTAAAATTACTTTCTAAACAAAAGAATGAAATTGAAAGTGTTTCATTCCATTTTATTTCATTTCATTTTTATCTACCAAACTAGCCCTTGTCGTGGTCGGGAGGTGTCATATATTGACCACCTATGTACAACTAGATACAGTAAATGGTAAAGAAGTTGATTTAGTTCACTGATTGAGTAAACAGTGACTTACAATAAGTGGAGTAGGTCAATCATTCATTTGATTGTAGATAGATGAGTTGTAATCCCAAATACATGGAGCATTGCTTATGCAATGAGCTATAAAGTGTTTGCATGTTCTGGTAGTAAATTCTTGAGAGAAAGAGAGAGATTAATTTATTAGTCATTATGGTTTATATGTACGACCCTATCAACATTCTCTCCCGGAGTACCCTAAGGTGTGGATCTAACAGTGCAAAAAATCGTCACATCACTCATTTATCATAACAGATAAAATCTAAACTTTATCATTTCAAATAGTGAAGTTTCAAGATAAATGTGATGAATTTGCACTGCTAATACTGCCAAAAAAAAATGTGTAACATGCAGAATTTTGATCCCAGTACTAATATGGTAAAATGTTGGGAGAACTAAGACATTTTGTTCATTCTTTGTTGGCTGCATGTGTGTTTGTAGCTTTTGGTGCGTCTTAACTTCATATATCAAACCATTTAATAAACGAGCCCGAATTCTCTACAATGTCATACTGTATCGAACGATTCATAACACATACATGTGAATGCGATTACACATGTATTATATATGTATATGTTGTGAGCCGTTTTATGTAGTATGGTACCCGTACTTATTCAGCACGGAATCTCAACACCTAATAAACAAATAAACATACTAGATAAGATATTCGGAAAGCAGAGACTATAGTTGAGAAATCCTACATTAGGTGATATTTGAGCTACTATGCAGTGAACCTAAACAAATTCAACCCCTCTTTTGACTTTGGTCCTTAACTGCAATATTGACTGTTTGTTTACATAGGGTTTGTAAGCTGGCATGGTGACTCAGCTAGGTAGATTAATGGGTGAAAAAGTGCTTCCCTCTTCAAGTCACCTTGTATATAAGCACTCATCATGCTTGTTCGTGTCATTCTAGAGAGAGAGAGAAAGATGGGGAGGCCTCCTTGCTGTGATAAAGTTGGTGTCAAGAAAGGTCCATGGACTCCTGAAGAAGACATCATCTTAGTCTCCTACATCCAACAACATGGTCCTGGAAATTGGAGATCAGTGCCTGCAAACACTGGTAAGTACTTAATATCTCGTTTTTCAATATTGCAGCCTTTGAATTCGCCATTATCAATCAAAATTCCATCTCGGATTTTGCAGTACTCTCTGAATTTTTTTATTTTTCTATATTTTTGGTTTTGAATCTTGGCTCTAATGAATAGAATCTTCTTTAATTTGTTACTATGAAAAAAAGGGTTGTTAAGGTGCAGCAAAAGTTGCAGACTTAGGTGGACTAACTACCTCCGGCCGGGAATCAAGCGAGGCAACTTCACTCCTCACGAAGAAGGGATGATCGTCCACTTGCAAGCTTTATTGGGTAACAAGTAATCTTCACAAATCTATATCCATTCTCTCTCTATATATATGTGTATATATATTTCACATTTACCAATTCAATCCATTACAAGAATTCATATAAATATAATATCCCTTTCACCTTTGAATATATTAGATCTCTCTCAACTGATATTATGGCCTTAAATAGAGCGAAATGAAAACATAGGATTCATATAGCCGATCGTTGTTATTCTGTTGTTGTCTTCGTCTCTCTTTATATATAATCACTTTTTTTTTTTTTATCTCAACTTGTGGGCAGATGGGCAGCTATAGCTTCTTACCTCCCACAAAGAACAGACAATGATATAAAGAACTATTGGAACACACACTTGAAGAAGAAAATGAGAAGATTTCAATCAGCTTTAGATCCTCACATGGCATCAGATGATAATTCAACTAGCCATCACTTTGTATCCAAAAGCTACAGAGCAAGTACTATTGACGAGAAGATTTTAGATGTCACAAGTAATGCCTCAACTACTTCCACATATGCCTCGAGCACAGAGAATATTTCAAGACTCTTAGAGGGTTGGATGAGATCTACACCAAAGACTACTAATCTTTCCATGATCAATATTGGAGCTAAAGAGAAAGTAGTAAACGAGGATAGAATTGGAAATTCTGAGGCAACAACCTCGCTTCTGTGTCACACCCAACAGAAAGCCGAGCAAGAAGAAGATGATGATTTATTCTCTAGTGAAGAATTTGAATCTATAGCTGGTTGGGAGAAGTACTTGTCAAGTGATTCTACTCTGAAAGGATCTCAAACTGCTGCGACGACCGGTGAAAAAATGCATCTTATGCATGAGAGGAAGCAAAGATCAGATCATAATAATCCTCCATTTTCATTTCTTGAGAAATGGCTCTTGGATGAGAGTAGTGCTGGTCAAGCAGAAGAGATGATTGAATCCCCTCCAACATTCTGAAAAATTCAGATTATATGTATGTATATATATATCTAGGTGCATCACATAGTGTATGTCTTGTATACGTGTTGAAAAGTTAAAAGACGGACTTTACATTTGATATTATTCTACTCGATCTATCTTCGGGTTTGTCAGCTCTATATGTTTGACCATTTTAGTAGTTTTTTTTTTTTTTTTTCCCTTGAAAGTTGGGATTTCCTTGCAAAATGTAATTTCAGTGATGATACTGAAAGAATTATGTGAACTAAGCTTTAGTTTGTCGCTTTGTCTCTCTACCTTTTGGTTTATTTCATTCTATTTGGTCTGTGTGTTAATTCTTGACCGAAAAAAGGCAATTTAATGCAGTTAATTGTTGATGATTTAAATAACTCCTAATACAGCAGTTGCATGTCCATTTCACCGGATGTGGGTCAGATTCAGACCCAAGATAAATGCCGTCTGACCACACCAATCAATAGGAACATTTAAATTTTGAAAGCTCCACTTTATGTATGTAGAGTGAGCAATAGTTGGAAGTAACTAAAAATCAGTTCAACATTATAAAAATATAAACAAATTCATCACTATACACACACGATATTTTTATGTAAAATTACATACATCTGAGTATCTGAGTCGTGCACTAAACTACATTTTTTTTAATTCATTACTTTAAGTGTGTGTGTGTGTGTATATATATACATGCACTCAATCCTTTTCATACAAGGGTATATATGCACTCAATCCTTTTCTTACAAGGTATATTTAAATAGTGTCACGAAAGTCTTGCAACCAAATAGGGTAAATAGTTGCTTCATTTGTGATATCTTTTTCTTCAAACATTGAAGAAACATGTGATCTCAATTTGACCTTTTGGTGTGGGAAGCTCAAATGATGGTCCCATTCCCATATATGGCTACCATGCAAAATTTTCACATGATATATGTATATAGATTTGGGTTTAACCTTTTGTGCAGTAAAAATAAATAAATAAATAACCATGATAAGTAGATATATGTATAATGTATTTAGACTTTTTAAAAAATAATAATAATAATTTTTTAAACTCAAGGCAAATAAATATATATATAAAAAAAAAAAAAATTAAAAGACGTGGAAATACAGTGAAAATTGAGTCAACGACTCAAAATATACCAAAATTGTATAGGAATTAGCGTGAGAAAAAGTGCTGGAGTACTCATGAATTCAGTGGAAGTCAAATGAAAGCATTTTGCCTACAAGAGAAGGTGTTGGACTAATAAATTAGCGGTCTTAGCATCCGCGTTTTCCTTTCCCTCCTTTTGGGGGTAAAATATAACTTTCATTTCACAAGTCCCATTAAAGTTTTCTTGTTCACGACTTCGGATATAAATCTGTAACATATATATATATATATATGTATAACACTTTTGTCCATTCACAAGTTAATTTAACGTTGTATGATCCTCTCCGTGATTAACTCGATACATTATTGCACTTTCATTTGACACTTGTAATGATAAATAGTTAGTCTTATCGTAATCTTTTCTCAAACTATCAAAATTTGTAAAACTATTATACTTCGATGATACAAATTACTGGTATTTGTACCTTTGGAATAAAAATTGCAATTGAATTGCAATGGTATGCTTATTTATTTGTAACAATTAATATGGTGTTTGGCTCATGCTGCAAGAAATGGTTTTATGATTACTATCATTGGCTAAATGTATCAAAAGTAGCAACAGCAGTACTAATAGTAAATGGATTCGCCACTAGGGACATAACAGTGTTGGTAAGGATTCGAGAAATAAGACTTTAAGATCTCGCTTTCTAATCGCATTTCTGACTTGAATAGTGGGTATGTTATGAAACCAATACGCTTAAGAAAAAAAAAAAAAATAGTAAATGGATTCTGAATCTGGCTTTTGGGTATTAAAAAAAAATGGTATGTGCTTAAGAGATGGGTTCATGTAATGTCTATCTTGGTAATTTTATCAGAGATTGGAGAGGTTTATGGATAGGGGAGGACTATTCTTGTATGGGGTATAGCCATGGGAACAAAAAAAATGTGATGGACCAATATCTATAAATTTAGCTTTATCAATTTGTTTCTTGAAACATAAAAGAATGTACGAGTTCAACCTACTTAATAGTCTTAGGGTATGGACCATGACAAGTAGGGTTTTCTATCAGTATGATGCATAATGTTCCCCTGAGCTTTGATATCCTATTCTTTGTGTATATTTTTGTAATAACGGTCATTCAAATTTGATGTCTTGAATTTGAAATTGAAAGGAAAAATAGTTTAACACTGATTCGATACTCTCAAATATGACAGAATATAAATTAACACGAAAATTTCATGATATTACAGCTAACATGGTATTTTACAATTCAATTCAGGAAGATGTATATTTAAAGTCAAAATATTTCTACGGATTATATGAAGAAAAAAAGTAACCAAATACATCCAATATTTTGTGATTCGGTGATATCTTTTCATTTTTTCGTAAGGATTGATGAGCGTTCAAATTCCAAAGGAAAAAAAATGAGTGCGTGAGATCACCCATTACATCACTTCCCCCACTTTACAATAAACTCCACCAAACATTTGATTGCTTGGCATGTGAAATAAGGGCCACCCATATGGGTTATGAACCTCATGAATAGTCCTCTTCTATTTGCCAAAAAAGAAAACATTGAGATCAATAGACAGCTAGCCTCTCTCTCTACTCACTTTAATGTGAAATGACAGGTGGCGCTTCATGGAAAATCCACAAAAAAAAAATTAATAATAATAAATAAAAATTATGACCTACCCATATGGGTAAAATGAGAAATAAGTCAATATATGAGTATTGATCCCCACGACTTTGAATGCAATTTAAATTCTTTCACATCTTGAAACCCCATTTAATGTAGTCTCTGTTTATAGCTATATAATATATATATATATATATATATATATATATATATATAGTATATTTTACAATATTTTAAAAAGTGAAATGGGAGGGTTACTATCTATAAGTACACTGCATTTAAGCGATATGCTCAGTGGCCTTCTTATTAGGCTAACTAGTATTTGAGCCACCGGTGAGAAAATGGACGAAAATCTTTTACGTGATATAATTTACTCCGTCAGCTGAATTTTGTTCAACAAATATAGTAAAACTTTTATGTATAAAGGAGTCTTCATTCCTATGCCATCTGTTGTAGGAAACATCACTTTCGTGGAAAAAAGTTCAATGAAAATGAATTATATATTGCATTTGGTAGCATAAAAATTGGCGTCTTAACAATTAAAATTTGAACCATTATTGTTTTCTTCTGATTCTAAAATGTGAATTCCAGTTTATGTGGCTCTCCTCTTTGTAATAAAAAATTCTAAAATATTCGATCATGACTATTCACAAATTATGGTGAAACTCATAGCAGTTTGTAATGAGATTCACTGCAGTCTGTGAATAATCAATTCAACTTCGATTGTGAGATAATGAATCACAGCTCTTTTGTTATTATATATAGCATTCAATCAGTGAATTGAATTAAATTGGTGGGAAAATATATATTGAACTAGTTTCTAAGCAAATGAAACTCACTCGTTCAATGACTATAGCTGACTCGGTTCATTAAGTGCATCAATATTCTTGTTAAATTTTTTTTAAAAAATATGTAAACTTCTATAGTTTCAATCTTAAATCAGGGTCCGGTAAAATAAATTAATAATAATAATTTAACTGAGCATTAATTGGGTTAGCCCATCAGGGTCCAACTCATTCATGGCCATAATAGGCCGGTACGCACTTATATGTATGAATGATCTAGTGTGTGGCCCATTAGAGTTCTTGCAGAAGGTCCACAAGCCCAATCGCACACAATTGACTACTCATTTGGGCACATCTTCAACAATGTGTACCCACTGCACATGCAGGTGGTATTAAAGTTGACATAAGCAACTCAAAATGTACTTGGAACCTTCGTTGTTGGCTTGAGAAACTCGAGAAATTATTGTATCAATTTAATCATTGGTCCCAACCAATTATTATTAGTCAACACACAAACAAAAGGTTAAATAAAGTTAACACAAAGTTCATTCATTTCTATGCGTATCAACTCCGTGGATTGGGACCATGTAATACTTTCTGGTGAAAACTCGGCCTTTACCCACTTCGAGGCGCTCCTGGCCAATAATGTGGGGTCCTCTGGTATGATTAGTATCAATCTATGACATTTTTGGGCCCAATTTGATTAAGCCTGAAAAACTCCTATAATAGGTGCCAATTTCAGCCCAATTAAACTATTCAATTCCTCAAGCTAAGTTGAGTTTTGAACTTTTGGCCCAACGTCAACCCAACTGATGACCTAAATCCCCCAGAAAGTTGGAAATTACACCAGAGAAAAAGCACATAATCAGGCTGGGCCTAGCTTCAGTCTAATCCAAACAGTCTCTGAAAAAATTATTGGAAGTAAAGAGGGGTGAATGATATAGCTAAATTTACGTGTAAACAATATATTACATTTCGACAATAATATTTTGACGTATCATCCCAAATGCACCACCAAACCACAGAAATTGTGGTTCTCACATACTTTACCCAAAAACTGAATAACTTAATGAAGCATTATATGCAGCCGTAAAAAACTTCTTCCTCTAAGGATCATTCACTTGCGACATAGTGGAAAACTACTTTGACATCTTACTCTCTACTGCTTCCTTGAGTTTCCTCCCCAGTGCAAATGCCAGAGGAGGAGGGACAGCATTTCCAATCTGCCTGTGCTTGTGCAGAATGTTACCAGCAAATTTATAGCTATCCGGGAATCCCTGCATTGATGGGTTGAAATCAAAAGTCAAGAATTATCTAATAATTTCACATAAAAGATGGATTTTTATGCAAAACCTTATTGCGAGGGCATTATGTTTAGTTGTAACAATCTAGCTGATTAATGTTGATCAACAGTCTATTGTACAAGTGATCTATAGAAATAATCACATTCCCAAAGTAAAATGACTGCATTTGTTTCTCTTCCCCATTTTTATTCATATACTTGAATTTATTTGATGATTCCCAATTCCGCATATCATTTTCCTCATTAATGCCCAACTTCCTGATAATCTTGCTTCAAATAAATCCAAGTTTAAAATGTGAAAGCATGGTTCCAAGCTATTGATGATGCTATCATGCTAATGAAGTCATTAAACCAATTATGGAAACAAAACTTACTTGAGAACGGGCACATTCTCGAACTGTAAGAATCCTGTTCTGCTCGGGGTGAAAGCACATGCCCACCTTACCCATTGGTTGGGGGTCCGTAATGGAAGTTGGGAAATTCCCCTCCCAATCCAGCCTTCCAAATAGCCCCTTCCACTGATTGTGCCTCTTGGCTGTATTTGGTAGGCACCATGGTATCAAGTCAACCACTTGCCCAGTAGACAATTTAACCTGCATTTCATTTTAATTAATCATAGACAAACAATTTAATATGAAATAATTAACTTCATTAAATATCAGTTGCTTAAAAACATCCACACAAATATTTGCATTTACACACACATACAAAGGGAAAATAATGTATTATGCTGATACCTTCTCTTCTGGAAGGTCATGCCAATCTGCACCTGCACGCTTTGGAATTCTCTGACACCGAATGAGATTAAGCTCATTCATTTCTTTTGATATATGGTCAGACAAGACCATCATGTTCCCCCGAATTTTCTTTTGAAACCAAGAGACAGCATCACCTTGATACTGCATACCAAAATTAAGATAGTAAGATTTGCACAAATGTGGACAAAAATCAATTGCAGAAGCCAAGTCTTGAACAAGTAGTTTTTTTCTTTTTTATGTCTAAGCAAATAACTAATAATTTATGCACCTCTAAGTTAGTCTTAGACGCCCCATTGCCAACAGCAGGTAGATCTCCTATTGTATCTCTAACAGTTATCGAACGAAATGGGGCTCCAGTTGAAGTACTTCGTACAGCTGCATACTGCAAATTTCCTGATAATGTGATTTTCAACTCTGGCGCAGCAAAGACATGCATGGGCTCTGGCCACTCTGGGAGAGTCTCTTCCGGAGATGCTGCCCATATAAACGCTCTCTTCCTAGACTGAGAAACTCCAAATGCTCCAGCTTCAAGGATACCAAACCTCACCTGAATACAAGAAAACCAGTTGAATTTATATATTTCTCAGAACTAAACATTATGAGTTCATAACTTTATTCTCATAGGTTATGTAGCATCCTACCTGATAACCCATCTCAAGAAGAGAAGCTAGAGTTAAACGGAATGTCTGTCCTTTGTTGAAAGACACAAAATTCCTCACATTCTCAAGGAGGAAGAACTTTGGCCTAAAGTAATCAGCAAAGGATAAGAATGCCAAAATCATCTCACACTGAACTTTACTCCAGGAGCTTTGGTTAAACCTGTTCATTCCTGAGAAACCCTGTAAAAGAAACATGTTCTTGTATTTAACAAAAATTCTCGAGGTTTTAAAATCCCAGAGGTGAATAGGAGAAGGCCAGAAGCTTAACAAACCTGGCATGGAGGCCCCCCATTGATAAAATCCACTTGTCCTGGCAGAGGTAAATTATTGACCTCCATCTCACCTAGTGCTGCAGCTAATTCAGCAGCCTCTGCAGTTGAAATACAGTCATCTGCATCCCCACACTTCCCCATGACAGCCCTGCATTAGAACCCATTTATGGATCATTACAAATGAGTTAGTGAGTGACAGCAATACACACGCACACACACATATAGAGAGAGAGAGAGGGGTCTACAAACCAACTCACCTTAGAATCACATTGCAATTATTAATAAACATCAATGAATCTGGGTGATTAAGTTTAAATGCATCTCCAGCAGCCTCTTCATATTCAATTGCCCACTTGGTAGTTGTGACACCTGCAAAGTTGCAAGCAGCAAATGGGCCAATCAGCAAAATCATTAAAAACAAATATGACCATATGCTTAATGTCTACTAAATTAACAGGTAGATAAGGAAGGTTACCAGACTGCTCCAATCCCTCTGACAAACCACCACAACCAGCAAAAATATCTAAAGTTGCCAAGCGGTTCTCAAATGATTCTTTTGGTTTCTCAACTAAATCATTTTCCCCTTCTTTACACTTTCCTTTTTTCTTTCTAGATGTGGCATCATCATTTACCTTCCCAGTTGAGTACCTTAATTTGACGTGAGATGGCATCTATTCACAAATGGAATTTTATGAGATTTAGAATCCAATAGGACAATGATTTTTAGAGAATGCAAGATATGGTCAAAGAAAATTATTTGCAGATAGAAAAGGCTTATGAAATGATGGCATAAGTTGATTGTGCCTCAAATGAATTAACAAGGAATGATCATAATGAACTATTGGACAGGGGAGTCAAAATCAATTACCTGCTTGAGGGATCCCTTAGAAGGATCATATAGATATTCACAAAAGAAAATATGTTCAAAGATTGCAGAGACATCATATGATGGAAGATCATGCTTCTTTCTGACTTCGCATCTCCCTTCTATTGTCTCAACAGACACATCGTGTGTTTCTTCGCTATAATACACCTGTGGATACCAGCCGCAAGAACTCTTATGAGTGCAAGTGCTTACAAAATCATACATGAGAGAAATGCAAAGTTTATATCACCAACACATTAGTTATGACAACCAAAGTCAAAACAGGATTACTGCAAAGTGCATGTTAACATATTATGAAGAGCAATATGTTCTTATTTTTATCATTTGGAAGTACCCCCTACCTCTCGAATATCAGAACAGTATGCCTTCTCAACCGAAATGTCCTCTGGTCTGTAAAACCTTCTCACTTTAACCTGGGTAGAATTTGTTTCAGCTTGTTTCGGTGTCTTGGGAACAACAATTTCAAGCAATTGACATACAATATAAGCCTTTAATCCCACATTTCTCCCACCCTTAAAGGTTCCATTCTCCATCCTTTCTGCGGCGAAGTGATGGGCACTCACATAGACAAAATCATGAATGGAATACTCAGTTCCCTTGTATATAAAACTGGTCTTCCGTGCATTCACACTAAAAAGTTCCTTTTCACTCTCAGCTTTCTTCAATTTGCAAGAGTGGCACATACCAGATCCAAGACCCATAGCATCAAAGGGAAGGCTGAAGAAAGCACCTCTCTCAGGCCAATACAAGCTTTTACAGTAATATTCAATTGGTAATCCTTTTTTCTTCCTCTCTTCTGCTCTTGCTTTATCAATTTTATCAGCCTTCTCATTATCTTTCCTGTACTGATGTCCCCAAGGGATCGATTTTATATTCATAACAATCTTTTCTTTAACATCCTCCAATTCAAATTCCATGCATTCATTTGTCAAAAAAACCTCCCTCTCATTGGCTGTGTTTCCAAGAACAGTCTGGGATCCTCGTTGCATCATTCTTCCATGAAACATTTTGCATTCATCCAACGTTTCAAACATGCATTCCACAAAATATATGCTGTGAAGTTCTTCTGATTCAACAACTTCTACAAAAACAGCATCCCCCACAGCAATCACATCTCCACGGACAACAGCTCTTCTGTAAAGAGCCTCACCAGAAGATCTTTTGCCCACAGACTCCCCATCCCATCTAATTTCTTTTCTCGTTGAGCATGATTTAATTCGTCTGGATGCTGAAGGAGGTGTATGGATTTTCTCGGGAACTAATAATTTCTCCTCTGCATCCCCCTCCTCAATGTCTTCTTGATCTTCAACTTCTTCTTCTTCTTCTTCTTCTTTCACTTCACAACTAGCTCCATTTTTTGAATCCTCCGGAGAGTAATTTGAATAGTACTCCCCCCAGATTCTGTTGATAAGCTTTGTTGTTGTTGCCTGCATAGCCTTCCTCTTCGATACCACAGGTGCTATTCCTGCTCTAGGATTTAAGTTTGTTTCATTCCTCTCCACAACCTTCCTCTTCTTCACTAGCCATTTGGTATGGTGCCTCTCTTCCATTTTTTTTGTAAGACCAATCACAAAGGCACTTTTCTTAATCATTTCATCAGGAAATTCTGAAAACTGTTGCAATATTATTTGCCCATGAACAACAACGTATCTCTCCACAGATGCTGGATCAGATGAAATGTAAGCAGGAAAACGCTTTTCAAATTCAGACACTTTCTTGACAATATCTGAAAAAGAAAGGCGTGATACTCTGCTCTGCTCCTTCAACAATGTAATGATGCTAATTGCAAGCCTCGCTGTTTTTAGAACTGGTTCATACCATGGAGTGTATTGCTTTGATGGCTTGCCAAGCCTATACCTGTAGAAATGAACAAAAAATAAATATTATTAATCCATAATGCAAAAAGGTCTTAACAAAATTCTGAGCTGTGGGTGAATAGTTTCACACCCATAACTAGTTCATGAAAGAAATAAATTATAAATAACAGCAATTATGAATGATTTTATCAGTATAGTTAATATCTCAAACTGCTCTAAACGGATTGACAACAAAAGTGGATGTTTTTCTCTATGATGCTTTCCTTTTTTCTCTATAAAATTTACTCTTAGAAGTGTTACAACATATCATCAGATGTCCCAAGTGATTCCCACTTTATGATATTGAACTTGACAATTAAATGGAGAAGACAAATTAATCAGAAAACTAATCAGCAAGCTGCCTTAAATCTGTTATAAAAAGTGGCAAAATTAAAAAGAGACAAAATCCATAATATCACTTTGGTATTGAGAATAGATGTGCATACCAAGCCATATCAGTTCGGATTGATATGAAAACCATTGAGGATCCAAACTCAATCACCCATTCCTTTATTGGGCTCAAGTAAATTGGAATCCCGTCCACGTCAGGTGTTCCTGAACCACTTGATGAAGACTGGCCAGAATCGTTGTCAAGACAGAAACCCGTTCCATCATCAGCAGTCATAACCCCCGAGCCAAATATGGTAACATCAATTTCAGCACACTGCTTCATTGGAAGAAGCTCCAAGGAAATCAGCCTCAAGTCTGAGTCATATAGAGACCAATTGTGAAGCATGCTTCGTGGCAGTTCATCAGTATTACATATATCACTATCGCTGTCAAATACTATATACTCATCTGTTTCCTGATTGGATGTCTTGTAATATGCAGGCAGAGGATAGTCATTTGCAATCTCATCTTCATTAATCTTTATGTAGAATTTGTTTGACAAAGAGGCTAAACCCTGATTTTTCTTTTGCTTCATTGAACGCCAGTTCTCCTCCTCCTGCAACAATCTCGCCAATTTTACATCTTCATCTTCCTCCATTGCATAAGTTGATGAACCAGATTGGTTCATTTTTTTTGCTCCATCACCGATTTTTGGACCAATTGTCAAACTTCCACCTGAAGATGCTGTTTTTGCCTGTGCAAAATCCACACGCTTCGTACTCTCATCTCTAAGGGCAGAAAGAACGGGCAATTCTACAAATTGCTGATCATTCTTCTTGGATGTCTCATCCAATCCTATTAGTTGGTTATAGATGAACTCACCCTGAGAAATAACAAAATCCTTGATAGACATTCCACCTGAGAAGCACTTGTTTCCACTCATTGCACGGACAACCCCAGCAAGCAACTCATCAAGATTCAAGTCAGGATTCCCTCCAGAAGATTTTGAAAGTTTCTTGTATACCTCAATGCAGGCATAAGCCTTTGCAAAGAAGTGATCATAAAACTTCTTATAGCTTCCTGAGGGCTTGACACAATCATAATCAGCAATATCAGTTGACACCCAAATCACTGGAGATCCATCTTCATAACCGGAGATTGCCCATTCTTCTATCCTCCCAAAGCCTTCACATCTAAAACCATTTTGTTTTTCTTTGTCAGCATTTTCATCAAGAGGCAATATGAGACCAGAGATAAAAACATCATCAACTTCCAGCATTTCAAAGGGTTGTGGGAGACCACTTGAATCGTGAAAGATGAAATCTGTGAGTCTTCTACATGGCCTACCATCGTCTTGACCAGCAGTCATCCCTACAGCTACAGCCTCCTCATCTATCAACTGGTCCTTCTTTGTTTCAATAACTGAAGACTTTTTAGATATACGAACAGATTTCTCCTTGAAATCCATACAGGCAGCAGCACGTTTTGGCATTTTGTGAGAGCTAGCAGACTCCTCACAGCTATCAGACGCATTTCTCTTCCTTCCTTTTCGATTCTTTGCTGCTGCTTTTTCAGTCACTTTGCTTTTGTTCTTCTTCACTCCTATGACAAAGGACTAGTGAAAATCAGGTTGAATAAAAGGGGGCTTGAGTTTTATCAAGGAAACCTAGAAAAAGCCCACATAGAATACCAAATTCCAAAAAACCAATCAATTAAGGCAATCAGTTCATCCAAGGAGGACATGAACGAGGCATGACCAGTTATTAAAGAGATCACTGCTATATACAACCACACAAAATGACAAAAGGCTAACAAATGACAGAGATGAAACCTTCAAAAACTAATCATGTTCATAAGGTGTAATGTTCAATAACATGATAATTTGAGTGTCAAAATATACCATTCTGAGTATAATATTGTAAAGATTTATTCTTGAAACATGACTTCTCATTGATTAATGAAAATATATCCAATGTTTCATTTATATATATGATAAAAAAGTTTGCAAAAAATTCAAGGCTTATACTTAATAACGTATAAGACAGTGTGATGTTCTAATGATTGTCAACTCTCAGTCCCTTCAAATATTTTGGTGGGGGGAATACTTTTGCTCCCACTAATATAGACGCCGTGAAAAAAATGGTATTAGATGATAAAAACTGTGGAGAATTTTTCTGTTTATTCTAGAGGCGGCAAAAGAAAGCATGAGTAAATGTTAAGTTTAATCTAATGCACCTTTAAAACAACATTACACTTTCTGTCAATAAGATATGTTTAAAATTAACACATCTGAGAAAAAGAAACAAAATCAAAGCCACTCCAAGTGTGCACATACCATGTTTACTGTATGTCATTTGTATCACATCATTAAAAAAAACAATTAAGACAGGGTACCAAGAATAGCTATCAAATTAGCTCTAAAGCATACTGAAACATATGTATCATATTCCATATTGAAAGATAAAGACTTCTGTGATGTTGAATATAACGGAAAGAAAAAAATTACAGAAAAAAGTATATACAAGGGAAGGCCTCACCATATCAACTCAGAAATCACAAGATCAAGCTTAGGAAATCATAAAATTTGATATGGACAATGCAAAATGACATTAAATTGGAAAACAGATCATCAGCATGTAGCTGTAGCAGTTAGGCATAGGACACACATCACCCCTTACCAAATCACAACTACAAAACAAGGGCATCTGATTGATAACTCTAATGCAGAGACAAGGTTTCCTCAGTGACTAATAAGCTTATACTAACTCTACTTGAAAACAAAATGGTCTAAGAAGAACCCAAATTTTGGTTTCCTATCCTTCCCCTCCTTCTTGACAACAATAAAGCTGAAATGATGATAAGGTTTATACAGAAGAACCGAGTTTTATTTCCAAAACAGCATGAAAATTAAAAAGGAAAAATCAGCATACAAAATTTTTATGTTGACCTTTTCATTTCTTTGGCGGCCAACCTTCCCAGCTAAAAAGGAAATACATAAAATTCATACACACAAACACATAGCACACTTATATCAATCAAATCTCCATTTTGACTTTTAAGTAGAAAATGGAAAAAATATCCTGAACTCGAATAAATTAGTAAGATGAGTTTAATATGATGCTTTACATTAAATTGGGTACCCAAAAACCTAAAATTCAAAATAATTTGATTTCTATTTCTTCTATTCCTACTATTTATCCACATCAAAACAACACCACATAGAAATGGTGAAGTAGCTGAAAGTGAAAACCAAATCACATAATTTTAAACAATGAGAAAATGTGTGTGTGTGTGTGTGTGAATGCATGAATACAGTCGGATAAAATCCAATACATATCCGTTTCTAGAAACCCTAAGTCTAATGTACATAAACATGAGTATTTATGTATATATTGAAGGAATTACCTCCTTTAGGAGCCGTCGTATCTAAGAGAGTTGCAGATCCCATTTTTGCAGTGAAAGATTAATCCAGATCAGACAACAGCTCCAAATTCAAGAAATAAGGCAAAACAATCACAGATTTTTTAAGAAAATGTAGCAATCCGATAAATATAGATATAGAGAGAGGAAAGAGAAGGGACTTGGAAGAAGCAACTTGGTCTGTAACTCTCTCCACTGTGTCTTATTCACTTGGCTCTCTTTATTTAAACTTGAAAACACCAAATAGCTTTGCAAGCGGGAAAGCATTTTCAAGGTTTGGCGCCACCCGCCCACTAAAATATGTCCGGCCGAAAATTTATCTTCTAGGTCAAACGGGCTTATCCCACCTAATTTATACAGGAACGGAAGCAAGAGCGTGAGCGGGACGGAAGTAGAAATGATGAGACACTAGTTAAAAGGAATTGTGTAATTTAGATCTGAAGTAAAAATGGCTTTGCGGATTTAAACGAGCGGATTTAAACGAGTAGAGTCTGAGTAAAATTAGAACACACTTGTTAAAAAGAATTGTGTAATTTAGATCTTCATTAAAATAATAAAGTAAAAATAATTTTACAGATTTGTGTCGTGTCAACACTAACGGATGTAAAAAATTATGTGAGGGAGACACTTATATAGTGAGACAATTTTATAATTTTATTAAGTATATATAATATAAAACAAAAACAAAAAAAATCAGCATGCCGACATTTAACCCACAATAGATCTTATTTTATTTTATTTTTTCATTTGGATTTGCAATTCACTCCAATTAATTGGTGTGGATTAAATTGATTTAACGTTCAAATATTCAGGAAATCTGAATCACCCATTTTATAGAATTGGAGGAGGAAGGATTGAAGCTCTTATAAATTCATTTGACGGCTAGCATCTTCCTCCATCTTATGAGCCCATGAGCCACTTTTGTGCAACTAGGGTGAGTTGGGTGGGTTGAGGATCAACCTAGGTTCAGCCCATTGTATGTCTAAAATTTTGAACTCGGGTTTAATCCGAGTATAGAAATCAGGTTAAAAATTGGGATAGCTTCAACTTAGATTAAACCAACACGTAAAGATTTTAAAAATTGAATATAAATATATAAAACATTATAAACAATTTAAAAAAAAAAAAAAAATTTCTTCAAAATATTAATATGCAAGAAATCAATAATTAAAGAAAAACAAACTTATAAATAATATATTGATGACCAGTATAATGTATATATAAATAATACTTTAAAATTATATAAATGTATAAAAGTAAATTCAGATTCGTAATGGGATTTGGTTGTGGACACCTCAATCAAACCCAGCGTGGCCATTCCTAACTCTAAAGAAAAAAATTGTCCAAACTCGTGAAAAATTGGATTCGACTCACGCTGCATTCTAACTGGCACAAATTTCACCCCTGCCCAAAAAAAGTGAAGAACAAGGAAAGGAGAAGCATCTTCCCTAGTCCTTTTACATTTTACCCCATTGTAAAAAATTGTATAATAGTCAAATCACACATTACTATTTCCTTTTATTTCTTATTTATTTATCATGCAGTCAATATGGAGGATATTATTATTTTCTCTAATAAGTGTACTTATTTCATCTTTCCTTTATAAATTTTCTTTCATTTTTTGTTGTCATTTATACTTAGATAACACATAAATGTGAGAGGGACTCTTAATTCTTATCCCTCAAAAGAGAGCTGTGATACACTATTCAACATTTAGATGTGTCTAACTTTGAGAATATAAGCGGAGTGTGAGCCCCACCTTAACGTGTCCCGGGGTGTGGGCCCGATGTCTGAAGTCGGACGCAGAATCATTTCCCTCCTAAAAATATTCAAAATGCTACAAATTTGCCTCTCTTTTGCGGTACCTGCCAGTGTGATCCGAACACAGTCACGGCTTGGCCTTTTGTCACCTAACATTTACCACGCTGATTTAGTCATGGCTTGGCCTTTTGTCACCTAAAATTTACAAGAATACAAATGGGCTTGGCCTTTTGTTACCTAAAATTTACAAGAATACAAATGGGCTTGGCCTTTTGTTACCTAAAATTTACAAGGTATACAAATGGGCTTGGCCTTTTGTTACCTAAAATTTACAAAGAATACAAATGGGCTTGGCCTTTTGTTACCTAAAATTAACAAACCAAAAGAATATAAAAGGATAATTCTTAGATGCACGTGTAATGTGTCCAAAGCTAATAATGATGTATTATGCGTCAAATTAACAAACCAAAACCCCTTTAAAGTTGAAGAAATTTGCATACTATCGATGGGAGAAGGGGTAATTACAATATTTTATTATTGAAGGGTTTTATTACATGGTTCCGAACTAATTAAGAAATGACATATAAGTAGATGTGTGTCAATCAACTTTTTGTTCATACATCGCTTTATGATTGGCTGAAACATGAGATTACATAATAATTTCTCCCACAATGATTTGCCTATTTATTTTTTAACCAAAACTTAACGCAAGATGATATTTTGCAAAACTCTTGATATTTTAATGTACTAATCCGTTAAAAATTTAGTAGACAGATACATGCAATTATTCATGAGTTCATTGAGTTGTTAAGCAATTTAGTCTAAAATCATATATAGAAGGTTGTGTTATCTCATCATATATGCTAATTTTTACAAGGTTATAGAATTAAAATAAATATAATCTATCTTCAAGTTTAAAAGAAAAATAATTTGAGGAAAACTTAAAATGTCATAAATGTTTTTTTTTTCCTTTTTCTTTTTCCTTTTGGTAGATTTTATTTTATTTTATTTTATTATTATTTTTTTTTTGGGTACATATGTCGCACACAATTTCATCTATCTCATTAGTACTGTCTCTAACTCTCAGCCTTCTGTCTGAAAGGAGGATATGCCACTTAAACTAAGCCTTTTGTGATTTTAAAAATTAAAGTTAAAATTTAATAAAATATATTTTTGGCATTGTATGCCATGGGGCTTGCCTAGGTTAATTTTGGTACCATTTAATTCTTTTCATTAATGAAAAGCAGCCACTAAATATAGACACAATGATTCAAAATGTTGTGACTGGTGTTCCTTGCAGCCACTAAATTAAAATTATTAAAATTTTTAAAAAATTTAATTCAATTTTATGAGTTATATTTTTTCAATTCATCAATTTCAATTTTAAGACTCCAATTATATAGAAATAAAACCTAAAAGATGTATCCCCAAATCGCCAACAACATACATTAAGTAATTAATAGGCCACATGTTGGGTTTTGGTGGTTAGAGCACACTCATAATAATAGACTTCATTTCACATGCAATTAGATCCACAAATTTTATATTCCATTTTGCCAATTTGGTTGTTCAATGCCAATACACTTATTAAACATTGTGGATTGGGCTTTGTTTGGTAGGATTGCTTTAAAAATCTAAGAATAGCTTTCAATTTAACATAAAAATGATAATGGTTACTCAAATTTAGATAGGGAGTTATCTTTGAGTTGGTCAAATGTATGGATAATGGGTGAAGAAAGACAGTGATTGTGTTTGTAGCTTGTGATTTATTATATAAATCATTTTTTAATAAAATACTCTAATAACAATTACATCTTCAAGTAGAAAAGTTAGAGGAATCAATTAATGGGTCTAACAAACCAAATCCATCATTCCAAAAAAATAAATAATAAATAATAAAAAAGGTGTTGACCGGATAAGGTATGCATTTTCCTTCTTAAAATTATAGCATTTTTACTACAAAATATATGAGTTTATAGATTTAAACAAGAGTAATATTATCACGAAATTCTTATATTGCTTCTAATTTTTGAAAATCTCTTTGGAGATTTTTTCTTTTTTTTTTTCCTTGAATTTCACAGTAGAATGTATGTATACATATGTGTGTGTGTATAAAAATCTCCCATAAGAATATTAAGACATGTTTGATTTGTAATTCTGTAAACGGTTTTTTATTTTCAGATAACTGAAAACATAAAACTGTACAAAAACTTTTCTTGGTTCAATTTTCTGAAAATTTAGTTTTAAAAATATCTGTTTTCAAAAAAGTATATAAGATTGTTCTCTAAAAACAGTTTTCTATTTTTTGAATTTTTAAAAACTGTTTTTATAATTATAAACCAAATAAACCCTAAATTATTATTTTTATATAATTAAGCTCCACTGTCCACAATCCACACCAACTTGAATGTCTTTGTCACTCAATTACAGTACAAAATATTTAAATCCTTCCTCTCACGAGTAGTACACACACACACACACACGACTTGTTCTTTGTATTACACACACACACGACTTGTTCTTTGTATTATATATTGCAACATATTAAACAAATCATTCGACGATCTGAACAAACTCGTGCTCAAAAACCTCCCAAGACTTGGTCTCGTGTAATCTATGTGACATAATTAATACACTGTAATTCTCAGTGCCTACATTGTAATTCTCAATGAGTTGATGTAAAGGGGGGGAAAAAATGAATGGATGTCCTTTTATTCCAAAATGAATGTCCTTTCCATCTATACCTTTTTATCACCTGAATTTTTGTATTCTAATTCTTCATCTTACAAGTCACTTTCAGATTAGTTAGATATTAATGTTCAACAAACCGTTCATAATTTAATATGAGTTACATAGATTTTTTTAAACAAAATTTAGCGAGAGTGTATATATATTAAATTGGGGTCAAGTTCTAATATCTTCACTCCTTCTGGAGTGAGATAGGAATTGCTTTAGTGGGATTAAAATTAAATTAATTAATTTTAGTTTAGTGTAGCATGCAAATAAGGATAGAAAGAGAGGATTGATTAAGTGGAATTAAAATTTAATTGACTTTAGTTAGTTTCTCGTGTATTGTATGTATATGTATATAAATTTATAAAGTTAAGTAATTTATTATTTGTATATAAATTTATTACTTTGAGTCATTTATTATCTTTTAAAATTCAATTGGCTTTAGTTAGTTTCTCGTGTATTATATGTATATGTATATAAATTTATAAATTTAAGTAATTTATTATTTGTATATAAATTTATTACTTTGAGTCATTTATTATCTTTTGCAAGGAAGGTTGTTATATAACAACCTTCCTTGCAAAAGATAATACATGACTCAAAGTAATACACATAATAAATATATATATATATATATATATATAACAACCTTCCTTACAAAAGATAATAAATGACTCAAAGTAATAAATTTATATATATAACAACCTTTCTTACCAAAGATGATAAATGACTCAAAGTAATAAATTTATATACACATAATAAATATATAAATTTAAATTATTTATTATCTATATATAAATTTTTAATTTTAAGTTATTTATTATTATTTGTAAAGAATATTGTTATATATCTATTTATTCGGTATATATATAATTTTAAATTATTTATTATATTTTATATGGAAGGTTGTTGCACAACAGCAACACATCATTACAATATTGTTTTTTTAGTAAGAACAAAACTCCATGTCTGAATACTGTATGATATGAACTTGTAATATTGTATAGTAGTTACACAACATTTATTGCTTTAATTTATTTATTATTTAATTATACATTCATATAGATTTTTATTTTCTATTCGGACAAGTATTGACTTAGAGTGGTTTTTAAGAAGGCTTTAAAGTTTAAAGGGCTCTCAAATATTTTTATGCACGGCCTTAGATATGATGATTAATGGATATCTTCATGAGGTGACGATTATTGCATGACGCCAATACATTGAAAAACATTTTTTTATTTTGGGGTGAATATGACAAAACTTAAAGAAATATTTTGTTTTTAGTAGGTACTCGCACACGCATGTCTCGAGACTTAAATTCTTGACATCCTTTTAAAAAATAAAAGTCTAATATCATTAGAACACCGACCTGTTAGTTAACTCAAAGAAATATTTGAATAGTCAAAACAAATATATTTTATAATCACATTTGGAGTGGACGGAGCATTTTAAATGAATTCAATTGTATCATCGCATTCAATCTGATTTAAGAAGCCAAAAATTGTGTTATGAACTGATGCTTCATGCATACACAAAGAAAACAAAAAGAACCCATAACAAGGAAAATATATAAATATAGGTGAAGTAAACAACTTCAACCTTAATTATATGAATTAGGAGAGGGAAGAAAAGTTTGCACGGTGGATTATGAGTATTTTAAGAAGTTTGATATTATTATTGTTAATAAATATTAAAAAAAAATTGATTCTTAATCATATAATAAAAAAATTGTAGTGTTTACAAATTTGTAACTAAAACAAATATAAATTATAAATTTCAACTAAACATATCCATGTAGATCACATTTAGAATTTACTCGGATGCATCTAAAATGAACTTGGACAATATCATCATTTTAAACTCAATATAAAAATAAAAAATAAAATACAATTATATACATGTGATCAACAACTGATGAAAATGGAAGGGATTATTTAAACACGGAGAAGATACTTTAAAGCTAGTGGACTAGAACATATTTTCCATTAACATGATTGCTTATCATCATATGGTACTTTTTCATATTCTAAAATAAAAGGCTAAGGGTTATTGTATAAAAAAAAAAAAAAAAATTCGATCCATAATGTATAAATATTGTCCGTTTTGCACACGCTCTTCTTGATGCTCATAATTTTTTTCAAAACACATCTACACAATTAGGAAATGTCCATACATATAAATCTCAACAACTTCTCCCCCATATGATGTGGGACGTCACAGTCATTGCCTCTTGGGACCCAACTTCATCACTGGCCGCATAGACTGGTGCACGCTTCCCTATTTTTGCCTAAGGATTTTGACGTTCCACATTGTTTGAGAGAAGAAGTTGCTAAGATTTACCAAATGGACAATAACCCAGCTGGTACAAACCCACCTCCTCCTTTGGGAATTGGGGGTTCAAGTCTCAGTGGAGTTATGGATGTGTGAGTTTGTTAAACCTTTCAAAATATATATATATATATTGCTGAGATTTATACGTGTGAACACCCTCTGACTATATAAACGTGTTTTGATAAAAATCATGAACGTTGAGAGGAAATTGTGCAAAGTGGACAATATCTACATGATGATACACATCGTGATAAATGTATAAAAGTTAATCCTTAGACAAAAATGGGAGCCATGCAAAAACCCACGAGGGACATAAGGCTAGCAAGGACACAACTATGTAGAAGCATATGCTAGCGAGGACGCAACTATGGAGAAGTGTTTTGAGAAAAATCGTGAACATTGAAAGAAGAGTGTGCAAAATGGACAATATCAACATAATATGGGCAAGTTGTGACATTTCAACTTTTAGTTATACAAAACAAAAATAGCTATGTTACTAAATTTGCGACTAAAATAGTTGTCGACTATAAACCTCTCAATAAACCAAGGATAAACTCCACGACGTCATCACATTAAACTCGATATCACAAAAAAAAAAAAAAAAAAAAAAAAAAGAAGAAGAAGAAGAAGATATTAGCACATGGTCAACGCATAATGAAAATTATGAAACCAAGTGAGAGTGTAAAACATATGAAATCTAGTTGACCAAATCGCCTCTAAATTTTGGAAATTAGAAGTTTTTATCCATCCCCTTTAAGCCACTCTTATAGAATTTTTATGCCAATTGGTTAGTTGGCAACGGGTGGGCGCGTAGTGCTACATACCGACCCATTTATACACACTTTAACCCCCGTCCAAATTTGATGTGGGACAAGTTCCACTTGTAACATTCTTCTTTACTCGAACTCGGGCAACCCTTTTGTTGCGGTCGGACCACCCTGCCTACCCGGGGACAGACCTGGACGCCCTCCGTGTCAAGCGCTTGGTGTGACATCGGATTAAGGACTGAGTCTGGCTTTGATACCAACTGTAACATGTGGACGTTTACCCATTTACCCAAAAACTTAAACTGTTGGGTAGTGCTGTATACCCACCTATTTATACACACTTCAACCCCCATCCAAATCCGATGTGGGACAAGTTCCACTTATAACACTAGTCACATAGGACATAAGAATAAGCATCTGTCCGTGGTAGATTATGGAATTGTAAAAGAGCCCAACACCAACATCATTGACACACACAAATAAAAATAAAGAAAAAAAGAAAAGAAAAATGTCGATCTTAATTATACAAAATAAAAGAATTATTCCAGCTGATCGGGTCCATGTAAATTACCATTGAAATGGGCTTAATATTTTAGAAAATAAGAAAATATATTAACTAAAATGGACTAAACAATGTCTCATTCTTAAATAACAAATAAAAATAATTATACTAACAAATTTACAAATAAAGAAATTATTAGCTACAAATAAGGATGACAAATTTTTCCAACCTCATCAATAGAGAGTAGCCTAGATAATATAAACTCTCCCCCTTCAAAATGGTGCTTGAGCATTTCAACCCAGGGACAAGAGAAAAAAACCTTCTAACCCAATGGATTTCTACCTAGCTAAGCTGTAAAGACCCAAATCCTCATGAATCAGGATCATTAAACGGGTCCTTACCCGACCCAAAATCATCCGAGGGTAAAACGGTCTTTTCACATTAAATTTAAATATCAAGGTCCAAAAAGGGCAAGATGGTAATTTGCCATATTTCAATAAATTTAGACCTAAGGACGTAATAGTCATTTACTTGCATCACGTAATAATTAAAATAAGGTTCGGGGCAATATAGTCCTTTCGGTGGTCAAAACATAATTATTGCATTTTATTGGGTCATAAAATAATTACTTACAACATCAATGGGTGCCAAAGTGTAATTTTGGGAAATTAAAATAGAGTTTAATTAAAAGGCAGAAACCGGTCGACGTATGTACACTATACGCCGACTGGTTTGGGTTATGAACAGTGGAAAAACCCAGATACCGGTCGACGTATGGGAAGCTATACGTCGACTGGTTTATAACGTAAGTTATAATGGATACCGGTTACGTCGACTGGTTTGGGACATGATACCGGTCGACGCATGGGAAGCCATAAGTCGACTGGTTTGCAACGTGAGCCACAATGACCCACACTGTGAAGATACCGGTTGACGTATGAGAAACCACACGTCGACCGGTTTTGGGAAACTCTCACTTTTTTTTTTTTCCACTGTCCAATGATAACCCAAATACACAACGGTGGTAATTCAACCACCCACGCCACTACACTCACGTGTAATTTTACCCACATTTTAACATCTAACAAAAACACAACAACCATCAATAACATAAATTATCACACGTTACTTAAATATTTAAACTAATTTTGAGTGAGTAAAACTTAATTACATCTTCTCAATAGCCATGAATACAAGTTTAATTACATTCCCAAAACTATAATTATACATGTAATGGCTAATTACAAAATAGCAAAAAAGTCATCTTCTAACAATTGTTAAGCTTGCGGTGGATTTTCATCTGCCATTTCCAGGCTATGACCTGAAAAAATATAATAATATAGTGGGGTGAGCAATTTGCTCAGTAGGTGACGCTTAAGACACGTCTCTTGTGTCCCCGTGAATCCAAACTTAGAATAGGCCAATGGGAATGGGGATCATACAATATCGAGGTAATACAACGTTCCAACCAAACTCTAATAAAACAATGCAATGCCATGGAATGTACATGTATGCCAATGTCGCTCCCCATTTTATTTTCTCAAAACCATCTCTTTCAAACTGTTAATGTAATCCCCTTTGGTGACTCCGCAGCACCGAGAGAAGGATTGGCTACTGTCCCTGACCTTTGGTGACTCCGCCGCATCACTATGGGGCCCAGATAGCTCAACCACGCTAGGGCAATCTCCCTAATTCCCTCTAGATTACATTAACCTACTGGCCCGTTGGTGACTTTGCAGCGACCGAGTTTTATCAAAACACTTTCATCAATACATTCTTTCCCAAAACTTCCTATTTTATTTTCAAAATCAATTCTTCCCATTTCTTGCCCAGTGTAAATGCATAGATGCATTTATGTCATGCCAATGTTCATCATCTCACAATTAACTCAAATTTAATTAGCTAACACAATTCATAAAAATATCTAAGGAAGCTACAATATGCTTTTACACAATAGAAATAGCAAAATGGAATTATAAATTCAACACTTAGGCATGTCCTTCATACATCATTTATAGTATATTAGCAACACAATGAACACAAAACTCAACATATAGCATGTTTCTATATACAATCAAGTTAACACATATTCATACAAATTCACATATCCTCAATTAAGTCATTTTAAACTAAAATCAAAACAACTAAGCATGCTAAGGCACAATTCAAGTAGATTAATTCACTAAAGCGCAAGAACTTCGTGGATTGAGAACCCCTACCTCTAGATTGCACAAAACCCTTAAAATGGTCTCCAAATTCAAATGCACAAGGAGGCACCAAAACTAAAATTGTTGGTACACACACATAGAGCTCGTCGTGCTCTCCGATTTGCCTCAAACGGCACCCAAAATCTCTAAGTAATGAGAGAGGAATCCAAACTTAAAGTTTGGTACAAAAATGAAAAAGAAAAATGAAGAAGAGAAGAGAGGAAGGGAGGGTTACGGGAGAGAGAAAGTGAGAAAACCAAAAATGGGTTTCTAAACCACTTATGTGGTTAGTGGTGGGTCCCACCAATTTTATTTTCTTTTCCCTTTTTCTTTTACTTTCATTTTACACCTCATACACATAAACGTACCATATATAAATACCACTTAATCCACATAAATTAAAATGCACAAATGCAATTGGGCTCTACTACAATCCCTGCACGCAAGACATGAAAAGACGAAAATGCCCTTGCAGCGACAGTATTTCCGGAAAAATAAAAAATGCAGAAAATCGAAAAAGTTACATAAGCCCTACCCTTAATGGGACAAATATGAGCAGTCGTTTTATTTTAAGTAAGTACGTGTTTGAAACTTTAAATTAAACCGGAACTAGGTTTGGAGGGGTTCGTGTTTTGTTTTATCACACCCGATTTTATTTATCGCACCTGGTTTTGTTTACCGCACCCGGTATTAGGTAATGATATTACCATTTTACCCCCTTAATAATATTACCCTTTTACCCTTGTCTTTACTATATATATGTTATAAACCTAGGGCTTCTTACTCCTCATATCACCCTCCGCCTCCCGTCTTAACTCATATTTTGCTACTCACCGGCCACTCTGATCGGTGATCTTCGATGACAAAGGGATTGATGATTATCTATTTCTGACGATCGGCTACTTAATACTCACTCAGTATGTACCCTCTCTCTACATTCTATCTATTTCTCTATCTTCTTAGTTTATATCTCACATGTTTTTCGCTCCTATAAATAAATTTCTTTATAACATGAGTTTGAAGTTGCATGTGATGTTATTATAGAACATTCATTTGAATTTTATTCTTAATTTGACGTTTGAAAGTTGAAGTTTTGTGTGAGTGTTTTAGGAATATGAGATTTATTTTGAGCTTATTTAGTTCAATTTTCTAAAAAAAGTTCTCATGAACTTACAAGAGAAAAAATTATTTTCAGAAGACTATAAAAAGTAGTTATCTGAAAACAAACTTTATTTTTTTTATTGAATTTTCAAAAAAATTCAATCAAACTTTTTGTATAATTTTTAGTTCTAAGAGAATAAAAATCAAAATTGATCGAAACAAACCAATTCTCTCTCTCTCTCTCTCTAATAGGTTTGGAACAGGTATATAATACCTTTCATATTTAATGCGATGAGGTACGGTTTAAGAAAAAAGTATCTTGAACTTGCCCCATTACCATCCCTAACTACCAACCCTACGTAACTAGATATATGTATATCATACGCTAATCTTGGAATTGACTTAACATATCTCAGGTAAACTCAATGACAACTAAGTGCAGAAGGCTCCCCTTTTTGCGGGGTTTAGAGATGGTCGGACGTACGACACCTTATCTCCTTAAGCGAAGAGGTTGTTTCTTGTTTAGAATTCGCGATCTCCGGGTCAAAATAAAGCAACTTTATTATTGGGCTAAGGTTGTCTCTCAGGTAAATTCAATAATTCATTATATTTATTTCGATATATTTAGAAAAAGACAATTATTAATATGTCCTAACAAAAAATAGAATAAAATGAACTATTAGACAATTATCATTATGTAAAGTATATAACACCGTGTGTTAATCTCTTATTATTAGACAAAGGGGCATTTGTAAGTTTTAATGAAAGTTCGATTTTAAAAAAAAATTACCAGGAGAGATAGTATGTAAAAAGTGAAAGTTCAATGATTTCATTTGCAAAACAATATTTATAGGAAAATAATATTTAGATTCCATTTTTCAATACTTGACCTCCAATATATATATAACAAAATAAAATGATACAATTGTCCTTTAACAACACTATTACATCCCATATTTATCCCAAAGAAAAGAAAAGAAGAAAAAAAAGCGCATTTATTACATCTTTATTAGAGATAATTTTGTCAGTTCTAGGTGGTCAAAATCTCATCCAAAATTAATAAAAGTAGTTGGTAAGTGTGCATATTAATGCATGCATAAATATATATTATTAAATTATAGAAATATTTACTTATTCAGTATTTTCATATTTTATTTGCACTTCACTTTTAAAATAAAATGACACAAATACCCTTATCTTATAAATACAATATAAACTGAGACCAACTATAGATTGAGATATATATTATCTGTGTCATTTAAATTAGTAATATTTTTGTCATTTAAATTAGTAATAAGACCAACTATAGTAAACTACAACACACACACACACTGTTATGAAGTCTTTTGTCGTTTAAATGATATGGCCAAATATATATATATACACATGCAATATCACAAACTCGGTGTGTATATATGCACAAATATACAGACACACTGGTATAAAGCCATCTCAAAAGAGTGTCTCTCAAATTGACACTGCCACAACACGCGGCGAAGCGAACGCCTCACAGACCCGACACTTCTCTCTCTCTCTCTTCCTCTACTTTTCTTGGCTTTCTGATTTTGTTTGTTCGTTTCTCACTTTACTACCTATCCCTTTCGTCTTCTTCTTCCTCTTCGTCTTCTACAAATACAACAACGCTAATTTGTTATTTTATTAACTACTCATCTCTGTTTTGGCCCTCTTCAGTTCGTTTTATTATCTCAATCTGTTCTCACTTGTGTCTCACTTTCTCTATAAATTTCTCTCTTTCTGAGAAACCAAACAGTGTGTTTCAGCTTCAGAGTAACGAAAGGGTAAGGAAAAGGGTTTCACGATTTTCCATCTTCGATTCGGGAATTATATTATAATTATAGCAATTAACGTCTCTATTTAATTGTTAATATAATTTAATGCTATTAAATTAAAGATAACAAGAAACGAGAGTAATGGGATGTGCGCAATGTTACCAGTAATGTTTGTATTTAGTGTATGTTACTGTTCATGATTTTATATTTTAAATTTTTTCAAGTATAGAAAGTGAATTTTCATTACATTTTCTCTGTTATTTGTTATTAATTTTAAGTTCTTCACTTTAGAGGTTGAAGAAGGGAAAATTCAGATTACATTTGATTCAAAAATTATTTTTGATTATATATATATATATATATCACAGATTGGGAGAGATAATAATCCTGGAAAGATCTCTACTCGTTCAGAGAAGATGACCACTCCAACAAATCTGCAGAGCTTTCTACATGCTGCAACACCAAATGTACCTTCAAAACGCATTCGTCAGGTAATTTTGCTTTTTCTTTTTCAACTTTTATGCTTCATTCTCATTTGGGTAAATTTCCGTGCTTTGCAGATGAATTGTATATAAATTTGATATCTGATCTTTTATTTACTGTTCCTCTGCTATTTGGATGTCTTGGCCATTGTCAATTTCTTGGTTTTATCCACTGTTATTTTTCTGACATAGTATATGTGTGCATATAGATTATATATATATATATAAAATTTATTTGTGTTGTGTGAGTCTGTAAGACAATAAGATTTAACCTTCAATCCTTAATATATAATAAGAAAAATAAAAAATTAAAATTTTAAAAATGGCCTAAATTTTGTTGTTTACTCCTTGCTTAAAAAAAAAAAAAAAAAGAAAAAAAAGAAGAAGAAAGCATTCAATGGCAGTTTAGCAAAAAATGCTCTAGTTTCTGTGTAATCTCAACATATATTCCTTTTCTGAGTTGATGCAGGATAAATTTTTTTTTCTTCTTATACCTGAATTAGAAGATTTTGGTTGGAGGATGACCACTTTGTACAATGACATCAAAGTTTAGGTACCCGGCACCCTTGATTAACATGGACTAACACTGGGTAATGGTCTCTTTAGGGGTCGTTGATTGATGCAATGGTAAAGTTTGGACAGCTCTTATTTTTGGGGTTTGTGAAAATCAGTGATCACAATCTTAATTTAGTGAGTGTTTTTTAAATGGATGACTCCCTCAATTAACAAAGACCTTCATTAGAACAATTGAACATAAACAGAATTCATAATTGAGCATTTGGGTATTGATCAGAAGTGATTAAACAAATAATGTGTCACCTGGATCATATTCTTCAGAATACTTATATTCTACTTTACTTTGTTGTTTGGGTTGAATTTTGCAGAGATGTAACCCAGTTGGTAAGGATAGAACTGAATATTTCACACTGGGAGACCTCTGGGAATGCTACAAAGAATGGAGTGCATTTGGCACTGGCACCCCAGTTGTGTTGAACAATGGCGAGGATGTCGTGCAGTACTACGTGCCATATCTATCCGCCATTCAAATATACATCAACAAATCCTCTACAACTCCCAGGTATTCAACTGTTTCTTCTAAAAAATTATATACCCAATCTGAGTGCTCGGTCTTTAAGTCTTTGTTATTGAATTTCACAATGTAATGGATCATCCCATTATCTCACAGGAATACAAGAGAGGATTCAGATCTGGCAGAATGTGAAAGTGAATCTTGGAGTGACGATAGTGAGAGTGATAAACTCTCTGGAAGCAACCACTCTTGCAAGATTTGGGATACCACTTCTCCAGATTCAAGTAATGACCAGGATGGTTCGTGCCCAATGAGAGATCGCCTTGGCTCTCTGTACCTTCAGTACTATGAAACGTGCTCGCCGTGCTGGAGGAGTCCACTAACAAACAAAGTAAATAATCTGTCTTTTATATTAATACATCTTTTCTTTCTTATTAACTTTTTTGTGTTTACCTACTGTTGACATGTAAACTAGGAAGAATGAGTGAACTAATAATCTTTACTTTTATAAGTGGATTGAGTGGAATGGCGGATGATTCATGTAACCGACCCCAAATAGTTGGAAAATGCCTTGTTGAGTTGAGTTGTACAAACTCTTATTAACGAATGATATCCTGATTGGTTTGTCTGATTTAGATCACTGACCTTGCTCAAAATTGTTTGGGACTCTTGACATTGAAGAGCATCGATCTCTCTCCAGCAAGTTGGATGGCCATTGCTTGGTATGTTTGCTAATTAGTCTCCGAAAGATGTTCTGTTATATTATTGTCCATAATGATGTATTTATTTTTACTTTATTATTATTATTATTTTGGGTCAGGTATCCTATTTATCACATTCCAACTAAAGGAAATGTGAAGGACTTGTCAACATGCTTCCTCACTTACCATACATTGTCCTCGTCTTTCCAAGGTATGGCCATCTATCATTCTGTTCCATACTTTAATTCAGCATGATTGTCTGTTGTTTCTTTGATGGATAAAAGTTTGTGGAAATAACAAAGGCAAAGCCCTTTTAATTGCAAGGATATCTATTTATTGGCTAATGCAGTCCAAATTCTTCTGTGTCCGAGTCAATATGAGGAAATCTTTTTAATGAATCCATCAATTAATGATAATAGCATGTGTAGTCAAATAGTTGTAATCGTCATCGACTAAAACCCTACTAAGGACTTACCATTGCGTTTCTGGTTTGATACAGCAGATGCTGCATTGGAGAATTATGAAGACATTCCTTGTTCTGGAGTAGTAGAAGAAATATTAGGATGTAAATCTAAAGAGAAGGAGAGTGATGGAGTTGCACTTCCCCCCTTTGGGCTGGCTTCTTACAAGATGCAAGGGGATCTTTGGATGAAGCCCAGCACATCCGATCATGAAAGGCTGATGTATCTTTATAGTGCTGCTGATTCCTGGCTGAAACAGCTCAGTGTCCAGCACCACGACTTCAGCTATTTTACTTCGCACTCTACCATGGAGATTGGTTTGTCTTTGTAAATTCTTACATCCTTTGGTTCTGTCCGCTGCTCTGGTGACTGCCATTCGAAGATTCTCCCGCTGAGTAATGAACATATTTAGAAACCGAGAGCTGCGTTTTTTTGATAGCCATGGACATTTAATTTCAAGGTAACTGTTCAATCCATAGAGTTCTTTTTCCCTTTATGTTGGAGAGGGAGGAGCAGTTTAGAAAGAAGAGGAAACTTGAAATTTTGGTTGTATTTGTGCATGAACTCTAGTTTGTATTACTTGTATATATCTTTAATATTTCATTTTTCAGTGAGATGCTGGCTTAATTGTAAATTTTTTGGTTCTATTTGTGAAGGAGCATACATGCCCTTCTACAGAAGAAAAGTCAATTTCATTTGGTAACATTGTAATTTAAACCTTGTATGGCATTGTCAATGCTTGCTGTTTCATTAAAGTTCATCTCATAATTGTTATATTAGAAGCAATCATCTTCTTTGACGTAATCAATTGTTACAAAATATGCCTGTTTGACAATCCATGTAGTGTTTTTAAGATCCTATTGTTTAATTTTGCTGCTTTCCCTGATCTTTATCCCAGAATCTTGAACCCTTAAATTTTTTCTCCCATCAAAGAACATTGGTCAATAACAATTTGATGATATTCAGACCTTGAATGATTGACTTGGTCATTGACTTGAACATTAACTTTGTGATACTGATATTCAATATTCTGGTTAACAACAGTTTTGATGACATTTAGACTTTGAACTTCCAAAAAAAAAAAAAAAAAGAACGACACTCAGACTTTGAATTGTTGACTTTTCTTTGGCAGACACAAAATATTCATAGTTTAAGAGCTTTGGACATATTTTTCTTTATTAGGGGAGTTATTAACTGCTTTATTAGGTTGGGTTCCCTCTCCTATTTGGAGGTCATCACTTGTAAATGGCCACAACTATAACATTTTTAATGTTGCAGAATTCTTTTCCTGTTAGTTCCTCAAAAACCTTTGGCTCATATGGTAAATGCATTTAGAAGGACAAATTTTAGTGGCTCATAAAAGACATTGCATCATGGAAAACTCATTTTTAGGGGGTTTGAGAAAATTGGTAATCATAACCTTAATTTATTGAATATCTTTTTTTCTGGATGATGCATCGGAATGGGAGAGGAATGTGTGGAACTCATATCGGCATTGGGGTCAGTATGGGTGTATCTTTTTTTTCTCTTTTTGAGGAATGATAAAGCTGGTGTGGCAATTTTTTCTTTTAAGTTTCTGTTTCTGAAGACGGTTTCTTTATAATTAGTTTGCTAATGTGAATAAAAAGGATGTATTTATTTATTATTATTATTTTTTGTTGGGTGATCAGGTATCCTATTTATCAAATTATCCAACTAAAGGAAATGTGAAAGACTTGTCAACATGCTTCCTCACTTACCATACGTTCTCCTCATCTTCCTAAGGTATGGCCATCGGCCCATCTATCATTCTGTTCGATACTTTAATTCAGGATAAATCGTCTGTTATTTCTTTGATGGATAAAAGTTTGTGCGAAGTAATGAAGGCAAAGCTTGTTTAAATGCAAGGATATCTATTTAATTCAGCAAAATAGAAGAAAGTATATTTAGAAAGAAATAAGAGTGATTGACTCTATTATTTTTAATGAAAAATTTAAGTTTGGCTTTCTTGGTCTGCACTTTTCTTATATACATAATACATCTAGAATTTTTTTATTGGCTTCTTATACCCATCTAGAAATTGAAAATGGGACAATAGTCATGGTGGTTATGTTAGGGGCTGATCCTGTAGCATATTCGTTTACAAGGTTGTTACTCTCATCTTGCTGAATTTGCTTCTATTGGATTTATATCATAATAAAATGTCTTTGTTTAATCTCTGATCTTCAACTCAATAGGGTAATAATTGCAAAGACATTCATTGTTGGTTGATTTCTGCGGTTAACACTGTTTGGTGGAAGTGAAGGAAGGAGATGGGAAGGTAGGGGGGATTGTTGTGGCATGATTCTATTTCTCAATGAGGGGACAGGAAGTGTAAATGAGACACCCCTGTGGATCCACCAATTATTTGCTTCCATCCAAAATTGGACAGAAGGGATGAGGGGAAGGAAGGATATTTTTTTGTAGAAAATAGAATGGAAATCATTGGACAGAAGGGATGAGTTTATATACTGCAGGGTGTAGTGGTAAAGTAAAAACCAAAGGCCTCTTCTTTCCTTCTCTCCTCGCACCTAAAAATGGAAGGGCTACCCTTTCTCTTTCCTTCCACTCAACCGAAAAAAAAGTGGGCGGGAAGGACACCTTCTATTACTTTGGAGATGTCTATTCAAAGTTTCCTCCTCTCCATTTCCGTCCTCTTTTCTAGCCGTCATATCAAATGGACTATAAATCTTTCTGTTTTCAGTATTGCCAAACCTGCATTTCAGCAAGTTTGTCTTGTACTTAGCTGTATCATTAGAGGTTTAGATGAACTATCTATGCCGAAAAAGAAAATGACTTCAATAAAAAGTTACACAAGCTATGTTATCTAGCTGTTTTAGGTGGATCTGATCATTGTGTTTATATATATATTTTTTCCCTTTTGACATGAATTTGACTATGATTAATAGCTTTTTCTTTCTGATGTGCCTTTTTCCTAATGGTGGTTGTCAACTTTTACTTAGATTTTGTCACATAGGATGTGATTTTAAGCTCAACTATCATCTTAATGCCGCCTTGTTCTTATTTCATCTTTTAATTGGACTAGTAAAAAAAAAAAAAAAAATCTTTTAATTGGTAAGCGAATGCCAATTTTTCATGCACAACAAATTTCTAGGTGACTGATATTTAATAGGATACCACTACGGCCAGTTTCTTGGCTGACACATGCAGCAGTGATGGTTGAATTTAGGAGTGTAGGTTAAGTTCTATAATCTTACAGTCCGTTTTGGCATTTCCCCTTTCGATACTACAATAGAAGGGAGTTCTAAAACTTGCACATAACATCATAGTTATTGGCAAACATATACAAGCTCTCAAATGAAAACTGTTGGTTGTCTTAGTGATTTGGGTTTGCCTGCAGAAGATTCAAATCTTCGGTTTGACTCGACTTGCATAGTGATATCGTTTATAGTTCATCTGTCTTTTTTTTTGGTTCCAGTTGGGCTGTTGAAAAACTTCCAGAATATTATTGAGGAAAATTATTTTCACAAGCCTTGTTAGACAGTGTTCTAAAATTATATTCCTGGGATCATATTCAGAGAGTCTTTTTGGGCCCGTTTACTAACGCTTTCACTTTCCTACTTTTGCTGTTTTTCAAAAGTAAAAGTATGATTTTGATTTCTTAAACTGAAATAGAAAATGAAATTATGTTTAGTAATATTTCATATTCATTAAAATTTTGAAAGCAAAATAACAAAATCAAGTTTAATAATTATGATTTTGCTTTTATTTTTTTTTACCATTACTGTAGTTCCATCTTCTACCATTCCAATCCCACCATCTCCCAGTTCAATTTCGCATCCACCATCCTCCATTTCTACCTAACTACAAACTGCCAGAAACCACCACCACCTCCCATCATAGCTTTCAAACATCAATAATGTCACCACAAACCTCTTTCCAACACAAAATTAAATTCTCTTCCAGAACCAAGATGTTCAGCACCATCCAAAACCCCCTCTCCCATTACAATTGCTCCAATCACAGTATAAAAAAAAAAAAATCAAAAAAAAATAATCAAAAAACCTAAAACAGGCCGTTTCTGCAACAACGATGACAATCTTCCACTGCACCGTCCTTCGACCCCACAGATTGACAGACAGACGACATCAAGGTGAGCTCTCTCTCTCCACCCTCTTCAAAAGTTAATGAAGCTTTTAGGTAAAATTTCTGTTCAAGTGGGCCTCTTCCATATGCCCGATCAGATTCTGTTGCTAAGGATCGTACCTATGAGAAGGGCAAAAGTACCAGAAGAATGATAAGGGCACACATTTTGAACATTAACAAGATCCTTACAAAAACTCTCCGATCCCGTCGCCGTGCAGTCTTAGATCAGCAATCAAACCATAAATCTCAACCCATTATCGTCGTGATTCTCCTTGTCGTCGTCGGAATCTTTCATCGTCGTATTCGTTGTTGTGTGCCTAACTCTTTGATTTTGTGCTAAGGATTCAAGGTGTTGGGGCACAATGGAAGCAAAAGAAAACAACAATTCAAACCACAACATAAGATAAATACGTGCTTCACCCAAAATCAGGGTTACATCCACGGATGAGAAGAGATTCACTATATATGTAAAGATATTACAATAGTAGAGAATTTCAACACCGGACCATGCACACAAACTCTTGACCGAGTTCTCCGTGTACTCCACGAGACTCCCTCTCGCAATCAGTGTTCACTCTACCAAACCCGTAGCTCACCCCTACCATCAACGTACTCCCTCATGAGGCTACATCTCTCTCAACTCATAACTCTCAACAATAACCTAAGTGTTTATTTATAGAGTCACATACCCAATTCCTTTGTGGACAAGGATTACAATTTCTTAGAGCTCAATTCACTGTCTCTATACAAAATTACCATAAAAAATACACTCTAAAATAGAAACTAATAATAATAGGAATTTGAGACATAATTCCTAAAACAAGGTAAGAAAACAGAGGGAGGAAGAGAGGGGATTTTGTCCTTGAGGATGAGAGAGAGAAAAAAAAATTCAGATTTGAGGAAAGCATAACTTACCTAAGTCCCATCATCGCCGATATGATGGTCGCCGGCGATGCCGATCGGCGAATCATCTTCGTCGGAGTTGCTCATCTGGTGGCCATCATCGTGGTACATGGGAGAGAGAATTGTGGGTTGTGTGGTTATTGTTATAAACGACGGAATATAGTGTTTTTTAAGTTCCGCTGCAGCAGCGGAAGTAATTCCTCCGCTACAATGGAGGGAGAAAAAAACAAGAAAGTGAGAAATCTGTGTTTTATTTTTCTGTCCTAAAATGTAAAAATCAGAAAGTAAAAGTGTTACTAAGCAGGCCTTAGTGATTGCTTTGCTTAAGGAAGCATAAATTTGGCTAATTCAGTCCAAATCTTCCCTTTCGGAGCGAATACGAGGAAATCTTATTCATGAATCCATTGTGTAATGATAATAGCATGTGTAGCAAAATAGTTGTAATCGTCATCAATTGCTTTTCCCTACTAAGGACTTGCCATTGTGTTTCTGGTTTAATACCACAGATGCTACTGCATTGGAGAATTATGAAGACATTGGAAAAGACATTCCTTGTTCAGGAGTAGAAGAAATATTAGGTTGTAGATCTAAAGGGAAGGAAAGTGATGGAGTTTCACTTCCCCCTTCGGGCTGGCTACTTACAAGATTCAAGGGTCCGACACATCCGATCATAAAAAGGCTGATGTATCTTCATAGTGCTGCCGATTCCTGGCCGAAACAGCTCAGTGTCCGGCCAGCACCATGACTTCAACTATTTTACTTCGCACTGTACCATGGAGATTGGTATGTCTCTGTAAATTCTTAAATCCTTTGGCGCTGTCTCCGCTGCTTTGGTGATTGCCATTCGTAGACTCTCCATTCGAAACTGAGAGCTGCATTTTTTTGGAGAGCCATCGACTTCAGTTCAATCCAGTGAGTTATTGTTCCCTTTTCGTTGGAGAGGAAGGAGTAGTTTAGGAATAATAAGAGGAAACTTGAAATTTTGGTGGTATTGTACATGAATTATAGCTTGTATTACTTGTGTATATCTTTTAATTTTTCCTTTTTCAGTGAGATGCTGTCCCATGTAATTCTCATTGTATGATACTAAACTTGCCCATTAAATGGAGAAAACAAATTTATCAGCAACCTATATTAAATCTGTTCTATCAAATATTTAAGGGTAACGAAGGAGAGGTTAGGGGTTAAATTTACTAATAGTGGGGATGCCTTGATGGCCCAGTAGGTTAGTAATTTGGGTGGACTTTCGAGTCTTATGATTCGATTCTCTGTATCTATTAATCTAACTTTTATCAATGAGTCAATGACCTAGTGGTATTAGGCTCTTACTTTTCAAATGGGAGATAAGGGGTTCAAATCTCGGGTGGAGGCATGTGTGTGTAAGTACCAATTAGGTGGAGTCATGTGTGTGACTACCAACTACGAAAAAAAAAAAATCTAACTTCTAACCCTTCTTAATTGTACAAAACTACTCAGCACTATAAAAATATTATAGGATAAATTGTACAAAACTCCTAGAACTATAAAAATGTTGCACATTACACCCTGAAATAAAATTAGTCAGTCTTAACTATTACGAGTTTACAAATGCAGTTAATAAACTAATTGTCATTATGCGATTGCTAACTGTCTCGTGAGAGTTACTATATATATATATTTTTAAGATTAAGTACACAAAACCCCCTTGAAGTTTATAGAAATTGCATGTTATCACTGGAACATGGGTAATTGCATATTATTATTATTCAAGGGATTTATGCAATGGCATTTTTGGGATTTTCAAAAACTTATAGTGATTTTTCTATTTGTTTCTTTACCGCAACTTGACGCAAGATGATATTTTGCAAGAAACTTTATATTTCTAGTTCAATGATATATGAAAAAATTTATGAGTTCATTGAATTACTATTGTTATTTTTTTATTTTTTCCTTTCCCCCTTGAACTTTTAAACAAATAAGCATACACCCACAATATCACACATATGTCCATTGTTATGAGTTCATTGAGTTGTTATGCAATTTAACCAAAATCTTAAAAGATGTGTTATTTAACTTATTTCGTATTTGTTCATCTTTACAAGGTCATTGATTCAATATAAGTTTAAAACTAAAATAAATCTAATCTGGCTTCAAGTTTAAAAGAAAATAATTTGAGGGAAACTAAAAATGCTATAAAAATTTACTTTATTTTGGATAGGCAAGTCCACAAAAGACTCTTAACTCTCAACCTTCTATTATTGTTAGGAAAAAAACTGTGCGGCTTACTATCGTTTTCCTGCAAAGAAGAGAGTATAAGATCGTTGAATCTTGACGATACCGGTGTGGTGCCTGCCAAGAGTAGAGAAGTCAATTTTTACCGCCTCGCCGGGGCTCCACCCCGTCCCGCCCCATTAATAATGGATATGGGAACACTTTTTATACCGTTGGGGCGGGCATGGACACAAATTTTGTACCCGTTGCGAGTCACGGGGCGGGTAAGGGTTTAGTACACATATCATAGGGGCCCCGCCCCACCCCGCTAAGCATATAACTATATTATATATATATATATAATATTAATAACTTATTTTAACAGTTTACCGAGTTGCCCATCTCTTACATCCTAATTTGGGATGTAAACTTGGTATTAAATTTGTTTTTGTTTTGGTTATGGTGGAAGTTGAAGTTTAGAACTTTTTGTGATTTGGTTTTTATTTTTGTTGGGATACATAATTTCATTTATGTTGTGCCATTCCCAAGCTTTCCACATTTAAATAGCACGAGCTTAAGTTCCAAAACGTGGGAGAAAAAAATTTGTTAGCGGGGCGAGCACGGGGCACAGTATTTCTCAACGGGGCGGAGCTGGACATGAAAATCTAACCCGTCGCGGGTCTTGGGGCGGGCATGGACTTGACAAAAATTAAAAGGGGCGGGGCGGGATTTAGGGAAACCCGCTCCAAACCCGCCCCGTTGCCATCCCTAGCCAAGAGCTCTCTGATGATCAAGTCAGTTACCAGATGTCTAAAAGAAAGACAGTGATTTAATATATCATTTTTGTCATACCTGATTGACTGGTAGGGTCTCGTTCTTATAGTTAGCTCTCTCTCAGTTCATTGCGAGATCAAAGGAGATTTGTTCGTTGCCAGATTATATTAGATTTGTTGGAGAGATGATATGCTCCTTTGAATTTCAAATTGTGCCGATGTTATCTTTACTCGGTTGAATCGCTTTATCTTATCTACTTATTTAAATTCTCTTTATCAACTGTTCCCCATTCCCAAGCTTACTTGTCTAGCTTTGGGAATGTCACTTGTTTTTTTTTTTTTTTTTTTTTTTTTTTTGTGGTAAAGTTCACAAAACCCCCCCTCAACTATGTCTAAATTTGTAAATAACCCCCTGAACTATGTTTTGTGCATTAAACCCCCTAAACTATCACATTTAGTTGCAAAATACCCCATTGTCTTACCTATTTTTCATTAAATGACCATAATACCATTTCTTATTGAATTAGACGTGATATATTTTTCGTGTTGAAATAAATTATTAAAATAATAAATTATTAAAAAAATTCATACTAATTTGATGAAATATTCTCCATTAAATTTGCATAAGTTTGCCTTATATTTTTTAAATTAATTATTTAAAAAAAAATCTTAAATAGAAAATTTTGAAACAATTTAAATAATTTCTTAATTTTCATGAATATATTACATTAAAAAGAAGATATTTTTTATTTACGTAATTTATTAATTTTTCATAAATATTGTTTGAAAAAGAAGATATTTTTTAATACTATTTTTTTAAAGTGAGTATAATAAGTTTTATTATAATAAATTAATCATTTTAAAAAATGATAGCTACAAATCTATTTTTTTTTTTTTTCCATTTTTATAATCAATTGATACTAATTACAAAATTAAGGTAAGTGGTATAATTAATATTTAAATAAGAGAAAATATAAGAAATGACAAATTTAATTAAAAAAGGGTAAAATAGTCTTTTATGGTGGGTTTGTCCTTAATTGCAACAAATCAATAATTTAGGAAGGCAATATTTAATTAAGGGGGGTTAGTTGCAAAAAACTAATAATTCAGAGGAGTTTTTTGCGCTTTGTCTTTTTTTTTTTTTTTTGCTCCGGGCACAATTCCTTAGGTAAACAGTGTTACCTAACAGTACAAGGTAAAATAATATATAAATATATTTTTTGGCCTTGGGCACAATTCCCAAGGTGAATAGTGTCAACTCGGAGTACTGTTCCTGAGTTGAACAATACATGTTTTTTTTTTTCACAGGCACAATTACCGAGGTGAACAATGTCACCTCAGGAGTTGTTCCTGATGTGAACACTTTTTTTTTTTTTTTTTTAGCCCGCAGGCACAATTCCCATGGTGATCAATGTCATTTATTATATGTATATAAACTTATAACATTAAGTCGTTTATTATCTTTTATTAGAGAGGTTGTTGCACGACATTAATACATCATTACAATAATATTTTAGTAACGACAAAAATCTGTGACTAAAAATTATAAAATTGCATAGTTGTTGCACAACATTTATTACATTATCTTATTTATTATGAAATTATGCATTCATATTTACGTTATATTTTTATACAATTAACTAATAATATTTTTTTCTACTAGTTTACTAATGTGTCAGGTAGTAACTGAGATGGTGTTTAGGAAGCTTCGATTATGCTTTAAAATTAAAGGGCTTCTCAGATAAAGAAGATTGATTTAGTGGAATTAAAATTTAGTGTTTTATGTATATATATTAAAGACATAATATATATTTCACCCGTCCTAAAATAAATGTCATACTTTCTTTTTTTGACTATCCCAAAATAAATGTCCCACTTCAAAATCTAATGCATTATATTTTGAATATTCCTAATATACCCTTTGTCTTAAAATTATAAAAGTAATCAAAACTTCTAAAAAACTCTTGTGGACCCCGCAATTAAAATTTAAAATATTATTGCATTAAGTAGTCTTGGTCAAGACAAACTTTTGTACAGTATTTGTAAATTACTACAAGGGCATATTAGAAAATTCATCTCATACTATTATAAAAAAAATCATAAAAAACAACGGTCTTAAAAAGTTGTATTTCTCAAAAGCGACACCTATGTTGTAAGAATGGTTGTCACGCATGTGCGCACACACATACATATATATAACTTTAAGATGTTTAATATTTGTATATAAATTAATAACATTAAGTCATTTATTATCTTTTGTAAGGAAGGTTGTTGCACGGTCTTAATACATTATAATAATCTTTTAGTGATGACAAAAGTTCGCGGTTGAATATTATGAGATTGCACGATTTTTGCACAATGTTTATTACAATATCTTATTTATTTATTATTATTACTATTTTGCAATATTTATTATTAAATTATGCATTCATATTTATGTTAGATTTTTATATAATTAACTAATAATAGTTTTTCTTATATTTATTTATTAGGACATGTAGTGACTAAGGTGTTGTTTATGAAGCTTCGAATATGATTTAAATATAACGACTCCCTAATATATAGAGAGAGTATTGATTCAGTGAAATTAAAATTGAATTAATTTTAGTTTAGTATCTCATGTATATATATTATATATATATTTTTTGTAAGGAAGGTTATTGTGTGTGTGTGTGTGTATATATACAACTTTATGTTAACTTATTATTTATATATAAATTTACAACATTAAGTCAAGACGGATAACTATAACCTTTTTCTGGGATGACAATTGGCTTCAAGGAGGTCCTCTCTCTTTGAGAATCATAAGGGAAATTATTGTTGATTCACATATTCTCCCACACTTAATTAAAGCAGTATGAGGTCTTTCTTGGACATTATAGTCTGCCATCTCTGCATTTTGGTTAATGAGTCTCATAATCATTTGTTCTTCGAATGTTCCTTCAAAAGACCGATATGAAATTTTCTCCAATACAAATGCAGATTTCATTCAGGAAAAAAAAAAAAAAAAAAATGATTTGGTTGAACGGGCATCTCTTCACTGGCTAAGAAGAGGTCTGAAATCGTCGGTGAACAAGCTAATAATGCTCTCCACCACCATCAACAAAATATGCTATGAAAGAAATAATCGGATTCTCAACAATCAGAGATGTTCGCAGAGTATGATCTATAGGCAAATCACTGATACGATTAAAATTACTTTCCATAATTGTTAAAGACTAAGACCGGATGATGGTATAGCTTAGACATGAATAGTCTAGGGTAACCTAGACTAATATTATATTTGATACATGTTGTATCTACTTTTTCATTAATGAATCTTACCATTCCAAAAAAAAAAAGAAAAAAAAAAAGGGTTGTTGAACGACATTAATATACCAATTACAATAATATTTTAGTAATGACAAAATTCCGTGGCTGAATATTATAAGATTGCACGGTTGTTGCACAACATTTATTATATTATCTTATTTATTATTAAATTATAAATTCATATTTTGGTTAGATTTTCATATAATTAACTAATAATATTTTTTACTTCAATTTTTTTTATTTATTAGGACATGTAGTAACTGACCTGGTATTTATGAAGCTTTTAATATATTTTAAATTATATAATATAAGGAAAAAAAAATCATGATTACAAATTTGCAATTAAAACAATTGTAAATAATAAATTCGAGCTAATTATGACTATGTAGACCACATTTGCATCTAGATTGAACTTGGATAATATCGTCATTTTAAATTCAATATTGGGGGAAAAGACCATTATATGCACCGGATACATCTAGAATGAACTTAGATAATATCGTCATTTTAAACTTAATATTATTGTGAAAAAATCATTATAGACATGTGCTCAATAAGAGATGAAAATGAAGGGGATAATATACCGAATATATATGTAAGTTAGTGGAATAAACAATTTTTCAATTAACACGAAGGCTTATAATGAGGTGATACTTTTTCACCTTCAAAATAGAGAGGGCGAATGTTATTGTATATGAGTTTTTTTTTTACCATGAATAAATACATAAAAAAACCGTATAGGTTCTTAATTATACAAAACAAAAAGAGTTACTCTATTGAATTTATGACTAAAGTAATCGTAAACTGTAAATTTCTCAATAAATTTAGGATGAACTCCATAATATCATTACATTAAATTCAATATCATGAGAAAAAAAAAATAATAATAATATAAACAAATGCTCAACACGCGAAGAAACCAAAAGAGAATGTAAAACATATGAAATATAATTAATTGACCGAACAACCTTTTAATCATGAAAAATCAATTTTTTTCTTCTTATTATTTTAAGTAAGGAGATCTATGGGATTTTAAACTTTAACCCCAAATAGGTTTGGAAGAGCTCAAGCTTTTGCTTATCATGCCCTGCATTATATAACAATATTACCCTTTTACCCCTATATAGTAATATTACCATTTTACCCTTGTGCTTACTATATATATTTTAGAAGACTAGGGTTCCTCTCTTCATATCACCATCGCCTCTCATATTGCCCTCACTTTGCTGCTCACTGTCCATTCTGATCAATGATCCCCGATGACCAATGTCCATTCTTTCTGACGATCGGTTACTCAATGTCCACTTAGTATGTACCCTCTCTCTTTATGTTCTGCCTTTTTCTTTTTTTTTTTTCTCTCTCTCTCATTAATTTCTCTCACATGTTGTATTTCGCTCTTATATACAAAATCTCCTAATTATAATGATTTTGAAGCTGCATGTGATGTTATTGTAGAACATGCATTTGGATTTTTTCTGAATTTGACATTTAAAGGTTGAAGTTTAGCGTGAGTCTCTTTTTAAATATGAGATTTAGTTTGCGTCTTTTTGGTTCAATTTTATAAAAGTAGTCCTTAGAACATATAAAATAAAAAAATCATTTTCAAACAACTATGAAGAAAGTTATTTGAAAATAGACATTTGTTTAATGGAGTTTTCAAAAAAAAAGTTTCAAAAATTGTCAACTTGTATAGTTTTTTTTTTTTAGTTCTCAAAAAATAGAATATTATTTATCTCTCTCTCCGTAGTTGGTTCGGAAGAGGTATGCGACACTTTTCATTTTAATTAGACGGGGTACGGTTTAAGGAAACATACCTTGAACCTCTCCATTGCCATTCCTAATTACTAATCCTAATTAACTTGAGCCATGTATATTATATTATATACTAAACTTGGAATAGACTCAGCTTATCTCAGGTGAACTCAAAGGCAACTCAATGCAAAATGCTCCCGTTATTGCGTGGTTTAGAGATAGTCAAATGTATGCCATCTTATCTCAACATGCGAAGAGGCTGTTTCCCATTTTAAACTAGTAAATTTCGGGTCAAAATAAGGTACACTCTCATATAAATTTTATATTCATTAAATTTATCTGGATATAGTGAAGAAAAAAAATAAGTGTGCCGGAGAGGTATTTGTAACTTTTTTAAGGATCATTAGTAAACACCATTATATAAAGTATATAACACTGTGTTAGCCTTTGAAGTATTATTAGACAACATGGGTATTTGTAAGTTTTATTGAAAGTTCAAGGGGTTCTCTAAAAGTTACTTGTAACGGTAAATACATAAAAAATGAAAGTTCAATTATTTCAATTGTAATTTATCTTAAACAACATTAATTGAGAAATAATATTTACATTACATTTTTCAATACATTTTTTTCTTTCTCCTGACAAACTAATTAGGGAGAAGGGAAACTCAAATATGAATTCATTTATTCGAGGGGTTGGGAGTTCTAATGACACCATTGTCCTTTAACACCAACACATTCCATTGTTATCAAAAAAAAAAAAAAAAAAAAAAAAAAAAAAAAAAGAAAAACAAACAAACAAACAAAACGTTTAATTACATCAAATTTTCTGGGTTATTTTGTCACTTTAAGATTGTGAGAATCTCAACCCTTTTATTAATAGAAGTAGTAGGAAAGAGTGCACGTTAACACGCGCTCGTGTGTGTATATATATATATATGTATAAATATTACTGTATCAAATTATAGGCATATTCGTACTTTCCTGTTTTATTTGTACTTTACTTTTAAAATAAGGAAAAATTAGATTTTGGTGACCAAAATTAAACAAAATTGGTGTAAAGTGACCTTAAAATTAAGAAAAGATAAATAGCCACCAAATCTAAAATTGAATTGCTAACAAGTGACTATTTGATTATTATTACGTAAATGTCCTTCTTATAATATATTATTTTATAAGTGGACAAATTTACCTTATACATTAAACCCAATAAACACTTGCTTATTATTTTAGCATCAATTGATTATAAATGAGTACTTTTTGAATTTATCTGATCCTCTGGTTATGTGTCACCAAATCATACAACAAGAAGGTCACAAATCCAGCTTGAGGGAAAGCACTAAAACAAGGGCTTGCAGCCCTAAAAGAGCCTTGGAATGACAAGAATGAGTGACCACTACCCTAGTATGATAAAAGAGCCTTTTTGTAGCCTTTACCCCATCCTTTAGCATGCACTAAGGTCCTAAGCAATACCAACCCACCATTGCCGAAGACTCGCTAATGGCTATAGAAAAAAGAATCCAGAAGGATGATATTTTAGAGCAATATAGTCGGAGGACCTGGCCTCTATAAATATTATATAAAGAGTATTTTGGGATTGAACTTCCAAATTATCCTTAAATATTATTCTTAATTTGCCACTATAAATATTTATGTTTTGCGAATCTAACGATTTATTCTTTAAATTGGATGGCAATTTTTTCATGTAAAATATATTTTTAGAATGTTTATTATATCTTTAAGTTTGTTTTGACCAAATTATCCTTAAATGGTCACTTACTAGCAATTAAATTTCAACATTGGTGACTATTCATCTTTTCTTGACTTTATGGTCACTCTAGAGCAATTTTATTTAGATTAGGTCACCAAATCCTAAAATAAAACGACACCTATGCCGCTAACTTTTAAATACTCCAGGAATTACAGGTTCTTTTGTCATTTAAATTAAAAATAGGGTAAAATTCATTTATACCTCTTGAAACTTGTCTGTATGTCAATTAGGCCTCGCAAGCATACATAATTTCAATTAGACCCGAGTCAGAGTTTGTCCGTTGGTATTGGAGCAGAGAAAATGACAAATATACATGCTACCCTTTTTGTTATATATTACCATCGGCTCAATTTAAATGCCCTGTTTTAAAAAATTGTGATTTACGATTCTGAAAACAGAACATTTAATTTGGGACGAAGAAAGTATTTGAAACGGAATATTTCCTTTTCATCCGACTTAATTCCTCTCTAATTTACTTTTAGATAGTGTTCTGCACGGATTGACGTGAGGATTAGAATTGATAAAATTGAATTAAATTTTTTTCTAATTTTATCAATTTTAATTTCAAACTCTAATTCTATCCCATCCAACACAACCTTATTGTTTTTTCCTTTGTTTTTTATTATACAGTTGATTTTTGAAAATTTTGATCTGTTTGTGGGTGTGAACAGAGGACGCCATTGGAGTACTGTTTGAGCTTTGCAAGTGTGAAAAGGCTCTGACAGAAAACAGTGTAAGTTTTACTGCTTTAATATGAACAGTTATTTAATTTATTTTGACTAGAAATTACTGTTACAGTTTGTGGTTGTGTTTGAAGTTGACTATGTGTAGATTTTTTTTTATTTTTTATTTACAGACGTCTCAAAATAATTCAGCATGAAAACAATATTAAAGATACATCCGCTGATAATTCAAAAAAAACTATGTTGGATTACTCCATTCTTGAAATCCAAGGTACATCCTTTAACGCCGTAGATGCTGCATTGAAGAATTACGTAGATATTTCGAAAAGATTTACCGGAAAAAAAGAAGAAGAATAAGAAGAAGAAGACAACGACGACGACGTTCCTTGTTGTGGAGTAGTGGAAGAAATATTTGGTCGTAAATCTTCATAGTGCTGCTGATTCCAGGCTGAAACAGCTCAGTGTCCAGCACCATGATTTAGTAGTACTAGGGTTTCTTTCTACATCATTTACCGGCTTTATGCTGTTCTTGATCAGCTTTGTAATTTGTATATGTTAGACAATAATGCTGGTTGTAATTTAAACCTTCTATGGTGCACTGTCAATGCTGGTTGTTAATTTCATTAAAGTTCCATCTCATAATTGTTATATATATATATATTATTGTGTTTTAAAGCAAAAATGTTAGTGGCAACTGGTTAACTTGAACATAGGCTCCCGAAAGAAAACAACCCAATCACTCCAGCAACGTACACGACAATTGCATCATAATTGTTATATTAAAAGTCATTATCTTCTTTTATGTAATGAATTGTTACAAAATGTTTAGTTAAACGCCCAACACAACTTAAATCAAGATACATGTGACATTATTTTAAATCAAAATATGACATGGCAGGACAACACAATTTTAACTAATTAGGGTCATTTTGAAAACGAACTTGTAATATTTAGTCAAACATCTAACACAATTTAATTTAATAAATGAGTCAAGACGTAAAAATCTGAACATACTTGTGATAAAAAAAAACCTTACATGACTGTATAATACATGTACGATTAAAATTCAATACTATTTGAAAAAATAGTTTCACACCCATAATTATGGAATAAATAAATAAATAAATAAATCACCATAATTATGAATGATTAAGTGGATGCTTATTTCTATGATGCTTTCCTTTTTTTTCTATACAGATTTACTCTAACAAATTTACTTGAGACATCAGATGTCTCAAGTAATTGCCACCAGGCACTCTATGATATTGAGCTTAGCCCAAATGGAGAAGACAAATTAATCGAAAAACTAATCTTTAAAACTATAGATAAATTGTACAAATCTCCTAGAACTATAATTTTTTTTGCATATTACCTCCTGCAATAGAATTAATCCGTTTGAACCATTAGAAGTTTGCAAAGGAGGTTAATAAACTAATTGTCATTATGTGATTGTTAAATGTCTCATGAGAATTACTAAATTTTTTATAAGATCCCCTTAATTTTTTTTTTTTTTTAAATATTTGCATGTTGCCACTGTGATACAGCGTAATTAGATATTTTTATTATTCAAAGGATTTATGCAATGGCATTTTGGGATTTTCAAAAACTTCCAATGATTTTTCTATACGTTTCATAATAATAACTTCATGCAAGATGATACTTTGCAAAACTCTTATATTTCTAGTACAAGGATATATGAAAATATTCATGAGTTCGTTGAGGGACTATTTATTTATTTATTTTTCGAAAGTTTAAACACATATACGACATACTTCCACAATATTACACATATGGTTGAGTTTATTGAGTTGTTATGCAATTTAACCCAAAAGAAAGATGTGTACGTTATTTTAAATATGCTCTTTTTACAAGGTCGACGACATTGATTCATTTAAAGTTAGAATTAAAATAAATCTAATCTACCTTCAAGTTTAAAAGAAAATAATTTGAGGGAAACTAAAAATGCTATAAAATTTTATTATATTTTTTCCTCTATCTCAACATTCTATTTCAAAAAGGAAGATATCATTTAAACTAAGGTGTTGTATGATTACTTAATTCAGCCTTTAATTCTGAATGGATTATACAATTATCCAATTAAGTGTTTTTAATAACGCAATTTGAGTATCATTCAAAACGGTAAGTGTCACTTAAAATGGGATAAAATTTTAAGTGACAAAAACATCACTTGCTTAATGCTGAAAATTCAAAAAATATATATAAAAAATATATATTTTTTAAATATTACTTAAAATTCACCTTTTAAAATTTTCAATACTTAATTTTTAGTTTTATCAAAAAAACTCCGAATTCTTTCGAGAAATATATATATATATATATATATATATATATATATATATATATATATAATGCTTTTGGCATTGTATGCCATCATGCCATGGGTTTGCCTTAGTTATTTTGGTGCCATTTAATTCTATAAATGAAAAATTAATAGCCACAAAATGTTTTAAACACAAGGTATGTTACCAGTTACCAACATGTCAAACACTTGAAACCGCTAAAAATATTTCAGTTATATCAATATTAAGTGACTCCTGCACCGTCAACTATTAGGTGAACTTGGGGTACCCAAATAACTATCATCAAATAAACAAACAAATTGGCAAGCCACATGTGATTGGTTTTGGTGGCATACAATGACAATAGACTTAATTAATTTCACATGCAAATTTAATTAATTTCACACTATATATACGTGTGGTGTAGGCTTGTTTGGTAGGGTATCTATTAAAAAAAAAAAAAAAAAACTAAGAATAGTTTTCAATTTAACAGAAAATGGTCATGATTACTCGAGTTTAGATAGGGATTCATCTTTGAGGTTTGGTCAAACGGGTTATTTATAAAGGTATGGGTAATGGGCGAAGATGGTGATGGGTCATATTTGTTGATAGCTTCCACTCTAGAAGTGCTTTATATAATATTTATTTTTTAATAGAAGTGCTTTATATAAATCAATTTTTAATAACAATTATTGGAAGAGAAAAAATGAATGGCTGGAAGTTGTTGACAGATAAGGTAGCATTTTCCTTCCTAAAGTTCATTTTATTTAAGTAGTCTATTTTATTTTTGAAATATTAATCAGCTCTCAAAATAAATCAAAACTATATGAAAAAAATTAAAGAATTTATAACAAAGAAGAACAATGTACGGAATATATGTTTTGATTCAAGAGTATATTTGTGTAAATATATTGACTCTTATTCAAATTAGATTTATACGGTTTAGGTGCATCCTTATCAAAGAATATGCATCTATAAATATGGTGGTTGGTAGAGAGGGGTGGTGGTAGGAGGTTGAGAGGGGAGGGGACCGGGGGGTGATGGCATGGTTAAGACTTAAGAGGGTGGGGTGTAAGGCAGAGGAAATAGAGTGATAGAGATATAGAAGGGGAGATAAGAATGCGAAATAGAATAAATATAAGTGCATAGTTCAATAAACTCCCTCCAACTATTCGATTTTTGCAATAAACCCTTGACATTTTAAATTTAATAAAATGGTGCTCCTTAATATTAAATTAAAATGAATACAAACTCATTTTGTATAGTGTTGTTATAAAAAAATTTGATTTTTTTTTTAAATGGTGAGTCTATAAGAAAATAAAAATACTTTGAAATAATTTTCAAATTTTTCTTAAATTTTTATTTTCAAAAATAAAAAGAAAATATATTTTTTTTAGCTTTTCTTTTATTTTTATTTTTATGAAAACGAAAATACCTCGAAATAATTTTTAAAATATTTTTAAATTTTTATTACAGTTTCGTGATCTACGGGACTACGCCAAAGTCTATTCTCAGGTAAGTTAGATGATTTATTACATTTTTCTTGATATAGAGAGAAAAAGGCAATTATGGAACATGTCCTAACAAAATGAAAAAAAAAAAAAAAAAAAAAAAAAAATTGAAAAGTAAATATTTAGTGAAAAGAGCATAAGAGTGCATGCAAGGTCTTCGTAAAAGTTTTAAGGATTATTAGACAAAAAACAATATTTAAATATATAACACTGTGATTTCTTTTGCAATTTATCAAAAAATAATATTTAATACATTCCATCTTTCAATACTTGCACCTCACTTTATATAATTATTTTTTGGGCAAAATAAAATGATATCATTGTTACTTAACAACGCGATCACATTCCTTAGTTATCTAAAAAAAATAAATAAATAAAAAAACACTAGGTCACTTTGAGATTGTGAAAATCTCATCCATTAATTAATGTAAGTTGTTGGTAGGTGTGCACATTTAATAGGTATTATGTAAATATATATTGAATTAGAGGCATATTTGTACTTTTGTTTTATTAAAAGTTCATTTTAAAAATAAAATAACACAAAAGCTCATCACTTATAAATAAAGCTTCAAAAATTTAAAGGGGGTTTGTAACTTTGAAAATAATTTTCAAAAACTCTGAAAATAGAAAACAGTTTTCAAATAATAATGTTAGAAATTGTGAATGAAAATTGTTTGATTAGTCATCAATAGATGCCTTGGACTGAATAAGTGCGATTATTGGTTGGTTATGGGATGAAAAGATGTAACTCAAAATCAACATACATAACTATTCATGTGAACCATTGCAACCTATTGGAGTGGATGTGTCTATTGGTGAACAGACACCACGTGAACCATTGCAACCAATTTGAGTGGTTGTGTCTAATGATGAAGAGACACATATAAATAGTTGTGTCCAATGATAAAGATCGAGATATACTCAATCTGAAAAGAGCACGCTTAAAAATTACTTTTTAGTTTTTTCCAAAGGGTTGCACCCACCCGAAAAGACACCATATTGCAAATAGTTCATTTTCATTTTCTTCTATCTCCCTTTCTAGACTTGAACCAAACCCAAGTGGTTTTAAACCATAGGTTAAGTGGTTCAAGCCACTTTGACCCTAATCCAATTTCATCTAGCCATATTAAGATTGGTCCAAACCATTTGGTTCGAATTGTACCAAATTCAGCATTTATATAGTTTAGATACATTTTTGAGTCAGAGAGAGTATTACATGGAGGAAGTTCGCTATATCCACGAGTTTGTAGCACTGCTACTACTGGTGGATGTAGACTGTTGTATCCTGGAAGAAGACGTTACTGAGTCCGTTAGCATCATAGCGGGATGAACCTTTCTTAAGGACATGGTATTCAATACTAGTCTTGGTCCAGGTTCTTTATTTATTATTTATTATTTTATTTTGCGTATTTAATTAAATATATAGTTGCATATTTAATTAATTATTTCTTAACATATTGTTAATTATCTCATGGCATATTAGTATAAGGGCTGTTATATTTTAAATGTCACATGAAACATATATTTTACCAACAAATAATAAAATATTGTTATATGAAAATATGGCTTTTTATAACTGAGTTTTTAAAAAATAATTTTCAAAATACTGAACGAAACAGAGTTTTTTTTTTGTACAATTTTTCTGTTTTCTATTTTCATAGGTTCTTTTGTCATTTAAATGCATAATAATAAGACCAAATATATATAATTATGAAAAATGATTCTTGCACTGAATAATTAGAATGAATAGTGATACTTACATTACTTTGAAGTGAATTGCCTAATCGAATAATTTTTTAATTAATTATTTATATTAAATATAATTAAGTGGAGGGTTTTACTTTCTTATTTGTTATATAATTGACCAATTAAAAAAATATGTAACAATTAATTACAAGTATTCCGTGCGGGAATCATTTTGCAATTGGAGTTATACTTTTATAAAGTTTTTGTCATTTACTACTCCATGATAAGACCAAATATATATATACACACCATATACACTATCACGTACCGAGTACTGTATATCATTATACTTATATAGATCACACACAGACACGATGTTATAAAGCCATCTCAAAAGGCAGTCTCTCTCGCATTGACACTGCCACAACACGCGGCGAAGCGGACGCTCACAGACCCGACACTTCTCTCTCTACTTTTCTTCGCGCTCTGATATTGTTTGTTCCTTTCTCACTTACTACTCTCTATCCCTCTCGTTTTTTTCTTCCTCTTCGTCTTCTACCAACAACGCTAATCTGTTTTGGCCCTTTTCAGTTCGTTTTAGTATCTCAATTTGTTCTCACTTCTCTCTCACTTTCTCTACAAATTTCTCTCTCTTTACGAGGAACCAAACAGTGCGTTTCAGTTTCACTTTCTGCTTCAGAATAACGAAAGGGTAAGGGAAAAAGTTTCACGATTTTCCATCTCCGATTCGCGTATTAGATCGTGATAATAGCAATTAATGTCTCTGTTTAATTGTTAATATAATTCAATGCCATTAAATTAAAGATAGGAAGAAAAAGAGAGTAATGGGTTGTGCAAAATGATGTCTTTAATGTTTGAAACACGATCTCTTTTCTGTATAAATTCGTCTTGTATTTATTGTTTGTTACTGTTCATGTTTAGATTTCTTTGATTTTTTTTTTTTCAAATTTGGAAAGTGAAATTTCATTACTTTTCTCTGTTTTAGCCTAGATTACATTTGATTCTAAAAAGTCTTTTTGATTATATATATCGCAGACTGGTAGAGATCATCATCCTGGTCGAGAAGATGAAAATGGGATCAAATCTGCAGAGCTTTCTCCATTCTGCAACACCAAATGTACCTTCAAAACGCATTCCTCAGGTAATTTTCTGAATACCTGAAAAAATTAACTTTTTAATCTATCTCTCTCTTTTTCTTTATATATATATATATATATATATATTTTGGGATCTCATTTGGGTAAATTTCCGGGGCTTTGCAGATTGAATTGTTTATGAATTTGATTTTTTTTTTCTTTTTTGTTTTTTTTTTTTTTTTTGGGATAAATAATTTGGCCTCTGATCGTTTATTTGCTGTCCTATTTGGATGTATTGGACACATATCTTAATTTCTGAATTTTCATTTTCTTGGTTTTATCTACTGTTACTTTTTTTATATATGATATATTTGTATGTGCATGTAGATTATATATATATTTTAAAATTTATTTGTTGTGTGAGTGAGTCTGGAAGACGATGAGATTGAAGCCTCAATCATTGATATATATATATATAAAATTCTTAATTTCAAAAAAAAAAAAAAGGAAGAAAGAAAAAAAGGAAGCATTCAATGGCAGTTTAGCAAAAAATGCTGTAGTTTTCTGTGAAATCTCAACATATATTCCTTTTATGAGTTGATGCCAGATAAAAGTTTTCTTCTTATACCTGAATTATTAGAAAAGAACTTGGTTGGAGGATGATGACCACTTTGTTATTTGGATTGAATTTTGCAGAGATGTAACCTGGTTGGTAAAGATACAATTGAATATTTCACACTGGGAGACCTCTGGGATTGCTATAAAGAATGGAGTGCATTTGGTGTTGGCACTCCAGTGGTGTTGAACAATGGCGAGGACGTGGTGCAGTACTACGCTCCTTATCTATCCGCCATTCAAATTTACACCAACAAATCCTCTCCCACTCTCAGGTATTCAAACTATTTCTTTAAACAACTTATATACGCAAGCTGGCAGTATGTGAAAGTGATTCGGCAATGTAATGGATCATCTTTTTATCTTATAGGAATACAGGAGAGGATTCTGATCTGGCAGAATGTGAAAGTGAGTCTTGGAGTGATGATAGTGAGAGTGATAAACTCTCTGGGACTCTAAGCAACCACTCTTGCAAGATTTGGGATACCACTTCTCCAGATTCAAATTTTGACCAGGATGGTTCGAGCCCATTGAGAGATCGCCTTGGTTCTCTCTACCTTCAGTACTATGAAATGCGTTCGCCGTACTGGAGGATTCCACTGACTGAGAAAGTAAATAATCTTTGTCTTTTATATTAATACATCTTCTCTCTCTCTCTCTCTCTCTCTCTCTCTCTCTTTTATTTTTTATTTTTAATTTTTAATTTTTATAACTTTTTTGTGTTTCCCCACCGTTGACATGTAAACTGGGAAGAATGAGTGAACTAATAATCTTTACTTCTATAAGTGGATTGAGTGGAATGACTCATGATTCATGTAACCGATCTCAACTAATTGGGAAAAGACTTGTTGAGTTGTACAAACTCTTATTAACGAATGATATCTTGATTGGTTTGTCTAATTTAGATCACTGACCTCGCACAAAATTGTTTGGGACTCCTGACATTGAAGAGCATCGATCTCTCTCCGGCAAGTTGGATGGCCATTGCTTGGTATGTTTGCTAATTAGTCTCTAAAAGATGTTCTTGTGATATGAATGTCCATAATTGTCTTCTGTTTTTTTTTTTTTGTTTCATTGGTAAAATATATTCATGCACCCACTTTTTTTCCCATTTGGGATTTGAACCTTCAACCTAATACTGCGTGATTTATAGTGCTGATATCAATTTAGATTCCTGTCGGGTTGAATTATGCAAATTTTAAGCTATCCATTTTTTTCCCCATTTGGGTTTTGAACCTTCAACCTTCTCTTTGGGAGATGGAGGGAATACCAGTCAATCTAATACTGCGTGATTTATACTGCTGATATCCATTTAGATTCCTGTCTGATTGAATTATGCAAATTTTACGCTATCCATTTCCTGGACCAATTTGGTTCGAGAAAATTGGTGATCACAACCTTAATTTATTGAATGTCTTTTTCTGGATGATGCATCGGAATGGGAGAGGAATTTGTGGAACTCATATAGGTATTGGGGTCAGTATTTGGTGTATCTTTCTCTCTTTTTGAGAAATGATAAAGCTGGTGTGGCAATATTTTTTTTTTAGTTTCTGAAAATGGTTTCTTTATAATAATTTTCCTAATGTGAATCAGAAGGAGGTATTTATTTTTATTGTTTTATTTATTTATATATTTTTTGGGGTATCAGGTATCCTATTTATCACATTCCAACTAAAGGAAACGTGAAGGAGTTGTCAACATGCTTCCTCACTTACCACACATTGTCCTCATCTTTCCAAGGTATGGCCATCCATCATTCTGTTCCATACTTCAATTCAGGGTAAATAGTCTGTTGCTTCTTTGATGGATAAAGTTTGTGTGCAGTAAAAAAGGTAAATCCCAAAAAAAATTTGAGGACATCTATTTATTTCAGCAAAATTGAAGAAAGAATAGCTAGAAAGAAATAGGAGTGATTGACTCTTATCGTTTTCTAAGAAAGATCTTTCATTCTTATGGTTTTAAGAAATTGTCGAAGCTGTTTGGGTTTGATTGATATTGATTTCTATTGGACAATTAAATGCAGATCAAGAAGGTTTTCTTGCAGTCTCATTTCCTAGTATGCTGCTGCTGTGGTTGAAATGCAATGTCATCTTGCATATTGTGCAAAATATCATTTGGTGGTCTCTAATTAATTAGAACACCTAAAAATGCTCATCTGTGCATGAATAAGAAATCCAATATATTCTGCATCACTTGGTGCATTCCTGAAATATTTACTTTGTTTTATACATGACAGTCTAAATTTCACGTTCTTGATAAATTGATATATTCATTAAGGGAAGTTTATGGCAGGGACGTTTAGAATCTTAGGTGCATATGGACCTGTCGACAAAATTTAAGTTTGGCATTTTTCGTCTTCGCATTTGTTATTATATACATGTGGAATTTTTTCATTGGCATCTTTTACCTGTCTATAAGTTGGAAATGGAACAATAGTCATGGTGCTTTTGTAAGGGGCTGATCCTGTAGCATATTCGTTTACAAGTTTTGTTACTCCAATCTTACTGAATTTGTTTCTATTGGATTTATATCATAAAAAATGTCTTGTTTAGTCTCAAATCTGCAACTCAGTAGGGTAATAATTGCAAATACATCCATTTTTGGTTCATTTCTGTGGTTAACACTGTTTGGTAGGAAGGATGGAAGAGGAGGGTATCGAAGGGGGGAAGGTTGTTACATGCTTCTATTTTAACAAGGGGACGGGTGTATCGGTGGGGTAAGGAAGAGAAAAGGGGGGGGGGGGGGGGGGGGGGGGGGGTTGTGACATGCTTCTATTTTAACAAGGGGACGGGATGCGAAAGAGGATAGGAACATGTACAAGACACCCCTGTGGATCGACCTTTGTTTAGTTCTGTCCAAAATTGGACAGAAGGGTTGAGGGGAAGGAAGGATATTTATTGTAGAAGAAATAATGGACATCATTATCCTCATTTTTTAAATCTGGCATATCAGAAACATTGGTTTATAAACTGCAGGGTGTAGTGGTACTGTAAAAACCAAAGGCCTCTTCTTTCCTTCTCTCCTCACACCAAACAATGGAATGCTATCCTTTCTCTTTCCTTCCACTGAACCGAAACAAGGTGGAAAGAACACCTTGCATTCCTTTGGAGATGTCTATTCAAAGTTTCTTCCTTTCCATTTCCATCCCATTTTCTAGGCCTTCTACCAAATGGATCATAAATTTCTCTGCTTTTTAGTATTGCCAAACCTGCATTTCAGCAAGTTCGTCTTGCACTTAGCTTATATCATTTGAGGTTTCAATAAACTATCTAAGCCAAAAAAGAAAATGATCTAAATAAAAAGTTACATAAGCTATCTTATCTAGCTGTTTAACATGGATCTGAGCATAGTGTTTATATTTTTTCCCTTTTGACATGAATTTGACTGTGATTAATGGTATTTTCTTTCCGAAGATTGTATACTGATTCTAAGATGCCTTTTTCCTATAGGCAGTTGTCAACTTTTACTTAGAAAAATCTAAATGCCTTGTTCTTATTTTATCTTCTAATTGGAAAGCCAATGTCAATTATCTATGCCCACAACAAATAACTCGATGACTAATATTTAATAGGAGACCACTATGGCCAGTTTCTATGCTCAACAGAGCAGGTATTATCACATGCGTAGCAGAGATGGTTGAATTAAGGAGTGTAGGATTTTTTTTTTTTTTGGTTCCAGTTAGGGTGTTGGAAAACTTCCAGAATATTCTGGAGGAAAATTAGTTTCACCTTATCAAACAGTATTCTAAAATTTATATTCCTGGGATCAGAGTCAGTCTTTTAGTGAATGCTTTGGTCAAGGCCAAGGGAGAAGAAATTTGGCTAATGCAGTCCGATTTCTTCCCTTTCTGAGTCAATATGAGGAAATAATATTTCATGAATCCATTGATTAATGATAATAGCATGTGTAGCCAAATAGTTGCAGTTGTCATCGACTGCTTTTCCCTACTAAGGACTTACCATTGTGTTTACGGCTTGATACTGCAGATGCTGCATTGGAGAACTATGAAGACATTGGAAAAGACATTCCTTGTTCTGGAGTAGTAGAAGAAATATTAGGATGTAAATCTAAAGGGAAGGAAAGTGATGGAGTTTCACTTCCCCCCTTCGGGCTAGCTACTTACAAGATGCAAGGGGATCTCTGGATGAAGCCCGACACATCTGATCATGAAAGGCTGATGTATCTTCATAGTGCTGCTGATTCCTGGCTGAAGCAGCTCAGTGTCCAGCACCACGACTTCAGCTATTTTACTTCGCACTGTACCATGGATATTGGTACGTCTTTGTAAATTCTTGCACCCTTTGGTTCTGTCCGCTGCTCTGGTGACTGCCATTTGAAGAGACTCCCACTGCAGTAATGAACATATTTAGAAACCGAGAGCTGCGTTTTTTGATAGCCATGGACATGTAGTTCCAAAGTAACAGTTCACTCCATAGAGTTCTTTTTCCCTTTACGTTGGAGAGTGAGGAAACTTGAAATTTTGGTGGTATTTTTGCATGAACTCTAGCTTGTATTACTTGTATATATCTTTTATATATCCTTTTTCAGTGAGATGCTGGCTTAATTGTTAATTTACGGCCTTTACGCCGCCCTTCAGCTACGTATATATTAGATAATATTGCCAGTCATAAATTGTTAGTAACACTGTAATTTAAACCTTCTATGGTGTTGTGAATACAGGCTGTTTCATTAAAATTCATCTCATAATTGTTATTTTCAGTCATTATCTTCTTTGAGATAATCAAATGTTACAAAATGTGCCTGTTTGACAATTGTTATATTTATAATTCAAGAGCTTTGGACATATTTTTCTTAATTAGGGCAATTATTTTCTCTATAGAAGCTGGTTCTTCAAGGTCTTTGAGTCTTCAGCTAGCTCAAAATCAACATCAACTTGACTATTTCTAGTCTTTTCTCCTACCAATCCTTTGATTACAAACCAGTATATGTGTTTCTGCCCCATTTACTCTTCTTAACTTATTTTTCTGGTCTATGAAAGAAAGATGAAAATTATAAAAAAATATACTACAAAATAAATAGAAAGTATGAGTACAGAATGCATAACTATAAAGTATGGGAATTTTTGGAAAAGCTGTATTGTGGGCTGTAATATAAATTGTGGTCATTTGTTTTTTACTTTGATAAGGACTGTAATAGGATTGTGGGCTGGGCCTGTTCAAAACTATGGGAATTTTTGGAAGCCATCGGCTTTGGGCTTCTATTTTCCAGCGATTGTTGCTCCCGATTGTCACTCTCGTGCATGTAGATGGGATATCTCCTAAAAATAATAATAATAATTATAGAAAAGGAAGGACGAAAAAGTATTTATTTCTGCTTTTTTACATATTCGGGTTATTATTATTATTATTATTTCAATAAATAATAATAATTACAATTTTTTGTCATTGGTATTTGTTAAGAAACAAATTCAGGCTCACAATGTTCCTGCATAGATTTGAATTCTCAATTCGAGAAAGTAGTATCGAACTACATTGCCTTTATGTTATGCACAACAAGAAAGAAAAAAATTGGATGGAAGGAATGGAGAGAAGAAAAAAATTGGATGGAATGGAGAGAAGAAGAGATAGAGAAAAAAATTGGATGAAACGGAAAGAAGAAGGGGTAGAGATAAGACATCTTAGGGAAGAGATGGTATATTTTTTTTCTTTTCATTCAGTAGAGATTGTGTATTTTTTCTTTTTTGTTCCGTTAGATATAAATTATAGAATAGAAGAGAATAAGAGCATAAGGGAAGGAAAGATAAAGTTTTAATTATTTTTACCATTATATCTAAATAATATTTATAATATTGTAATTTATAGAGAATATTACTATAATTTAAAATTTATATAATTTAGGATAATATTTAATTTAAAACTTCTAAAATACTCCGCTTGTTTTTTCTCCTTTTTTTCGTTCTTGGTTGGATAAAAATTTGTAATGGAGGAAGATGACTCATCTTTTTTATTATCATTTCTTTACTTGTAACATTTCTGCGGAATAAAGAAAATTTATTTATTTCCTTCTTATTTCCTCTCCGCATCCCTTCTAGCAAAATGTTAAATTAGATGATATTGAATTTGATAAATGAGTAAAGATTTAACATAATTTCAGGATACAATTCTTAACTAAATTTTTTGAAACACGGACCAGACAAATGTAAACAGGTTATAAATAAATTAACAATTTTTTTTAACGCCAACAAAAATTTGGAAATCAAATATGAACAAAACATGAATTAAATTAAATAAAATAAAATTAAATATAAATACCACACATTTAAATAGTATTAATTCAGATATTATACTCGAACTCGAACTCGAACTCGAACTCGAACTCACTGAGTCATTGTAAGTTGCCTTTAAATTATCTCCCTGCACTTCACTCATTCACTGTTAGAATGTTACAATCAAGAAAAATAAATAAATAAAGCAAAAAAATAAAAGAAAAAAAAAAAAAAAATTTCTTGTTCACTTTAAAAATCCTATTTCTTTCTGTACCGTATATATTCATTGGAGTAGTAATAAAGAACAAATGGTACAAAATTCGCTTTCATTCATCCATCATCAAGCTTTATGCGGTGGTGTTGATGTGAATGTGATCAGAACAGACATAGTTTGGCGGGGGTGAGAGTGAAGGAGACAATGTTCCTGTTGGCGCTGTTTCTTGGGTTCTTTCTGGGGGCTATGGCGATTGTGGTGGTCGAAGCTCTTGGAGTCCTCTTTGTGAAAGGCCGATTGAATCGAAGAATCAAAGAAGCAGACGCAACGGCGGCATCGAAATCTCGTCATTCTCTTTCGATCTTTCTTCTTATCACAACAAGCAGGTCAGTGTTCACTTCGTTTTGTTGCTTCATTGCTTAGCCTATATTGTTATCGTGTAAACACACGCACATATACGTCCTGCAATAACATTAATCCTCCTAAATTATTAGAGGTTTGCAGTTCAATAAACTAATTGTCATTAGCTGATTGCTAAATGTCTCCTGAGAACTTCCAAATTACCCCTAGGACAGGTAGTTAATTTGTCTCTTTTATTTATTTTTTATTTTGGGATTTTCAAAAACTCCCAATGATTTTCCTGTTTGTTTTTTAAGAGTCTTGTTATTTTGCAAAATTCTTGATATTTCAAGGTGGTTGTCTGTTAAAAATTTAGTACAAGGATATATGCAAATATTCAGTATTTTTATGCAAATTTAACCCAGAATCATACATAGAAAGGTTGTGCTATCTCCTCATAAATGCTAATTTTTTACAAGGTCACTGATTCATTTAAAGTTAAAATTAAAAATAAATTTAATCTACCTTCAAGTTTAAAAGAAAATAATTTGAGGAAAACTAAAAATGCCACAAATGATTTATTATAATTTTTGGGTAGGTACATCACACATACACCCATTTGCCTCATTAAAAACTTCTCAACCTTCTATTTGAAAGGAGGAGATACCACTTAACCTAAGCCTTTGGTGATTTATAAAAATGAATGGTTTTGGCATTGTATGCCATTTGTCTTGCCTAAGTTAATTTTGGCAGCATTTTAATTCATTTCATTCTATAGCTGAAAAACAGCCACTAAATGTTATAAACACAAGCTATCTTATCTACAGCTTCAAACATTTGTAAACTGCTAAAAAAATTTCAGTTATATCAACATTAAGTGACTCCTGCACCTTCAACTAGTAGGTGAACTTGAGATCCTCCAAATAGCCAACAAAATAAACTAACAAATTGATAGGCCACATGTTGGGATTTGGTTGTTAGCGTACACTGATGACAATAGACTTAATTTCACATGCAATTAGGAGCACGAGTATTCTGTTACATTTTGCAAATTTTGGATGTTCAATGCTACACACCTATTAGACACTGTGGTGTGGGCTTTGGTTTGCAGTTCAATAAACTAATTGTCATTAGGTTGTTAGCGTACACTGATGACAATTGACTTAATTTCGCATGCAATTAGGTGCACAAGTATGCTGATACATTTTGCAAATTTGATATGTTCAATGCTACACACCTATTAGAAGTGTGGTGTGGGCTTGTTTGGTAGGGTTCCCATAAAATCTAAGAATAGCTTTCAATTGAATAGAAAATAGTAATGGTTATTCAAATTTAGATAGGGATTTATGTCAGAATATATGTAGAACTAGCATAGTAGCATATAATATATATATTTTTTATATCGAATTAACAAACAGCGTACGTTAGAAATAGTTTATAATATGAATCAATGAGTTCACTTTAATACATTTTTACCATTCAAAAGGGTAGAGATTATGAGATGTGCAATGGGCTGGTACTAATCATTTAATGCAATTTACCATTTCAAATAAATACGCATACCAAATTATCATGATACTAAATAGGGAGAAAATATTGATTTAATTTGAAGCAATTAACGACCAGCCACATCCTAAGTTTGGAGGGCCTAATTCAGCTTCTGTGCCCATGTGGTGCCAAATTTGTAAAAATTATAACTTAAAATTAATCTAGTTTTGTATTTCTCGATTAGTTTTTCTATATATATTCATTGACTTGGTAGTGTCAGACCTCTTAGAGCACCTCATAATCCACTACCAAGTACATATCTATATTTTTTATCACATTAATTTTGTTGTATTGTAATTCTTCATTTTGCACGTCATTTTGGAGTAACTAGATTTCAATGCACAATAATCCTCTCATATTTTATGAGTTGCACAGATTTTTTAATAAAATTTGGCCAGGGTGTATATCCTCCATTAAATTAGGGTCAAGCTCTGGTACTATCACTCCTTGTGCCTGTTTGGCTCTCCTTATTTTTTCTAGGGGCGTGCCAGAGTCTTTCGACTCAAGGGGTTGGATAGCCAAACTATTCTTGGTGTTGATCGAATCTGAAATTGGCCCTTAGTGAATCAGGCGACTGTTGGAAGGCAAGGATGACTCCTTCCTTTAGGTTCTTCAATGCCTTAATTAAGAGGACTTTTGACAAAATAAAATAAAATAAGGGCTGGAATTGGATGAAGGGAGTAACACTAACTGCACAAGCGTTTATCAATCCCAAATAAACTTATAAAATAACAATGGAGGGAACACTTAAGTACTAGCGTTCATCTTATTTCATAAGTGAAATTTTTACACAAGTGATACAAGTACAAGAATTGGATTCTAACAGAACTACTTCTAAGAAAAGAAGTACAATATAAATGAAAGACTAAGTATGTAATTGCAGAAGTATGAAATTTGTTGTATGGTCGTGGACCTTTGTGCAGATCTCTTCTGGTGCTATTTATAGAGAAGTCTTGTAGCAATTGAAAGTAGTTGTTACTTTCATGTTGTTTAAATTCAAATACCTTATGGACGTCAGGCCTTTTTTTTTTTATCGCTTATCAGCAATCTTTCAACCACATCCTAACTACGGCACATTCATCGTATAATTGTTTTGACCACTTAATCAATTGAGGTGCTGATCAAACCTTGCCACCAAAGTGACAAGTAAGTGGTCTAGGTTCAGGATTGAATTATGTAGAGGCTGATTGTGTTTAGCCCTCGAGTAATTTCCAATCTCAGCACTAAATTGTTGACATTTACCACCAAAACGTGCATATTTGGTTGTCAATCAACAACCCATAATTTAAATCGGTCACAATAACCGATTATTCTTTGGTACCCCAAGTGGTTGAACAACCTAATGGGTCCTCCAGGATCGAACGGAAATTCTTTAGGCCTTTTTGGGCTTCTTGGGCCGAACGAATTGCCATCCATGGCCAAGTAGGCCTCGGAGCAGAAGCATATTTTCTTCTAGCTTTTTTTAGTATCCTTTTGGTTGTTGAATTTGACACCTGGGCGCCACTGACGGTTTCTAGAGGCTTTGTCGACCCCTGACATATACAAGGTTTAATACTTATTTTTTTAGTAGCGTCAACATCAAGGCTAATTTCAACCTCTGTCAAATGAATCTCATAAGTAGGATCTTTGACATAATTATTATTTGACGCCTCTGTCACATGATTTTCATAGTTTTGTCTCTGTAATAGGTACCCCTAGAGGCATTCCTTCTATCTTGTTCTTCTTTCAGGACCTTTTCATATCTTGCAGCACTAGAGGCTAGTTGGAACAAGTTCCGAAATTACATTCCCTCAAATTTCTTTCGTAATTCAAAGTCTAAACCATTCAAGGCTAGACTCACATATTCAGTTTCTTGAAGGGCTACTTGGCATTTATGTCTCGCTCTTTTAAACCTATGAATAAAGGCTTCAGTCGTCTCTCCAGGCATTTGGGACAGCCTAGACAAGTCAGCCATCAACACCTCTGGTTCGGTCTTATAAAATTGGGTATGAAACATTTCTTTCAATTGTTGCCAAGTATAGACCGAATTTGCTAGTAAACTTATATACCAAGAAAACGCGGTCCCTGTAAGGGAATTAACAAATATCCTTAATTTTAATAATTCATTTGCTCCAGCCCCACCACATTGAATGGTAAATTGACCAATATGTTCTATGGTCGAAGTAGAGTCTTCTCCCGAAAAGGTGACAAAATCGAGAACTTTATAACCTCTTGGAAACTCATATAGGTCTATATAATCCGGATATGGCTTCCTATATATAGGGCAACCAACTATTCTTGGGGCTGGTCCATAAGTTTTTTGAATTAAATTAGCCAATTGATTTCTATCAACCATCAGGGGTTGATGATTTGGCTGTTGTGCCTGAGGCTAAGGCACATACGGCACCTGAGGCTGAGGCGTTGGAAAATTAAAACCAGTATTGAAATTATCTCGCCCCTCTTAGGATGACATACTTGCGGTTGGTGTTGATAAATCGGATTAAGTGTTTCCCAATCCATATTCTGATTGGCCCCTCCGATTGGTTGGTACTCCGCTGGTATCTGATGTTGCAGTTAATTAGCCTGGGGTTGATATTGTCCATGTAACGGCTGTAGAAGGGGTTGAACTTGCTGCTGTTGTTAGTAGTAATTCTGTTGAACCCCAACACGCGTTGGAAGTTGTTGCTATGCATGCAACAAAGTATCTGTGGTATTCGACCGTGCCATAAGGTGTTGATCAAAACTTGTTAAGAGAACGGTCAAAGAATCATTCAAATTAGCCAATTTGTTATGGGTTGGCTCTAATGCTCCATTAAAGGTACGACTAGCAATTTTCACTCGTTGCACTAAGTTGTTAACATTCTCAGCCCACATCTGATTTTTTGGCTGTTGATTCACTTCGATTTCAGCCTCTTGTTCCTGATGTTGAGGCTGTTGATTCACTTCGAGTTCAGCCTCTTGTTCCTGATGTTGAGGCTGTTTCTCAGGCAAATTTTGCGACTGAGACCGAGTAAATGTCATAGATAAAGGTTGAATTTAGACACTTTCGGTGTCCCACAGGGCGTGCCAAATTGTTTGGCTCTCTTTTTTTTAGGGGCGTGCCAGAGTCTTTCGACTCAAGGGGTTGGATAGCCAAACTATCCGCGGTGTTGACCGAATTTGATATCGGCCCTTAATGAATCAAGCGACTGCTGGAAGGCAAGGATGACCCCTTCCTTCAGGTTCTTCAACGCCTCAATTAAGAGGACTTTTGACAAAATAAAATAAAATAAGGGCTAGAATTGGATGAAGGGAGCAACACTAACTGCACTAGCGTTCATCAATCCCAAATAAACTTATAAAATAACAATGAAGGGAACACTTGAGTACTAGCGTCCATCTTATTTCATAAGTGAAATTCTTACACAAGTGATACAAGTACCAGAATTGGATTCTAACAGAACTACTCCTAAGAAAAGAAGTACAATGTAAATGAAAGACTAAGTATGAAATTGCAGAAGTATGGTCGTGGACCTTTGTGCAGATCTTTTCTAGCGCTATTTATAGAGAAGTCTTGTAGCGGTTGAAAGTAGTTGCTACTTTCATGTTGTTTGAATTCAAATACCCTATTTGAATTCAAACACTTTTGTCTGGAAATTTATCCAAATGAACGTGTTTTTGGAATAAAACTCCTTAATGATGTGGCTTTAAATCTAGGAATTATTGAATTTAGACTCCAATTTTGAATAAGAGTCCTATTAGTAACACGCTACATATCTTCCATTAATAGGCCCAAGTGTTTGCATCAATTTGAAGTAATCCTCTATTATTGCAGCCCATTAGAAGAAATGATCCATCAATTAATTAACTTTAATTAATTTGGTTAAGAACTTTTGTCAAATTATTCGACTTGTGCCATGTGGCCGAATAAATATTTATTTTTAGGGTGCAAACAATGCCAAAGAGGGGGATAGGGATTGATTCATTAAGAAACCACAAGTAGTCGTCTACACTTAAAAACGATTAAATCTGAATTGACTTTAGTTTAGTGTCTCATGAATATATATATATATATATACACACACACAGAGATGACTGATTCACTGGAATTAAAATTAAATTGACTGTAGTTAAATGTCTCATGTGTGTGTGTATATATATATTTGAAATATATATATATAAATTTATAGCTTTAGGTCATTTATTATCTACACATAAATTTTATATCTTTTATTTCATTTATTATCTTTTGTAAGGAAGGTTGTTGCATGACTTATTGAAATATAATATATATATATATAATTTTATAACTTTAAGTCATTTATTATCTTTTGTAAGGAAGGTTGTTGCATGATGTTAATGCATCATTGCAATAATGTTTTAGTGATTACAAAAGTCCAAATATTGTAAGATTGCACGGTTGTTACATGACATTTATTGCTTTAATTTATTTATTGTTTAATTATGCATTCATATTTATATTATATTCTCGTATGATTGGCTAATAATATTTTTTCTTCTATTTTGCTATTGGGACAGGTCGTGACTTTATGAGGTGGTGTTTAGGTAACTTTGACTATGCTTGAACCCGAATTGGGTTCGTAGGGGTTCATGTTTTTGTTTATCTGCCTGTATTATGTAGCAATATTACCCTTTTACCCTTGTTCTTACTATATAAATGTTAGAAGCCTTAGGGTTCCTCACTCCTCGTATCATCCACTGCCTCTCATCTTATTCCTACTTTGCTACTCATTGCCCACTTTGACAGGCATCTCCAATGAGCAAGGGATCGACGATTATTTCTCTTTGATGTTCGGCTACTGAATACCCACTCAGTATGTACCCTCTCTGTATAAGTTTTATCTCTTTCTCTATCTTCTTAATTCCTCTCTCATGTGTTGTGTTTCGCTCCTATATATAAATTTCCTAATTAACATGAGTTTGAAGATGCATGTGATGTTATTATAGAACACTCATTTGGATATTTTTCCTTAATTTGACGCTTGAAAGCCGAATTTTATTGTGATTGTGTTTTGGAATATGAGATCATTTTTGGGCCTGTTTGGTTCAAATTTCAAAAAATAGTGATCAAGAACTCATAAAACAAAAATTCGTTTTCAGAGAACTATAAAAGAGAGTTATCTGAAAATAGACCTTTTTTCAAACTGGGTTTTCAAAAAACAGTTTTAAGAAATTTTCAACCAAACAGATTTTTGTATAGTTTTATAATTTTTAGTTATCAGAAAATAGAAAACTATTATAAGAAACAAGCAAACCATTTCTCTCTTTCTCTCTCTCCCTCTGTCTATCCTAGGTTCGGAACAGGTATGCTGTATGCAACACTTTTCATGTTTAACAGGACTGAGCACTGTTTAAAGAAACCTGGTCCATTGCCATTCCTAACTACAAACCCTAATTAACTAGATCCATGTATATTGTATAATAAACTTGGAATGGACTCAACATATCTCAGGTGAATTCAAGGGCAACTTAGTTCAAATGCTCCCGCTTTTGTGTGGTTTAGAGATGGTCAGATGTATGCCACCTTACCTCCGCATGCGAAGAGGCTGTTTCCCGTTTTGGACCCATGATCTCCGGGTCAAAATAATGCAACTTTACGGTTGCGCTAATGTCCACTTTCAGGTAAACTGGATGATTCATTATATTTATTTTGATATATTGAGAAAAAAAAAAAAAATGTGCATGATAGGTTCTTGTAAATCTTTTAAGGATCATTAGACAACGGTCATTACATTCTTCTGTGTTAATCTTGTAAGGATTATTAGACAACGGGGGTATTTGTAAGATTTAATGAAAGTTCAAGGGTTTTTTTTTTTTTTGGTTAAATTACTAGTAATGTTAATATGTAAAAAGTGAAAGTTCATATTAATTGAGAAATAATATTTACGTTCCATTTTTCAATACTCTTACTTTTGTACATGCAATTATGCAAACAAAGCTTGATTTCCTCCTCCGTGTTGTTCCAGAAGGCTAAAAACCAAACGGATTATGTCCAAGAGGAGAGTGTTGTGAATGATGGAGTACGAGTTTGGTATAGCAGTTCATTGTCTATATCGTACAAAGCAAAAAGGGTGAGTGAACGAAATGAGTTTTAAGTATCCACTCCTTGGCTTCTTTCTTGCTAGATGTAAATATTGTGTTTTGTAAAATGGCACCATTGTCCTTTAACAACATTTTCACAGTCCATAGCTATCCAAAAAAGTATTACATTGCTTTTTCTTGGATAATTTTGTCACTTTAATAAGATTGTCAAAATCTCGTCCCACTAATTAATGAAAGTAGTTGGTAAGTATGCACATTAATACATATACAAATATATATGTGTGTGTGTGTGTGTGTATATATTAAATTTTAGGCATATTCGAACAGACCTGACACTTCTCTTCCTCTCTGCTTTTCTTCGCGCTCTGAATTTGTTTGTTTCTCACTTACTCTCTATCCCTTTCGTCGTCTTCTTCCTCTTCGTCTTCTTCATTGCTCTCTTCTACAATACAACAACACTAATTTGTTATTTTATTAACCACTCATCCCTGTTTTGGCCTTTTTGAGTTCGTTTTAGTATCTCGAACTCTGCTCACCTCTCTCTCTCTCTCTCTCTCTCTCTCTCTCTATAACTTACTCTCTCTTTCTGAGGAACTGAACAGTGCTTTTCAGCTTCAGAATAACGAAAGGTAAGGGAAAAAGTTTCAGGATTTTTCATCTCCGATTCAAGGACTATATTGTAATAATAACAATTTGTGTCTCTCTTTGTTAATTGTTAATATAATTCAATGCTATAAAGTTAAAGATAAGAAGAAAAAGAGAGTAATGGGTTGTGGAAAATGTTATCTTTAATATTTTAAACACACTCTTTTTCTGTGTAGCTTCATCTTGTATTTATTGTTTGTTACTTTTCATGTTTAGATTTCTGTGATTTATTATTCAAATTTGGAAAGTGAATTTTCATTACATTTTCTCTGTTTTAGCCTAGATTATATTTAGCCTTTTCGATAGTATATATCACTGAGTGGTAGAGAACATCACTGTGGGATAATTTTTAGTCTAACTTGTTCAGTAAAGATGAGAATGGATACAAATCTGCAGAGCTTTCTCCAGTTTGCAACACAAATGTACACTCAAAACGCATTCCTCAGGTAATTTTAAAGCTTAATTATTATCTTAATGCCTTCCTGTTCTTATTTTATCTTCTAATTGGAAAGCAATTGTCAATTATCCATGCACAATAAATAACTAATTACTAAAATTTAATAGGAGACAGCTATGGCCAGTTTCTAGGCTCAACAGAGCAGGTACTATCACAGATACATCAGAGATGGTTGAATTAGGGAGTGTAGGCTGTATATAATCTTACAGTGAGGGTTGAAGCCTGAAGGGACTTCTCTCAAACCTGAACATATACAAACTCTCTAATGAAAACTATCTGTTGTCTTAGTGTTTTGGGTTTTCCTGCAGAAGATTCAATTCACCAAAACTTTGGTTTGACTTGACTAGCGTAGTGATGTTGTTTATATTCTATCTTTCTTTTTTTTGGGTTCCAGTTAGGCTGTTGGAAAACTTCCAAAATATGCTGGTGGAAAATTAGTTTCACAAAGCCCTACAAAACAGTGTTCTAAAATTATATTCCTGGGATCATTCATAGTTACGTTCTTTTAGTGAATGCTTTGGTCTAGGGGAGCAGAAATTTTGTAATGCAGTCCAAATTCTTCCCTTTCCGAGTCAATATGAAGAAATCTTATTCATGAATCTGATTAATGATAATAGCATGTGTAGCCAAATTGTTGTAATCGTCATTGACTGCTTTTCCCTACTAAGGACTTACCGTTGTGTTTCTTGTTTGATACTGCAGATGCTGCATTGGTGAATTATGAAGACATTGGAAAAGACATTTCCTTGTTCTGGAGTGGTAGAAGAAATATTAGGATGTAAATCTGAAGGGAAGGAAAGTGATGGAATTTCACTTCCCCCCTTGGGGGTCGCTTCTTACCAGATGCAAGGGGTTCTTTGGATGAAGCCCGGCACATGCGATTATGAAAGGCTTGTTGTATCTTCATAGTGCTGCTGATTCCTGGATGAAGCAGCTCAGTGTCCAGCACCGTGACTTCAACTATTTTACTTGGCACTCTACCATGGAGATTTGGTATATCTTTCTAAATTGTTACGTCATCCGCTGCTCTGGTGATTGCCATTCAATGACTCTCCCACTGCAGTAATAACAATTTGGTGATACTCATTTCAGACTATGAATTGTTGACTCGGTCATTGACTTAGAGCCTGCCTTAACTTTGTGATACTGATGTTCAATATCAGGGTAATAACAGTTTTGATTATGTTCAGACTTTGACTTGTTGCCATGCACAAAATATATATAATTCAAGAGCTTTGTACACATTTTTCTTAATTAGGTCAGTTATTTTCTCTACATAAGCTGGTTTTTCAAGGTCATCGTCTCTTTAGCTAGCTCAGAGTGTTTACAGTACGTTAAGTGTTTCTCATTTACCTTTCTTTAACTTATTTTTGTGGTCTCATCGTCACAACTATAATTGTTGGATGGTTTTTTTGGTTCATATATTCGTTTATGGAAGGCACTTGTAAGCTCATAATTAAGAAATGAAACAGCGTGACAAGAGTCTACGAATAAAGACGAAAATTAGAGAAAATATATTACCAAATAATAATAATAATAAGTACTTTCGTACGGAATGCTAAATTCGTTCTTGGAAGTATAATTGTATTAGTTATGTTTCAAATGCAATTATTGAGTGTTATGATTGATTATGATTTGTGAGAAAATTAAACAATTTTGACAAGTAGGAGTTAAATAACCAGCTGAGAATGGAGAAATGATGTGCTAATGTGCTATTCCGAAAAGATTATTACTAATTTAATTTGTATATATATCTTTGCCGCTTAACAAAAAATAGAAACTACTACGTAGAATAATTTATTTCAGCCTTTTACTATATCCTCGGGTTATCCTTTTGAAGCTCCCGATGGAGAAAGCTAAACCCTAGCGCTCGAATCCTGCTTCTTAATCCTCACTTGACAAAGAGCCTCGGTGAAAGACAGACCGAGGGTCCCTAAACACATGTCTTGTAAGGACTCGAAAGGTGTCCCCTTTTCCACTGTAATATTGCAGCTCATCGAGTAATGAGTATTGTCATATCTTCGTCATCGTCTTCTTCTTGGCATCATCTTCTTCGACAAAGTTGTTCCGCCGAAGTGGTTTCAACCGTTTTGGGTTTGGTTCGAGTGGTTTCGTGTCTGATTTGAGTGGTTTCAACTGTCAGAATCAGACCCCAAAACGGTTGAAACCACTCGAACCAGAACCAGACCCAGCCGCTGAAACTGTTTGCGATGGTGAGAGTGAAGGGGACAATGTTTCTGTTGACACTCTTTGTTGGGGGCTTTGACGATTGTTGCGGTCAAAGCTCCTGGAGTCCTCTTTGTGATAGGCCGATTGAATCAAAGAAGCAGACGCAAAGGCGGCATTGAAATGTCACCGTCTTTATTATCACACAATCAGGTCACTGCTCACTTCGTTTTGTTGCTTCATTGATTCTTTTTCTCGCCTTTATTGTTATCGTGTAAACACACGCACATATTCCTCATGGAATAAAATTAATCCTCCTCAATTATAAAAGTTTTGCATGTCAATAAACTAATTGTCATTAGGTGATTGGTAAATGTCTCCCGAGAATTACTAAATTCCCCAGAAGGTTAATTGAATAAAACCCGGTTAAATTTTAGGAATTTTGCATGTTATCCATAGGACCAGGTAATTACAAATTTTTATTATTTTGGGATTTTCAGAACTCCCAATGATATTCCTGTTTGTTTTTGAAGAGTCATGATATTTTTCAAAATTCTTGATATTTCTGTATTTCATGGTGATTGTATTTTAAAATTTTAGTACTAGGATATATGCAAATATTCAAAATTTTTGTGGGAATTTAATCCGAAATCACATAGAAGATTTGTTATCTCATATATGCTAATTTTTACAAGGCCACTGATTCAGTTAAAATTAATATTAAATTAGTTTAATCTACCTTCAAGTTTAAGAGAATAATTTAAGGAAAACTAAAAATGCCACAAATGATTTTTTTTTAATTTTTTGGGGGTAGGTGCATAAAAAATACACTCAGTTGCCTCATTAAAAACTCAAATTCTCACCCTTCTACTTGAAAGGAGGAGATACCACTTAAGCTAAGCCTTTCGCAATTTGTGAAACATGAATGCTTTTGGCATTTTATGTCATGGGTCTTGCCTAACTTAATTTTGGTACCATATAATTCATTTAATTTTATAGCTGAAAACAGCCACTAAATGTTATAAGCACATGCTATTTTATCTACAGCTTCAAACATTTGTAAACTGCTAAAAATACTGAGAATAGCTTCAATTTTATAGAAAATGATAATGATTATTCAAATTTAGATAGGGATTTATCTTCGAGCCTTGGTTAAATGGGTTAGATGTAAAAGGTATGGGTAATGGGTGAAGACAGTGTTCGGTATTAGTTAGTAGATTGTATTCTAGAAGTGCTTTATGAGAAATCAATTTCTAATGAAATACTTTAATAACAATTACAGGGCATGTTCAAGGACAAGAGTTGCAAGAATCAATTAATGGGCCTAACAAATCATCCATATTGGGAAAAAATGAATGGTTTGAAGGTTGTTGACAAATAAGGTATGCATTTTTCTTCTTAAAATTATAGCATTTGTTGTTGTCCACACAGAAATTTTCTCCACGTGTCCATGGGATGTTCTTGGCACCTTAGCAATTGTAGATCTATAAATAAATAGGTTCACTTTAATACGTTTTACCATCCAAAAGGCAAATTCTTAGAGATTATGAGATGTCAGATGTGCAATGGATTAATTCTCATCATTTAATGCAATTTACCATTTTAAATAAATATGCATGTCAAATTACCACGATACTATATAGGGAGAAAATATTGATTTTATTTGAATCAATCAACGACCTGACACATTTTAAGTTGGGAGTGCCTAATTTGGCTTTTGTTCCCACGAGGTGCCAAACTTGTAAAAACTATAGCTCAAGCGTAATCCTATTTCTCGATTAGTTTCAATCTATATATATATATATATATATATATATATATATGTCGACGTAGTGGTGTTTGACCTCCTAAAGTATCTCATAATTCACTATTGAGTTATATTACATGGACTCGGCTACGTGTGTCGGATACGAGTAAGTATCCATGTGTTGGACGTGTCAAATCTCTAAACCGAAGGACACGTGGACATTGCTAAATATTCATTTTATTTGGTTAGTTTATTTTATTTTCTACAGTAAAGTTTTTATCTAATATAGTGTTCAATATAGGCTTAAAAATTATAATAATATAATATAATTGAATGATTCGATATGCTTTTTAGGTACATGTTCAACCAAAAGTGTTTGACACATATCCCATACCCATGTTCGAGCAATATATGTTTGACACGGGTATTTCACTACTTTTGAAGAATCCATGTAATATAGCTACTGAGTACGTATCTATATTTTTTATCAAATGAATTTTGTTGTACAAATCTTCATTCTGCACGCTATATTGGAGTAACTAGATTTCAATGCACAATAATCCACCCGTATTTTAGGTGAGTTGCATAGATTTTTGTATAATATTTAGTCAGGGTGCATATCGATTAAACTCGGGTCAAGCTTTGGTACCTTCACTCCTTGTGCCAAAGAGGGGGATAAGGATTGATTCATTAAGAACCCACAAGTAACCGTCTACGCTTAAAAGCGATTAAGTTTGAATTGGCTTTAGTTTAGTGTCTCCTATGTATATATATATATATATATATATATATATATAATATAAATTTATAACTTTAATGTTTCGTTTGGTTGAAGGGATGAAAAAATAGATGGAAGGGATAGGGGAAGGGATGGATGAGGTATCCTTAGGGAATGGAAGGTGTCTCTCCCACTTTTTGTTTGGTTGAATAGAATGGATAGTAGAAATGATGGATGGGGTAACACATTTTTTTTGTTTGATTGGAAGGAAGGGAAATAGGATTTTTATATTCTTTTTACTAATATGCCCTCAGCATTTAAAAATTTAAAAATTCTATATCTATCCCAAATTTTTAAGAAGGTTAAAAATGAAAAATTGATATTTGTGTTAGTTATTATTTCTTTCTCTCTCCTCTTCCTCCCAATTTTGGACGGATAGAGAAATACAAAGGAAGAAGGAATGAAGCATCCCTCCTTGCTTCCTCCCGCTTTTCCCTTTCCTCCAACCAAACACAAAAAAGTTAGTTTACCCCCCTCATCCATCCCTCCTCAATCCTTCCCTCCAACCAAACATAGCATAAGTCATTTATTATCTTTCGTAAGGAAGGTTGTTGCATGACGTATTGAAATATATATATATAATTTAAAGTCATTTATTATCTGCATATAAATTTATAACTTTAAGTCATTTATTATCTTTTGTAAGGTTGTTACACGACGGATTGAAATATATATATATATATATATATATATATATATATATAAAATTTTAAGTCATTTATTATATGCATATAAATTTATAACTTTAAGTCATTTATTAAATTTTGTAAGGAAGGTTGTTGCACAATGTCAATGCATCATTGTAATAATTTTTTAGTGATTACGAAAGTCCAGTGTAGGATTGCACAGTTGTTACACGACTTATTGCTTTAATTTATTTATTATTTAATTATGCATTCAGATTTATGTTACATTCTCATATGATTGACTAATAATATTTTTTTCTTCCATTTTTCTATTGGGACAGATAGTGACTTTATGAGGTGGTGTTTAAGAAGCTTCGAGTAGGCTTTAAAAAACTCCCTAAGATTTTTAAACTCCGCCTCATAAAGTCACTGCCTGTTCCAATAAGGGCAAGTCTGGGATTTTAAAATTGAACCTGAATCGGGTTCACACGGGTTCATGTTTTTGTTTATTGTGGCCCGTATTATGTAAAAATATTACCATTTTACCCCATATTAGGGCTGTAAATGAACCATAAGTTCGACAAATAGCTCGAGCTCAGCTCGTGTTCTTTTGTTTAGTAAACGAACCAAACTCAAACCATTTTTCTAAGCTTGTTTTGTAAACAAACCAATCTCAAACAACTATGAGCTCGGTTCGTTTGTTCGTGGACAGGGTCATAATCAAAGCTTGTTAGAGCTCGATTATATATATATAAAATATAATATAATATAATATAATATTTCTTGCATTACATATAGAGTTGGCTTCCCAACTCCCAATCACGCTCCTCACAACATTTAATAATACAAATAAAAAATACTGCTCTAGAGACTTCCATTTTACTACTTTTCAAGGTGTAGTAAGACACTACAGATTTCAATGTGACTTTCCTTCTTCTTCTGAATTTTCCTTTAATTTTCTCTCCCTCTCACACTTCTCTCAAATTTTCAAAGGCTTGTAGTCTCTTGAATTCACAGGCAACAACGAGTAGGGTGACCTTCTTCTGACAAGTTTCTCTCTCCTTTCTCTCTCTAAATCTCTCATTCAACAGTTTATATCACTTCCTCTCTTATCTATCAATATTAATTTAGTATAAGGTAATGGAAATAGTTTTTTGAAGTTGCAGGAATTTTTTGTTTTTATTTGTTGGTGAAGGATTGGATTAACTAATTAAAAAGGTGTTTGAGAAGATTGAAGTTGCAGCAAATTTTTTTTGGATAGTTTTCTTATTTTAATGTAAAAGAAATTTGTAATAATATACTGTTATAAACATTTGTCAATGAAAATTTCTGAGTTACTTTTTTTATTATGCTTCACAATATCATATGGTTCTTCTCTATCTATGATTTATCAGAAAGCAGATTTAACTCAATAGATAGCAAGCTTAATAACGAGCTCGAGCATGATAACAAGCTCAAGCTTGAGCTCGGCTCATTAAAATAAACGAGCTAAGCGAGCCGAGCTCAATCTTGTTCCTCTAAAGTTGAGCCGAGCTCAAACAACCTTGTAAAATGGCCGAGCCGAGCTCGAACAGCCCATGGATCGGCTCGGCTCATTTACAGCCAAACCCTTTTTTTTTTTTGATAAATCATTTACAGCCATACCCTTATAGCAAAATTATCCTTTTTACCCTTGTTCTTACTATATATACGTTAGAAACCTAGGATTCCTCACTCCTCATATCACCCACCACCTCTCACCTTACCCCTACTTTGTTACTCATTGCCCACTTGATCCGACGATCTTCGATGACCAAGGGATCGATGGTTATTTCTCTTTGACGATCGCCTGCTCAATGCCCGCTTAGTATGTACCCTCTATCTCTACGTTCTATATCTTTCTCTGTCTTCTTAATTTGTGTCTCAGGTGCCGTGTTTTGCTCCTATATATACATATATATTTCCGAATTAGCATGAGTTTGAAGTTGCATGTGATCTTATTATAGAACACTCATTTGGATTTTTTCTTGATTTGATGCTTGAAAGCCGAAGTTCAGTGCGAGTGTGTTTTGTTATACGAGACTTATTTTGGGCCTATTTGGTTCAATTTTTTAAAAATAGTCATCAAGAAATCATATAAAAAAAAAAATCGTTTTCAGAGAACTATAAAATAGAGTTTTCTGAAAACAAATCTTTTTTAAAAATAAAATATATATATATATTTGGGTTTTCAAAAAACAGTTTTTAGAAATTGTCAACCAAACAAAATTTTGTATAGTTTTATAATTTTAAATTCTCATGAAAAAAAAAAAAAAAAAAATTATTCAGTAAAATTAACCACACAAACCAATTATATATTTTTTTATAAGTAAAGATTGTATAAAAGAAACATTCAAACAAATCATTTCTCTCGCTCTCCTTCCATCCTAGGTCAAAATAGGTATGCTGCACTTTTCATGTTTAGCGGGGCAAGGTACGATTTACCTGTTAAAGGAAACATGTCCTAAACCTGGCTTGTTGCCATTCCTAACTACAAATCCTAATTAAATAGATCCATGTATATTGTATACTAAACTTGGATTGGACTCAAATAATCTTCAGGTGAACACAAGGCAACTGAGTGCACAATGCTCCCGCTTTTAAGGGGTTTAGAGATGATGAGATGTATGCCACCATACCTTCGCATGCGAAAAGGCTGTTTCTCGTTTCAAACTCGTGATCTCCGGGTCAAAATAATGCAACTTTACTGTTAGGCCAAGGTCCACTCTCAGGTACACTCGATGATTCATTATATTTATCTCAATATATTGAGAACATGATAGGTACTAATAAATGTTTTAAGGATCATTAGACAACGGTCATTATATACTTCAATGTAATAATCTTTTAATGATTATTAGACAATGGGGGTATTTGTAAGATTTAATGAAAGTTCAAGGGGCTTTTTTGAAAATTACTAGTAAGGTTAATATGCAAAAAGTGAACATTCATATTAATTGAGAAATACTCCCTCCGTCTCACAAAAAATGTCCATTTTTAGCTGTCCCAAAAAAATTTATTTATTTTTTTGATAAATTTTTTAGTTGTCCTAAAATAAATGTCTCAATTGAAAAGTCAATGTACTTTTTTTTTTTTTTTTTTGTAATATTATTAATTTAACCTTCTTGCATTGAATTTATAAAAAGTCAACCATTACATCATTGTGGAACCAGTATGGGTAAATTGGTAATTCACTTACTACCAATACAATAGAAAAAAAACACTAAAAGTCATCACCTTTAAAAGTTAGATTCGCGAAAAGGGACACTTTTTTTTTTTTTGGGACGGTGGGAGTAATATTTACAATACATTTTTCAATATTTGCACTCCACTCTTTAGCAAAATAAAATGACACCATTGTCCTTTTAACAACATTTTCACAATCCATAGTTATCAAAAAAAAAAAAACATTATTACTTCCCCTTTTCAGGGATAATTTTGTCACTTTAATAAGATTGTCAAAATCTCATCCCACTAATTAATGAAAGTAGTTTGTAAGTGTGCACATTAATACGTATATAATAAATATATAATTATTGGCATATTCGTACATTCCTATTTTATTTGCACTTCAATTTTAAAATAAAATGACACAAATGCCCCTAACTTATAAATACTGCTTCAAAAATTATTAGGTTCTTTTGTCTTGTAAATAATAATAAGGCCATAATTATATATTCATAATATCACATATTTACAATTATAACTGTTATTAAGTCTTTGTCATTTAGATAATAAGACCAAATATATATACACACACACACACACAATGTCACATATATAAATTATATACACACAGACACACACATATATATATATATATGGACACACTGTTATAAAGCCGTCTCAAAAGAGAGAGTTTCTCACATAGACACTGCCACAACACGTGACGAAGCTAACGGGTACAGACCTGACACTTTTCTTTCTCTCTGCTTCTCTTCGCGCTCTGAATTTGTTTCTTTCTCACTTTCTGTCTATCCCTTTCGTACACTTTTGTTGCTCTCTTCTATAATACAACAACACTAATTTGTTATTTTATTAACCACTCGTCCCTGTTTTGGCCTTTTTTAGTTCGTTTTAGTAACTCAACCTCTTCTCACTTCTCTCTCACTTTCTCTATAACCATCTCTCTCTCTCTGAGGAACTGAACAGTGCATTTCAGTATCAGCTTTAGAATAACAAAAGGGTAAGGAAAACAGTTTTAGAATTTTCCATCTCTGATTCGAGGATTATATTGTAATAATCTCTGTTTGTTAATTGTTAATATAATTTAATACTTGAAGAAAACACCCCTACACTATTGATATAGTGCATATAACCCCTCGTGCGTTAAAAACACCCTCCAAGTTATAAATTTGTGAAAATAAGGACCTTGCTGCTTAAAAAGTCTATAATGATCTCATATCAGTGGAATTAAATAATATATATATAAGAGGGAGTAAAATTTCCCTTTTGGATTTAATGGATATTCTTCCTCATGTGTAGAATGCCAACATCAGTAAAGAAAACTCTCTTTTGGGGGGTTTGAGAAAATTGGTTATATTCTGGATGGTGCATCAAAGGGATCAGGTATCCTATTTATCACATTCCAACTAAAGGAAATGCGAAGGACTTGTCAAAATGCTTCCTCACTTACCATACATTGTCCTCTTTCCAAGGTATGGTCATCTATCATTCTGTTCCATACTTCAATTCAGGCTAAATCATCTGTTGTTTCTTTCATGGATAAAAGTTTGTGCGTAGTAATGAAGGTAAATCCCATTTAAATTCAAATATATCTTTTTATCGAGGAAAGTATAGCCGGAAAGAAATATGAGTGATTGACACTCTCGTTTTCTATGAAAGATCTTTCATTCTTTTGGTTTTAAGAAAATGTCGGAAAGCTGTTTGGGTTTGATTAATATTGATTTCTGTTATAAAATTAAATGCAGATAAGAATGTTTTCTTGCAGTCTCATTTCCTAGAATGCTGCTGTTGTTTGCAGCACATATCTTGTGGTTGAAATGCAATGTCATTTATTTTGCATATTCTGCAAAATATAATTTGGTGGTCTCTAATTAATTAGAACACCTAAATATGCTCGTATGTGCATGAAAAAAAACCACATTGGCATATCCAATATAGTACGCATCACTTACTGCACTCCTTAAATATTTGATTTGTTTTACACACGACAGTCTAAAATTTCACGTTCTTCATAAATTGATATATTCATTAAGGGAAGTTTATGGCAGGAACCTTTTGAATCTTAGGTGCATATTTTGTTCACTTTTCAAGTTTTTGGACTTCTCAAAAAAATTTAAGTTTGGCTTTCTTCATCTTACTAAAATTGATTCTATTGGATTTATATGATGAAAAATGTCTTTGTTCAATCTCAAATCTTTAACTTAGTAGGGTAATAATTGCAAGACATCCATTGTTGGTTGATTTCTGTGGTTGACACTGTTTGGTAGGAGGGAAGGAAGAGGTAGACAGGGAGGGGATCGGATAGGGGAGGGGGGAGGGCAAGGTTGTGGCATGCTTTTATTTCTCGAAAAGGGGACAGGGGGTGCAAAACGACAGGAACATGGATGTGGCACCCCTGTGGATCCACCATTATTTAGTTCTGTTCCAAATTTGACAGAAGGGATGAGGGGAAGGAAGAATATTTATTGTAGGAAAAGAAAATAGAATGGACATCATTATCCTCATTTATTAACTCTGGCATATCAGAAACATTAGTTTAGATTCTGCAAGGTGCAGTGGTACAGTAAAAAACAAAGGCCTCTTCTTTCCTTCTCTCCTCACACCATACAACAGAAGGCTCTACTTTCTCTTTCCTTCCACCCAACAAAAAAAAAGGTCGTAAGGAAGGAGTGAAGGACACCTTCCATTCCTTTGGAGACGTCTACTCAAAGTTTACATCTTTCCATTTCCATCCTCTTTTCTAGCCCTCCTACCAAATGGATCATAAATCTCTCTGCTTTTTAGTATTGCCAAACCTGCATATTTCAGCAAGTTTTTCTTGCCCTTAGCTATATCATTTGAGGTTTCAATGAACTATCTAAGCCAAAAACAATAAAAAGTTACGAAAACTATGTTATCTAGCTGTTTAAGACGGATCTGATCATTGTGTTTATATTTCTTCCCTTTTGACATGAATTTCACTGTGATTGACACTCTTTTCTTTCTGAAGCTTGTATATTGATTGTTAGATGTCTTTTTCCTATATGCGGTTATCAACTTTTATATTTATTTTGTCACTTAGGATGCCATTTTGAGCTTCATTATTATCTTAATGCCTCCCTGTTCTTATGTGATCTTCTAATTGGAAAGCGAATGTCAATTATATATCCATGCACAATAAGTAACTCAATGACTAATATTTAATAGGAGACCTCTAAGGCCAGTTTCTAGTCTCAGAGCAGTACTATCACACATGCAGCAGAGATGGTTGAGCGAAGGAGTGTAGGTTAAGTTGTGTAATCTTACAGTGATGGTGGAAGCCTGAAGGGACTCATGAAACTTTCACTTTAACATCATAGTTATTGGCAGACATGTACAAACGCTCAAATGAAAACTCTCAGTCGTCTTAGTGTTTTGGGTTTGCCTGCAGACGATTCAACTCACCAAAACTTTGGTTTGACTCAACTTGCATAGTGATGTTTATCCATCTTTCGTTTTTCGGTTCCAGTTAGGGTTTTGGAAAATTTCCAGAATATTCTTTTAGTGAATGCTGGAAAGGAATTTGGTAATGCAGTCAAAATTCTTCCCTTTCCGAGTCAATATATATGAGGAAATATTATTCATGAATCCATTGATTAACGATAATAGCATGTGTAGCCAAATAGTTGTAATCATCGACTGCATTTCCCTACTAAGGACTTGCCATTGTGTTTCTGGTTTGATTGATACCGCAGATGCTGCATTTGAGAATTATGACGACGTTGGAAAAGACGTTCCTTGTTCTGGAGTTTCCCTACTAAAGATGGAAGGGGATCTTTGGAAGAAGCCCGACACATCCGATCATGAAAGGCTGATGTATCTTCATAGTGCTGCTGATTTCTGGCTGAAGCAACTCAGTGTCCAGATAGTTACGAAGTAACAACAGTTCAATCCATAGAGTATATATGTATCTTTTATAATTCCTTTTCTGTCATATGCTGGCTTAATTGTTAGTTTACAGGCTCTATGCCGTACTTCAGCGGTGTATGTGAGATAATTAATAATTCAGTCGTATCAATTGTTAATAACATTGTAAGGAGGGATTATTTGTGCACAAAACTTATATTAAGATAAATTGTTTTCTGCACTTAACCCTAATTCTTAAATTGTTTTCTGCACTTAACCCTAATATCTAATTCTTAATATAATCTGAACTTATAACTTAAAAAATTAAGATAAAACAACTTAAATAAAAAAGTGGAAGAAATTAAGGCTACGTTAGTAAAATATTCTTTTAAAAAAATATTTTTTTATTTTTATTTTGTCGGTATTTTGGCAAAAGTTTACATCGAGATTGAGGTCAATTCCATTAGGGGCACATTTGTTGAAAATTTATAGATAAATTATTTTTGTTAAATTTTAATTTTTTTTTTCTTTGTAAATGTTTTACAACAGCTAAACACCAGAAAATAAAAAAAAATATTTTTTGAAAAATATTTTACAGAGCCTAATATGAAAATGCAAATAAAAGGAGACACAGACAGAGAAAGACCACTTATTTTTCTCTGGAATTATTAATATAGATAATAAACATATTTATTCGTGGGTTATAATCTAATATACAAGTCAAAATACGAGACATCCGTTTAGGTAAATTAGGCAAATAACAAAAATCAAATGGTTACCATATTCGCTTTCATTCATTTATCATCACCAAAACTCTCTCTGTGTAGGTCATTAATTTAGTACGAGCTTTGCATAACACTATCTAATTGCATTCTTAACTATTATTATTATTATTATTATTATTTATCTCAGTATCTTAAATGAACTAGGAGTATCACAGTTACTTAAGTCTTAAGCCAAGTAGGATCTGAATAATATGATAAATTGTAAATCATAACCAAAAGCAAATCCTACTTTGACCCTGATTAAAAAAACAAGGTAAGAAATCAGCTATATATATATATATATATATATATATATATATACGTACACATAATCTCCTACTTTCCTACTTTGAAAACGAGGAGCTAGGATGTCACGTCTGGAAGACATATTGGGATGGGAGGTTTATGCAATGATATGTGATTTAGATGACAATAATGTCACAGTTCGAAATCGGGATCGTGAAGAAGAGAAGATATTTTTTGTGTTCGGTAAATATGATGAAGAGAAGTTGGTCATCAAAGAGCTCGAAAGGTTTAATGAACCTCCGGTGCTCCAACTAACAGAAAAGGTGGAGGTGGAGGAGGAAAAAGCCAATGGCTATGAAGCTGATGATGAGCATGTCGACTCAGAGACGTCTGTGGCTGCTGATAGAGGAGGAGAGAAAAAAATGGTTGATGATCATGAATATGAACAAATTTTTTATTTGTTCGGTAAATACGAAAAAGACAAGTTGGTAACTTACGAACAACAAAGTTTTTACGGAAGAAACAACACTGCAACTAACAGAAGAGGCCGATGAAGACAATGGCAATTAATGAAGCTTAGAATAATAGATTTTCCAAGAAAATTTTCAGATAGAGATAGTTCTGCCAAAAAAAACATTATTGGATAGATGATGTAGGATATAATTATGAAGAGTTCGATAAGTCTGTTTTCGAAAAACCAATAGTGTTTTTTTGGATGGAACGAGGCATTGAGAAAAACCCTGCTTGTGGGCTCTAAAATCACATTTTATTGAGGCTTGTGAATTATTTCAGGGCCTTAATGAACTCGGATTACTCTAAAATTTTAGATTTTGTATTTTTTTTATGTTTTAGGCTTGTGAATTATTTCAGGGCCTTTGCTATTTGGTTTTTTTATGTTTTAGTTTCCTTTTAGTGTTAAGTTTTCTCTATTATAAATATTCATGTGTTGCAGGAACAAAATTCAACCTTTTATCAATAATATTTTTGAATTTTTTTATGAATTTATCACTTGTTTTGTGGATTTAAAATAATCCGTTTCTTGTGAATGTTTATCATCTTAGTAAAAATTTAAGTGCTCGTAGTAATTTTAGTCTAGTTATGGTGTTTGAATGGTTGTCTCTCTTTTTATTCTATTCGATCCATTATATTCTTCTTAATTTTCTTAGAGATTGTTAAACAATGAATTCTTTAAGGCTGTCTTTGGCAGCATAAAATTGAAATATTGGAATTAAAATTGGAATTGGAGAAAATTTTAGTTTAATTTTCTCCAATTATTTTTATCCAGTTCCATATCTGCCAAAATTTTCTCCAATTGTTTTTATCCAGTTCCATATCTACCAAACATAATTAAATTTATTGATATTAAGATGTGTTATTGCAATGTGGAATTTGAAATTGGGCACAAGTTGATTCAGTCGAAAATCTTGGTTCTATAGGAAATCTAAGAAGTTGATATGATAGTTTTTATAAATTATGTAATTTGAGTTAGGGTTTAAATTAGACATCAATTTTTGAAACATACTTTGTGGTGGCAGGAGAGTTTTCTTATCACAAGGTCTCTATTTTAACTAATGAAATAAAAAATGCATTAAATAATTTATTTGAATTTTTATAAATTAAAAAGATAAACTTTCTCAATTTAATAGTTAAATATAAAGAGTTCATGACTCTTATCACATGAGAGAGAGTTCTCTTCTTAATTCTTTGTTTTTAGATTTACTAGCTAGGTGCTTTAGTTGGGAATAAATTCAAAGTACAATGACAAAGTAACTATTGAGTGAAACATAGTGTGTATGTCAAACATTAAAAGTTTATTTTTCTTTAATGTTTGTTTTTGGTAATTTTGTGTATTTTTGAAAAGTGAAAGTAAAATAAAAGGAAGAGAATGAAAGGAAAACCAAAAAAAAAATTCATTATGTAATTGAATATTAGCAGGAAATTTTTCAAGAAAATTTTTAAAATTTAGAATTTTATGACTTGAATAGCAGGATACTTATTATAAAAGAAAGGATTTTATTGTAACTTCATAAAACTTTATCATGAATAATAAAACAAAATTCTGTATTTTTCTAATGAAAATTTTATGGAAAAGTTGTTTAAAATTTTATTTTTCTTACCAGCCAAACTTGTAGTATTCATGAAATTTTTTTTTTTTATTTTCTTGTTGGTAGGAGGGGATAGAAAAATGGATTGGAAAACGAGGAGAGAGTTTTTTTGGTTGGATAGGAGGAATAAAGAAAATATTGAATAATGTGACACTTTATTTTGTTGAATTAAAATAAAGAATTTAGAGTTTTTTTTTATTTTTTTATTTTTTTTATTTTTATTATATATATATATATATAATTTTATAAATAATTAAAACAATTCTCTTCCATCCTTCATCGTCCTTCCAACCAAACATAGAGTTTTCCCACAGCTCTCTCTCTCTCTCTTTGGTCTCCATATCTTTGGCATGAATGTGGCCCATAGCATCACTCTTTAGTTTTTTAACGAACATTACCTATTTTCTTTCCTTTCATTCCACCGCATGCTCGGTCTCTCCCTCACTGAATTAGCAGTGTATAATGCGGAAACAAGGAAATAATGCAAAGATGTGGCCAGCTGAAGTTGACAAGACCGCTCTATCAATGGAACCTCATGCTTCGATCGTCCACCGAAGATGGCTTCTTCACGGAGACACTGAAAATTTACTCGTCAATGGCCAAGTCCGGTGTTCATGGCTCCAATTTCACCTTCCCTCCGGTTCTCAAGTCCTGCGCTAAACTCTGCTTCATACGAGAAGGCGAAATGGTCCATTCCTCTGTACTCCGCATGGGTTTTCAGGCCGATGTCTTCGTGCAAACCGCTCTGATCGACATGTACTCAAAATGCTCCGACTTGGTGTCTTCCCATAAAGTGTTCGATGAAATGCCTGTGAGAAGCTTGGTCTCTTGGAATTCCATGATTTCCGCCTGTTGTCGTCATTCTCGTGTAAATGAATCATTTGGGTTATTGAAACAAATGCAGTTTCTAGGGTTTGAACCCAGCTCCGCCACGTTTGTAAGCATTGTGTCATGTTGCTCGCTTGGACAAGGCTTGTCAATTCACTCCTACGCAATTAAACTTGGACTTCACTCCGAGTTACCACTGTCGAATTCGCTTATGAGTATGTATGTCCATTTGGGTCAAGTTAAAGATGCTCGTAGTATTTTTAATTTGATGTGTGAGAGATCAATCATATCTTGGACAACCATACTTGGTGGGTATGTAACCGTTGGGGATGTTGCCCAAGTGTTTGATATGTTTAACCAAATGCGACAAGTAAGTGTAAGCCTGGATCATATCGTATTCTTAAACCTTGTTTCGGGCTGTGTACAATTGAGAAATTTGTTACTAGCTTCATCAGTTTACTGTGTCATACTCAAAAGTGGATGTGACTGTGAAGATCCAATTGATAACTTGCTCGTAACCATGTTTTCAAAATGTGGTGACCTTGTGTCTGCTCGAAAGATATTTGATATGGTACATGAAAAAAACGTGCTTGTGTGGACATCACTGATTAGTGGGTATACTCATTTTGGTAAGCCTCATGAAGCAGTAGAGCTCTTCAAGAAATTGTTGGGAACAACTGTTAGACCAAATGAAATTACAGTGGCTACCGTACTCTCAGCTTGTGCTGATATAGGGTCACTGAGCATGGGTGAAGAGATTGAAGAGTATATTTTGAGGAGTGGGTTACAATCAGATTTGCGGATTCAGACCTCATTAATACACATGTTCTGCAAATGTGGAAGCATAAAGAGGGCAAAAGAAGTGTTCGAAAGGGTGTCGGAAAAAGACTTAGCTGTTTGGAGTTCCATGATAAATGGTTATGCCATTCATGGGATGGGAGAAGAGGCTCTCAGCCTCTTTCATAAGATGCAACTTGAAGAAGAAATTAAACCGGATGCTATGATGTACACAAGCGTATTATTGGCTTGCAACCACTCAGGCTTGGTGGAAGATGGACTCCAGCATTTTGAAAGCATGCAGAGAGAATTCGGAATAGAACCCAGCATAGAACATTATTTGTGCATGGTAGATCTTCTTGGCCGAGCTGGTTGCCTAGACTTGGCTATGAAAACCATTCAGGAGATGCCTGCCGAAGTACAACCTCGAGTTTGGGCTCCATTTCTCAGTGCATGCAGAACGCATAAAAACATGGAGCTAGGGGAGTTTGCAGCTCAGAAGTTGTTGGATATGAAGTCTGCAAGTACTGGAAGTTATGTATTAATGTCTAATTTTTATACATCCGTGGGGAAGTGGAAAGAGGCAGCTGTCACCCGAAGGTTAATAAATGAACTAGGATTGGTGAAAGAACCTGGTTGGAGCCAAATTGAGGTAAATGGTTCCTTCCATGTCTTTATTGCAGGAGACCGATCTCACCATCGGTCGGTGGATATCTATGCGAAGCTAGAGGAGCTAAATATTAAGCTCATGGAAGCTGGATATATTGCAGAAACAGATTTGGTGGTTCAAGACCTGGAAAAGGAAGAGAAGGTTGAAGCTCTTAAGGTTCACAGTGAGAGATTGGCTATTGCATTTGGGCTCATTAATACTGAAGCAGGTGCTACTCTGACGATAATAAAGAACCTGCGAACTTGTGATGATTGTCACACTGCTTTGAAGTTCATCTCAAAAATTACATGCAGGCATCTTATTGTGAGAGATGGACAGCGCTTTCACCATTTTGAGTCTGGTTTGTGTTCATGCAAGGATTACTGGTGATTATGTTCCCAAAATCTGTAGCAAAGTGTAGGTACAGAGTGATCTCTGACCCTTATTTCATCTATTCTATCTCCTTCATGAGCTCGCAGAGTCGACTATGAGGGAAGTAATCCTTCTCCAAGGGAAGGTTACGTATTCATCAAATAGGCTTTCCCCCTGCACCCCTGCTTGATGGGTGATGCTCAACAAAGATAGTTGATCAGTAGCCAATCCAGGTGGGGCTGGTGAGGTTTACTTCAAGGTGACTTGGGGAAATAGTTGCGGGCTTTGTTTATAAATTTGGGAATCTGCATAAATTTTGGTAGGGCTGGTTTGGAATGGAAGTTCCAGGAAAATCATTGTGGATTCCTACTATACTGAACCCATCTCTTCTCTGACGTCAAACATGTCAACACATCTATACGATGCTAAGCTCATCAAGAATGTCACAACCTGTAGTCATGCCAAATCAAGCACAATTATCATAATGCGATCTTTGGTACAGATTAGCTGGCAAATTACAAAGATCCCATTATGATAATTGTGCTTGATTTTTAAGAGGTTTCGTTATCTTCACTTCCCCTCGCTCCTGGTATCCTAAAACCTCTTAAAAATTCTACTTGACAAGGACTGTTTTTGTAGCTTCGCTCCTCTGTGCATGTACACACATACAAAAATGAAAGGGAATTTTCATGCTTGAAAGGACTATTTTTTCACGCTGCTAACCACTCTCTCTCTATCAACTATAATGGAGTCCAAACAGAGGAAGAGCCTTTGCTTTGAAGATATCTCTTGCTATATGCATTTTGAAGAAGCAGTGAAATGTCCATGAAGAGAAACATAGCAATTACCCCGATTAGGTGAAACTGTCACACTGCTCTGTCGATTTCTTGTTCTTCAGTTGCTCACATAATTTCAACTTCTCTTATTCCTCTTCCGTTTTTGTTCAGGTTGTTCTCACGTTCACATTTTCCACTCCCAACAGTTAGGTGAAGTTTGCATATACCAGGTTCAAAACTAAAAACTTTATTAAGATAATAATGTCATATTTTTGCTTGGGAGTTTCAAAAAGAAATGCTTTAGTAACTGCTTTAACATTTGCAGGTGTTCTCAAAGTTTGTTGGTGACAATTGCAGCTTTGATGGGGCAAAGACATCCATTACAGAATGTTAACCTCGACTGATACTCCCAGTTGGTGTAAAAATTAGTAAGAAACTGATTGAAGAATTTGAAGGCAAATGCGTAGCAAATGTCGTTGATTAATTATTTTCATATAAGACTAAATTTGTGTATGGATGACGTTATTTTTGGAACATTGTTGAACTAAATACTATCTTTTTCATTTCGGTGATAATAAATGGAGCAATGTGTACTCATGGATCAATGTGTGTGTGTGTGTGTTTCTTTCAAAGTTTAAAGCATAAGATAGGTCCAATATAAATCTATGGAATCTTATTATTTAGCATTACGCCTTAAAAAGTGCTTGTTTAGACGTTGCTGGGGCTATGATATAATTGTCGTGAACAGAAGAAAATCAATTTAATATTCATTACATCTATTGAGCATGATTGGTTTATTTGTTCCATTGATTATTTATTGGGTATGAAACCATGAAAGATCTTTGAAATTTGCTCTCAAGTTTCGAATGGGAGGGTGTGTCATTTAATTTTTTTCTCTCAAATATTTTCCTTTTCTTAACTCTTTATTATGTTTGGCCTTATCAAGCCAACACAATATTCTTCAATGGTGGCGATCTTGGTGGGACTGAGATGTGCATCTTTCAAATGTATTTCAAACAGTGCTCCAACACCATAAAGTTCAACTTGAGTTGGTGGGGTTGGTTTAAGATTTGTATTGGTCAGGTTAGGCTCGGATCAGACACGGTTTAAGTTTAGGTTAGACTAAAGTGGCTATTGTTTTCTTAATAATATTACTAGTAATAATATGTCCATTGTGGATGTGCTCATTATCAAAGCCCTATGGCCTAATGATATCTCCTTATCTTTCAAAATAAAGAGTAGGTAAAGTTTGATGGCACCGAATCTGCACCTTGAATTTCGGTGCTCCCAAACATAACATAAAAGTTAATTTGCCAGTGCGAAACAAAAGGAACTTGAAGAATCTATCCTATTACATTATGAATAATTATAATTACTTGATTCCAACCAACGCCCCAAGAGTGAGCAAAAGAAATCCGTATGAATAATTATTTGCTATTATCAAATAAAACAATGACCAACCATTAATGCGCATGCAAATAGTTTTCTAATGTACTTCCTTTTCAATATACAATGTGAAATACTACGTATATCACTTTATCGAATAAGTATCAATTCCCAATAGATATGTGCACCAAAGAATTTAGGACCCAAGAGAAAATGGGATTTGAGGACCCTTCAAGAGTTGGAATACTAATAGTACAAAATATTCTAGGTCTCGCATTTCCCTTTGTGATCTGATGTTGTGCGCTACAAATTCCATACAATTTCCAGTCTGCATTATGATTCCGTTTTAAGGTGCTCGCATCCTTTCAACAATGTTTCTGCCTCTCTCTTCAATGTTACGCCTCTTCTCGTCAAGCTTTTCCCCCATTTTCTTCCCCAAATCAAGCATCCTTGCTTTTCTCCCCACTCTCTTTGGCCTTGCATCAACTTCCTGATTCTCTGTGAAACTCATTGACCGAGATGATGATTGACTGCCATCTGAGTTCTCTTCTTTTCTCCACTGGAAAATGTCTTGCGGTTCATCATTCCTCAACAAAGGGGTACTCAGTTCTTGCATAGATTTGCTGTTGCAAACAGACTGATTGGATGGAACTGATGAAGATGCATGTTTGTCCGAAGACGCACGCTGGACAGGTTCGACTTTCTTTGCTTTTTCATGAACTGGTGAAGAAGATGCATGTTTGTCCAAAGATTCACCTTGGACACATTCAACTTTCTTTGCCTTTTCATGCTTGCCTTCTGATTCAGCAGGATCGGCAACAGCTTCTTGATTAATCCATATAAATGGAGCAACTTTCTTTGGAGCCCAGTCATCCTTTTCTGCTAACATCCATGGAATGCATACACTTTCACAATTTGGAAGTACAGCAGCGTCCCGAATGGCTGTCTGCATGAGTGACACTATAGCATCAGCAAAAGTTCCCTACTTCATTCCTGCTTATAAATTTTGCAAGTTTCTAGCAAAGGAAAGCATCAACAAACAGATCATATTTTAATATCATTCTTTATCAAAATGACTACCCAAAATCCTTACCGGAGAAGAAAACAGATAAATGAAAGGACTACCTAAAACTTTCTGAATTTTGGGTTCTGAACAGATGATTTTAAAATTGAGAGAGAGAGAGAGAGAGAGAGATCTACAGGTAAGAGCTAGAGGTACCCTCAACATTTTCCTTTCTCTAATCATAATTCCGGATAGACCTAAAATATCTCCCCTGAGTGAACATTAAAAAGTGGTTTTGGGATAAAAGTAATATTTATTACTGGGTGGAAAAATGTTACTTTAAATGTCAACATTGCAACCAGAATATGCATGGAACTCGTTACAAACCCAAGCAGCACATATTCTTCATGCATGGAACAAGGCCCAAAAGTAGGGATGTCATCGGGGCGGTTTCAGGATGGGGCCCTATTCCAAATCCGTCCCGCCAATGAAAATGGGTCGGGGCGCCCCGATATACATATTTTTCAAGAAAAACAATTCAAACTTGAACAAATTTAAGATAAATTTTTGAATTTTTTTTTTTTTTTTTTAGTATAGTCAAATATTAAACAACCAAAATAACAAAAATGTTGTTAAATTTTAAATTATCATAAGAAATAAAGAAAAAAAATATAGCTAATATAAGAATATTTATTTACATATTAATTATTAATCGGTGCGGGTTCGGGGCTTTGCGGGTTTTAAACTCTCTTCCCAAACCCGCCCCTAACCCTATTAGGATGATCCCAAACCCGTCCCAATAGGGGCGGGACAGGTTGAAATGACATCCCTACCCAAAAGGAAACTTCCACATGAGAATTTCCAAACATAAATTTATTACACTTTGGGAACATTGTTATATAACTTCTTTTCTTATTTTTTAACTTTTTTTTTCACATACAGAGTATAATTGTATTCTATATGTATTCCTTATATTTACGCAAAAAATACCCCTTTTCAGTTTTCAGAAATCCTCATAAAGATTGGGCTCTTTTTTCAATGAAGGGGTTAAATATGCATCCAAAACGGCTGATTCACAGCCCTCTCTCTCATGTATCAATCCCACCATAAGAGGTGGTGGATGCAGCCTTTTGGTTGCAGAAATAGCAATTTCCTTTTATAATACACACGCACGTGCGCGCACACACACACATATAAGAATGAGGCTTTAAATCAACTTTCTTAATACTCCCACAAGAGTAAACGTAACTGGAAAATATATGCAACAGAAGTACGTTATCTGACCTTAAACCGACTGATCAAAAATGAAGCAATACTTCCACTACTGATCTTGTGCTCCCCAACAGAAGACTCCAAGTTGAAATCAATATCAGGCATGGATGTGAACCCAAACCATATTTGATCAGAAGGAGGCGGCTGTATACGTAATTGGATTGTTCCTCGCAGGTATGCTACCCTTATTGCCAATGAGATAGGAACCTTCAATGAGAAAAAGAGAAATTAGTTTGAAAGGCATAAAAGCTCTGTTATTTTTCATGACAACTAAACCAAAAAACCAAAGCATGTCCACCTATATTGTCAAATTTAAATGATAAACATGATTAAAAAGTAAGGTTTCGGGACCCTCTGGCAAACACAAAGGAAAAGAACAATTCCACTTGCTTCATTACATATTTAATAAATAAATCTTGTTTTCTATATCATGCAACTTGGTAGTTAAGACTAATTCACAATTCTCATTCTTCTCCTTCATTTTCTCCTCCTAGGTAATTAGCATGGACTGAATTAACAATCACAGGGAAAAGTAATAAATAAAGCTATTGTTTTTTCTCACAAATTACGCTTTTTGATTTGTTAATTTAATCAGGACATTATATCAGAGTGCCTTCTATTTAATTCGAATCTTTCCTTGTCTTTCGGCAACCCTTACTAGGATACATCAATAGGCCATGAAAGAGAAACCTATACGCAATATTTTGTCCCACAGAAATGGCTTGTTAGCATGCATGAAACAATATTTGACTTTTTAATCCAGGCCTTTTGACTGAAAAATGTTATGTTGGCTCCTTCAAAGGCTTGAACACAAGACATCAAACCTTTTTTTTCCTCATCGTTAACGATTACAACACTTGATTTATATGTCAAGTATTGCAATTCTTATATATATATATATATATAGCTACTTCTTGATGCACATATATAGAGAAATATACTTATATATGCAAGTGCACAGGTGCTCTGAGATGCTGATGCCGCCTTACCAAGAGGATAAGGATAAATCATCTAAAGCAAGAAAGAAATAAACGAAGGAAAAGAATGCTAGAACAAGGAGGAAAACAAACAATCGTTGCTGCTAATCTATTAAAAATAAAATTAATCACCACCTCTCCGGTACCCTAGCCACCCTTTATATAAAGTCTCCTGGCAATTCTAGCCATAATTGGCTTTAATTACAATAAAGGAAAGTTACTAAAAATCAGAAAATGGGAAGTTTCAAAAAATTCAGAAAGCTGCCAGCAGATTTTTATTTTGCCACTGCATCAGTCCCTCCGGGTTGGAAATAACTCGACCTCGAGTTTGGCTCAAGTGGCTCATCGTATATTAGTATGAACAAGATTTCATACCAATGAAGACTTGATCTTTTTTCTTTTCTTTTTTTATAAGTAAAATTTTAAAAAGAAAGCGCTCAGAAGGGGAGCGAAACCCAAAGACAAACAAAAGGCCAAAACGCGCCTCAAGCTTCAAAGAGGCCAAAAAAAAACAATCTCCTCTACAGATCTATAATCTCTCCCTGAAACCCAAAAAAAAAGAGTGGAAATAATAGAAAACTAAAGCATAGAAGCAGGCTTCTCCTTTCCATCGAAATAATACCGATTTCTCTCGAACCAAATGCACCACCAAATACAAAGAGGTGTAGCCCTCCAAGCATGCTGAATGAGAGCCCCCATTGAGAAACCTCTCCAAGCCTCAATCAACCCTCTAGAGGAGCAAGGCATGACCCAAGGGATCCCAAACAAACCAAGCATTAAATCCCAATAGTCCCTAGGCATGCTGCAATGTAACAGAAGATGATCCACAGTCTCCTCGTCGCTCCGACACAAATAACAACGATTAACCACCACTTGATTCCTTCTTCTCAAATTATCCTGGGTTAGAATCTTACCCAAGACAGAGGTCCAAGCAAAGAATGCCACCTTGAGAGGAGACTTAGACTGCCAAATAGACTTCCAAGGGAAAGTACCTCCAGAGCCAAGCGTAAGACACCTGAAAAAGGACCGAACCTCGAAGCGGCCCTAAGAGTTAAGATCCCAAAACCAACAATCCGAATCCCCAGCTGTAATCACCTGGCGGTACAACAAATCCAAAAAGTGAGTGACCTCCTCAATTTCTTAGTCCTGAAAATGCCTCCTAAACTGAACATTCCAAGTCAGTCTCCCGTTATCAAAATAATAACAGTCAACCACCATGGCCTGTCTATGAGAAGCAATCCTGAAGAGCCGAAGGAAAGCAAGAGCAAGAGGACGCTCTCCACACCAAAGATCCTCCCAAAATATGATCCTCCTACCATCCTGAATCCGAAAACGAACATGTTTGCTGAACTCATCCCACCCCTTTCGGATGAGAGACCACACCCCCACCCCTCTAGGACCATGCACCTCAAGAGAACTCCACCCTCCAATGCTCTCCCCAAATTTGATCGCAATAACCCTCCTCCAAAGCCAACGCCACTCAACCCCAAACCTCCAAAGCCATTTCCCAAGAAGAGCCTTGTTGAAAGTCAGCAATCTCCTAATTCCTAAACCTCCACTCTGAATCGGATAACATACTTGATCCCAAAGAACCAAATGATACCCCCCACCAAAAAAAAAAAAAAAATTTGCACTGTAATCTCTTAATTCTCTCAACCGCAGAAGAAGGGATCTGAAAGAGAAAGATGAAATACGTGGGAAGGCATGAAAGGGTACTCTTAATCAAAGTGACCTGGCCCCCCTTGGAGAGGTATTGCTTCTTCTATCTCGCCAATCTCTTCTCAAATCTTTCCACAACTGGATCCCAGTTTCCCACACACCTTGAAGGAGCTCCCAAGGGCAACCCCAAGTAAGAAATGGGAAAAGAGCCAGTGCGACATCCAAGAATCTGAGCAAACATCTCGATTTCAGGGACCTCCCTAACCGGCACAAGAATGCTCTTTCCGACATTAACCTTTAGCCCAGAGACCACTTGGAACCAAATCAAAACGCATCTTAGATATCTCAACTGGGACGCATTCGCATCACAAAACACTAAAGTATCATCAGCGAACATCAAGTGGGAGATCTCCAACTGACTAGCAACATCCTTACCCACCCGAAAGCCTCTCAAAAAGCCCTACTCGACCGCCCTCTTAATCAATCTGCTAAGAGCCTCCATCACAAAAAGGAACAAGAAAGGAGAAAGAGGATCCCCTTGTCTTAATCCCCTCGAACTAAAGAAGAAACCCGTCGGAGCCCCATTCACAAGGACAGAGAAACGAGCACTGGAAATGCAAAAAATGATCCATTTCCTCCACCGTGCACCGAACCCCATCCTCTCCATCAAATAAAGAAAGAAACTCCAACTCACATGATTGTACGCCTTCTCAATGTCCAGCTTACACAGAACACCCGGATCTCCACTACACAACCTGGAATCCACACATTCACTAGCAATAAGAACTGACTCCAAAATCTGACGACCACCCACGAAGGCATTTTGAGAATCAGAAATGATACCAACCAAGACCTTCCTCAACCTAGAAGCCAGGACTTTAGCAATCAACTTGTAAAGACACCCCCACCAAACTGATAGGGCGAAAATCCCTAATATCCAGCGCCCTTCCCTTTTTCGGGCTGAGAACAATAAAAGTGGCATTCAGGCTCTTCTCAAAAGAGCCCTGAGCATAGAAAGCATGAAAAGAACCCATCACCTCCTCACGAACCACCTCCCAACACTCTAAAAGGAACCGCATGGAAAAACCATCTGGACCTGGGGCTTTGTCCCCGTTATAGCTCTTCAACGCAGACAAAACTTCCTCTTCAAAAAAGGGCTCCTCCAGAACAAAGCACTCCTCACTCGAAAGAGTGTCAAAATGAAGTCCTGCAAGCAAGGGTCTCCAACCAACAGATTTTGTAAACAACATCGAGTAAAAATCGACATTACCCTTACAAATCTCCTCCTCCTTACAAAACGTCACCCCATCCACCCGGATCCTCCCAATGTGATTGCCTCTTCTATGAGCATTGGCAAGTCTATGAAAAAACTTAGTGTTATTATCGCCCTCCTTAAGCCACAAGGCTCGAGAGTTTTGCCTCAACGAAATCTCCTCCATGACAGCAAGCTCAACAAACTCCGCCTGACACTCCACCCTCCTAAGTTTAAGGGAATCCGCCAATATGCCCTGACCCTCCATCTGATCAATCTCAGCAATCTCTGAAAAAACACGATTTTTCCTCCACACCAGATTACCTAAGTCCTCTTTGTTCCAGACTTAGATATCATTCTTCAAAAGACGAAATTTACAAGCAAGAGAATGACTTGGGGTGTCAACCACTCCATACCCAGCCCACCAAGATCGAACACGCTCCAGAAAACCCTCAGCCCTACGCCACATATTCTCAAATCTGAAAAGGGATCTTCTGCTACGCAAACCACCACAATCCAACATCAAAGGGACATGATCAGATATCGGACGAGCCAAAGTAGCCTGAACAACATCGGAGAACTTCTCCTCCCAATCACTTGACACAAGGAACCTGTTAAGACGAGAGAGGGTAGGAGGAGAACGACCACAAGACCAAGTAAATGGACCACCCACTAAAGGCAGATCAAACAACCCCGCCCCATCAATGAACTCCGAAAAAGACTCCATGTCAACCGTCCTTCTGCCCCCCGTTGACCTCTCAAAAGGAGAGTGAACAACATTGAAATCCCCTCCAATACACCAAGGCAACGGCCATCTCCTTCGAACCTCTCCCAACTCCGCCTATATTAGATCTCACACACTATCCTCTGGAAGACCATAAACCCCATAGAAAACCCAACGAAACCATCCTCCAACAAAGAGAGGACGCAGGAGGCAGAGAAAAGCCCCACCTGAGAGTCCCCGAAAGAGACCCACCGATTGTCCCACATAATCAGAATGCCACCCGAAAAACCAACCGCATCCAAAGCAAGCCACTCCACAACAAAAAAAAAAAAAAAAAAAAAGCTACGCACAATCAAGTCCGTCATCGATGCAATTTTGGTTTCTTGAAGGTAAACCACATGACCTCCCTCTTTACGAATCACCGACTTCACAACTCTTCTTCTAGCCGAGTCATTGAGACCCCAGACATTCCATGAAAGAATTCGTAGCTTCATAAGGAAACAGATGAAAAAGTAATCCCACTCCTCCTTCCACTCTTCCTCTCTCTGGACCCCCTATTCCTCCTCTCATAAGTAACAAAATCAGAGGGGCTCCGCAACTCCCTCTCCCCCCTTCCAATCTGAGCACCAACCCTTCCTCCCGCCCTATCCAAAAGCTGAGCATTAAGAACATTATGGAACAGCCTCATCGCCTCATCTAACCTACCTTCAAAAGAAACACCCAAAAGAGAACCCACCTCTCCACCCTTCTCTCTCAACCATTCCTCCTCCACACAATCCGTTCCCTCAATTGCACCAGAATCCCTCCCTCTCACCCTCCGGTTGAATAACAGCCAAAGGGACAAACATATCAACCTCAGCCTCATCCCCCTCCCATTGCACTAGACCCAATTCCCCAACAAAGGAAGAAGCTGCATCTCCCTCCCAAGCATCAGAAAAGGGAGGAGAACAACAAGCCAACGTAGTCAAAACCTCCTCATCAGACCCAGATTCTCTAGTATCACACTGCAAACCCTTCGAAGCCAAATGGTCCCGTAACTCCTTCAACAAGACATTAGTTGTAGCATCATCAAGCTTGATCCTCACATTTTTCCCCACACAAACAGAAACTCCCTCGCAAGTACTATCACACTGTCGAGATGAGCCCAGCTCGTAAACACAACCTCCACCATGCCGTTCCACATAAGCAGGTACAGGAAACTCCTCAAGAGTTGGGGACAAAAAATTAGAAACAGAGGATAGCATAACCTTCTTAGCCCCCAAACTCCCTCGAGTCACCTCACAGGGATGAGAAGAAAAAGAAGAAGGTTGAAAAGCAGAATGTCTATGTGAAGAAATGGACTTACCCGTACCAATCTCATTCTGCAGACACGACACCCACTCTTGCTTCTCCTTTCTTGATCATCTTTTACAGAAAAGAAGGGAAGAGAATATTCTTCTTCAAACGGTGCCCTTGAACTGGTCCCTTTGGACGACGACCATCTCTGGAAGACTGGAACACTCAGGCAAAGGACCGAACGGCTTAAGACCATTGTCGATCACAGCAGGAACCCATGGCCCAAAAGAAATAGCCAAACCTGGTCCAGAACAAGCAATAGCCGATCCCAATCCACTATGAAGCCCACGCCCAGACCCAGAGACCCATTAGCAGAAATCGGATGGACCGTCGCACCTTCAATTGGTCCACAAGAAGATGGGAAAGAGCTGCCCGAGCCCAATGGCACTCGCCCAGAGTCAGAAGAACCAAAAGAAGGCCCAATCATCTATCCACAAGCAAAAGCTCCAGAAGCCCTTCTCACCAGCCCACCATTAGGCCTAACAACACATCTATCAACATAGGAAGGAACCCCAGCCTTTGGAGCCCAAGAATTTGAAAACGAGTTGGTTCCAGCTGTAAACCACTTGGTACGACCGCCTCCTGAGCGCCAACCACGCGTCTGGTTGGCAACTCTCCCCCACCCACGCGATTGATTCACGTGAAACTCACCACAGTTGCATCCTCAATCCCACCTCTGCATGACGACAGAGCCCAGTGAGACCTCCCTCTCTCTGAAACCCCCGACCGCATCCCTCCATTCCTTCCATCTTTGAAACTCAGCTAGGCCCTTCCTCCCCATTGATTCCCACCTCAAACAATCAGATTCCTTAAGCAAGTGTGAACCATCCCCTCCTTCCAAACTGTCCGTCGTTGGGACAAGATCGGGAGGCTTTTCCTCCCACACCACCACTTTATAATAGAACCGATCATCGTGAATGAAGACGACAGGAGGGTAAACTTTACCGTCCGACACTGTGATACGGACCCTTTCAGCATCAACAGCTTCATCAGCATCCACCCAAATAAACCCACCACACAAATCACCGACTGTAACAAACAAGGCATGACTCCATAGGTGAAAAGGAAGACCATACAGCGTTACCATCTTCAACCCTTTACCTTTCATCACTTTGGAACACCCTACCCTAAAACTCCACTTGTCCACTCGTAAAATTGTCGTCCCCCATTCATGGCGACCCTCTTTGAGCACGCGAGAAGCCTCAGTTGGAGAGGGAAAACGAAGGAGCAACAAAGAATCCGACAGAGGTGAGACAACCACTCCGGAGGAAACCTTCCAAGCTCGAGAGGCCCAAGCCGGGATTTGAGCCCTATCACCCACTTCCTTATCAAATTTCCCAACTAAACACGATCGGAGGTCCTCTGTTCTTCTTCCAACCGAATCGTCATCCAAAAAGATCGAAGGACCTCTGTATGTATTTGCAGATCTCGCAGTTCCTTCTTGAAACAAACGAGGCAACCTAGCAACATCCAAGAACGAACGCATACCAAAAGGCGAAAAGAACAGCAATCACAGACAAAATAGACCCAACAAAGAAAGAAAAACACGAAAAGGAAGAGTAGCAGAGGATTTCACCAGAGTTTATGACTCTGGTGACTGGTTGAAGTAATAGACTCCGACCGCATCTCTACCATGACAAAATCTTGCTCCAATGATTTCACGTCTGATTGCATTGTTCGAATAAATATGAATTTCACCTTGCCTCTCTACCTTTAAGCGGACAATCAAGCCATTTTGTATCCAAGGGACATGCTTGAATGATCACTTCATGGTGAACTTTCACACTGAGATGACTATGAGCTCGGTCCTCGTATTTCCAAACCTCGAGATGCTTGATATCATCCTCAAAACTGTTAGTAAGAGAAGTAAAAAGCATTGCACCAAATTCAATCCCAACCAAACAAGTCCTGTTTGCCACAAAATCATTCCGTACATTGCCTAGAGAACCTTCAGAATACGATACCAAAGTATCTTCACTTGCACTTTCTGGAGTAAGAACTTCTTCATCAACAATCGACTCACATAATGATCCTGCACAAACTTAATGCCTAAACTTCTCCACTCCATCTTGGACATGGAATTTGAAAATTTCTTTGACCCGTTCATCATCTAATCCATGTTGTTCATTCTCAATAGCAAACATCCTGTCACCATCCTTTTCTTTTGCCGTATCGAACTCCTTAACTTCATCATCCTCATGTTTCGGAAGCAAAGGGGACTTTTGCATAACCAAGAATTCACCTAAATCACCATATAAGATTTCATCATCCTCTTCCTCAAAATAATAATCATATTTTGGCTTGGCCTCTGGGGTTGCATCATCTTTTTCGATCAAAATCTTTTTTTCATCTTTTCTGCACTCCGTCGATCTATGGCCAGGCTCTCCACACTTGCAACACTTCAGTCCACAGTCTCCACCTTGACTTTGGCCTGCTGGCCCTCCATAATTTTGGAAGTTTTCAACAGTGCCAGCCTGCTCTTTAACCCCATCAACAAGTGCCAGCTGTTGTCCCACATGTTGGGCCTCGTTTCGCACTGTTGTAGAAGCTGATTTTCACTTGAAAGTGCGCTTCAACCTTGTGGAAGTGCTGCTGGAGCGCAAAACCTGCTTGTTTTGTTGTTTCTCCACCACCAAAGCTCCGTTGATAAGCCACCGAAACTGACCAAAATGAATGCGAGAGCAGAACTTCTCGTATGTTGGGTCTTAGTCCGCTAATATAGCGTGCCACAATCTGTTCTTCACTCTCCGATAGGTCTTTGTGTGCTAGCAACTCATAAAATTCTGTAGTGTAATCTTCCACACTACGGCCTCCTTGCCTCACATTATGCAAACGTTGGTGCATCAATTCGACATAATTGAAAGGAAAAAATTGTTTCTTCAACTTTTTCTTCATCTTCTCCCATTCTACAATCTTTGGTTTACTTCTATGCTTTCGGGTAACCCGTAATTTCTCCCACCTTGTCGACGCTTTACCTTTTAAACGAATAGCTACAAGCTTGACCTTCAAGTGCTCTGGTATCTCGTGGTATTCAAAAACTCTTCCAGTGGTATTTATCCAATCGATAAACTCCTTTGCCTTAAGACTCCCGCGAAATTCAGGAATCTCAATTTTGATATTTGCCTCCCAACAATGGTCGATCCGATCGTCGGGTGATCACGCGAAATATAAAACGGATATTTTGCGAAAGTTATGACGTTGGACAGGTCATCCTCCATCGGAAAGTTGTCATCAACCGACGGGTTGATAACATGTTGAGTCCCTTGCTGGTTCAACATCTCAACTTGTCTATGCAGATTCTCGACTTTGTTTGTGACTTGCTGGGGCAAGGGCTTGGCTGGATCTTACATCCTACAATGTTTAGTCGGAAAGCCGCACTTAAAGCTTTGATACCAAACTGATGCCGCCTTACCAAGAGAGAAATTGATACGAATAAATCATCTAAAGCAAGAAAGAAATAAACGAAGAAATTGAAAGACTACTAGAACAAGGAGGAAAAATAAAATAAAAATAAAATTAATCAATCATTGCTGCTAATCTATTTAAAATAAAATTAATCACCATCTCTCCAGTACCCTAGCCACCCTTTATATAGAGTCTCCTAGCAATTCTAGCAATAATTGACTTAATTACAATAAATGAAAGTTACTAAAAATCATAAAATTACAGAAATTAGAAAACCTTCCAAAATCAGAATATGGGTAGTTTCAAAAAATTCAGAAAGCTGCCAGCAGATTTTATTTTGCCACTGGATCATATGCTCTCGACCTTTATGGTATTTCCAAAATCCTCATTCTGACCCTTGTGTTCCCACTCTCTCTTTATGCTATAGTATATAAAAGTGTTTAGTAACATGAACTGTCCCTTTTTTGCACTGATATAGTAAGCCAGCGTCAGCACTAATCCAAAGGTGCCACTTCTTAAGATACATAAATACAGAAATATAATAATACATGCAAGTGCACGGGTGCTCTGAGATGTTTTCAACCTTATGGTATTTCCAAAATCCTTAGTCTCTGGCTCCCACCCTCACTTCTTTAAACTATGGTGTCCAAGGATGTATCCACATTAGGTGTCACTTCTTTTGGGTCAATATACTAAGCTAGCATCAGCACTAATCCAAAGGTGCCAAACAATGTATAACTTTCCTCGAGTCTAAAACTTAAGGTTACTCAGAATAATCAGTTTTGAACCTTAGGATCAGTAATACAAAAAATGGGAAAATAGATGATGATATTTTTTTTGGTAAGTGGGAAAATAGATGATGATATTACCGGTAGGATTGGAGTAGGATGGTCCGAATGGAGACGGGCTAGTGGTATTTATGTGATAGAAAAATACCAAACAAGTAAAAAGCAAAATTTTATAGGATGGTCATTAGACCAGCTATTTATATGGGGCAGAGTGTTGGGCGTTAAAACAGAAACAAAAGCAATGCATTCATGTACTGAAGTGAGGTTGTTGAGGTTGATGATAGGTGTGACTAGAAAAGATAGATGTCCAAATCAAAAGTGTGAGGGAGAGATTAGAAATAGTTCCTATTAATGACAAAATAAGAGAAAATAGACTTAGGTGGTATGGATATGTAGAACATAGATCCGTTGATATGCCATAAGAAAGAAAAGTTTAGTTTGCATAAAAGGTAAGAGCCAGTTGGGCCAACCAAAACTAACATAGAAGAAATTAAAAATAACTTCAAAGAATTAAATATTAGAGGAGACAAGGCCCAAAATAGAATATAATGAAAAAAGAAAATTCATGTGGCCAACCCCATTCTTTTAGGAAAAAGGCAAGAATGATGATGAATCTAAAACTTCAATTGCTGATGCATATAAATTAAGCGCTTTCATGAGTAATAGATCATGACTTGAAATGATGGAGGAATATCCCTCAAATAAAGCGTCCACCACAGATATAGAATAGAATGTATAAGATTCTTCAGCACATGCAATCATCTTCTCCAGGGCCACCCACCAAAAGGTGTGTATAATAGAATAGAATGGAAAAAGAGAATTCATGTGGCTGATCCCATTCTTTTAGTTATACAGATATTTTACAAACCTGTGAAACCTGCTTGGCGACAGAATTTACTATTGATTTCCACCTGGAAACATGAGATGATCCCCGTAAAGCGCTCTTGCCTTTTATCCCATCTGCAAGGAAAGAGAGAGAGAGTGAGAGAGAAATCAGGTTGGCATTATGATACCAGACCAAGAGACATTTCTTTGTGCAAGTGAACTGCATAATTTGTTCTCATTGTTATGCAAAGTGAAGAATCAAGTCTCTTATAACTTACAACTTATATATGTGGATGGCAAGTTACCTGCCCAGACAGGTACCTGTCCCTATTAGAATGGATTTGAGTTTGTGCTAAATAGGGAAAGGGCAGGTTTGGGAGGAGAGTCAAAACCACCCCACCCCGCTTAGTTAAAAATATATATTATAAAATATTATTCCAATTTTTACTTTCTTATTTTCATTCTTTGTCATGATCTTTTAGATTTTCAACTAAAAATTTATGCTATGTTTGGTTGGAAGGAAGGACTGAGGAGGGATGGATGAGGGGGGGATAGATGATGCTTCTCGTGTTTGGTTGGAGGGGAGGGGAGAGAGGGAGGAAGCAAGGAGAGGGATGAAGCATCCCTTCTAGCCTGTTGTTTTTTCATGTCCAAAATTGGGCAGAAGAGAGGAGGGAAAGAAATAATAACTAACCAAAAAAAGTTAATAGCAATTTTAACTTTTGGTTATATACTGAATAACTTGTTAAACCCTATTGAGATTCTCTCACATAATGAGGGTGTATGGTAAAAAAATATAAAAACTCTCTTTCCCTTCCTTCCAACCAATCAGAAAAAAATTATCACTCCATTCATTCTTTCTACCATCCCTTCTATTCTGCCAAACAAAAAGTGAGGGAGACACCATCCCTTCCCTAGGGATGGCGTCATCCATCCCTACCCTCCTCCCTTCCATCCATTTTTCCATCCCTCCAACCAAAAGGAGCATTAAGGAATTTCTGCATATAATTGTTAAGTACTTGCTAATACTTTTAAATTTTTCCTGAAAAAATCTTGCATTGGTTTGGAATTGAATGCAACTTTTTTCAAAATTGTGGGGCAACCCAAACCTGAAACCTGTGCTGAGCCTGAGCCGGGACGGGACGGTCAAGTCAGTGAAAAGCGTTTTCCTTCACGTGATGGTTTTTGTAGAAGTGCCCTATTCCAAGCCAGCCTCATCACAATCCCTATTTGTATGTGCAATATCCTAATGCTATTCAAGAATGTACTTTCTGCTCATATTATAGTTTATTAGTAATTAAGATTCTTAATCACAAAAAATCTGTATTCCTTGTATAAACAGATAAAATATTGAGGAAGTAGAAGTGACACATTTTTCCCCATATTCTTGATTTAATTCAAAAAAAAGCTCTCTCCCAGATATTTTTAGTTGACTACATAAATCATGTTTCATCATTTTGCTCTATCTAAGTCCCTTAGTACAATCTATCAAAAAGCATTCTTTACTATTTCAAAGCGAAGTCAATATTGATCTTTTCCTTTTCCAACACTATCCTTATTCCTTTGTGCAGACAATGCCACTCTTCTTCATTAGTGCAGTTATTTGTCTCCATTATAGGTGTTTAGGTTAGGTTATAGACACAGATATTACATGTAGGATGATGAAGATCCTACGAGACAGAGCTACAGTAATAAATAAATAAATAACAGGAGAATCCTGATGTCTCTAACAACTCCCTCCTTTCTTTAATAGTTCAACTGGGATAGGAGTTATCTGCATCCCCAATGTATAGGAGAACGGAAGTGCAAATGATATATGGAGATGACTACCCACTTCTCAAAGTATCGTGACTAAATAGAAATACTAGCATTTTATAAGAGATTACTCTTAGGAGAGGCGACATGTGCAAGGCGAGATACATCACAAATGAAATATGTGTCCCTGAGGACTTGTCTATTTAGGACTAATCAAGATGACAACTGTGGCAGAGTGTGTGCGAGCGCACACGCGTGCGTGTTCAATATTTTCTACACCTGAGTTTAATAAAAAAAATCAAAACATAGTAAAATGTAGAACTCAGGATAATTATTGTTTTATTATTTTTCAATCATATCAAGATTAAGTCGAATAAAAAAAGTGATAAAACAAATCCATGGCTGTAAAAGTATTACAATAAGATTTACATATGTATTTATTTAAATATCTTCTTTTTTGGGTTTTTTTTTTTTTTTTTTTTTACTTACCAAAAAGTGGATCCCACTAATTTTTATTTTAAACATCAATATATAGTGTTAACAAAGTATGTGTAATTTTATAATTCAATTAGTTCTATATAAAAAAATTATTAATATATAGTTTTAACAAAGTATGCATAATTATATAGTTCAATTAGTTCTATTATATAATTTAAGAAGGAACCTAGATACATAGCATCAGATTATGGCTCACGAGATATAAGACTACTAGCTTTCTTGTTTACTAGGAGAATGAAATGGTGAGCATATTTATCGGATATGTTAATCTAGTTGCACAATATTTCAAAATTTATTATTTAATGAAATAACTAAATGCAATGATGGAAACATTTTCAAATATTTTATACAATGCGAACATTTTTTGTACTCACCCAGTTTGAGATCTCCTTCATCCTTTTGTTCTATTGCATCAACCGTCCCTTCAGAAAGCTTCAACTGTTTCCCGAAATACTCAACACCTTCTAGAAGTTCTGATGTGACCTCCTCCACAGAGCTTGATTCTAGATTTGAATCTAGTTCACGAACTTCAAGCCTTGTTTCAATGTCTACTAACGCACCACCATTATATTCAATGTCAATTTCCAAGGCACATACCCCATTCATGTCCAGGGAAAGAACCCTCATTCCATGGATATAAGGAGGGACATTCCCAGGATTTATGCCGGTACAGGTGATTTCACCTATGTAACTGGGGATCCTCATATTTGACAGCGTTCTCTGTTGCACCCAAAAACATATAATAATAATAAAAATAAAATTTCAAGTCTCAGAGTTATGAGTGGATTCTACAAACTAAAAAACATGTGCCATGCCCACATATGCATTTAACAAATCATAAAAAATGCCCACATATATGCCACTCACTCCTATATAATCATTAAAATATCCACAACCCTTCCCCTCACCCCACCCCACCCCCCCAAAAAAACCCAGTGGACTGTAGCCCATGAAAATGCTTCAACTCTTCTATTCAGCACATATACCAAACTACCAAGGGTGGAATGAATATGAATCAATTTTCAAATTCGTCTGCAGGCTTCTACTCACTCTTGGATATAAAGAGTTCGCCAGAAATGAACATGTAAGAAATCTAGAATGTAGGAGGGTACTGGAGGATAGCCCCAGCACTAGAATACGTGTTAAGCCCACTCCAGCAGGGTTTACTTACGAGAGCACCTACATGAGAACAATCAACATATCTGGTGTATTTTATATAAAAAATTAAAAAACCAAAAAGAACCCATAACCTATTTACTGTTTAGTATGTTTGCCTTGAAGTAGGCAGCTATCCACTCATAGTTTCATATCTGTCCACAGATTAGACAAGTGGTAAAACTAAAACAGCTCCCACATGCCCTAACACACAAAATCTCATATGCCCAAAAATTCCATATAATTAACAGTGTATCATGGGGTTGCTCCCACTGTAAGCCCATGCCCCCTCACAACCTCTCGATCTAACGGCTGAAGATGTGAACTCATTGAGAGTGCCCTCAAGATAGATTTTTCCTATAATTAAATTTCAATGGAAATCAATTAAAAAAAAAATACAAACCTGAATACGTTCTTGCAGGGAACTTCTCATCTCTTCGTTGTTTTTGGCATCAAAAAACAACCGTGATATTAACAGATTCCAACAGAGTGTTCCATCATCAATAAGAATCTTGTCATCAGAATCTGTATCAGAGATGACAGAGACATGACTTCTGCTGCCTGAGTTAGTAAAGGATGACGATAATGAGGAACCAATATTCTCTTGTGCCGAACAGTTAGGTGCCTTCCCTGTTGGAGCAGTCTTTATCAATCCCGTAGCCAAAACAGAATCTTGGAATGGACGAGATTTCTCACCGATCTTTCTCTCTTCACGGTCTGATGTTAAAGTCCAGTTCACCTTATTTTCTACACCAGTCTTAGAAGCCTTCTTCGCAAGTTTTTTCAGAAAGTGGCGAACCTTTGACGAAGAACCGTCAACTTTAATTGACCTGTCTACTTGCTCAGCATTGAAACCCATAGAAGGTTTCATAAATGAAGGATATTCTATGTTTAGGGATGCCAGGTAACCATGAAACTCTGAATTCAACTTGGCAAACCACTTCTCTTTATCATTACATGAAGCAAGACGGAGGGCTTTACACCACAACTCTTTCTCGCCGCACGTGTCAAGATAAATGTAAAAGATTTTACTTCCACGGTATATAACTGAAGTCTTGCTCTCCACTTTAATCGGGTATCTTTTAGCCCTGTAATATTTTTAAAAGTTATATAGTTAGGACCAGTAAAATTATTTTCGTTTCTTTAAACTGAAATATAATTTAGTTCAGGCAGGAACAATAGGCCACATGGTTTCCAAACATCTCCATGGTAACATTTTCGGTAAGATATAGCAGCAGAACAATAAGAAACTGTCTTTTCATTTTTATTTTTTTTAATACATGACATGCAGCCTGATGGACAGATTCTTGAACCAATCACATAATTTTATTATTTTTGTAGTTTTTAAAAATGTTTCAAAATTTTAACTTCCTCATATTTACTAACTGTTCTAATTATTGGCAATAATAATTAAACCACTGCACCCTGATGCACCTTAAGCGCTTTCAAGGTTGGAAGCAGGACTCAAAGGTATTTCTACAACTCAGTGCATGGCAATCAACATGGCCAATGTGAGATACACAGAGATGTCATAGCCCTCTATGCAGTTATTAATAATCAAGCTTCTCTGTCTATCTTGCAGCATGCACACATAACATAGTTCTCTGGGATCCTAGAACTACTTGGCTTGGTGGCTCAAAACCACTGTTCGGTAGAGGTATCTGCACAGACCTTGACCTTGCTTAAAAGAGATGTATAGCATGACTCCTTAAAGACATATGCCCTCTATGACATCTTAACCCTATTACATGTGGCAACCATTCCATTGAACAGCCACAGTAACATGGAGGCATCTCATCTGACTGCAGTGAAGCTTGCTGGGGTGGTTGACAGTATTGGCCTAACTAATATGAGTAGATATTGCATGCGCCGCGCACGCCATTTCGTTAGTGTGTACCCACCCAATCACAATGCACAATTTTAGAAAAAGTTGGCCCACCTACTTATAAAATTACTGATAACGAGATAATATATGCATTGTGATTGGATGGGTACACTCATGACATGGCGCGCACGGTGCACCCAATATCTACTCCACTAATATCCCTAGCATCCCACCAGCCACCCTTTTGACCGCAACACAGCCCTTTACCACATCACAATCATACAACCCAGGTGCAAATGACAATGCCTCCATCGACCGCAAAACATGTTGCATAACTCCAAAAGAAATCGACGTCAACATAAGCACTACCTTTCTCTCATTCTTGAACTATAAAAAGGCCTCTCCCATACACTTAAAATGGACCTTGGAACTCTAAAAGATTATTAGATCCGGCTAAGACCTTAAAATACTTGAAATCTTATGTACACTGGACTAGACCTCTTGAGATCTAGAATAAACCTTCACAAGGCCCCTCACCTCACAAAGTGTATGGTAACTTCGAAACTGCAACTATCTCTGTTTTACAACACAACCTCAACTTCCACCTCATTTAATCCACCTGGGACAGTCACTATATCATGTCTAATACCTCCATCTCCAAGTCTTCCACATGAACCCATACTTCTAGTTATACTGATTTCTCTTTCTAGCGAGAAAACCTTGGACACCCTATACCCTTCATGTACTTCTTATCTTGACTAATCAAAAGGGATCCACACTAAACACCTTTTCTAAGAACACAACAATATAATTAAGAAAAAGGTCATTGCATAGTCTTGATTCCTATTAACAGAGGGTGCTCAGGGAGACAGACTAACTACAGACTTAACTTTTGGCATTATTTGTACAAAGTGGAATGTTTTCCCACACTTCCTCAAACTTTTGTTGCCATCTAATATACTTCTCCAAAAACAACACATCAAGAGCATTTTCCAACGGTGATTGAGAAAAACTAGTACGTACTAAGTCTAATAAGATAAATGCACTCAAAGAAGAATGTCTAGCAAATTCCTCATCACCATTTTCTTGAGGACAAGCTCGTAGCAGAAATAGCTTCTACTAGGCAACCCTTTAACCGAATTTCAGTGTACGAACGATCTGAATCTGTCAGAATAAGTGAGCGATCCTTAATTTTTGCATATTTTCGGACCGGGGTAACCTCCAACTCTTTCTTTCGCTTTTGCTCTCTCGGTACTTTGTCTGCAAGCCAAGTCTTCGGGACTTTCTCAAATTCTAAAATCCAGACAAATCCCTGAGACAACAAAATAATTGAATTAGCCAATGAGAAGAACAGATTAAAAGTTGAAATAAAAATAAAATAAAATAATAATAAAAAAGATTCTGCATCTTTCATATAATAATAGAGCATAATGGAAAAACGGGATTCATGTAGCCGATTCCAAGTAGTTGGGAAAAGTCTTTGTTTTTTGTTCTTCTTGTTATATCTTTCGTTTTTTTTTTTATAAGTAAAATTCGATTAGAAGAGCGTTCAAAAGGGGAACGCGTCCCTAGTAAAGAAAACGAAAATTGAACCTAAGGACCAATAGAGTCCGAAAGATAAATTAAATCATCAGTCGAGGAACAAACGCTTCCTTTTACATAACAGAAAATAGAACGAAGAATATGAATCTTCAAAGTCGCCAAAGACGATTCATTTCCTTTGAAATTTATGCTATTCCTCTCTCTCCCTATGCACCACCAAACACAGTGTGGAATCCTCCAACAGTCACGAGCTTGACTTTTCACTGGGCATCTTCTCCACGCATTAATCAGTCCTATGGAGGACTGAGGCATTACCCAATGTACTCCAAATATGTCGAAAATGAGGTTCCAACAATCATACGCCACAGGACAGTGCATAAGAATATGATCTACAAACTCACCATCTGTTTTGCATAGGCAACACCAATTAACGATAGTGTTACCCCTCTTTCTCAGATTGTCCAACGTCAAAATCTTACGCCATGCCGCCGTCCAAACAAAGAATACGACTCTAAGTGAAGCCTAAGAGCGCCAAATAGTCTATTATGGGAATTCATGACTATCGAAATTTGACATGTAAAGGAACATGGACCGTACACCAAATCTACCATGAGTGGAAGGGGCCCACAAAATGTCATCATTACCTTTACCAACATCCTTTTGCTGATACAACAAATCCAGAAAAAACACATACCTCATCCATCTCTCAATCCTGAAAAGAACGCCTAAAACCCACATCCCACGTAACCCCACTACTATCAAGCCGATAACAGTCAGCTACGTAAGCATGCCTATTTTCGGCAACGCTATAAAGTCTAGGAAAAGAAAAAGACAGCAACTGATCTCCACACCATAAATCCTCCCAAAAGCGGACTCACCTACCATCTTGGACTTTGAATCTGATGTGTGAAGAAAAGACATCCCAACCCTTCCGGATAAATTTCCACACCCCAACACCTCCCGCAAAAGAGACTAGACGGGAGGACCAGCCACCACTCTCCTCCCCAAAACGACACAAGATAATCCTTCTCCACTGACGGTGTCGTTCCCTACCGAATCTCCATAGCCGCTTTCCCAATAAAGCTCTATTAAAAGGAACCAACTTTCGGATACCTAAACCGCCTAACTTCAAAGGTTTGCAAACTTGCTCCTAATTAACAAGATGATACTTAAACTCCTCCCCTTTTCCACCCCATAGAAAGCCTCTTTGAATTTTTTCAATCCTTTCTGTGACAAAACATGGGATTTGAAACAAAGATTAAAAAAAAGTAGGAAGGGACGAGAGAGTACTCTTGATGAGAGTGACCATCCCCCCCTTCGACAAATATAGTTTCTTCCATCCTGCTAACCTCTTCTCATACCTATTGATCACTGGAACCCAAATCCCCACTCTCCTAGAGGAGACCCCCAAAGGCAATCCCAAATAAGGAAGAGAAAAAGTACCAACCCTACACCCAAGAACTACAACTAAGGAAGAAATATCTGGAACGTCCCCTACTAGGACAAGCACATTCTTTCCAACATTGATCTTTAGCCCAGACACCGCCTGGAAACATACAAGAATGCACCTCAAATATCTAAGTTGGGAGACATCGGCATCACAAAAAACCAAGGTATCATCCGCAAACAACAAATGGGAAATATTTATCTGATGTGCTACATCTATGCCGACTCTGAACCCCCTGATGAAACCCAAATCTTCCACTCTCCTCATTAGTCTACTTAAACCCTCCATGACTATAGGGAATAGAAAAGACAACCGGGGGTCTCCTTGTCTCAAACCTCGAGAACTCGCAAAAAAACCAGCAGGAGATCCATTAACAAGAACAGAGAACATGACGAACGAAATACATGTTTCAATCCATTTCCTCCACCTATCTTCGAACCCCATCCGTTGAAGCAAGTAAAGGAGGAACTTCCAATTGACGTGATCATAAGCTTTCTCAATGTCAAGTTTGCATAAAACGCCAGGGACCCAACTCTTCAACCTAGAGTCAACACATTCCCCTGCTATAAGAACATAATCCAGGATCTACCGTCCACCAACAAAAGCGTTCTGGAACTCCGAAATAATACCATACAATACATTGCTCATCCTAAGAACAAGAACCTTGGCAATAAGCTTGTACATGCATCCCACTAAGCTAATTGGCCGGAAGTCCTTAATATCAAAAATGCCACCCTTTTTAGGAATAAGGGCAATAAAAGATGCGTTCAATGACTTCTCGAGTATACCATGAGAATGAAATTCCTGGAAGGTGCCAATCACTTCACTGCGCACCACCTCCCAACTCGCCATGAGAAACCGCATAGTAAACCCATCTGGTCCTGGAGCTTTATCACCATTACAACTCGATAACGCCTTTAGCACTTCCTCTTTAGAAAAGGAAACCTCAAGCCTGTCTTTATCCAGCTCAGAAATGACATCAAAGTGGAGACCATCAAGCTTAGGTCTCCACCCCAATGTCTCAGTGTAAAGCTGCTGGTAAAAAGAAACAATCCCCTCGCGCATCTCATCCTCTCTCACCAACTCCCACCCATTCACACGAATACGCCAATATGATTGCACCTTCTATGAGCATTAGCAAGCCTATGAAAGAATTTTGTATTGCGATCCCCCTCTTTGAGCCACAAAGCCCGAGATTTCTGACGCCACGAAATCTCTTCCATAATAGCGATTTCAGCAAACATCGCTTGACAAGAGGCTCTCCTAGAGCGCAAAGACTCCACATCCTGTCCCAACTCTTCAAGACGATCAAGCTCAGCGATATCAGCAAGAGCTCTATTCTTCTTCCATTCAAGGTTCTCAAACACCTCATTATTCCACCTCTTGAGCTCGGATTTGAGAATCTGAAACTTCCAAGCTAATACAAAGCTAGAAGAAACTATAAATATCGCCTCCTCCCACCAAGACTGGACTTTCCCTTCGAAATCCTCTGATCTCAACCACATATTCTCAAAACAGAACGGGGTGCGCAGAGATCTCAAACGCCCGCAATCAAGAACTAAGGGAACATGATCAGATGCCACCGTTACAAGAGCTGCCTGAATAACATCTGGAAATTTCTCTTCCCACTCCCCAAAAATCATAAATCTATCATATTGTTGTTATATCTTTCGTATAAAGAGTTTTCCATTTCATTACCAAACAAATACAACCAAAGGTACGTGGCTTTAAAAATTATCAAAGAAAGGGAAGAAACATATAATTAACTTATATATATATATATATATATATAGAAAGGAAGGATCCCAAATAATCGATCTTTCTTTTAGTATATGCAAAGAGAAGGAACACATAACATAAGGTAAAACTAACACCAGTTATGACTAAAGGTTGTATATCTCATTTACCTGGCATGAGAGTTTCTGTAAATAACAAATTCAAATGGCTCTGCTAATTGTGTGACGCTGATATGCATTAAGCCATGCCCAATATACAGTGTATCAAGAAGCAATGCCATGGCCCATGAGTTCAATTTCAGTTGGTGTGATACTGTGATGGCATTTCTATTCACAAGCTAATTTATATATGAACTAATAGCATGAACCATTATTTAGTTTAAATTCTACTTAATTTTTAAGTATATAGTTCAGCTGTCGCGAACGTGCGTGGGGCAGGGGGGTGGGGGGTATGTGTGTGTGTGTGGAGAAATGTGACACAATCCATGACTTCAAGCCTTTCTAGTGCAAAGTTTAAGGAAATCAAAATGGCAAAGAGATGGCTATCAGAAGTGTAAAAGTACTTCCCAAACTCAAACCGGTTTGTACATAAATAAACTATTTGGAAATAGATCCAAAAATATATATTTTGCATTATTTGACAATATGATTTTTGTAATTAAAAATTAGCATTAAAAAATTGTTTACACTATAATGGTTTTGTTTCACAAGATATGGTACTTCCTCAGATGCTTTTAGGTTCTTTCAAGTTTCCAAGTTGATTTGGGGCTCTTTTTTGACTCACTAGAATCATATACAACAAATGACAACAAAAACTAATATTAAGAATAATAATTTTCTCTATTTTCTTATACATTTAAAACTGTAAGGTCCATTCTAAGCTATAAGGTTCAAATACCCAAGAAAAGTATGCATGCTGAACCTATATTTATGAAATTATAAGACATTTCCCACCCAAACATAAAATGTTAATTTCTTGTGCTCATAAGCTTGATGATTGTCAGTAGGTTATTCAGCACGAATACATTTTGTTATAATTCCGACAGACATGGGAGTCTTATTTCAATTTCAGATTTCACTTACAAAAGGTTAATTGCTTATCTAAAAACTTTAACTCTTTGTCACCCACTCTCAAGGCCAAATGCAGGGAATCATCTCCATGCTCTGGAATTCTTCCATTAGGCCTGTTCACACCCTAAATCCTCTCCACCTAACAACACCCTTTATGTTGATTGCATTCCCCACCTCTAGCTTAATACCAACAGTACTCTCACCAGTAATCCTGGTTCAGCTATGGAAGGCAGTTGTCTAAGTTTTCTTTGTGACCAACAAAGCAGTGGGATTAAGAGTTCTACATGAGGTATAGAGTGCACTTTAGTCTAATGGCTGAGCTTTCACACGTCAGAAATGTCTGCATATGGCTTCATCATCAGGACTCCAAAAAATGAACCTAGAAACAGATGCCTCTGAAGTTATGCATTTGCTTATTGCCACAGATCCTCTCAGCCATAACATTACACTTGAGTTTCTGCTTGCAGGCTCCTCTTGGGAAGAGATCGAAAATTTCAGGCCCTCCATGCCATTAAACAAATTCAAGTTCATATACTATTACTAGTTCTCTTCATGATCAAGAAGGTAGTTTTGTTATGTTAAGGAGTCCTCCAAGCTATGTAAATGCTCCTGTTCTGGGATGCCCATGGTGTGTATATTCCAATGCTTTGTGAATTAACCAGTATGTGAAGTAAATAAAATCTCCCTTCTGCCCAAAAATGAACCTCTCAAATACTTAGTTCTAAAATAATTACTGTCAAATAACATTTTTAGTATTTCTATATTAGGTAATATTACAGCCACTTCCACTTTGCGTGGTTATTGCCATACCCACAAACAATATGCCAATTTTCCAGTTCCATCCAAATTGGGGGCGAGAACAAAAAAAATAAATAAACATATGTTTCCAAGCCCTTGGTACACGCAATTCTGGTTCACGGACTATACACAATTCAAATAAACTTAAAAAGATAATAAAATCTTCACCCAAAAAAATAAATAAATTAGATATTAGAGAAATAGAGAGAACCCAAAATCAAAATATGTATATGTATATACTTATCAAATATATATATATATATGTTTGTATATGTATATGTATATGTACTTTTATACTGCGTATATCTATGTGTGCACGACAACAATGAAGGCGAATAAAAGAAGCAATGAAGCAACAAAACGAAGTGAACAGTGGACCTGCTTGTTCTGATAAGAAGAAAGATCGAAAGAGAATTTGGGATCAAGGTCGGCATGGAGTTCTCGATGAGATTTCGATGCCGCTTTTGCGTCTGTTTCTTTGATTTTCCGATTCAATCGGTCGATCACAAAGAGGACTCCAAGAGCTTCGACCCCGAGAATCGTCAGAGCCCCAAGAAGGAACCCGAGAAACAGTGTCAACAGAAACATTGTCGTCCCCTTCACTTTCACCACAATCTATGCCTCTTCTAATCACATTCACATCAACTCCAACATATAGTGCTCAGTCGATGATGGTGAAGAAATGGAAGCGAATTTGGTACCATTCGTAAATTAATTATCTGTAAAGTAAAGAATATTCTGCAATTGATCAAATGAAAAGGTATAGTACAGAGATAGGGTTTTGGAGTGAACAAGAAGCATCGGGTGCTTCCTCTTTCTTGATTGTCCTTCCAGTTGTAACAGTGGATTGTAGAGAGAGAGAGAGAGAGAGAGATATTTGAATAGCGCGTGGATTAGGAGAAATTTTTGGATTGTTTTTGCAGTGGGGACCGCGTTTAGTTTAAGGAGGAGCGGTGGGGGGCGGCAACACATGACAGTAAGTCGAGTCTTAATATAAATATCTGAATTATTAATATGTCATGTTTATATTTAACATAACTAGATTTGATTGACTTAACATGCTAAATTGTTAATTGGTTTATAATCTATTTTGTGTTCACACTATACTCTAGTCTGGATTCATTTATTAAATAAAAAAAATATATGTATTGCGTCATTCATTTATTAAATTATGTTGACTGTTCAATAGAGTATGAGTAATATCACTTCATGTTAGTTTGAAAAATAGAAGTGTACGAATATGAGATTATATGTATTTAATTAAAAATAAAATACTTTAAGTTCTGTTTTGTTGTTTGAAAAAACATAAAAGTTAGAAGAAAAAAACATGGTGTTCTTAGATTGCTTTATTTATATTATATACAAAATAACTCCAAAATATTTGTTAAATCATTATTTTTCATCACTTAGAGCATCCGCAGTGGGACTCTTCAAAGGCCAATTTGGGCGAGCAAATGAATTGTATAAAGTGCAGCGGGCTAGCTATAAGTGTTGGGGCCCATTCGCGATCGCGGACCAGCTCGCGGTATTCAGCGAGCCTGCCCGCGATCACTACTTTTTTTTTTTTTTGTTTTTTCTTGGCCCAAAACGGCGCCGTTTTAGGCTGCCACTATTTTGTTTTACTCTCCAATTTATGCATAGTGCGCCAAATAGAATTTTTTAAAAAAAAAAACCTAAAAATAGGTTATTTTTAGCTCCTTTTAGAAAAAATAATAATAATAATAAAATAAAATAAAATTCATTAAATAAAAAAATATATTGTTTAGGCACGGTATATAAAATAAATAAAAATAAAAATAAAAAATTATTTGGGCCAAAAATAAATTTAAAAAGCTTTTTTTTTTTCTTTTTTTTTTTCTTTCCTTAAAATTTGTTTTATTATTATTATTATTTTTTTGCTTTAAATTGTAATCCTTATTTTCTTATTCCAATTCATTATTTTTAATCCTTATTTATTTTGGTCAAAAATAAATAAATAAAATTTTAACAATTTTTGTAAAAAAAATAATTAAAATTACAAATTCATCTCCTTATTCCCATAGAATTTTATAATACTTATTTTCTTAATCCAATTCATTATTTTTAATCTTAAAAAACCATTACATAATAAAAATTCTAGTACACAAAATGTCATAACATCTTTAAAGCAAACAAAATACAACATAAATTAAATAACTTCATCAGCATAGCGGTTCCAAATATAGCCGTTTAGGAAAAGTTAAAAAAAAAAAAAAAAAAAAAAAAAATTAATTTTAATTTTTTATTATTATTTTGTTTGAGAGCGAAAATTTAGAGAACCTGATGGAATACATGTTTCTGGAGAGCGAAAACTGCTGACGTGCAGATGGCCTTATCAAAATATTTGTTATTTTAAAATAAAAATAAAAATACGAATATCAAACTTGATTTAAAAGCACAACCGAGCATACAGAAAAGACGAAGATAAAAACTACTTCTTATTCTTCTTTTTTTCATGGTTAAGTGACAAAAATATATACAAATTAAATTAAATTAGTCAGAAGTTTTTGGGAAAGAGTTTCTTGTTACTTGTTTGGAGTCTCTATTCTCCATTGTGTCTCGTTACTTTTGAATCCCCCCGTTGAATCCCACCTACTTAGGTAACAGTAGTACTCTATTTAAATCGTACTTCGTAAACATATGTTTCATTTTCTCATAAATCATAAGACTGAAACATTGATCATGTTTTACAATCGAGACATAATAATTAAATGATCACCGTATTTAATATAATTCGACTTTCAAACGGAGAAAGAAAATGGTACAAGACTCGAATATAGGATCGAAACATAATAATTAAATGATCGTCATATTTAATATAATTCTACTTCCAAATAGAGGAAGAAAAGAGTGTAAGACTCGAATACAAACATCCGAACATGAGAGCAACCCAACTACGGGTCCACGGCACTTCAGTTTTTAGTTTTGCATTTAGTACAAAAAAAACTTTTTATTTATTTTGTAATATATTTTCTCTAATTCTCGTCTCTCTTGCGGTTGGGCCATGTGAGACATAGAGGACCAAAAAAACAAGGATATCAAATGTCATTAATGAGTAAATGAGCCAGAAACATTTATATGGCAAAATAATTAATTAGAAATTACATGAAATTAGCTGGAAATTTAACTATAAAACGAATGCTAATTGATAGTATAATCAATAGTTTGGTAGGAAAACAGACAATAAATAGTCTAGATGCTGACTAGACTATTTGATATAAAATTCACAAGAGATGACTTCAAAATAGGAGGAACAACAACCCAACCTAACAAAGCAGTTATGATGTTGTTACATGGTCAATGACCTTGAAGAACTAGCTTCTATACAGAAATAACTCACCTAATTAAGAAAAATATATGTCCAAAGATCTTAAATTATATATATTTTGTGTTCGCCAAAGAAAAGTCAACAATTCAAAGTCTAAATATCATCAAATATGTAATTAACCAGAATATTGAACATCAACCATGTCAACAATTCAAGGTCTGAATATCATCAAATTGTTGTTCGATCAATACTCTTTGATGGGAGAAAATTTTGAAGGGTTCAAGATCCTGGGAAAGAGATCAGTAGAGTGAATCAAAGAAGATAATGACTTATAATATAACAATTATTACCAACAGGCCTGTGGCCTAGCGGTACAAGACTCCTACTTCCCAAAAGGAGGTCAAGGGTTCGAACCTCACTGGAGGCAGTGTGTGTGAGTCCCAACTAAGAAAAAAAAAATATATATATATATATGTAACAATTATGAGATGAACTTTAATGAAACAGCCAGCATTGACAACACCATGGAAGCTTTAAATTACAATGTTACCAACAAATTACAAGGGCTGCATTATTATCTAACATGCACGAAGCTGAGGGACAGCATAAAGCCCGTAAATTAAAAAAAAAAAAAGCCAGCATCTGACGGAAAATGAATTATAAAAGATGTATAGAAGTAATACAAGCTAGAGTTCATGCACAAACACCACCAAAATTTCAAGTTTCCTCTTCTTCCTAAACTAATACTCCCTCTCCAACAAAAAGGGAAAAAGAACTCTATGGATTGAACTGTTACTTTGTAACTACATATCCATGGCTATCAAAAAAAAACGCAGTGGGAGAGTCTTTGAACGACAGTCTTTTAACTACTCCTCCCTCTCCATGGAAAAAGGAAGAAGACCTCTATGGATTGAACTGTTACTTTGTAACTACATGTCCATGGCTATAAAAAAAACGCAGCTCTCAGTTTCTAAACATGTTTCATTACTGCAGTGGGAAAATCTTTGAATGGCAGTCTTAAACTACTCCTCCCTCTTCAACGAAAAGGGAAAAAGAACTCTATGGATTGAACTGTTACCTTGAAACTAAATGTCCATGGCTATCAAAAAAATGCAGCTCTCGGTTTCTAAATGCATTCATTACTGCAGCTGGAGAATCTTCGAATGGCAGTCGCCAGAGCAGCGGACAGACCCAAAGGATGTAAGAATTTACAAAGACATACCAATCTCCATGGTAGAGTGCGAAGTAAAATAGTTGAAGTCATGGTGCTGGACACTGAGCTGTTTCAGCCAGGAATCAGCAGCACTATGGAGATACATCAGCCTTTCATGATTCATGATTGGATGTGCCGAGCTTCATCCAATCATCCCCTTGCATCTTGTAAGTAGCCTTCGGGGGAACATGATGGTAAGGAATGTCTTTTGCAATGTCTTCATAATTCTCCAATGCATCATCTGCAGTATCAAACCAAAACACAATGGTAAGTCAGTAGGTAAAAGCAGTCGATGACGATTACAACTATTTGGCTACACATGCTGTTATCATTAATCAATGGTTTCATGAATAAGATTTCTTCATATCAACTCGGTAAGGGAAAAATTTGGACTGCATTTCTGCTCCCTTGACCAAAGCATTCACTAAAAGAACGTAACTCTGATCCCAGGAATATAATTTTAGCACACTGTTTTGTAGGACTTTGTGAAACTAATTTGCCTCCAGCATATTTTGGAAGTTTTCCAACAGACTAACTGGAACCAAAAAAAGAAAGATGGAATATAAACAACATCACTACCCAACATCAACACCAAGACAACAGATAGTTTTCATTAGAGAGTTTGTATATGTCTGCCAATAACTATGATGTTAAGTGCAAGTTGCCAATAACTGTGATGTTAAGTGCAAGTTTCAGAAGTCCCTTCAGGCTTCAAACATCACTGCAAGGTCATGCAACTTAACCCACACTCCTTAATTCAACCATCGCTGCTGCATGTGCAATAGTACCTGTTCTGTTGAGTCTAGAAACTGGCCATAGTGGTCTCATATTAAATATTAGCCACTGAGTAATATGTTGTGCATGGATTATTGCAAATGAAATCATTGAACTTTCACTTTTAACATATTACCCCTGCTAGTAATTTCTAGAAATCCCCTTGAACTTTTATTAATGCACAGTGTTGTGCTATAAATAATGGCTGTTTTCTAATAATCCTTAAAAGATTTACAAATACCTCTCATGCACTCTTTTTTTTTTTTTCTTTTCCCCCCACTGAATATTTCCTATTCATTTTTCTCATTTTTTTTTTAGGACATGTCCATAATTGTCTTTTCCTCACTATATCAAGATAAATATAATGAATCATCGAGTTTACCTGAGAGTGGACATTAGCGCAACAGTAAAGTTGCATTATTTTGACCCAAAGATCATGGGTTCGATACGGGAAACAGCCTCTTCGCATGTGTAAGTAAGGTATCGTACATCTCACCATCTCTAAATCCCCAGTGGCGGGAGCCTTGTGCACTGAGTTGCCATTGAGTTCACCTGAGATATGTTGAGTCCATTCCAAGTTCAGTATACAATATACATATATGGATCAGGTTAATTAGGATTTATAGTTAGGAAAGGCAACAAGGTGGGTCCAAGATAGGTTTCCTTAAATGGTACCCCCATTAACCGTGAAGCTAACGCATACCTGTTCCAAACCTATGATGGAGAGAGAGAGAGAAAGAGTCTATTTTGTATAGTTTTCTGTTTCTGAGAGATAAAAATAAAAAATATATACAAAAAATTGTTTTCAAATAGTTGTCTTTTATAGTTATTTCTAAGCAAAAAATTTCTTTAATGAGATCTTGAGAATTATCTTTAGAAAATTGAACCAAAAAGGCCTAAAATAATCTCATATTCAAAAAAACACAAACCTATGATGGGGAGAGAGAAAGAAAGAGAGAAAGAGTCTATTTTTTATAATTTTCTGTTTCTGAGAGATAAAATAAAAAAAACTATACAAAAAATTGTTTTCAAAGAAATGTCTTTTATAGTTATTTGTAAACAAATTTTTTTTTTTTTAATGAGCTCTTGAGAATTATTTTTAGAAAATTGAACCAAAAAGGCCTAAAATAATCTCATATTCAAAAAACGCACTCACACTAAACTTCGGCTTTCAAGTGTCAAATTAAGAAAAAATTCAGATGTGTTCTATAATAACATCACATGCAACTTCAAACTCATGCTAATAAGGAAATTTATATATAGGAGCAAAACACAACATGTAGAGAGAAATTAAGGAGATATAGAAAGAGATAGAACTAGACAGAGAGGGTACATATTGAGTGGCCATTGAGTAGTCGATCATCAGATAGAAATAACCGCCGGTCCCTTGGTCATCGGAGAATGCCGATCGGAGTGGGCAGTGGGTAGCAAAGTAGAGGTAAGATGAGAGGCGATGGGTGATATGAGGAGTGAGGAACCCTAGGCTTCTAACGTACATATAAGGCTGGATCATTGTTATTTCTAATAAGAACAGGGGTAAAAGTGTAACAACATATAAGGCTGGATCTTTGTTATTTCTAATAAGAATAGGGGTAAAATGGTAATATTGTTACATAATAAACAGTATCATGAGCCCCTCCGAACCCGACTCGGTTTTAATTTTAAAATCCCAGACCCGTCCTTACTTTTAAAAAATATATATATATATATATATATATAGCTTTTCATACTTATCTCATTGGGCAGGGCTGGTCGGACACCCGTTGGGTCAGAAGAAATTGCCATCCTCATTTGTAGTCAACAATTTCTTTATTTGTAAATTTGTTAGCAAAATTCTTTTAGTTTGATATTTAAGAACGAGATAGTATCTAGTCCACTTTAGTTAATATATTTTCTGTTTCTTTAACACATTTAACCCATTTCAATTGTAATTTACGTGGATCCGAATGGTTAGGATAATTATTTTGCTTTATATAATTAAGACTGATACCTTCTTTTCTTTTTCTTTTTTGACAATGATGGTGGTATTGTTGGGCTCTTTTACAATCCCATAATCCATCACCGATCACATGTACTTATTCTTCTGTCCCATATGAACAAGACAATTATTGTAAAAAATTTCTAAGGGAATACGAACTTCCAACTTCCAATATGAGAAGTTGTTCTGTCAACTAGATTTCACATATTCCTCCATGTATATTTTACACTCTCCTTTGGTTTCTTCATGTGTTGAGCATATGCTTCTACCAGTCCCTTTGTTAACAGCTGCTTGAGTCGCAAATTCAGTAGCATAACTCCTTTGTTTTGTGTAATCAAGAGTCGAGAGGTGTGTTTTTTCCTTATTTTCTTTACACACACACACACACACATATATATATATATATATATATTTATTTATTTATTTTACTTTGACAAAAAAACTCACATCCAAGAACACTGGACCTCCTACTTTGAAAAGTGAAAAAGTATCACTTGATTATGCCTTCATGTTAATCGAAAAGTTATTTAGGCCACTACCTTTCATATATGATATATCTTCTCCAAGTTCTACGATCCCCTTTCATTTTCATCTCTTATTGAACACGTGTCTATAACTGTCTTTTCCCACCAATATTGAGTTTAAAATGACAATATTGTCCAAGTTAATTCTAGATGCATTGAGTGTCTATAATTGTCTTTTCCCCCTAATATTGATTTTAAAATTACGATATTGTCCAAGTTCATTCTAGATGCATCGAGTCTATTCTAAGTGCGGTCTACATGGATATGATTAGCTAGGATTTATGATTTACAGTTGTTTTAATTGCAAATTTGTAAGCACAAAATGATAGTGTTGGACCTCTTAAAATACTCAAAATTTACCACTGTGATATTCATCCCTCCCAGATTTCATTTAATTAAGAATTGAGGTTGTTTACTTCACCTAGATTTCATATATTTTCTTCACCAAGTACAATACCAAGCCTCGAACCTTGTTCAAATGGTGGATGAAGTATAATAGACTCTAAACCCAAACAGGTTTGCAAGGATTGGTTTTCAGATATTTTCTTCTTTTTATGGTTTCTTTTGTTTTCTTCGTGTGTACATTAACCATGTGTCCATAACAATTTTCCCTTCTTAGGTCAAATTGAATGTGACAACACCATTGAATTCATTTAAAATGCCAAGTCCATTCCAAGTGTGATTAACATATATTAAGTTAGTTGACAATATTCAAATATTTAGTCATGGAATTTTGTCATCTTCAAAATTTATTTTACAAC